>NW_027361910.1:15677500-16877500 GCF_039654945.1 Dendrobates tinctorius | reverse complement strand
TCAGCTGCAGTTTGAGAACTACTTTTATTTTTTATTTTTATGCCTTTCATCGTCTGGTATGACTGATAGACAGCTTTATTGTTTGGGTCAGTACACTTACAGCTATACCAGATTGGTATACATATTTATGTTTTCCTACTTTAACGCACTAAAAACACTTTTCTTTCAACAACCGAGCCTGTATAAAGGCTTGCTTTTTTCAGGATAAGTTGGTGTCTTTATTGGTACCATTTTGAGGGACATTGCATATTTTGATCACTTTCTATTCTGATTTTTGGGAGGCAAATTGAACAAAAAAATATCAATTAACTGAAT
Source organism: Dendrobates tinctorius (assembly GCF_039654945.1). Classification (NCBI taxonomy): domain Eukaryota; kingdom Metazoa; phylum Chordata; class Amphibia; order Anura; family Dendrobatidae; genus Dendrobates; species Dendrobates tinctorius. Next base: position 16,877,185 of record NW_027361910.1, on the reverse strand, counting down.
GTTTTTCGTTTTGATTTTCACCATCCACCTTGCGGCAAAAGTGATAAGACAGCTTTATTCTTCTGGTCAGTTTTTACAACGATACTACATTTATATTAATTTTTTAATATATCGCAATATTCTAAGAGCTAAAAGTTGTTAATTTTTCCACTGATAGAGGCTTGTGTTTTTGCAGAACAAGATAACATTTTCAGTGACACCATTTAAATACACACACATTTTTCATCACATTTTGGCCGGGGTCACACTAGAGTGAAATACGGATGAGTGAGAGGTGTAAAAACCACGCATTGCACACGGACAAATGATTCTCTGTGGGGTAGCTCCCATCAGCCGTATATTTCTCGGCCGTATTCTACGGTCCGTGCCAATCGCAGCATGCTGCGAATGTCAGCGTACTACGCCCGTAGTACGCCAATGCAAGTCTATGGGTGCGCAAAAAATATGCATTACACACTGACCACACGTGTGACTTGTGAGAAATACGCAGGTCTTTGGCAAGTGACAGGAAATGGGCCAATCCATCATCAGGAAGCTTAGACATGCTAATTAGCTCAAAAAGCACTCCAGACATCCAGGAAGTACACCTCCACGGAGTCCTGCAGCATCATGGCACCCTACTACCTTAATGTGGAGATGCTGATTGTGTTAGGGCAGGAGCGCCCGGAAATCTCAGACCAACGTGATGCCCATTATGTCAACCGGGCAAGAAAGGAGGCGTCATGGAGGCGCATATGTTGCCAGATGTTCCATGATTTTGTTGATCGGCCACATGAGGAGCAGCAGCAAATGGGTAAGTACAACCAAAAAAGTGTTTACAATTACCTCACATAAAAAAAGGCATTTTGAATAAGCCCCCACCCCCTTCCTTCCTGTGCTTGGCCTTTTTGCCTCATGATGCGTGTAGATTTTTATTTGAACCATTGTTTTACACTGACATAATTTGTCCCTGGCCACAAGCTCCTCATCCTCCTAGGCAACCAAGTTTAGAGTAGTTACTTGACCCCTGAACTATTGTGACCCTGTGTACCTGGCCTGGATGCCACAATTATTTATGCCACCTTGGGTAGAAAGCACACCCTAGAAGGCCACATGACTAGTCTAGTTTTTGCAAATTTTAGCTAGCAAATATGTGAAATTTAGAATCTTTCCTGTCACATTGCAGTGGAAGATGTGATGAGACACTGGCGCAGCATCCGCAACCAATACTGGTGGGAACGTCAGCAGCGGGCCAGGAGTGGTGATAAGGGCCAAACAAAGTGCAAATATATCTATTATGATCGCCTCTCCTTCCTCGCTCCAATTCTGGATCTGAGACCGTAAGTAGAAACCTCACACCAAATTACACAGATACTTTACAGGGCCAAAACTAATGTTTGGAATTTTGACTATGTTCTATTTCATAACAGAACTCAGTCAAACCTTACGGAAAGGGAAACTGGCTCAGATACAGAGCCCATCATTGATCCTGTGGCTGGAGGAGAAGAGGTGGCTGGCCCATCTTCTCCCCCTCCAAGAAGCATGGGTGAAGTTTCCTCTCCTGAAAACCCAGGGCCTGCACCACAAACCCCACCACCAGGAGCACATCCCCAAGCAGGACCGTCTGCTGCAGCACCATCCGCCATACAGGTGGAGCAGGGCAACATCAGCAGCAGCCCAAATGCAAAGATACAGGGCTCCCCACAGCCTGCTGGACCATCCCGGCGAGGAAGAAGGTGCCAGATCCCTGCCCAAGATACCCGTACCAATGTTGACACAGGGGTACTGAACTACCTTGCTTGAGTCAATAATGATGATGGGGAGGAGGTGTACTCATGCAGCCTGGCCCGTTATCTTCAGGCCCTTTCCCTTGAGGTGAGGCTACGTATTCTAGGATGTTTTCAGATCCTGCTTGATGCAAGCACACACCCCAATACCCTATATGAGTTATTTGAATATCTGGAGAAGTGGCAGCTTTCCCCAAGGAATCTGATGTGCCTTAGACACCCCACACACATGCTTGCTCAAGCAGGCTCTGAGGATCCTCAAACACGTGGGCCTACACCTCACCCCCTTCGTCCCCCTACCCAACCTTGCCCACAGCAGCAACATATGTCTGCCTCTAGCCAACCTCACCAATATGGCCACTTGTTCCCACCCAGTGTTGGAGGCTGGTCCCAAACTTGTTGAGGACGACATGGCTATTTTGGTGGGTATGAGCCATGGGCCTACCAGCCCCAAAAAGAGGCCCCTTTCCAATTTCAGTCAGCCAAGTACCCACCACAATCACAGGAGGCAGTACACTACCCACATCATGGGCAACAGTATGCCCCCACACAGGGTGATGGCCAAGTTGGCCAAAGTAGCCAGCAGCAAACACAGGCTGGTCTTCCGCCTTCTCCTCCCCCGACCTACAAACATTTGTAATGTAGGAATATTGGTCTTGCATAATTGTTTTTTTTTTGTTTTATGAAAATGTTTTGCTTGTAATGTTGCAAATCTGCAAAAAGGCCACCTTGGGCCATTGCCACATTTACCATATGGCAATAATATGTGGTTAAAAAAAAAGACATAAGTAAAAATTTGTCTACTACATTTTACGTCTCTGTCTCAGCTGTGACCAACAGTGGATACTGTGTCACTGATGTTTGCATGCCGGCACCCCCACCCACCCAGGTACTATTTGATTCAGGCTCCATTCCCAGCGCCTAGTGCATGACCAGGCACATTTAAAGTGACTATGGTGTCACTTCTATTATCACACTGAATGCGATTAACTACTGTACTGCAGTCTGTTACTGATGAAGGCCAGTGAGGCCGAAATGTCTATTATTTTCTGGCTGCATTAATAAATCCAAAAAATATTCTAGAAGTTGAGTGCCAAGTTTTCTTTATTATTCGTGTATGGTGTGGGGCCCTACTTGAGCACCTTCTGAAGTTGTGCATACGGTGTTTTTCCTTTAATGAAAACCCAAAAGTCATTATTTCAGTAAATTAGAATAATTAACAAAAAACAGCTGAAAAGACTTCCTAAGCATTTATAAAGGTCCCTTAGTCTGTTTCAGTAGGCTCCACAATCATGGGGAAGAATGATGACTTGATAGATGTCCAGAAGGCAGTCATTGACACACTCACTCCACAAGAAGGGTAAGCCACAAAAGGTCATTACTAAAGAAGCTGGCTCTTCACAGAGTGCTGTATCCAAGCTTATTAATGGAAAGTTGAGTGGAAGGAAAAAGTGTTGTAGAAAAAGGTGCACAAGCAAACGGGATAACTGTAGCCTTGAAAGGATTGTTGAGAAAAGGCCATTCAAAAATTTGGGGGAGATTCACAAGGAGTGGACTGCTGCTGGAGTCATTGGCTACATAATGTCGCATTCCTCGTGTCAAGTCACTCATGACCAATAGCCAGAACGTCTTACCTTGTCCTAGAAGAAAAAGAACTGGACTTTTGCTCAGTGGTCCAAGGTGTTGTTTTCAGATGACAGTAATTTTTGCATTTCATTTGGAAATCAAGGTCCCTGAGTCTGGAGGAAGAGTGGAGAGGCACACAATCCAAGCTGCTTGAGGTCTAGTGTGAAGTTGCCACAATCTGTGCTGATTTTTGGAGCCATGTCACGGCTTTTTGGAGATGTAAATTTCATTCTCCAGCAGGACTTGGCACCTGTCCACAATGCCAAATGTACCAATACCTGGTTTAAAAACAACAGTATCACTGTGCGTGATTGACAAGCAAATTCGCCTGACCTGAACCCCATCGATTTATGGAGTATTGTCAAGAGGAAGATGAGAGACACCAGACCCAGCAAAGCAGATGAGCTGATGGCTGCTATCAAAGCAACCTGGGCTTCCATAACACCTCAGCAGTGCCACAGACTGATCACCTCCTTGCCACGCCGCATTGATGTTATAATTGATGCCAAAGTATTGAGTGCATTTACTGAACCTACATTTCAGTTGGCCAATATTTTGAATTTTAAAATAATTTTTCAAGCTGGTGCTATAAAATATTGTGGAGCCTACTTAAACAGACTAAGGGACCTTTTTAAATGCTTAGAAAGCCTTTGTAGCTGTTTTTTGTTAATTATTCTAATTTACTGAGATAATGACTTTTGGGTTTTCATTGGCTATAAGCCATAATCATCAACATAAACAGAAATAAACACTTGAAATAGATCACTCTGTAATGACTCTATAATGTGAGTTTCACTTTTTGTATTGAAGAACTGAAATAAATTAACTTTTTGATGATATTCTAATTTTGTGAGAAGCACCTGTTTGTTTACTTTTGTTTATTTTTGTTTGTTTCTTTACATAAAAAATGCATATTTATAGTTTTTTTGTGACTTTCACTTTTTGTGTTTGTTTTATTATTTTACATTTTTTTCTTAAAGAAACACCTGTCACTATGAAAATGCAGTTCAATCTGAAGCCATCATGTTATAGAGCATGAAGAACTGGGCTGATTGTTATATAATTTTGTGAGAAAAGAAAGATTCAATATAAACTGTGTTTTAATTACTAATCCCTTCCTGACATTGGATGTATATATACGTCTTGGTCGGCTAGTACTTACCAACCGATAACATATGGATACATCATGGCAATTTTGCACGCACAAAATAATAATAACAATCACAATAAATATATATAACAAAATAGTACATACAATTAATATTGCCATGTCCGGAACAACACGACCTATAAAACTGTCCCACACAGTGAACAAGTCTGTAGGACAGTATTCAAACCACCAAAAGACTGAAACAAAGAAAAACACAGTAAAACAAGCGTATTAAAATACTCTGTTGTTTAAATGTAACAGTGAACAGCAAGTGCTAGTAAGAAGATGATAAAAAACAGGATATTTGGTTGATACGTTTTTTGCAAAAAATGTACAGTGGGGAAAAAAAGTATTTAGTCAGTCAGCAATAGTGCAAGTTCCACCACTTAAAAAAATGAGAGGCGTCTGTAATTTACATCATAGGTAGACCTCAACTATGGGAGACAAACTGAGAAAAAAAAATCCAGAAAATCACATTGTCTGTTTTTTTTTTCATTTTATTTGCATATTATGGTGGAAAATAAGTATTTGGTCAGAAACAAAATTTCATCTCAATACTTTGTGATATATCCTTTGTTGGCAATGACAGAGGTCAAACGTTTTCTGTAAGTCTTCACAAGGTTGCCACACACTGTTGTTGGTATGTTGGCCCATTCCTCCATGCAGATCTCCTCTAGAGCAGTGATGTTTTTGGCTTTTCGCTTGGCAACACGGACTTTCAACTCCCTCCAAAGGTTTTCTATAGGGTTGAGATCTGGAGACTGGCTAGGCCACTCCAGGACCTTGAAATGCTTCTTACGAAGCCACTCCTTCGTTGCCCTGGCGGTGTGCTTTGGATCATTGTCATGTTGAAAGACCCAGCCACGTTTCATCTTCAATGCCCTTGCTGATGGAAGGAGGTTTGCACTCAAAATCTCACGATACATGGCCCCATTCATTCTTTCATGTACCCGGATCAGTCGTCCTGGCCCCTTTGCAGAGAAACAGCCCCAAAGCATGATGTTTCCACCACCATGCTTTACAGTAGGTATGGTGTTTGATGGATGCAACTCAGTATTCTTTTTCCTCCAAACACGACAAGTTGTGTTTCTACCAAACAGTTCCAGTTTGGTTTCATCAGACCATAGGACATTCTCCCAAAACTCCTCTGGATCATCCAAATGCTCTCTAGCAAACTTCAGATGGGCCCGGACATGTACAGGCTTAAGCAGTGGGACTCGTCTGGCACTGCAGGATCTGAGTCCATGGTGGCGTAGTGTGTTACTTATTGTAGGCCTTGTTACATTGGTCCCAGCTCTCTGCAGTTCATTCACTAGGTCCCCCCGCGTGGTTCTGGGATTTTTGCTCACCGTTCTTGTGATCATTCTGACCCCACGGGGTGGGATTTTGCGTGGAGCACCAGATCGAGGGAGATTATCAGTGGTCTTGTATGTCTTCCATTTTCTAATTATTGCTCCCACAGTTGATTTCTTCACTCCAAGCTGGTTGGCTATTGCAGATTCAGTCTTCCCAGCCTGGTGCAGGGCTACAATTTTGTTTCTGGTGTCCTTTGACAGCTCTTTGGACTTCACCATAGTGGAGTTTGGAGTCAGACTGTTTGAGGGTGTGCACAGGTGTCTTTTTATACTGATAACAAGTTTAAACAGGTGCCATTACTACAGGTAATGAGTGGAGGAAAGAGGAGACTCTTAAAGAAGAAGTTACAGGTCTGTGAGAGCCAGAAATCTTGATTGCTTGTTTCTGACCAAATACTTATTTTCCACCATAATATGCAAATAAAATGAAAAAAAAAACAGACAATGTGATTTTCTGGATTTTTTTTTCTCAGTTTGTCTCCCATAGTTGAGGTCTACCTATGATGTAAATTACAGACGCCTCTCATCTTTTTAAGTGGTGGAACTTGCACTATTGCTGACTGACTAAATACTTTTTTTCCCCACTGTATACTGAGTCGCTCTACCAAACGTCAAGGTAACCCATATCAGAGCAGTCCCTAACTGATGTATTTAAAAACCTTATCATGTGTATAGTACCTATATGAGCAGGATTCAGACAGGTAATGTCCGATGTGGACACGCTGCAGAGGACGGCTTTTATATGCATGGCCCATAACGGAGGGGTGGAAACCTCTCTAATCTTGCAAAAACAAGTAACCAATTAAATACATGCACACAGTGAGCCTGTCTAAATCCTGCTCATATACACTGAGTATTTTTATACTTTTGTTTTACTGTTTTTCAGTCTTTTGGTGGTGTGAACAATGTCCTACAGACTTTTTCACTGTGTGCATGGCCCATGTATTTGTAGTCAATACAACAGCAGTTTGCAATTTTCACTTAGCATCTTCCACTGCAGCTTGTTTCTGGAAAACACCCATGGAGTCAAAATCATCACTAATCCTAGAGATAAATTCCAAAAGCGGTATAGTTTCCAAAATGGGGTCACTTGAAGAGGGATTCTGCTTTTTAGTAACCTGAGTTCCATATAACTATAAGTGCCCACTTTACATTTAATAATGTCCTGAGTCTCCCCCTGTACAGTCTAATGCCCCCTCATTGTATATATACAGACCCCTTAGTATACCTCCAAGCTGTTTGATAGCTTCAACATTGTAATCTCCACACTGTATGATGACCCCTAGATAGCCTCTATATAGCATAATGCACCAGACAATCTTCAATATAGTCCTCAATATAGTATAATACACTCCCCATAGGCCTCCATAAAGTTTAATGCACACCCCATAGGCAGACTCTATATAGTATAATGCACCCCCATAGGCAGCCTCTATAGTATAATGCAGCCCTTAATATAATGCACCCCCATAGGCAACCCTTAATATAATGCACCTCTATAGGCAGATTCTATAGTATAATGCAGCTCCCCATAAGGCAGCCTCTGTAGTATAATGCAGCCCCCATAGGCAGCCTCTATAGTATAATGCAGCCTTAATATAATGCACCTCCATAGGCGGACTCTATAGTATAATGCAGCCCCATAGGGCAGCCTCTATAGTATAATGCAGCCCTTAATATAATGCACTCCCATAGGCAGCCCTTAATATAATGCATCTCCATAGGCAGATTCTATAGTATAATGCAGCTCCCCATAGGGCAGCCTCTATAGTATAATGCAGCCCCTAATATAATGCAGCCCCCATAGGCAGCCTCTATAGTATAATGCAGCCCTTAATATAATGCACCTCCATAGGCATCCTCTATAGTATAATGCAGCCCCTAATATAATGCATCCCCCATAGGCAGCCTCTATAGTAAAATGCAGCCCTTAATATAATGTACCCCCATAGGCAGACTCTAAAGCATAATGCAGCCCTTAATATAATGCACCTCCATAGGCAGATTTTATAGTATAATGCAGCTCCCCATAGGGCAGCCTCTATAGTATAATGCAGTCACTAATATAATGCAGCCCCCATAGGCAGCCTCTATAGTATAATGCAGCCCTTAATATAATGCACCTCCATAGGCATCCTCTATAGTATAATGCAGCCCCTAATATAATGCGTCCCCCATAGGCAGCCTCTATAGTATAATGCAGCCCTTAATATAATTCACCTCCATAGGCATCCTCTATAGTATAATGCAGCCCCTAATATAATGCGTCCCCCATAGGCAGCCTCTATAGTATAATGCAGCCCTTAATATAATGCACCTCCATAGGCAGACTCTATAGTATAATTCAGCCCCATAGGGCAGCCTCTATAGTATAATGCAGCCCTTAATATAATGCACCCCCATAGACAGACTCTATAGCATATGCAGCCTTTAATATAATGCACCCCATAGCAGACTCTATAGCATAATGCAGCCCTTAATATAATGCACTCCCATAGGCAGACCCTATAGTATAATGTAGCCCCTAATATAATGCAGCCCCCATAGGCAGCCTCTATAGTATAATGCAACCCTTAATATAATGCACCTCCATAGGCATCCTCTATAGTATAATGCAGCTCCTAATATAATGTGCCCACATAGGCAACCTCTATAACATAATACAGCCCTTAATATAATGCACCCCCATAGGCAGCCTCTATAGTATAATGCAGCCCTTAATATAATGCATCTCCATAGACAGCATCTATAGTATAAAACAGCCTTTAATATAATGCACCCTCATAGGCAGACACTATAGTATAATGTAGTTCTTAATATAATGCACCCTCATAGACAGACTCTATAGTATAATGCAGCCCCTAATATAATGCACCTCCATAGGCAGACTCTATAGCATAATGCAGCCCTTACTATAATGCACCCTCATAGGCAGACTCTATAGTATAATGCAGCCCCTAATATGTTGCACCCCCTTAGGAAGCCTCTATAGTATGTGCAGCCCTTAATATAAAGCACCCCCATAGGCAGCCTATGTAGTATAATGCAGCCCTTAATATAATGCACCCCATAGGCAGACAGTATAGCATAATGCAGCCCTTAGTATAATGCACCCCCATAGGCAGACTCTAAAGCATAATGCAGCCCTTAATATAATGCACCCCCCATAGGCAGACTCTATAGTATAATGCAGCCCTTAATATAATGCACCCCCATAGGCAGACTCTATAGGATAATGCAGCCCTTAATAAAATGCACCCCCATAGGCAGACTCTACAGTATAATGCAGCCCTTAATATAATGCACCCACAAAGGCAGACTCTATAGTATAATGCAGCTCCTAATATAATGTGCCCACATAGGCAACCTCTATAACATAATACAGCCCTTAATATAATGCACCCCCATAGGCAGCCTCTATAGTATAATGCAGCCCTTAATATAATGCATCTCCATAGACAGCATCTATAGTATAAAACAGCCTTTAATATAATGCACCCTCATAGGCAGACACTATAGTATAATGTAGTTCTTAATATAATGCACCCTCATAGACAGACTCTATAGTATAATGCAGCCCCTAATATAATGCACCTCCATAGGCAGACTCTATAGCATAATGCAGCCCTTACTATAATGCACCCTCATAGGCAGACTCTATAGTATAATGCAGCCCCTAATATGTTGCACCCCCTTAGGAAGCCTCTATAGTATGTGCAGCCCTTAATATAAAGCACCCCCATAGGCAGCCTATGTAGTATAATGCAGCCCTTAATATAATGCACCCCATAGGCAGACAGTATAGCATAATGCAGCCCTTAGTATAATGCACCCCCATAGGCAGACTCTAAAGCATAATGCAGCCCTTAATATAATGCACCCCCATAGGCAGACTCTATAGTATAATGCAGCCCTTAATATAATGCACCCCCATAGGCAGACTCTATAGGATAATGCAGCCCTTAATAAAATGCACCCCCATAGGCAGACTCTACAGTATAATGCAGCCCTTAATATAATGCACCCACAAAGGCAGACTCTATATATAATTCATCCCCATAGAAAAATAAATCCAATACTCACCTTTCTTCCTGGTTGCTCCACTTCTCTGAGCGCCCGAACATCTCCGGACCGCAGGCCCTGAGATGTGACATCATCGCGACCCCCTGTCAGTGTCAGCATTGGTGATGTCAGATGCTAAGAAGGGGATGATGGGAGAGGGAGCTCAGGGGCTCCATAGCAGCCGGGCGGCTGTGCAGGGAGATCGATTCTCCCTGCACTGCCACAGAATTTAACTGTATCGGCGTGTGACCGCCCCCTCTGCCCCCCCGGTAGCTATGCTACTGTTACCATTAGGACATTCATGTACATCAAATGTAAGGAAGAATTCAAACTAGCTATTAGGAATGGATCATTATAAAATAAAAAAGTGCTACTTACCACTCTATGTTCCTGCTGTCACCTAACTGAAGACCTCCTATCTATTCAGTTACACAACTGCTGAGACCACTGATTATCTTCAGGGTTAAATTCCAATAGGATGGAGTCATTTTCCTCAGTCATCTGAACCTGCATCGAACTTCAGTTAATGGAAGAAACTAGTGTTGAGTGAATATGATGAAATTTGCATTCCGCAGTTTGCTTGAATTTTGTAAATTATTTTTCTCACAATGCAGTTATTTGATGTGAAGTAAAACAAAGTTATGCTCACCAGACTCTAGAGCATAATAAACTTAGGATGATAAGAAAAAACTCACCTCTCCTCTCACCAACTTTGCCAATGCGGACCCCTAACGGTCACCCTCACATGGCAGTAGGGCTTTGATTGCAGAGTAGAGATCAGACATATCAAGGCGCTTTGCCTAAGGCCATATCAGAACCTCAAACAATGCCGCTCATGACATGTGAAGATAAATCAGCATTGGTATTCCCGACACCAAGTGTAGATGTAACAGCTGAAGAGGCCACATTGAGAACTGATCAAACATAGGTGAGTGGCAAGGTGAGTATTTATTTTCCAACCCTCCATAATTAAGCAAAGCAGTGTCCGGCTGCATACCATTTTGCTGTATCTGCACAAAAGGAATCACAAAACAATTTCAATTCAGGAGAATCCCATTTTTTTGTAAAATTTAAGGCAAATTCAATTTGCCTCCTACATATCCACTTACAGTGACATGTAAAAGTTTGGGCACACTTGGTCAAAATTATTGTTATTGTGAACAGTTAAGCAAGTTGAAGGTGAAATGATCTCTAAAAGGGCTAAAGATAACACATTTCCTTTGTATTTTAGGCAAAAAAAAAATAAATATATTGTCATTTTTTACATTTTAAAAAATGCAAAAAGGAAAATGAGACAATGCAAACGTTTCGGCACCCTTGGAGATTTGTGTGCTCACATAACTTTGATAAACGTTTCAAACCTTAATTAGCCTGTTAAGGTTATGGCCTGCTCACTATCATTGTTAGGAAAGACCAGGTGATGCAAATTTCCCAGCTTTATAAAAATCCAGCCTCCTCCAACCTTTTGATAAAAACCTCAGCCATGGGATTTGCTAAGCAGCTGCCTAGATCTCAGATAATGAAAACAGTGGAGGTCCACAAAGCAGGAAAACTCTATAAAAAGATAGAAAAGTGTTTTCAAGTTCCCTTTCCTCAGTTCAAAATGTAATTCAGAAATGTTTGTTAATAGGAACAGTAGAGGTCAAGATAAGGTCTGGAAGACCAAGTCAAATTTTGTGAAGGCTGATCGTAGGATGCTAGAGAGGCAAATCAAAACCACTGCTTGACTGCAAAAGACCTTCAGAAAGAATTAGCAGACCATGGAACTGTGGTGCATTGTTCTACTTTTCAGAGACACCTGTACAAATATGACCTTCATGGAAGAGTCATCAGAAGAAAACCTCTCCTGCATTCTCACTATAAAATTTAGTGTCAGAAGTATGCAAAAGAACATCTAAACAAGCTTGATGCATTTTTAGAACAAGTCCAGTTAAATTAGAACTTTTTGGCCACAATGATCAAAGTTATGGGTGGAGAAAATAGCAGAGAATTTTAGGAATATTAGGAAAAAAAACATCTCGACAACCATTATTCATGGGGGTGGATCAATCGTGCTTTTGGGTTGTGTACTATTACAATAATCAGTGAGCTATACTTTCTGAGTTTCCCTTACAAAATATTGTGGCAGTTCTTTATATATTTTAATTGACATGATGAGGCAGTAGCATTTTATTATATGGTACTCATTGTTAGTTGTTACTATTTGTACTCAATATAATATTGAAGTAATTGAAAATAATATATACTGTACTATGTATTCACAAATAGGACTCTCTGTAGTGGAAGGTGGGTAGTATAAAATGACAGACTGTGGCACTGTGTTTCTAGCTCTCAGCTAGCACCTTGTTCCTTTCTTTAAGTTGGAAATAGTTGATGATTAAAATAATAACACGATACTTTCTGCCAGCAACAAGCGACCTGCCAGGCTTCTAAGATGACATTGTAAAATGGGTTTTTCCCCGGCCCACAAGATCACTTTGTACTGTGCATGCATTCTTTTGTTCAAAAATAAAAATACAAGAGCCATTGAGAATATTGTAGCTTTTTCTATACCTTCTCACTGTTCCTAGCACAGATCCATAAAGAACGCCTTTTAATTTTAAGAAAATAATAAAAATCCTATTGTATGATATCAGACTTGTATGAAAATAATTGAATCATTATTTATATCATCAAATGCCAAATATGATTTTCAAGAGATGTGTTATTTTTATTTGATCTTCTTCCTCCCTTGGATTTCACTCCTTGTGTGAAGCATTCCCTGTAAAAATAGCTTTATCTTTTCCATTCCTCAGTTAAAGAAGACTGTGGCAGCTTTTAGAAATGAGTGAACACTAAAATGCTTGGGTGCTCGTTGCTCGAACCAAGCAATTCCTAACATGCGGATACTCGTTTCGAGTAAAGAGTATAATGGGAGCTTTTTTCTGACAAACCCTATAAACAGGTCTGGGGGACAGTAAAAATAGGAAATTTCAGTGTAATTCATGAAGGAAGCAAGAACTGCCAAAAATTAGGGACTCAGATACACCCTATATTAACCCCTTGAGCCCCAAGGGTGGTTTGCACGTTCATGACCGGGACAATTTTTACAATTCTTACCACTGTCCCTTTATGAGATAATAACTCTGAAACGCTTCCATGGATCCTGGTGATTCTGACATTGTTTTCTCGTGACATATTGTACTTCATGTTAGTGGTAAAATTTAATTCATGTAATTTACGTTTATTTGTGAAAAAAATGGAAATTTGGCGAAAATTTTGAAAATTTCGCCATTTTCCAACTTTGAATTTTTATGCCCTTAAATCACAGAGATACAGCACACAAAAAACTTAATAAGTAACATATCCCACATGTTTACTTTACATCAGCACAATTTTGGAACCAAAATTTTTTTTTGTTAGGAAGTTATAAGGGTTAAAAGTTGACCAGCGATTTCTCATTTTTACAACACCATTTTATTATTACGGACCACATCACATTTGAAGCCACTTTGAGGGGTCTATATGATAGAAAATACCCAAAAGTGACACCATTCTAAAAACTGCACCCCTCAAGGTGCTCAAAACCACATTCAAGAAGTTTATTAACCCTTCAGGTGCTTCATAGGAATTTTTTGAATATTTAAAAAAAAATGAACATTTAACTTTTTTTCACAAAAAAAATATTTCAGGTTCAATTTTTTTTATTTTACCAAGGGTAAAAGGAGAAATTGGACTGGAAAAGTAAGGCTGAGATCACACGTTGCATTTTTTTCGCGTTTCCGCGGCGGTTTTAACCGCGCGATTTTGCCACGAAAACTAAGCATTCCATGCATTTCTATGGGATTCCGCAATGCTGTGCTAAAGCTGCAGTTTTTACCGCGGCGGAATCGCTTTGCGGTAAAAACCGCAGCATGCTCATTAATTTTGCGGAATTGCGGCGATCCCGCACCCATAGGAATGCATTGTTCCGCTTACTTTCCACACCATGCGAAAAGTAAGCAGAACAATTGCGGATGGTACCCACGGTCCGGAGGAGAGGAGACTGTCCTCCGGGCTTTGGGTACCATATCCCTGTTAAAAATAGAATTTAAAATAAAAAATATTGTTATTCTTACCTTCCGACGTCCCGCGCAGCCTTCCCGCCTCTCTCCACGCTCTCATTCCCAGTAATCCTTTGTGAAAATGCCCGAGATGGCGTCCGTTCTCGCGGGATCGCAAAGTCTAGCGGTCATTCGCGCGACGTCATCGCGAATAACCGCGAGACGTCACTATCCCGCGAGAACGTACGTCATCACGGGCATTTTCACAAAGGATTACTGGGAACGACTGCGCGGGACTTCGGAAGGTAAGAATAACACCATTTTTTATTTTTTTTTACATTTTATCTTTTACTACTGATGCTGCATAGGCGGCCTCAGTAGTAAAAAGTTGGTCACACTTGTCAAACACTGTTTGACGAGTGTGACCAACCTGTCAATCAGTTCTCCAATCGATGCTACAGATCGCTTGGAAAACGCTAGCATTTTGCAAGCTAATTACGTTTGCAAAATGCTAGTTTTTCCGTGGGAAAATCGCGGGAATTTAAAATGCGATTTTCCCGCGGAATGGAATTCCGGAATTCTCGCGGTAATTTCCGCAAGAGTTCCGCTACGTGTGAACTTAGCCTTATTGTGCAATTCGTCCTGAGTAAGCTGATACCTGATATGTGGGGGGGAACCACAGTTTCGGCGCATGGCAGAGCTCAGAAGGGAAGGAGCGCCGTTTGACTTTTTCAATGCAAAATTGGCTGGAATTCTGATCGGACGCCATGTCACGTTTGGAGAGCCCCTGATGAGCCTAAACAGTGGAGACCCCATTTTGGAAACTAGACCCCCCCAAGGAACTATGTGGTGAGAACTTTGAACCCCCAAGGGCTTCACAGAAGTTTATAACGTACAGCCGTACAAATATAAAATCATATTTTTTCCACAAAAATGATCTTTTCACCCTCAATTCTTACTTTACCAAGGGTAACAGGATCCTAAAAGTTATTGTGCAATTTGTCCTGAGTACACTGATACCCCATATGTGGGGGTAAACCACTATTTGGGCGCATGGCAGAGCTTGGAAGGGAAGCAGCGCCATTTGACATTTTTGGCTGGAATAGAGATCGGACACCATGTTGCGTTTGGAAAGCCCCTGATGTACCTAAACAGTGGAATCCCCCCACAAGTGACCCCATTTTGGAAACTAGACTCCCTAAGGAACTTATCTAGATGTGTGGTGAGCACTTTGAACTCCCCCAGTGCTTCACAGAAGTTTATATTTGAAAATAAAAAAAATCGTATTTTTTCCCACAAACATGATCATTTAGTCCCCATTTTTTTATTTTCCCAAGGGTACCAGGAGAAAATGGACCCCAAAAGTTGTTGTCCAATTTGTCCTGAGTACAAGGATACCCCATATGTGGGAGAAAACTACTGTATGGGCCCACGTCGGGGCTCGGAAGGGAAGTAGTGACGTTTTGGAATGCAGACTTATATGGAATGCTCTGCGGGTGTCATGTTGCCTTTGGAGAGCCCGTGATGTACCTAAACAGTGGAAACCCCCCACAAATGACACCATTTTGGAAACTAGACCCCCTAAGGAACTTTTCTAGATGTGTGGTGAGCACTTTGAACCCCAAAGGGCTTCACAGAAGTTTATAATGCCCGAGCGTGAAAATAAAAAAATCATATTTTTTCCCACAAAAATGATATTTTTGCCCCCAATTTTTTTATTTTCCTAAGGGCAACAGGAGAAATAGGACCCCAAAAGTTGTTTTCCAATTTGTCCTGAGTAGGCTGATACTCCATATGTGGGGGTAAAACACTGTTTGGGCGCATGGCAGAGCTTGGAAGGGAAGGAGCACCATTTGACTTTTTCAATGCAGAATTGGCTGGAATTGAGATCAGATGCCATGTTGTGTCTGGAGAGCACCTGATGTGCCCAAACAGTGGAAACCCCCCAATTCTAACTCCAACCCTAACCCCAACACACCCCTAACCCTAGCTCAGCCCTAACCCTAGCCCTAGCCCTAACCCTAGCCCTAGCCCTAACCCTAATGGGAAAATGGAAATAAATACATTTTTTTAATTTTATTATTTTTCCCTAACTAAGGGGGTGATAATGGGGGGGTTTGATTTACTATTTATGGTAGTTTTTATATTTGGCAGCTGTCACACGCTAAAAGACGCTTTTTATTGTAAAAATAGTTTTTGCATCACCACATATTGAGCGCTATAATTTTTCCGTATTTTGACCCACTGAGTTATGTGAGGTCTTATTTTTTGTGGGACGAGTTGATGTTTTTATTGGTACAATGTTCGGGCACGTGACATTTTTTGATCGATTTTTATTCCGATTTTTGGGACGCAGAATGAACAAAAACCAACGTTTCATGAATTTCTTTTGGGGGGTGCCTTTATACCGTTCCATGTGCGGTAAAATTGATAAAGCAGTTTTATTCTTCGGGTCAGTACGGTTACAGCGATACCTCATTTATGTCTTTTTTTATGTTTTGGCGCTTTTATGCAATAAAAACAATTTTATATAAAAAATAATTATTTTTGCATCACTTTATTCTGCGAGCTGTAACTTTTTTATTTTTTCACTTATGATGCTGTGTGGCAGCTCGTTTTTTGTGGGACAAGATGACATTTTCAGTGTTACCATGGATATTTATATGCGTCTTTTTGATCGCGTGTTATTGCACTTTTTGTTCGGCGGTATGATAATAAATCATTATTTTTTGCTTCGTTTTTTATTTTTATTTTTTAAGGGGTTCACTAAAGGGGTTAACTAATGGGTCAGTTTTATAGGGCAGGTCATTACGGACGCGGCAATACCAAATATGTGTACTTTTATTGTTTGTTTTTTTTCCAAAAAATGAATTTATTAGGGAATATTTTTTTTTTAATTTATTTAGCGATTTTTTTAAAATTATTTTTACAATTTTTTTTTTAACTTTATTAGGTTGTCTCAGGTGGGACATCACTGTCCTGTGACAGATCGCTGATCTGTCACATCACAGATCACTGCTTTGCAGGCACTGAGGAAGCCAGCTGCGCTGCACATTGCGCTGCTGTGGGGGGCTCAGGGAAGCACGGAGGGAGCCCCCTCCCTGCCGATGCTTCCCTTTAACTCCTGGTACACCGCGATCGTGTTTGATCGCGGTGTGCAAGGGGTTAATGTGTCGGGGGCGGTCCGTGACCGCCCCTGACACATAGTGCCAGGTGTCAGCTGTGATAATCACCACGTGGGCGCCGCTGATCACGCTAGACGTACTATCCCGTCCATGGGCATAGGGGCCCGGGTCCCAAGGACGGAATAGTACGTCTGATGTCAGAAAGGGGTTAAACATAAAGAAGAGCTTCATACACATTTTTGTTCAAGTTGTCACGTATTGGTACTTCTAGACTCATAAAGGCTATTCACTTTTTAAACTCCAGACAATGGAATAGTCTATAGGTGAGCAATGTAATACCAATAAGGGTATGTGCACTCGAGTAAAATTGTTGCAAAAGGAAAAACGCAGCTGCAAAAACGCACGTTTTTGGTGCATTTTTGCATGTGTCTTTGATTGAATTGAGTGCACATGAGAAATGCTGAGAAATGTAACCTAGCAAAATTTTTAAAAATTTTATTTTGAGTCTTATATATCACAAAAACATACCCCAGAACACGGAATAGTGTATGAATAAGAAATGTGAACAAACAAGCAAAATTTTCAAATGCTTTTTTGTACTGTTTCATACCACCAAAATGTGACGGAAGCATGTAATACTCTTTGGATGAGTAATCTAATCCTGAAATTTCTCTACAAAATTTCTCCAAACCAGGCAGAAATTATAAGGAAGGTCATCCATAGATCTCTAAAAGGCAACAACTGGCAGACCTAATTAAAATATTATTAGGCTGGAGTCACACTACCATAAAATACGGCTGAGTAGTATGTGAGAAAACAGCTGTCTTTAATGCATGTAACGAGTTGATTAGGAACAAAGCAGCAGCTGACAGAACTTCAAAGATAGAGATGCATGTTCAGAGTCCACTGAACCCAACTGAAAAATACATACCAAAAATAAAAGGGAACAGCATACAGTCTAGGTGAAAAAATAAAATATAGCACACATGTCTCCACACTATATAAGGCTGCCATGTTTCATGTTGTTTTATGCTTGAAAAAGACCTTAATGTTGAAGACGTTGCAATATGGCAAAATAAAGATCGACTTTTGTTTTTTTCACCTGGACTGGATGCTGTTCCCTTTCATTTTTGAGTTGATTAAGAGCGTCTAGCTGGTCTGTAGGAGCCAGAACTCTTAATGGTAGGTATGGGATCAATAATTATTTCTCCCTGCAAAATGCAAATAAATTTATATACGTTATACAATGTGATTATCTGGATTTTATTTTTGATATTCTAGCTCTCAATGTTATAATTAACCTACCTTTAAAATTATAGACTGTTTATGTCTTTGTCAGTGGGCAAACTTACAAAATCAGCAAGGGATCAAATACTTATTTTTCCCCACTGTAGGTATATATATATATATATATATATATATAGCATACATAGATAAACGAAAAGCCGACAATTCAGCAGCCGTGTAGTGTAAAATCACAGCAGAAGCCGACGGCATAGAATGGAGGGATTACATACAGTAAATACATATAGAATAGGTAGATATATAGATGTCAGTAATATATATACAATTAGTACAGTGTGTGCAGCTTACTGTACATGTATTTAATTAATAAAAGATAATTTTTCAGGAAAAATGGTGTGAGCTCCCGCTTAATTTTCCTAATCAGCAGAGGGAAAGTTGACGACTGGGGGATGATGTTTATAGTCTAGGAAGGGGGTAATACCCATGGAGCTTCCCAGGCTTTTAATATCAGCTCATAATTGTATACTTAGCCTTTACTGGCTATTAATATGGGGAACCCTAAAAAAATGACATAGGGTCCTCCTATAATTAATAACCAGCAAAGGCTAAGCAGACAGCTGAGAGCTGATATTAATGGCCTAGGAAGAGGCCATGGATACTGCCCCCTCCAGGCTAAAAACATCTGCTCTCAGATGCCCCAGAAAAGGAGTATCTCTAAGATGTGCCAATTCTGGCACTTAACCCTGCTTTTCCCACTTGCCCTGTAGTGGTGGCAAGTGGGGTGAAGGTTGAGGGAGTTGATGTCACTTTTGAATTGTCAGGTGACATAAAGCTCCGAGGTTAGTAATGGAGAGGCATCAACAAGACGTCCAATTACTAACCCCATAGTCATATTGTATAAAAACACACAGAAAAAAGTCCTTTAATTGAAAGAATGACACAGACTCCTTTAATAAATCTTAATTAAACCATACTTATGACCTCGCCTATTCCACCGACTCCATTGTCGTCTGCAAAAGAGTTAAAAAACAAACAACAATATTGCTCACCTTTCAGTAGAGATGCTTTTAATCCATTTGTCCCATGATGGTTCTAGCTCTCTTTCATGTAGATAGCAGACTGCATAGTTGCATGATGTGACTATACAGCCTACCATCCAGCTGAGACACTGAGCAGTGTGTGCACAGTTTCACCCTGTGAACTCCTATTCTCTGATGGCAATGCAAGGGTAAGAAAGGTCTCCTGCTTACAGTGCGATCAGACATGTTCTGGGAGTTCACCGCCAATGAACTCACTTTACCTATGTGATGTCAGTGCGAGCATGGTGGGAAATTTTCCTACAGCGCTCATGCTGGCGTCAGAAAGGTGAAGTGAGTTAATTGGCTGTGAACTCCCAGGACCTGTCTGATGGTACCATGAACAGGAGAACTGTCTCATGTTCACAGGGAGACATAGAGCACACACTTTTTTTTAACTCTATTGCAGAAGACAATGGCATTCGTGGAATGGGCGAAGTCAAAAGTTTGGTTTAATTAATATTAATTAAAGGAGTCTGTGTCATTCTTTCAATTATAGTACTTTTTTTCTGTGTGTGTGTTTTTATGCAATATCACTATGGGGTTAGTAATAGAGGCATCTTAATGACCCCTCTCCATTACTAACATCGGGGCTTGATGTCACCTGACAATACAAAGGTGACATCAACCCTCCCAGCCATCACCCCACTTGCCACTGCTTCAGGGCAAGTGGGAAGAGCGAGGCAAATTGCCAGAATTGGCACATCTTAGAGATGCGCCTTTTCTGCGGCTGCTGAATTGCTGGCTTTTCTTCTATCTATGTAATATATATAGATATGTATATGTTTGTGTCACTGACATCTTTATATCTACCTATCCTATGTGTATATATCTATTTTAGTCTAAACTGTCACTCTGTTGTTTTACTGTATGTGGCACATGAAATGCCGGCTTTTCTTCTGTCTATCTTTGCATTATCTATTTATTATATATATACAGTGTGGGCCATTTATATGAATACACATAAATAAAATGGGAATGGTTGGTGATATCAACTTCCTGTTTGTGGCACATTAGTATATGGGAGGGGGAAACTTTTCAAGATGAGTGATGACCATGGTGGCCATTTTGAAGTCGGCCATTTGGAATCCAGCTTTATTTTTTCAATGGGAAGAGGGTCATGTGACACATCAAATTCATTGAGAATTTCACAAGAAAAACAATGGTGTGCTTGGTTATTACATAACGTTATTGTTTCATGAGTTATTTACAAGTTTATGACCACTTATAAAATGTGTTCAAAGTGCTGCCCATTTTGTGGGATTGTCAATGCAACTCTCTTCTCCCACTCTTGACACATTGATAGCAACACTGGAGAAGAAAAGCTAGCACAGGCTTCCAGTATCCGTTGTTTCAGATGCTGCACATCTCATAGCTTCACAGCATAGACATGCCCACTCTGTATATCTATATCTACATATACATATATATGTAGATATAGATATACAGAGTGGGCATGTCTATGCTGTGAAGCTATGAGATGTGCAGCATCTGAAACAACGGATACTGGAAGCCTGTGCCAGCTTTTCTTCTCCAGTGTTGCTATCAATGTGTCAAGTGTGGGAGAAGAGGGTTGTATTGACAATCCCACAAAATGGGCAGCACTTGTAAATATATATATATATATATATATAGAGAGAGAGAGAGAGAGAGATGTGTGTGTGTTTTGAAGAATATTTCCTTTGAACACAATGTGTAAATGGCTTAGAGAATTGCTCTATGTAATAGTATTGCATTGCAATCGGATAGCAATCACACTGCATTCGGATATAAATCAGATGCTAGGTAGAGATGAGTGAACATCGTCGGCTCCTTCCTTATTCGGCAAGCTATTGCTCTTAGCGAAGAGGCTGCATTGTTAACCCGGATACCTGGAGCGCTCCCGATAATTCCGATAATCAGCTATTCAGCGCTGCAGCTGCATGTGTCGCGGTTGTGTGACAGTCGCAAAACCTGTATGGAGAACCTGTGGGTTGTGACTGTCACACAGCCATGACATATGCAGCTGCGGCACCGAACAGCTGATTATCGGGAGCGCTCCAGGTATCCGGGTTCCCGATGTAGCTTCTTCAGTAAGCGCTATAGCTTGCTGAATAAGGAGGGAGCCAATGATGTTTGCTGATCTCTAATGCTAGGTGTGAAAAATTGGATTACTCTCGCATGACACTTACATTACACCCATGTGACTCTTGGCAGGGAGAATTGGACCGATTTTTCATACGTTTAGTGTGACTCCATCCTTACAAAGTCTTTATGTGCTTCTTTCATCTGGGGGTGTGGAAAAGTGTGGGCTAATCCAGGCTCTATTTATTGTTATGAGAGTGAGCCTGTCTGCTTTCTCTGTTGAGAGGCGTAAGTGCTCGACTGTTTGACTCCCCCCGGGAGGCACTAAAAACCTGCTCAGACAAGACACTAGTGGCAGGGCAGCACAACACCTCCAATGCATAGAGGGACAGCTCATGCCAAGTGTCCAGCTTTGAGACCCAGTAGTTGAAAAACGCAGGAATAAAGGATTAGTTGGCCAGTTATTGCTTAACCATCTTTGAAAACTTTTCCCTCCTTGTCAAAAATACCCGGTCATCAGGCCTTGAGCACTGGGCTGGTGTCATGAAATTAGCCCATGCCTTTGACAGTGTTCCCCTGCCTCTGCTGTGTTTCTCCCTCGCCTCTCCTCCTTGATTGGGCAAGGAAGCTTGCCCCCTGTCGCTAGCATTGTCTGATGGGAATTCTTTTGTCACATTTTCCTCAATGGTCTTCTGTAGAGATGAGCGGACTCCTGGATGTTCGGGTCTGGCGGGTTCAGCAAAACAGTTGCAAAAAGATCATGTGTAGGTGCTAGAACAGTACCCTAACCCAAACCCAGACCCCATTCACTTGAATGGGGGGCGCAAACATCCAATGTTGGCCATGCTGTCATGTGCATGGCAGCACAGCAAACACCGCTTCTGATCGGCGGTGAAATCATTTCCACCTGTCAGAGAGCCGCAATTCCCATGCTGTCAAAAGATAGCATGAGCACTCAGCTGTGATCGGAGGTGTAAAGTATAAACTGTCATGCTGCTATCTCACCGAGGTCACGGCAGTTCAGACCAGCTGATAACGCAGCCTCCATGACCAGAGGTAACCTTGATGACTTCACTAACGGTCACTGACGCTGACCTCGCAGCAGCTCATTCCCCAATTGTTCTCAGCTTGGACAGTCGCATCTTGGCGCCGTCCAGGTTGAAAACTGTTTACATCAAAGACGTGGATTACGGCATGGGACAGAATGACAGACAGGTATGGTATAATGTTGTTTTTTTATTTTAGTTTTATTACAGGAGAACAAGGGCTTCGGTGGAATTAGGTGAGTATAACTGTGCTTGTTATTTTTAAATAAAATGGAAAACTGTGTTTAGTCTTATTTCTAAAAAAGGGCTTTATTCTGGCTTTGTCTTTATTTACCATATAACTGTAGGATTAGTAATGGATGGGTGTCTTATAGACACCTCTCCATTACTAAGCCATGGGCTTGATGTCACTGGACAATACAAAGGTGACATCAACCCCACAAATATTAACCGCACTTGCTACCACTGCAGGGCAAGTGGGAAGAGTTGGGCAAAGTGCCAGAATTGGCGCATCTAATACATGTGCCTTTTTTGGATAGCTGCTGGCTGCTTTTTTAGGCCGTGGGGCAAATATCCATGGCCCATACCAGCCCACTTCTGTCTGTTTTAGCAAGGCTGGTTGTCAAAAATGGGGGGACCCCATGTCGCTTTATTAAGAAATACGGCATGGGGCCCCCTCTATTCTTGATGAGGGTTGCAGCCCCAGCTGGGAGTTTTGCCTGGCTGGTTATTAAAAATCCAGGGGGACCCACGACGGTTTTTTTTTTTAAATTATTTATTTACAGCGCAGGAGCCAGCTAATGAATACACCCATCAGACGCTCATGTTCTCATTGTTATTAGCGGCAGCAGGAATCAGTTGATGGGAGCTGTAGTCCCATCAGCTGACGCCAGTGACCGGAGGTAAACTTTATACCTCCGATCACAACTGAATGCACACGCTGTCTTTTGACAGCGTGGGAACCTCAGCTATCTGGCCGGGAGGGATGATTTCACCACCAATCAAAAGTGTTATTTGCTGCGTTGTCATGTACATAAAAGTATGGCAAACACCAGGTGTTCGGGCAGCTGTACCCGAACAGTAACACTGACTTCCTGGTGAAGTCCGTGTTCGGTGTCTGTGCCTGAACAGTAGATGTTCAGTACAGATGCTGAACTTTACTGTTCGAGTTTGCCCATCTCTAGTCCTCTGGTATAGCACCATTTTAGAAGACCTGTCCACTTCAGGAAGAAGAGATGCAAATTTTTCCTTGTAGTGTGGGTCTAGGAGAGCGAACAACCAGTACTCTTTTTTTGGCCAATATGATTGTAATGTGAGGGTCATGGGAAAGACAGCAGTACATAAAGTCAGCCATATGTGCCAAGCTCCATACAACCAAACACTTCCCTGTCTCCACCATGATGACCATTCTCCATTTCCTCCTCTCTCTTATCTTCCTCATTCCCATCCTCAGCCCATCCACGTAGGAGAGACGGGATGAAGGTTGTGTGGCTATTAGCCTGTGTTGCGCTAGCTACCTGCTCCTGTTCCTCCTCTTCCTCCTCCCCAGCATCCACATCCTCATTATTACCCAATCCACGCTGAGCAGATGAGATGAGGATTGGCTAGCTGAAATCTCTCTGTTATGTATTTCTCCATTCACATCTGCTTCGCATGCAAATCTTCATGTTTAATTATGGACAATGACTGTTTTGTAGGTACAGAAGCAGAATAGTTGTGCTGACTATGGCATGATTGCTGCTCATCATCTTTGTAGAGTCCTCAAAGTCATGGAAAACCACACAATTGTCAGACAACCATGCCCACTCTTCAGTTGTTTTATGCGGAGGTTGACCAGAATGCCAATGTGCGTGGTGGAGCTGGTACTCAACCAGTGGTCTCTTCTACTCACAAAGTCTTGCCAGCATGCGCACTGTGGAGTTCCAGCATGTGGTGATATCACACGCCAGTCAGTGAGCTGGCACTTGCATGCGCTGCTGCAGCACTGCCAGAGTGGCAGTAGCTGTAGTCGACTTGCATAAATGGGCGCAACTTGACCAGAGCCTCTGGAAAATCTGGCTATGTTTTCAGAAACTGCTGAACTACCAAGTTGAGCACATGTGCCAAGCATGGTATGTGTGAGAGTTAGCCAAACATCACAGACACTACTAGGTTATGCCCATTATCATACACGACCATGCAGGTTGGAGGTTCAGCGCAAAAACCAAAGACCTGTCAGGACTGTTATTTCTTTAAGTAACTTTGCTGCGGTGTTTAGTTTGTTTCCTGGACAAATAAGCTTCAACAGAGCCTGTTGTCACTTCACTGAGGCAGTACTGCAGTGCTGCAGAGCTTCCAGCTTCTGAATGATGTGGATGACGCACTCTAAGATAGCACATCGGGGATGGAGAATGAGCAAGAGCAGGATGGTGTGTAGGTGGTGCAGGAAACTCTCATAGAAGTATGACCAGCAATCCTCGGCATCGCCAACACATGCGCCGTGCCAAGGTGTGACTCGGTGTGACTGATGTTCCTGGACATGTGCTGGTACAAGTCGGGGATGCTAAACAGGGAGACAGCTGGGGGCTGGTATTCCCAGGCTGATAAGGACCATGAATATTGGCCCCCCAGCCTAAAAATAGCAGCCCCTAGCTGCCCAGGAAAGGCGCATCTATTAGATGCACCATTTCTGGCACTTTGCCCGGCTCTTCCCACTTGCCCTGTAGTCGTGGCAAGTGAGGTTCATATTTGTGGGGTTGATGTCACCTTTGTATTGTCCAGTGACATCAAGCCCCCAAATTACTAATGGGGAGGGGTCTATAAGACACCTATCCATTACTAATCCTATAGTTATATGGTAAATAAAGACACAGCCAGAATAAAGTCTTTTATTTTAAATAAAACAAAACTTTTACTTTTTTATTTAAAAAAAACACAGTTATATTCACCTAATGCCCAATTCAACTGAATCCTTCATATTCTATAATAAGGCAAAAATAAAAACAACAATATCACTCATCTGTCCATCGTTCTTTCCCATGCCATAATCCATGTCTGGGGGAATAAACAGTTTTCAACCTAGATGGTGCCAAGATGTGACCATCCAGGCTGAGAACCACTGGTGACTGAGCTGCTGTGAGCGCAGCCTCAGTCACTAGTAAGTGATGTCATCGAGGTCATCTCCTGTCAATGAGGCTGTGTTCCCAGCCAGGCTGAACTGTGCTGGCCTCGGTGAGATCCCCGATAGCAACGTGAGATATCTCACTGCAGAGGCGAGTTCACCGCAGTTCACCGGGAGAATTTCATTGCGGTGAATTTGAACTGAGGTGTACTCACCTAAGGACCATGAGACTTTCTCACGGTGCTAGTGACGATCTCACTGAGGTCACCGCAGTTTAGCCTGGCTTGGAAAGCAGCGACAGTGACTGGAAGTATCCTCGATGATGTCACCGCTAGTCACTGAGGCTGCAGAAGTTCAGTCACCAGTGGTTCTCAGCCTGGATGGTTTCATCTTGGCACCATCCATGTTTAAAACTTTATCACCCAGAAATGAATTATGGCATGGGACAGAACAACGAACATGTGAGGGATATTGTTATTTTTTATTTTTGTTTTATTAAAGGAGACTAGGGATTCAGTGGAATTACAGTAGGTGTTAGGTGAGTATAACTGTCTTTGTTATTTTAAATAAAAAAGTAAAAGTGTGTTTTGTTTTATTTCAAATAAAATACTTTATTCTGGCTGTATCTTTATTTACCATATAACTATAAGATTATTAATGGATAGGCATCTTATAGACACCTCTCCATTAGTAATCTGTGGGCTTGATGCAAAGGTGACAAATACAGGGGAACCAACGCCATTTCTTTTTTTACTTATTTACAGCGCAGGAGCCGGCTGATGAATACTCCCATCAACCGCTCCTGCTTTCACTGTTATTAGTGGCAGCAGGCGTTGGCTGATGGAAGCGGGAGCGGTAGCTGCGGGCTCATGCTGTCTTTTGACAGCGTGGGATCCGCAGCTCTCTGACCGGCGGTGATAATTTTACCGCCGATCCGAAGCTGTGTTTGATGCGCTGTCGTGCACATGACACCGGGACATACACCCAGTATTCCTGGTGAAGTCCATGTTTGGTGGCCGTGCCCGAACAGTAAGTGTTCGGTATGGACGCCGAACTTTACTGTCCGGGTTGCCTATCTCTAATCTCTGACCTATTATAATAAATAGGGCAGGTGGATTATACCTGCATATAAAAAATAACTTTGAATATATTCCGTATGTGATGGTGTAATGAAGAGAAACACATGTAAGTTTATTTAAAAGGATTATGCCGTCATGTTTACATGGGTATTCAGAGTTATTACACCAGACTGATCAGGTCTAAAAAACAATTTATTTAATTGGGTCATCCACTACTTTGACAAAACCATCTAAATCACTATATTCCCCCACATGAAATAATAACAACCAATACTCACTGCCTATGCCATTCCCGCGACATTGGTGGTGGGTCCTCGGGGCTCACATGACATTGGTTGTAGTGTTCCCAGTTCCCATCATATAACAATCAGCAGCCCCTAATGGGCCGCTTCACTCTCTGTTCCTTCAGATGTAACTGACATCCGGAAGAGATCAGAGACTAGACACAGCTCTTCCTTCATTTGAAACTGATATCAAGAAGTAAGTGAGAGGGAAATGCCCCATTAGTGGCCGGCAGATTAATTTCAGGGCTCGAAGTGACATAAGAACATCATGTGAGCCCTGAGAGATCAAATGTCGATGTTGCTAGAATGGAGCTAGATGATATTAATTTTTATGGAAGAATAAGGTGATTGAGGAGGGGTTGTCCGAGTACTGGACAACACTTTTAGTAATACATGCAGTATATATTTTGAAAACTGGTGACATATCCTTTTTTTATAATCCTTTTATTGTTTCTCAGATACTTGTCATCTGTATGCTAAATACTGGATTTTTTTTTATTCAGGTTTCTGACAAATGTGACTCAGTCTTTGTAAATGGCAAAGAAATGAAGAGTAAAGTGGACACTATCGTAAATTTCACATACCAGCACATAACCACCCAGCTAGAAGTTACAGTCTGGGCTCCACGACTTCCTCTGCAAATCGAAATATCTGATACTGAATTGAGCCAGATCAAAGGCTGGAGAATTCCAGTGTCTGTTAATAAAAGGTGAGTAGGTACCTGTGACTATTAGCCTGAGCTCTTTATAGCATACATAACAGCTGATTCATTCTGCCCGAGTCACGGACTGCATAAATGAAAGCTGAGCTCTGTCATTTCAGCCAAATATGTTTTACTCTGAATTGCTGTGGCATTTTAAAGTAGACATACATGTAAAAACAGTCCAGTGACCATATGACTTGGGTGTCTGGTCTAAGTCCATAACGACTTTTGGTCATCTTATTCCACTTGAACGACACATCTCTCTCTATCCAGACACATACATAGGGAGAGACATGTTACTGAAGATTTTTAGGGACGGCAAGAAGCCACTGGGGACAGTCATCTTGGACTTGTCACCCGAGCTGTGATTACCCCTCCTGTTTTTAAATGTATGTTTTCTCTAAAACATCTTAGGGTTTCACAGTAAAATATACTTGGCAGAAATGACAAAGCTGGACTCTAATTTTTTAATGCTGCCCTGGAGGGCCCCAAACCACCGAAGATTGTAGGGGGACCAGCTAGAAACCCGGCCTACCACAGTCCCCCTGAGGCAGCATGAATCAACTGTCTTGTTCCCTTTAAAAAAACGTATTGGCCCCCCACAATCTGATACTGATGACTTCTTATCAAGATAGGTAATCAATATGAGTGTAATGGTACTACCCTTTAATATGTTCTATTAGATAGTGTGCACTAATAATTGGTCTTTATCTGTTATACATGCAAATATTTGCTGATTCATCTTCTAAGAACCAGTTCTGTTTTTTATTCATAAAATTATTAAGAAACAAAAGCTATAATACAAAATAATTTTTTTTGCATCTCAATTAGAGATGAGCGAACCTGAACTGTAAAGTTTGGGGTTCATACTAAACTGTCCGGTGCTGAACTCTTAACACGGACTTCTCCCTGAGGTCCATTTCTGTACTTGGAGTTTGTAGTGAGAGAGACTTTACAGCCTTATTACAGCACCAAAGTTAGTGCCCCCATTGACTTCTGTCTTCAGGTTCCCGACCCGAAGGTTGGACAAAGGTTTGGTCGAACCTGGCGAACACGAACATCAAGGGGTCCGCTAATCCCTAATCTCAATGTCTATCGACATTATCCACTTGATATTAGGACTATGTCTGTGATCTAGAAGCTAAAACTGAGTTCAATTTGGACCAAGTGAAACAAACTGATTTTACACTGAGCAGAAATACCAAAATGTCAATACATTGTCAAATTCTGTTAAACATTCTTTACTTTATTCCTATGGGTTATAGAAATGTATATGGACCAAGAGCAAAGACGTTGTTGGGCTTACTGTTCTCTTGGCATGTGTGTTCTCCTTAATAAAATGATCTGTGCTACAGTGCTTTTGCTGTTACTATATTTAATACATTAAATCCTCTTCATGTCTCTTAGTGAGTGCTAAACCAGGTGTGAGTTACTAAAAATAATCCCGTTGTTATTGGAAGTCAGGGATTATATGTTACAGATTTAGACTTTTGAAGATAAGCCTCCACTGTACTCTTTTGGCTTCAAATTTCAGTCTTTTCAAGGGATATATCAATAGAAAGTTATCTTTTGTTAGGAGAAATGCAAATTTTGAAAATGCAAGTATTTTTTTTATATATAAATGTAGTGGAGAAAGGAATATTTACCTTTTTTTCTACTTTAGTCATCAGTATACAAGAAGTCTCTAAGGTAAAAAAAACCCACTTGGAAATTAGATTATTAAAGGGAATCTGTCACCCCATTTTGGCCCTATATGCTGCCGGCACCACCATCAGGGGCTTATCTGCAGCATTCTGTAATGCTGTAGATAAGCCCACGATAAAACTTGAAAGATAAGAAAAACACGTTATATTATACTCACCGGGGAACTGGGTCGGGTGTGGTGGGTGTCGCAGTTCGGTCCGGCGCCTCCCATCTTCATACGATGATGTCCTCTGCTGTTATGAATGGGTCACCGAGGAGGAAAAGACTAAACAAGCTAAGTCACAGAAAACCAGAGAGGTTGGTAGCTATGCAGATTGCAGATCCCTGATCCTAACCACAACAACTAACAGCAGCCATGGAGCGTACCTATGATGGTCCTAGACGCTTCGTCAAAGCTGGAGGACTAAATAAGCCTAAAGCAAAAAAGGGGAAAACTAACTGCCCCAGAGCAGACCCCAAAGGAAAGACAGCCCCCACACATGTATTGACGGTGAAACAAGATGAAAGCACAAACACAGGCAGGAAAATAGGCTGAGCAAATGATGGGGCCCAAACTAACTAGAAAGGATAGGAAAGGAAAGACACTGTCTGCAATCTGCCAAAAACCCTACAAAAATAATGTCCAACACTTCTGATAGTAAAATTAACCCTGAAGTCACTAGACTTCTCCCACTATATCAGCACTCTGAAATATTCTGAGACAGAGCAAAAAGAGGCCAATCTAATAAGGGACAAAAAAGCAAATTGGCAAATACAGATAAATAAGAGTGGAAATTCAGCACAGCCCCAGCCGGGGCTGGCTGACCACCTAAAAAACTGAATAGACCAACAAAATCAAGTGTGAACATTAGCAGATAAACTTAGCTTGAAATGACTGGAGCAGAGCTGAACACCAGGACCTGAAAAGCCAGGAGGAATCACCAGCACCAGACTAGGGCGTCGGCTGTCTTAAATCCAGTCTGAGATTCCTGAGGTCCTATCCTCATCCTTATTATCAGGTGGCAGATCTCTACTGATTAAATCAGCCTCGCTACCTCCAGTTACCACCAGAGGGAGCCTGGAAAGAGAACTCACAACTGGTGGACCGGAAAATGAACTCACAACACTCTGCCTTGCTTCTCCCTCGGCTCCTGTGCAGGCACACTTTCTCTGCCCTATTGAGGGCAGGGCAGAGTACTGCAGTGCACAGGCGCCGGGAAAGGTCAGAGAGGTCCCGCTCCTGCGCACTGCAGTACTCTGGTTTGCCCTCAACAGGGCAGATAAAGTATGCATGCACAGGAGCTGAGGGAGAAGCAAGGAGGAGGACATCATCATATGAAGATGGGAGGCGCCGGACGGGATGGCGACACCCAACGGACCGGACCGAACGCCGGGGTAAGTATAATCTAACTCTTTTTTCTTATCTTTCAGGTTACATCGGTGGCTTATCTACAGCATTACAGAATGCTGTAGAAAAGTCCCTGATGGCGGTGGCCACAGCTGATACTCGATAAATGGGGTGACAGATCCCCTTTAAATTACAACTAAAATAATACAGCAGCACTCTGTAAGTGCTAAGTTGTATTTAAACATTGAATACTGTATATGAAATTTGGAGTGCATTACTGCTATATGGAAAAAAATGAATGTACACAGCGCATAAATTGGACAATTCATGTGTGGCCATCAGCCATGAGAAGGAGCACATTTATTTGACTGAATTTTTATCAAACATGTCTCTCCCAGTCTACAAATTAAAAGGGCAGCTAAGATCCAGCATTAACTAACCCATTCACCCCAAAGCCTGTTTACACCTTCCTGACCAGGCCAATTTTTTCAATTCTGACCAGTGTCACTTTATGAGGTAATAACTCAGAAACGTTTTAACAAGTCCCAGTGATTCTGAAATTGTTTTCCCGTGATATGTTGCACTTTCTACTAGTGGTAAATTGATGTCGATATGATTTGTATTTATTTATGAAAATTTTTAATTTTCAAACTTTTAAATTTTATGCCCTTAAACCATAGAGTTATACCACACAGCTTAGTTATTAAATAACATTTGCCACTCGTCTACTTTACATCAGCATATTTTTTGGAATATAGTTATTTTTTGTTGTGAAGATACAAGCGATCAGCAATTTCTCATTTTTCCAACAAAAATTTACAAAAGCATTTTTTTTAGAAACCACTTCACATATGAAGAGACTATGTGACAGAAAATGTCCAAAATTTACACCAATTTAAAAACTGCACCCCTCAAAGTGCTCAAAGCCACATTCAAGAACTTTATTAACCCTTTATGTGCTTCACAGGAATTAAAGCAATGTGGAAGAAAAAAGGAAAATTAAGATTTTTTTCCCGCAAAAATGTTGCTTTAGCCACAAACTTTTTATTTTTGCAAGGGTAAGAGATGAAAATGGACCCACAGTGTGTTGAGACATTCTTTCTGAGTATGTCGATACCCCATTTGTGTAGGAAAACAACTATTTGAGTGCACGGCAGGGATTGGAAGCAAAGGAGCTCCATTAGACTTTTGGAGCACAAAATTGGCTGAAATAGAAATGGGATGCCATGTTGTGATTGCTGAGCCCCTGATATATGTAAAAAGTGGAAACCCCCACAAGTGACCCCATTTCTTAAACTACACCCCTCAAGGAATTTATCTAGACATGTGGGAAGCACCTTGCACCACAGGTGCTTCACAGAATTTGATAACACTGAGCTGTGAAAATGAAAGTTAAGATTTTGCCCCCAAATTTTTCATTGTCATACGAGTAACAGGAGAAAATACACTTCCCAATTTGTTGTTGAATTGCTCCTGAGTACGCCAATAGCCCATATGTGTTGTAAAACTATTGTTTGTGCCTAAACAGTTGAATCCCCGCACAAGTGACCCCAGTTTGGAAACTACACACTGCAAGACTTTATCCAGGGGTGTGGTGAGCACCTCAAACCTGCAGGTGCTTCACAGAATTTTATAAAGTTATGCTGTGAAAATAAAAAATCACGAAGAATGGATGCAGTAGTCAAAGACGCTTAAATCACTAAAGGCATTGTCCTATAAAGAAAGTAAATTTTAATAAATAAATCTTGGAATAATAACAGTAAAGCTCGACTCACATTTATCCTGTGCTCTGTGCTGTTGGAAACATTACATTGTTTGCTGTAAATGAATAGGAACTTTCTTGGTGTTTATTCAGAGGCTAAAAATGTGACTTGATAATGGGATGTTCACACTTGTGCATGGCTTGTTCCTCTATCTCTGATGAGCAGTGCATTTGTGTTGCTTGCATCATCTAGCACCTCTGTCAGCTATGCAAAAGAGGCACTTAAATACCCTTAAAGCAAACTTGTCATGTTAAAGATGGTATCTGTTCTGCAGTCAATATGTTATAGAGCAGGAGGAGCTGATCAGATTGATATACATTTTTTGCAGGAAAAGATTCAGCACAATGTGTACAATATGACACGTTCCCTTTAAAACTAAAATAATGTTTCCATTCACTGAGAATTTGAAACTGCCATGAACTGACATACCAGAGAAGTCAAATAAGTGAGAGTATCACATAAATTGAAAAGAAAAAAATCTGTATTATTGAACATCATTACTTTTACCCTATCCATACAAAAATGTTGATCTTCAATGTTAGTTTCTCCCCTTATAGTGTTTTTACTTACGCTTTTGCAACTTTTGCCCGGTGTTGCCAACCGTACAGAAATTCCAGGACAGTCTTTAAAAATAGGGCACTTTTTTACACTGTTCAAAAAAAATGAAGGTGTGCATGATTTTTTGGAAGCTGAAAAAAAGTATACAGATTATTTTGACTGTAATTATCATCATTTTACACATTACAGTAGATGCAACTGATTTCTTCATATCAAAATTATCAGCTGTAGACACGGGTCCTTTTAATCAAATGTCATAGATGTAATGGTAAAATGGTACCAAAAGTGGGGACATGACACCACCATATTTCAGGTTGAAACATGTCTTTATTATAACCTGAAGATAAAGAGAGCTAACACTCTAAATACTCCACATGACCCCTGTTCAGTTATGACCTCCTTCTTTGAACAGGCAATTAAAGTAGGTCATCTGCTGGAGAACAGACACAATGTCTGAACCCAGTGAATACCAGGACCTGGGAGACAACAAATTTAACACCACTGGGGAAAACTCGACTGGTCTTCAAAGGAAATCAAACGCTGACACCAAAGTCCAGTTATGAATATTGAGATTTTTGTGACAGACATAGGTCCTATAGTTATGGGAGACATTTTTGGCAATGTGAGCCTGGGACAATTACAATTCATATAACTGCATTGCATTGAGGTCTGCATGCAATTTTATATATTTAATTGTTTTGTCCCCTTTTGTAACATATTTTGTATATTTTTTTCCAAAACTGGCTACTTTTCAGGTAAAATGCATAAAATGCAATAACTTTGTTCCTCTTGCTCTATATATCTCATCCCTGAAGCCACACACCACCTGTAACATGTGTCCAATCGGCCTGTATAAATTATTGGTGGTGGCAACAAGTTTTCTTGAGTTATTGCATAGCTTGTCAGTGATCGTACAGAGTATGTATACACACCAGCAAGTTCACCTCTGAATGGCTTAAGAAAAACAAAATTAAGACTTTGGAGTGGTCTAGTCCTAGTCCTGACCTTAATCTGATTGAGATGCTCTGGCACGACCTTAAAAAGGCGGTTCATGCTTGGAAACCTGTTGTGAATTCGCTTTCTGGCCTCTCTCTGGTTATTACTGAAGGTAGTGGAGCTGGTCAGATCGACAGATGGGTTGCGAATTCTCTTTCTATCTCTTCTTGGTGCGGATCAGCCAGCTCCGGCTGGGGCTGTGCTGAATCACCGCCTATATGTTACTGCTTATGCCAGTTTGTTTTATCCCCTGTTAGATTGGTCTCTTTTTTCTCTGCTTTCAGAATATACCAGAGTGCTGATATAGTGGGGGGGGGAGTCGTGTGACTTCGGTGTTTTTTGCATCAGACGTGTTGGACTTTTTGCAGGGTTTTTTGCGTGATTGCAGACAGTGTCTTTCTTTTCCTGTCCTGTCTAGTCAGTGTGGGCCTCATCATTTGCTCAGTCTATTTTCCTGCCTGTGTTTGTCTTTTCATCTTGTCTCACCGACAATATATGTTTGGAGGCTATCTATTCCTTTGTGGTCTGCTCTGGGGCAGTTTAGATTTCCTCTTTCTTGCTTTAGGCTTAGTTAGCTCTCCAGCTGTGCCGAGGCGTCTAGGATCATCGTAGGTACGCTCCACGGCTACTGCTAGTTGTGTGGATAGGATCAGGGGTCTGCAATCCGCTTAGGTACCAACCTCTCTGGTTTTCTGTGGCTTGCCTGGACCTGCTCTCCTCCTCGGTGACCCATTCATAACAGAAACCCACCAATGTGGTTGAATTACAACAATTCTGCAATTATAAGTGGGCAAAAACTCCTTCAGAGCGTTGTAAAAGTCTCATTGCCATTGATTGCAAATTCTTGATTGCAGTTGTTACTGCTAAGGGTGGCCCAGTCAGTTATTAGGGTTAGGGGACAATCACTTTTTCCACACAGGACCCTGTAGGTTTGGATTTTTCTTTTCCTTAATATTTAGAAACTGCATGTTGTGTTTACTTGTGTTATATTTGTCTAATATTTAAATTTGCTTGGTGATCTGAAACATTTAAGTGTGACAAACATGCAAAAGAATAGGAAATCACGAAGGGGCAAACACTTTTTCACACAACTTAGTGTGTGTATATGTGTATATACAGTGGGGCAAAAAAGTATTTAGTCAGTCAGCAATAGTGCAAGTTCCACCACTTAAAAAGATGAGAGGCGTCTGTAATTTACATCATAGGTAGACCTCAACTATGGGAGACAAACTGAGAAAAAAAAATCCAGAAAATCACATTGTCTGTTTTTTTTTCATTTTATTTGCATATTATGGTGGAAAATAAGTATTTGGTCAGAAACAAAATTTCATCTCAATACTTTGTGATGTATCCTTTGTTGGCAATGACAGAGGTCAAACGTTTTCTGTAAGTCTTCACAAGGTTGCCACACACTGTTGTTGGTATGTTGGCCCATTCCTCCATGCAGATCTCCTCTAGAGCAGTGATGTTTTTGGCTTTTCACTTGGCAACACGGACTTTCAACTCCCTCCAAAGGTTTTCTATAGGGTTGAGATCTGGAGACTGGCTAGGCCACTCCAGGACCTTGAAATGCTTCTTACGAAGCCACTCCTTCGTTGCCCTGGCGGTGTGCTTTGGATCATTGTCATGTTGAAAGACCCAGCCACGTTTCATCTTCAATGCCCTTGCTGATGGAAGGAGGTTTGCACTCAAAATCTCACGATACATGGCCCCATTCATTCTTTCATGTACCCGGATCAGTCATCCTGGCCCCTTTGCAGAGAAACAGCCCCAAAGCATGATGTTTCCACCACCATGCTTTACAGTAGGTATGGTGCTTGATGGATGCAACTCAGTATTCTTTTTCCTCCAAATACGACAAGTTGTGTTTCTACCAAACAGTTCCAGTTTGGTTTCATCAGACCATAGGACATTCTCCCAAAACTCCTCTGGATCATCCAAATGCTCTCTAGCAAACTTCAGACGGGCCCGGACATGTACAGGCTTAAGCAGTGGGACATGTCTGGCACTGCAGGATCTGAGTCCATGGTGGCGTAGTGTGTTACTTATGGTTGGCCTTGTTACATTGGTCCCAGCTCTCTGCAGTTCATTCACTAGATCCCCCCGCGTGGTTCTGGGATTTTTGCTCACCGTTCTTGTGATCATTCTGACCCCACGGGGTGGGATTTTGCGTGGAGCACCAGATCGAGGGAGATTATCAGTGGTCTTGTATGTCTTCCATTTTCTAATTATTGCTCCCACAGTTGATTTCTTCACTCCAAGCTGGTTGGCTATTGCAGATTCAGTCTTCCCAGCCTGGTGCAGGGCTACAATTTTGTTTCTGGTGTCCTTTGACAGCTCTTTGGTCTTCACCATAGTGGAGTTTGGAGTCAGACTGTTTGAGGGTGTGCACAGGTGTCTTTTTATACTGATAACAAGTTTAAACAGGTGCCATTACTACAGGTAATGAGTGGAGGAAAGAGGAGACTCTTAAAGAAGAAGTTACAGGTCTGTGAGAGCCAGAAATCTTGATTGCTTGTTTCTGACCAAATACTTATTTTCCACCATAATATGCAAATAAAATGAAAAAAAAACAGACAATGTGATTTTCTGGATTTTTTTTTCTCAGTTTGTCTCCCATAGTTGAGGTCTACCTATGATGTAAATTACAGACGCCTCTCATCTTTTTAAGTGGTGGAACTTGCACTATTGCTGACTGACTAAATACTCTTTTGCCCCACTGTATATATATATATACAGTTCTGGCAAAAATTAAGAGACCACTGCAAAATTTTCAGCTTGTTTGATTTTTCTCTTTATAGGTATATTTTTGAGTAAAATGTAAATTGCTCTTTGATTCTATAGACTGCTGACAACATGTCTTCTAAATTTTGTATTTATTTTCAGAAAATGAGAAATAGTCAAAATAATAAAAAATGCAGTGCTTCCAGACCTCAAATAATGCTAAGAAAACAAGTTCATAATCATTTAGAAACAATAATACTAATGTTTTAACTCAGGAAGAGTTCAGAAATCAATATTTTGTGTAAATTACCACTATTTTTAATCACCGCTTTCATGCGTCTAGGCATGCATTCCACCAGTTTTTCACACTGATTTTGGGTGACCTTATGCCACTCCTGGTACAAATATTTAAGCAGTTCTTCTTTGTCTGATGGCTTCTGACTATCCATCTTCCTCTTGATTACATTCCAGAGGTTTTCAATAGGGTTCAGGTCTGGAGATTGGGCTGACCATGACAGGGATTTGATGTGGTGGTCCTTCATCCATACATTGATTGACCTAGCTGTGTGGCATGGCACATTGTCCTGCTGGAAAAAACAGTCCTCAGAGATGGGGAACATTGCCTGAGCAGAAGGAATCAACTGTTTTTCCAGTATAACCTTGTATGTCGCTTGAATCATAGGTCCTTTGCAAAGATTAACCTGCCCAATTCCAGCCTTGCTGAAGCATCTCCAGATCATTACCGATCCTCCACCAAATTTCACAGTGGGTGCAAGACACTGTGGCTTGTACGCCTCTCCAGGTCTCCATTTAACCATTAGACGACCTGTTGAGCAAAGTTGAAAATTAGACTCATCAGAGAAGATTACCTTACTCCAGTCCTCTATGGTTCAATCCTTATGGTCATTGGCAAACTTGAGCCTGGCCCTCCTTTGCTTCTTATTGATGAAAGGCTATTTTCTACCTTTACATGACTTGAGCCCTGCCTCTAAGAGCCTGTTACGAACTCTTCTTGCCGTGCACTTCACCCCAGCTGCCATTTGCCATTCCTTTTGTAGGTCACTTGATGTCATCCTGCTGTTGCTGAGTGACATTCAAATAAGATGACAGTCATCCCGGTCAGTGGAGAGTCGTTTTCACCCTCTGCCAGCCTGTAGCTTTGTTGTCCCCAGTGTCTGCTGCTTGACCTTGTTGTAATGGACCACTGCCTTAGAAATTTTAAGGATGGAGGCAACATGACGCTCACTGTATCCGTCTGTTAGTAAAGCCAGAATTGAGCCCTTCTTTTCCTCACTCAAGACGTTTCTTTTCAACTCCTTTCGCATTGTTAAAAGTTATTTTTTCATTCCTATTACTTTTGGGATATTACTAGCACTTGTGTTGCCATCCAACTTCTTCTATTGCAAGAGGATTGTGAACACCACAGCAGGGTTTTTTATACTTTTCTTCGTTAAATAAGATTTGGTTAAGGTGATCACCTAATCAGAAGCACATTAAGTAGAATGAGGTGTACTCTGGTTGAAATTCAACTGACACTGGAATGGAATGGCTGTCAGACATGTAGAGAAGCTGATTTTTATAAGCAGTGGTCTCTTAATTTTTGCCAGAGCTGTATATATGAGGAAGGCACATAGTGCTGAAACATGTAGTCCCTTGCTGGAATGCTACTAATTGATTGGAGTTCCTCATACTTTTTATGACATAATGGATTAATAAAGAAGAAGTTTTTACGAATCTGGTGAACTTTCATCCTTTTGCTGGATCCCAATTTCCTCATATTTCTATATATATATATATATATATATATATGTTCCATTTCTTAGAATCGGATGTGTATATTCTATATGTTCACTGTGAGTTCACTTCCCCAATAACTAGGCTAGCAGCAAAAGCAGCCGTGGCCTTGTCCATCAATCGTCAGTCAATTGCGTAATTGGCCTGATGACTGTAGGCAGCAGAGTGCTGATTCGTGACAACTTGATAACAGTGGGGAGGATATCTGCGTGATCCCCTGGCAGATTTATTATGGTTTTACAATGTGTCTATAAAAAACATCGTCTGCCCTTGATTTTTTGATAACCTGTCCAGAAAAAATAAAAAGTCAAAGTTTTGTCTCTTCTCTTGTGGTTTTTTGGAACTAACTTGTCCTGCATGATCAGAAAGCAACAGTATTTCCCAGGAGTGCATTAACTTCTACTAGTTCCTCTGCTATCTCAACTCTTCCTCCAAAGACACAGCTTCAGCTACCCTATTTTAAAACTAATGAAACCTTTTCAATCTATCTATCTATCAGTCTATCTATCTATCTATCTATCAGTCTATCTATCTATCTATCTATCTATCTATCTATCTATCTAAAGCAAGATAGAAAAAACTAGAGGCAGCAAACCAAAAGAGTATACAAGAGTTGATTTTTTTTTTATAAGCCCATTATGGTGACGTTTTGGTTCTAACCTTTTTCACATATTGGAACCCAAACATCACCAATATGGACTAAAAATAGACAATGAACTCTTGTATACTCTTCTGGTGTGCTGCCTTCAGTTTTACTTTTTATTTGGATGGTTTGGTATGTACCAAGGAGGTTTTGCACCCTCATTGCTCTATTTTTTAAATCTATCTATCTATCTATCTATCTATCTATCTATCTATCTATCTATCTATCATCTCTGCTTGTTACATATACTTTACATGCGGGGGATCTCTTTTTACAATGTCTCTTAATTGTCAGATCACAATGCAGCATAAAAAGGAAGAACAGAGCAGTGTCCACGACTGAATGAGAAGGACAGATTAGTCTCTTCACCACTCAAGAAAGGACAAAGCAGAGCAACTATTGAGCTTGTGTGTCCACCACTGCAAGAAAGGACAGAGTAAAGAAACTACTGAGCATGTGTGGCTAACTGAAGGTGGCCCTAAACTGCTGCCACAAAAGAAACGGCATAAGTCTCTATTACAGACAAAAATGTAATGTAATGTTGTATTCACAGAAGTGCACAACTAATTTTAATTGACGTACCGTAGATTATGAATACACTTTTTTTCTACAAATTCTTATTAAGTTTTGAACAATACTTTTCATAAAACAACTCTTGTAATGCTAATTCCTTGAAAATGTACAGTATAATTTAATTTTATTTAGTATTTTTGTCCCAACTTAATTTCTCTTTAGACCAACAAGAGATAGTGAAGATGAGGAGGATGATGAGAAGAAAGGACGTGGTTGTTCCCTCCAGTACCAGCATGCCATGGTTCGTGTCTTCACGCAGTTTGTTGCAGAGTCTTCAGATATTGGTGGACAGCTCACATATATGCTTGGATCAGATTGGCAGTTTGATATCACTGACCTTGTGAGCGACTTCATGAAAGTGGAGGAATCGAAAATAGCAACACTGGAAGCAGGGAAAGTTCTTGTTGGACGGGAGCCAGGGATAACCACTGTGCAGGTAAAGAACTTGCATGAAACGTGGCATCCTCAGTAGTTCTTTTTAAATATATAGACATTATAAAAAGTGAAAATCTTTGATATGTTAAACTGTTAAATTCTTTACTTTTTTTCTATTATTTTTCTTTTTGTGAAGTAATAATCAACATTTCTGTCTTAACAATTCTCATTGGGAGTTTTTACCCCATTCAACTTCCAAGAAATTGTGTAATAGGTGACCTTAAAGCAATACCTGTCAGAAGCTAGGCCCTCATCCAAAAAGCACCATTACTACCTGATAATTCTTTTCTTGTGGTCTCCAAATTTCTCCTCAGCTTCCCTAGTCAGTGTCTCATTTTTCTAAAAAATGATACTCAATGCCAGGTAGTGCAGTATGGTAATTAGGCCATTTCAGCCAGGAAGGTGA
The DNA here is from genome assembly GCF_039654945.1 of Dendrobates tinctorius. Classification (NCBI taxonomy): domain Eukaryota; kingdom Metazoa; phylum Chordata; class Amphibia; order Anura; family Dendrobatidae; genus Dendrobates; species Dendrobates tinctorius. Next base: position 16,836,559 of record NW_027361910.1, on the reverse strand, counting down.
AAACAATGGAGAGTCAAGCCAAGCTGTATACTTCTTATTCCTGCACTATATGGCTTGATTGACACCCTGAAGGGAAGGGCATATGATGGTAATTACTGTGTGGAAGAATATCAAATCTTGTAGGGCACAGTAACTTGTGTGGAGATTGATTTGAGTCTGAAATGTCTCCAGATAGAAACTATCCAAGCCTCTATAATAAAGAATATATGCACAGAAAACCCCATTTAGCTTTAATTTTAGAAATATGACTTGTACACTTTTTCTACTAAGGACATATTTGGGAATGGAAGAAAAGAACTATAAGGTAATGATGGCACTTTTCAGGTTCAAAAACTTTCAGAATTGATTACATTAAATGTTTGCAATGACTAGAGTATAAGTGGGTCGCCCTCGCACACCCAGGGCAGCGGGGTACTCCTTACCGGGCCGGTGTCAAGGCGGGAATATGTCACAGCAGCGGTGACCCGGTCCGTGGCCCTGGGCGCCCAATATCAATGGCGGTGATGTTAATGGTGTTGAAGTTTATATGAATAGTTTGTGACGCCACCCGTGGTGTTTGGCAAGTAAGATGTTGAGGCAACGCTGCATGCAGATCCGCTGGGACTGATGGTGTGGTGCAGCAAAGATGGCATAGCTCCCCACAGGTGGAGCTGTAGTCCCAGGGCAGTGTAGATGCAATGGATGAGGAGAGGGGCAGAATGGTATGGATGTTGTTACCCAGATGTAGTGGTGCTGGAATAACTGGAGGACACCAGAGTATGCGGTTCCAAAGCTTTACTCACTGTTTGCAGTTCACACCACTGCCTGCCTCCGTACTGTGTTCTCCAGGTCAGGGCTCCAGCCAACTTCCAGGCAGGATACGATTCTCCCTTCCACACTCTGCCAACATGTACCTTACTGAACGACTTCTCCAATGCGCCTTTAGGTGCGACGCACTCCAGTACTTAGTTACCCTGGAATGCCTCTCTCTAGGTGTTCCTAGTCTTTACTTGTATGACAGACAGCTGTAGCCTGCTTTGGGGACTCCTCACTGTGTCCCGGCTCTCTATTCAGTTGCTGTTGTGTCCCAAGTCTATGATGGGAGCAAGGCGTTAGCGGCTCATTACTCCTCCGGTGTCTGTTGCCGGACATAAAGATCCCATCAACCTCAGGAATCGGGCCCCGGCCTTTGCACTCTCTGGACTGGAAGGGTTCTCTCTCTTTCTCAACCTGCTTCCCACCGTCCTTCTATTCTCCTTCGTTCTGATCTGTTCTATCTCTTTCTTATGGAATCTGTAGTCTTCAATCTACATCTCTTTCTCCTTCTCTTCCTTCCCTGAGGAGCTCGTTCCACTAAGACCAGTCCTCAGCCTCTCCTGACTGACTGCCTTCCTCCGCCTTGAGCTCCTCTCAGGCTGACCTGCTGTCAGCTTGCTCTCTCTCTGGGACTCACCCCAGACTGACCTTCTGTCAGACTGACTTGAAATCCTACACCTTCCCTCTCTTTTATATCTAACTCCACACGCCTCCACAGCACCTCTCGTGTTACGAAGCCAGGGACCACAAAAGGCACCCTATGACCTTTCCAGCATAAAGCATGGATGGGTCCCTGCTGAACTATCCTGTGTGTGGGGTGCAGGTGTTGGAATGCGGAAAGGAGTTCTCAGCCTACCTGGATGGTGGGGCACTACACCTTAGGAGAAGGTGCTGTACCTCTGTGGCGACTGAAGCCTCAGGGGCGCCACATAAGGACTACAAATGTTTCTGTCGTATTAATGTCCATATTCATTGTGCAACACTTAAAACATGGAGCGATATGAAAAGCTGTTCTTTGTGTATGCGTGTAAAGCTGTATGTGACAGAAGCAAGGAGGAGCATAAAAATCATATGGTGATACAGATACTTTTCTGTATGTTGTTATTCCTCAGAGAAGATACAGTCATGGCCAAAAGTATTGACACTCCTGCCATTCTGTCAGATAATACTCAGTTTCTTCCTGAAAATGATTGCAAACACAAATTCTTTGTTATTATTATCTTCATTTAATTTGTCTTAAATGAAAAAACACAAAAAGAATTGTCCTAAAGCCAAATTGGATATAATTCCACACCAAACATAAAAAAGAGGGTGGACAAAAGTATTTGCACTGTTCGAAAAATCATGTGATGCTTCTCTAATTTGTGTAATTAACAGCACCTGTAACTTACCTGTGGCACCTAACAGGTGTTGGCAATAACTAAATCACACTTGCAGCCAGTTGACATGGATTAAAGTTGACTCAACCTCTGTCCTGTGTCCTTGTGTGTACCACATTGAGCATGGAGATAAGATAGAAGACCAAAGAACTGTCTGAGGACTTGAGAAACCAAATTGTGAGGAAGCATGTGCAATCTCCAGGCTACAAGTCCATCTCCAAAGACCAGAATGTTCCTGTGTCTACCGTGTGCAGTGTCATCAAGAATTTAAAGCCCATGGCACTGTGGCTAACCTCCCTAGATGTGGACGGAAAAGAAAAATTGACAAGAGATTTCAACTCAAGATTGTGCGGATGTTGGATAAAGAACCTCGACTAACATCCGAACAAGTTCAAGCTGCCCTGCAGTCCGAGGGTACAACAGTGTCAACCCGTACTATCCGTCGGTGTCTGAATGAAAAGGGACTGTATGGTAGGAGACCCAGGAAGATCCCACTTCTTACCCCGAGACATAAAAAAGCCAGGCTGGAGTTTGCCAAAACTTACCTGAAAAAGCCTAAAACATTTTGGAAGAATGTTCTCTGGTCAGATGAGACAAAAGTAGAGCTTTTTGGGCAAAGGCATCAACATAGAGTTTACAGGAGAAAAAAAGAGGCATTCAAAGAAAAGAACACGGTCCCTAAAGTCAAACATGGCGGAGGTTCCCTGATGTTTTGGGGTTGCTTTGCTGCCTCTGACACTGGACTGCTTGACCGTGTGCATGGCATAATGAAGTCTGAAGACTACCAACAAATTTTGCAGCTTAATGTAGGGCCCACTGTGAGAAAGCTGGGTATCCCTCAGAGGTCATGGGTCTTCCAGCAGGACAATGATCCAAAATACACTTCAAAAAGCACTAGAAAATGGTTTGAGAGAAAGCACTGGAGACTTCTAAGGTGGCCAGCAATGAGTCCAGACCTGAATCCCATAGAACACCTGTGGAGAGATCTAAAAATTGCAGTTTGGAGAAGGCACCCTTCAAATATCAGGGACCTGGAGCAGTTTGCCAAAGAAGAATGGTCTAAAATTCCAGCAGATCATTGTAAGAAACTCATTGATGGTTACCGGAAGCGGTTGGTCGCAGTTATTTTGGCTAAAGGTTGTGCAACCAAGTATTAGACTGAGGGTGCCAATACTTTTGTCTGACCCATTTTGGGAGTTTTGTGTGAAATGATCAATGTTTTGCTTTTTGCTTCATTCTCTTTTGTGTTTTTTCATTTAAGACAAATTAAATGAAGATAATAATACCAAAGAATTTGTGTTTGCAATCATTTTCAGGAAGAAACTGAGTATTATCTGACAGAATTGCAGGGGTGTCAATACTTTTGGCCATGACTGTACCTGAACCAAAGAGATTTTTGGGCTCTACAGTTTGAAAGACTTTATGCTCTGTGCATGTAAATATAGGCATATTTGATCTCTGCACGTCTTGATCTTTTAGGCCGCGTGCCCACGATCCGGAACTTGTAGCGCTTTGGACACAGCACATGTTCGCTGCGTCAAAAACACTTCCGTCTATTGAACGCATGTCAATCCGCATGTATTCACTGAACTATGTGGATTCAACGCGTTCAATACATTCTATTGGTGAAATTTCTCTTGCAGAGACTAATGTCTCCGTAAGAGAAATTGATGTGCTGCTGTCTGGAACAACGCATCACATGTCAGTGTCCGTGGGTAATCCACAAGCATCTGTGGACGCATAGTGGACATGGCATTTTGTAACGAATGGAAACGGAGGTACAGATGGTGAAGTGCACATTAATTTATTGAAATTTTTGTGCAACCATAGGACCACTGCCCGGGGGGCTTCGAAAGGGGCATGACTAAGCGAGTCCCAGACTTCTGTAGTAAGACCCCTCACACAGGGCCAGAATGGAAAGTGCAGGAGATGCAAGGTGCTACCTCCAGTTAGACTTTGGGGACGTGGAAGCTGGCTTGACCGGACTGGTAGGCAGGCATGTACTGCAGGTACCAGAAAACCAGATAGGAGATGAGCAGCAGAAGTGGGTAGCAGACAGCTGCTGGAACGAAGAGATGCAGGAGGTACTGGTGTAATTCCGGAAGGTGTGGGAAGACACATAGGACACACTGAGGAGACAAACCAGTATTAGCAAGATGCAGCAGAGCATTAACACACAGTTACAGGGACCTGAGAACTAGCAACAGGAAACACTTGTTGCTCAGGCACCTCCCTAAGGGCTGAGGTGCCTTAAATAGTACGAGACAGTCAGCCAATGGCTGAGACCTATTTTTGAAAATGGCACGCTGTCTCTTTAAGAGACCTGCAGTGCGCTTGCGTGTGCCCTCAGTGGCATGCCAGGAGACCTGCAGGATGCATACAGTGTCCAGGAAGCAGTTGGAGCAGACACCACGGGACATGGGACGGGAGCCCTAGGAGACCGGTGACCCCGTTGGGCACCGCATTGAGGTGGCAACCACGAGGCAACAGGTGAGAGCTGGGGAGTGAACCAGGACCGGGACGGAGGTGCTACAGTACCCCCCCTTTATGCCCCCTCCTTTTCAAGCCTGCAACGAATCTCTCCAGTAGGAGGGACCCGGATATTTTCTTTGGGCTCCCACGTTCTCTCCTCAGGACCGAAGCCCTTCCAATCCATCAAGAAAAAGGTCTTTCCCCTTACCCTTTTCGTGGCCAAAATATTTTCTACCTCAAAGACATCCTCCTTGCTGACAGGATCAGGAGTGGTACCCGGGTCCATAAAGAAAGAGCTCAAGATTACTGGCTTGTGGAGGGAAATGTGAAAGGAATTAGGCACACATAAAGAGGTAGGTAATTTCAACTTGTAAAAAACTGGATTAATTCATTTTAAGACCTCGAAAGGACCAATGAAATGAGGTCCCAATTTATAAGATGGCATCTTCAAATGGAAGTACCTGGAGGAGAACCACACTTTGTCCCCAGGCTGAAAAGTCAGGCATCTCCTATCAGAAAATCTCTTCATACGCTGCGATGCCCTCTCTTGGGCGGTCTTGGTGTCACTCCACACTTTGGAGAAATCTTCAACAAGAGTGTTCACAGCTGGAATACCCCAAAGACCCAGAGACAGGAAGAGGGATTCTGAGTTGGAGTCCAAATACAATCTGGAAGGGATTATTGTAGGAGAATTCTGCCCACGGTAGCAACTTAACCCAGTCATTGTGATGCAAATTGATGAAGTGATGCAGGAACCCGGACACAATCTGATTGACACTCTCCACCTGACCGTTGGATTGAGGATGATACACTGAAGAAAAATTCATTAGTTTACAGATCGCCCTCCTAAACCTCGAAGTGAATTGGACACATCTGTCAGACACAATGTGAAGAGGAATCCCATGAAGATGGAAAATATACTGAATGAAGTAGTCGGCAAGTTCAGGAGCAGAAGGAAGAACAGGCAGAGGGATAAAGTGAGCCATCTTCGAAAAACGGTCCACCATGTCCCAGATAACGGAGTAGCCAGAAGAGATGGGGAGATCCATAATATAGTCCATAGCAATGTGCTACCAGAGGACTGAAGGAACGGGAAGTGGCCGGAGATGTCTGGATGGAAGATGCTTCGCAGTTTTATTTCAGGCGCAGGAGGGGCAAGCCGAGACGTACTCGAAGATGTCTTTACACATCGTAGGCCACCAATAATAATGGGAAATTAGTTGAATAGCCTTCTTCAGCCCAGCGTGACTGGACAACTCAGAAGAGTGGCCCTAGCGAAGAACTCACCTCCTGTCCAAAATACCTACCAATGTCTTACCGAAAGGAATCTGAGACAGATTGACAGAGGCCACTGTCACCATTCGGGAGGGCTCAATGATGTGTTGAGCTTCCTCTTCCAAGTCGGGAGCAGAAAGGACCTGGAGAGAGCATCGACCTTGATGTTCTTGCTGGCAGGGCGAAAATGAAGAGCCAAATTAAATCGAGCAAAGTACAGAGACCACCTGGCCTGGCATGGATTCAGCCGTTGTGCAGACTGGAGATAGGCGAGATTCTTATGGTCAGCGAAAATAATGACCTTTTGGACTGCTCCCTAGAGATGATGACACCACTCTTGCAGAGCAAGCTTGATGGCCAGTAACTCCCGATCTCCGATGGAATAATTTCTCTCAGAAGCAGAAAAAGCCTTTGATAAGAAGCCGCAAGAGACCATCTGCCCAGAGAAAGACTTCTGGGTAAGAACCACTCCTGTGCCTATGGAGGAGGCATCCACCTCGAGGAAGAACTGTTTATCTGCGATTGGCTGATGGAGCAGAGGCGTGGCAGAGAAGGCTTTCGTCAGAGAAGTAAATGCCTCCTCTGCCTCAGGAGACCAATCCTTGGAATTGGCGCCTTTTCGGGTCAGAGCAGAGATAGGTGCCACCCGAGATGAGAAATGTGGAATAAATTGATGATAATAGTTAGCGAACCCCAAGAACTGTTGAATCACTTTAAGCCCAGTCGGCCAAGGCCATTTGAGGATAGAGGATCCATCTTCAGACCACTGGATGAGACAAAGTAACCAAGGAAGGGCAGTGAAGGTTGCTCGAAGACTTACTTCTCAAACTTGGCGTACAGCCTGTTCTCCCAAAGTCTCTGTAGAACCTGGCGAACGTTCCTCAGATGTGTGGCCAGGTCTGGAGAGTAGATCAAGATGTCATCCAGGTAGACAACAACACAAGAATACAGAAGGTCTCTAAAAATGTCATTAAAAAACCCTTGGAAAACAGCAGGATCGTTGCTGAGCCTGAACGGCATAACCCGGTATTCATAGTGTCCATCTCGGTCGTCTTCCACTCGTCTCCCTGGCATAAGCGAATCAAGTTGTAGGCCCCTCTGAGATCCAATTTGGTGAAATTTTTGGCCCCTCTGAGATGGTCAAACAACTACGAAATGAGTGGTAATGGGTCTCTGTTCTTTAATGTGATCTGGTTTAAACCCCTGTTGTCAACACAGGGCCGTAGAGATCTGTCCTTTTCTTAACAAAAAAGAAACCCCAGCCCTCCGGGGAAGATGACTTCTGGATGAATCCTCTAGCCAAGTTGTCCTTGATGTACTCCAACATGGCTTGTGTCTCTGGCTGGGATAGATTCGACTCTGAGGAGGAGACGTCCCTGGGAGCAGATCAATGGGGCAATCATACGGCCTGTAGGGTGACAACGTCTCCATATCTTTAGCGAAGATGTCAGAAAACGACCAGTAGGAAGATGGTAAACCCCGCAGGGTGGATGGCGCCATAGGATGGCGAACTGGATGGAGGGAAGCGAGACATCTGTTAAAACAGGAGTCTCCCCAGCTCAGAATCTCACCGGTCCTCCAATTAAACACAGGCTCAAGTGCTTGAAGCCAGGGAAAACCTAGGAGCAAGAGGTCAGACAAACCAGGCAACACATGAAAACAGATTTTCTCTGAGTGTGTCAAACCTACCCAATTCACAGGCTCAGTTTGGAAACAAACGAGCTTGTTCAGGGCTCTGCCATCCACAGAGGACACCAGTATAGGGTTCTGGAGGTGCTGGACAGGAATTCTTGGAGACCAGTCTGATTCCTGCTCCTCAAAAGCTAAGTTTTCTGCTCTGCTTTTTGCATTTATGTTTTGGTTTTGTTTTGCCTTGTTTTTCTGGATTTCTGCCATTCCCTGCTTGGGTGAGCTGAATTCCTTTTTGCTCTGTCTTCAGAAAATACCTGAGTACTGATATAGTCTTTTTGAAGCCTAGCATCTTCAGGGCTTTTTTCCCTATCAGTCTGTTGGCTCTTGTTTTGATAGGGTTTTTGGCAGATTGCAGACAGCAGCTTTTCTATCCTGTCCTATTTAGTTAGCTTGGGCCCTATCATTTGCTCAGCCTATCTTTCTATCTGTGTGAGTGTTTTTTCATCTTGCTTCACCGTAATTATATGTTGGGGGCTGCCTATTGCTTTGGGGTCTGCTCTGGGGCAGTTTAGATTTCCCTTTCTGTCTTTAGGCTATTTAGTTCTCCGGCTGTGATCGAGGGGTCTAGGGCTCCGTAGGAACCCCCCAAGGCTACTGCTAGTTGTTGTTGATAGGTTCAGGGGTCTGCAATCCGATAGCTGCCAACTTCTCTGGTTTTCTGGACTTAGCTAGTATTTCTGTTTTTGCCTCCTACAGTGACTCATTCATAACAGGAGTGGATCAAATGCTCAGATCTGCCACAGTAGAGACATCTCTCCTCCGAGTGGCGCACCTCCTGGCACTGTTTTGCCAAGTCCTCCTGGTCAACTTGCATAGGTTCTGGGGAAGAAGCAGAGTTATGAGAAACAGTTGGCCTTTGAAAACTGTGTGCCAAGCGAAAAGGTCTCCTCTCCCACTTAGCCTCCCTGGAACACTCTTGAAATTGGAGATCAATCCAGGTCACCAGCGATATCAGGTCATCCAGAGACATAGAAACATCTCGTTCCGCCAGGTCATCCTTTATCCTACCAGACAGCCCCTCCCAGAAGTCGGCCAGCAATGCCTCAACATTCCAGGACAACTCAGAGGGGAGCGTGCGGAACCGCACAGCGTACTGTGCCACCATCAGATCCTCCTGGCGTAGGCGAAGAAGAGAGGAAGCTGTTGAAGTAGTACGACCGGGCTCATCAAAGGTCCTGCGGAACAACCCTAGGAAGAACTGGAGGTCATTGACTAACAGATCTCCTCTCCCACAATGGATTTATCCAAGTGATAGCCTCTCCAGTGAGATAGGACATAAGAAATGCTATCTTTGCCCGATCAGACACAAAGAGATGGCCCAGAAGCTCAAAGTGCAGCATGCACTGATTAATGAAACCCAGACACAGAGTGGATTCACCGTCGAACTGGGTGGGAGCCACTATCAGTGTGTCAAGAGTGGGAGAAGAGTGTTGCATTGACAATCCAACACAATGGGCAGCACTTTGAACACATTTTATAAGTTGTTATAAACTTGTAAATAACTCATGAAAGAATAAAGCTCCGTTAAAACCAAGCACACCATTGTTTTTCTTGTGAAATTCTCAATAAGTTTGATGTGTCACATGACACATTGGAAAAAAGACATTTTGATCCAAAATGGCCAACTTCAAAATGGCCACCATGGTCACCACCCATCTTGAATAGCTAATGTGCCACAAACAGGAAGTTGATATCACCAACCATTCCCATTTTATTTAGGCGTATCCATATAAATGGCCCACCCTGTAAATACATACTGTATATATACCATATACACTCACTGGCCACTTTATTAGGTACACCATGCTAGTAAGGGGTTGGACCCCCTTTTGCCTTCAGAACTGCCTCAATTCTTCGTGGCAGAGATTCAACAAGGTGCTGGAAGCATTCCTCAGAGATTTTGGACCATATTGACATGATGGCATCACACAGTTGGCGCAGATTTGTCGGCTGCACATCCCTGATGCGAATCTCCCGTTCCACCACATCCCAAAGATGCTCTATTGGATTGAGATCTGGTGACTGAGGAGGCCATTTGAGTACAGTAAACTCATTGTCATGTTCAAGAAACCAATCTGAGATGATTCGAGCTTTATGACATGGCGCATTATCCTGCTGAAAGTAGCCATCAGATGTTGGGTACATTGTGGTCATAAAGGGATGGACATGGTCAGCAACAATACTCAGGTAGGCTGTGGCGTTGCAACGATGCTCAATTGGTACCAAGGGGCCCAAAGAGTGCCCAGAAAAAATTCCCCACACCATGACACCACCACCACCAGCCTGAACCGTTGATACAAGGCAGGATGGATCCATGCTTTCATGTTGTTTACGCCAAATTCTGACCCTACCATCCGAATGTCGCAGCAGAAATCGAGACTCATCAGACCAGGCAACGTTTTTCCAATCTTCTACTGTCCAATTTCGATGAGCTTGTGCAAATTGTAGCCTCAGTTTCCTGTTCTTAGCTGAGAGGAGTGGTACCCAGTGTGGTCTTCTGCTGCTGTAGCCCATCTGCCTCAAAGTTCGACGCACTGTGCGTTCAGAGATGCTCTTCTGCCTACCTTGGTTGTAACGGGTGGCAATTTGAGTCACTGTTGCCTTTCTATCAGCTCGAACCAGTCTGCCCATTCTCCTCTGACCTCTGGCATCAACATGGCATTTCCGGCCACAGAACTGCCGCTCACTGGATTTTTTTTCTTTTTCGGACCATTCTCTGTAAACCCTAGAGATGGTTGTGCGTGAAAATCCCAGTAGATCAGCAGTTTCTGAAATTCTCAGACCAGCCCTTCTGGCACCAACAATCATGCCACGTTCAAAGGCACTCAAATCACCTTTCTTCCCCATACTGATGCTCGGTTTGAACTGCAGGAGATTGTCTTGACCATGTCTACATGCCTAAATGCACTGAGTTGCCGCCATGTGATTGGCTGATTAGAAATTAAGTCTTAACACACAGTTGGACAGGTGTACCTAATAAAGTGGCCAGTGAGTGTATATGTATATATACCGTATATGTATACTAGTAAAGTATTGGATGGGAGATATGTTTCACTGAGGCTATCAGGTTCATTGATTTGAAACCTAGAAGTTTTCTCCAGCATGTAATGTGCTCAGAGGGCTTAATCAACCATATTTAGGGCTAGGCTTTTGTGGACGGCTTAAGAGTGGGTGGAAGGCCATCCACCATATATCTAAAGGGCAAATACACAGCCCTCGGACTTGTGCATTATTCAATATGCCTGGAGAGGTGCTTGTGTTTATGCTAAATTGAACAGTGTGTTTGGTAATCCTGAGCAGGTGGATTCCCACAGCCATACAGATGGTATATCATTTTGTTTTGTCCTCTTGTTTTGCCCCAAGGGCCGTGTTTATTTTAACTTTGCCCTGGTTTATGCCACATGTATATAATAAACCAATGGAAGATTTAAAGAGACAGTGTTCCTGTATCCATCTCTGTGTGCAGCCGAGTGAGCCGATCTACCACTTTATATATTTTTAGAATTCGGCTTTTATGGTTTAATTATTGTATGTCAAACATGCAGCAAATTTGCAGTGATACATTTCTGCATCTTGTGTTATTGTATAGTGTATATGTGCAAACTAATAGTTTGGGGATTTAGAACAGCTCAAATGGCTTTAAAAATAGATTAGAAATTCTATCCATTGAAAAATGTGAGCTCACTTTTTTTATTGACTTTTTCTTTATTTTTTGAGTATTTATGTTTGTGAGCTTAGTAAAAAAATGCATAACAATGTAGAATCTTTATTAAAATTTGTATTCCATTAATTAAAAAAAAAACCTCATTTAGTAGATCTCTTCCAGTGTGACAGAAGTCTCCAGGCTACACAGATTATCGAGTGAAGTGTTTTGGGGCAATGTATTCATAGAGTAGAAAAGCATCTATCACATCATGAAATACAATTAAGGCATTAATTGACTTTGGAAGAAATGTAGTGTTTATGTGAATTGCATTTAGAAAAAAGTTTATTGGATTTTATAACTAACTTAATTTCATGCATATTGCAGTATACAGTGTAAGAAAATGAAAATTGCACTGTAGCACTTCAGGCAGTACTTTAAAGTACATATGATTTTTCCAAATTTTTCTAGCCAATTTCCTTATATAAGGCAATTTAGGCATGTTTTCCTGCATTTATTACCCACACATAGAGGCTAAGTTATAATATATTACTGGCTTCCATCACTCTTTTTTGTTTGCATATTTATCATATGGCAACATGGACTCTTAAATAGGTTGTTAACTTGTTGCATTATGGCACAACCTCCCCATACAGAGGCATATTGTCTATAGAAAAGGAAAGGAGGGGAGTAAAATGTTTTGCACAGGTAACAGTTGCACTCAACCCTCGGTTCCTGTGGGGACCCAAAGGTCTCTCTGCTACTGTATATAGGAAAACACCACAATAATCCATGGAATGTGGTAGATTTGGGGCTCATTTGTAGATGTTGCATGGCTGGCCATACATTTCAAATTACACCTCATAATGTTCCTTATTACATCTACTGTATGTATCTGAACTGGTATTTTTTATTGGGGTCATGACCCAATCCTGGGATACAAAATGCAAAAGCATGTCCACATGTTAATGCTGGAAATAAGTGTGATGTTAGCTAGCTAAAGTCTAAACCTAAACCCAGTAATGAATAATTAGCAATAAGAAGCTCACATTGGTCAGCTAATCCCGCTCCCTTAATGCAAGTAGTTTTGCAGTAACAAAATCAAACTGATATTACGGAAATGTAAAAAACAATATTAAGAAGTATGTACTACATTGCATAACTTTTTCTCCATTGGGGCACAATTATAATCAGTGTCTGGATCTTTGCCCGTATTGTCTTCTGTATTGTAATGCACAGTGTGGAAAGACAAAGTGCAACATGAGGGGAAGAGGGGGGGGGGAAGCTCAAATGCTAGGGAAAGGGTGAGTGGAGACCCCTAGGCAGATCTAATAACACCCTGCCTCCCCTACGTCCCTATATTGGTTCCACACCAATCGCTGAGCAGGAACCTAAGCCTGGTATATCCCTATAGCTAGGCCCTGAATAGGGAAGGGGCAAGTTGAGCACCGGTCAGTTCCCACTGTACACTAAAGAGAAGAAGCGAGACAAGCAAGGGGGAGCAGCTTGACTTGAGCAGACTCAGGTAACACTAAACATCTAGCAGCACTAGAAAGGAAGTAAACTGACTGCTATAACTCCAAGCCTTCACAAGGGAAAAATGTGAATATAACCAGCTACTCCCTGAAGCAGACGGAGAGTCTATCTATAAACACACAGGTCCAGGTCTGTCAATTACAGCTGGAAGGAGGTTGCCACTGCGTCCACAAGTCAGTAGGATTAATAAGGCGTCTGTGATGCCAAACATAGAGACCTTCTGCAGCCATACAGCCAGATGCAAAGTGACGGTCGGTAACATCTGACACACTCGTGACCGTACCCCCCATCTACGAGTGGCCTCCGGACACTCAGGACGAGGTTTCTCAGGATTAGAGGTATGGAATGAACAAACCAGCCTTGGGGCATTCACCAAAGATGCTGAAACCCACATCCTTTCTTCTGGGCAATAACCCTTCCAGTGCACCAAGTATTGTAGGAAACAAAGTTGGAGGTGAGTATCTACAGTCCTCAAAATCTGAAACTCTAGATTACCATAAACCATTATTGGGGGTGGCGGTTGGGGTGAAGACTCTAGAGGTTCCACAATGATTATTAATAGCAAAAGCTCCTATGACCTGGCTGAACAGATCCAGAATCAAAGGAAAAGGGTATGAATCTCGGATTGTAATCTGAGTTAATTCCCGGAAACCTAAACAAGGATGTAGACTGCCATCTTCATTCTTCACAAAGAACAACCCTGCCGCCGCGGGAAAGGATGACGGTCGGATATGTCCCTTTTCCAGACTTTCAACAATGAAATCCTTCATTGCTTGTCTCTCAGGGCCACAAAGATTATACAGTCTGGACTTTGGAAGTTTAGCTCCGGGGTCAGGTTAATAGGACAGTCATATGGACGGTGAGGAGGCAAATCCTGACACCCCCCTCTCAGAAAAAATGTCCTCAAAACCAGACAAAAATACAGGTATGGTTACTGTAGAGACTTTAGAAAGATAAATATTTAACAATGCTCATGACAGTAATATCCCCACTCAATGATCTCTATGGCTTGCCAATCCACCAATGGATTATGTTTCACCAATCAGGGAAGACCCAATTCAAATGGGGTGGGAAGACCACCCTGGACATAACAAGGAATTATCTCACAATGAATCGACCCCACCTTCAGTGTTACATTATGAACAATCTGAATCAGAGCTTTCTGTGCAAGTGGCAACGAGTCAATGGCAAAGATTGATGATAAATGCACCCCTTGCTTATTCAACTCCGGGCTACCAAGGATTAAGCAAGTCTCCTTTTGCTTAGGCATCAAAGGACAGACCCCAATAAAATGTCCCTTGTTCGACAAAAAAACACACTCCCTTCTTTTTGTGAATCTGCAGAGAAATGTACGATGCAGAGGCACCCCCTAACTGCATGGGTTCCTCCATCTTCCCCAGAACTGGTTCACTGCTAGAACACTCCCTCCCCTGGCAAAGGGGCAATACCCTGAAAAAGAGGCTCTGAGGAAAGTGGTCTTACCCACCTATCCCAAAGGCGTCTGTCAACTTGTATAGCCAATGACATAGCAGCCTCCAAGGACTCAGGGGTTTCGTACAGTGCCAAAGCATCCTTAAACCTTTCAGTAAGTCCCAGAAAAAATTAGCATCTGAGAGCCGGGTCATTCCATTTTGTATCAGTTGCCTAACTGTGGAATTCGGGGCTATATGTCTTCACTGACCGATTCCCCTGCTGCAGGCGACTCAACCTGGACTCGCCCAAGGAGACTCGGTCAGGGTCAGCATAGATTAGGGCTAGAGCCCCAAAAAATCCCTTCACAGACTGGAGACATGTCAGACTAACTTAATTTCCTTCTATGACAGAATCACTGACTAGGTGTATCAGGGAAATTCTGTAGATATAGTATATCTTAACTTCAGTAAAGCATTTGACAAAGTATCTTACAAAACTCTTACTGTAAAAAATGATTAAGTATGGAATGGACAAGGCAACTGTTAGGTGGATTCATAACTGGCTTAGTGATCGGACCCAAAGAGTGGACGTAAATGGCTGCACATCAAGTTGGAAGAATGTCTCAAGTGGGGTACCACAGGGCTCTGTCCTGGACCCTGTATTGTTCAACATCTTTATCAATGATTTAGATGAAGGAATTGAGGGTAAACTGATTAAATTTGCTGATGACACAAATCTAGGAGGGATAGCTAATACTAGAGAAGAGAGAGAAAGGATTCAAAAAGATATAAATAAACTGGACCAGTGGGCAGCAACTAACAGAATGGTTTTTAACAAGGAAAAATGCAAAGTACTACATCTGGGTAGTGTTGAGCATTCCGATACCGCAAGTATCGGGTATCGGCCGATACTTGCTGTATCGGAATTCCGATACCGACTTCCGATATTTTTTCAATATCGGAAGTCGGCATCGGAATCGGAAGTTCAAAGTTGATTGACAGCCTGACGTCATCATGATGCGCGGTGTGTGCGCATCATGATGCGCCGTCATTTCGGGCCTTCCGGGGGTCTCTGCCGGCCTGCCGGGGGGCTGTGTGGACTGCCCGGGGTCTGTACCGGCCTGCCGGGGGGCTGTGCCGGCCTGCCGGTGGTCTGTGCACCCTGTGGGGGTCTGTACCGGCCTGCCGGGGGGCTGTGCCGGCCTGCCGGTGGTCTGTGCACCCTGTGGGGGTCTGTACCGGCCTGCCGGGGGGCTGTGCCGGCCTGCCGGGGGGCTGTGCTGATGTCCGGGGGTCTGTGCAAGCATCGTCCGATGGGACTACAAGTCCCATCTGGTGATGCCTGCTACCATGACAGTGATTGACACATTAGCCAATGATGGGACAGTAGTAGTCCCATCATCCGGCTAATGTGTTAAATGTTAAAAAAAAAAAATAAAATACTACATACATACTACATGCATGCTACATACATACTACATGCTACATACATACTACATGCTACATACATACTACATACATACCACATACATACTACATACATACTACATACATACCACATACATACCACATATATACCACATACATACTACATACATACTACATACATACTACATACATAACACATATATACTACATGCATGCTACATACATACTACATGCTACATATATACTACATACATACTACATACATACATACTACATATATACTACATGCATGCTACATACATACTACATGCTACATACATACTACATATATACCACATGCATACTACATACATACTACATGCATGCTACATACATACTACATGCTACATACATACTACATATATACTACATGCATGCTACATACATACTACATGCTACATACATACTACATATATACTACATACATACCACATACATACTACATACATACTACATGCATGCTACATACATACTACATGCTACATACATACTACATATATACTACATGCATGCTACATACATACTACATGCTACATACATACTACATATATACTACATGCATGCTACATACATACTACATGCTACATACATACTACATATATACTACATACATACTACATACATACTACATGCATGCTACATACATACTACATGCTACATACATACCACATACATACTACATACATACTACATGCTACATACATACTACATATATACTACATGCATGCTACATACATACTGCATGCTACATGCATGCTACATACAAACTACATACATACTACATGCTACATACATACCACATATATACTACATACATACTGCATGCTACATGCATGCTACATACATACTACATACATACTACATGCTACATACATACCACATATATACTACATACATACTACATACAATACATTCATACAATACATACATAGACATACAGTACATATAACATAGAGTAACATACTTACCAATACTTGTCACATTGTTCCCCGAAGCCATTGTCTTTTACGGAATAAATATTAACATAACAAACCACAAAAATACTCACCCACGATCCGAAGCAGTCCATGAGTGTGTCCCACGACGATCTTGGGTAGAGAACTGCAGCATCAGCTGTTGCTGCCGTTCTCTACGGGCTGCAGGAATCCAATGACGGAAGGTAGGTATCCTTCCGCACTGTATTCCTCCGCCACTTAAAAAAAAAAAAGTCCCTAGTCTCACTTTATGCCATTGCTGCGTGGGAAATTCCCACACAGCAATGGCATAAAGTGAGACTAGGGACTTTTTTTTTTTGTAGTAGTATGTAGTAGTATGTAGTATGTAGTATGTATGTAGTATATATGTGGTATGTATGTAGCATGTAGTATGTATGTAGTATGTATGTAGCATGCATGTAGCATGCAGTATGTATGTAGCATGCATGTAGTATATATGTAGTATGTATGTAGCATGTAGTATGTATGTAGTATGTATGTGGTATGTAGCATGTAGTATGTATGTAGCATGCATGTAGTATGTATGTAGTATGTATGTAGTATATATGTAGTATGTATGTAGCATGTAGTATGTATGTAGTATGTATGTAGCATATATGTAGTATGTATGTAGCATGTAGTATATATGTAGTATATATGTAGCATGTAGTATGTATGTAGTATGTATGTAGTATGTATGTAGTATGTATGTGGTATGTATGTAGCATGTAGTATGTATGTAGCATGCAGTATGTATGTAGTATATATGTAGTATGTATGTAGCATGTAGTATATATGTAGTATGCATGTTGCATGCATGTAGTATATATGTAGTATGTATGTTGCATGTAGTATATATGTAGTATGTATGTTGCATGTAGTATATATGTAGTATGCATGTTGCATGCATGTAGTATATATGTAGTATGTATGTTGCATGTAGTATATATGTAGTATGAATGTAGCATGTATGTAGTATGTAGTATGAATGTAGCATGTATGTAGTATGCATGTTGTATGTATGTAGCATGTATGTAGCATGTAATTTTTTTTTTTTTTTACATTCAACACATTAGCCGGATGATGGGACTACTACTGTCCCATCATTGGCTAATGTGTCAATCACTGTCATGGTAGCAGGCATCGCCGGATGGGACTTGTAGTCCCATCGGACGATGCCTGCACAGCCCCCCGAAGCCTGCACAGCCCCCCGGCAGGCCGGCACAGCCCCCCGGAGCCTGCACAGCCCCCCGGCAGGCCGGCACAGCCCCCCGGCAGGCCGGCACAGCCCACCGGAGCCTGCACAGCCCCCCGGCAGGCCGGCACAGACCACCGGAGCCTGCACAGGCCCCCTGGCAGGACGGCACAGCCCCCCAAAAGGCCCGTACAGACCCCAGAGAGGCTGTACAAGGGAAAAACAGGATTTTTCTTATTCCGATACCGGAAGTCCCATAGACTTGAATGGGACTTCCGGTATCGGAATCGGCGATACCGATACTTTTTTTTAAGATCGGCCGATCCATTCCGATCCGATACTTTGAAGTATCGGACGGTATCGCTCAACTCTACATCTGGGCAATAAAAATGAAAAAAGCATATACAGAATGGAAAGAATAGGGCTAAACAGCAGCACATGTGAAAAAAAACTAGGGTATACTAATAGATCACAGACTGAACATAAGTCAACAGTGTGATGCAGCAGGAAAAAAAGGCAAATACAATTCTAGGATGTATTAATAGAAGCATACAGTCTAGCTATCGTGAAGTCATTATTGCCCTCTCCTCCTCTTTGGCCAGACCTCATCTGGAATACTGTGTCCAGTTTTGGGCACCACATTTTAAAAAAGACATCAACAAACTGGAGCAAGCTCAGAGTAGAGAGACCAGAATGGTGACCGGTCTGCAAACCATGTCCTATGAGGAACGGTTGCATGATTTGGGAATGTTTCCCTTGCAAAAGAGACAACATGAGGAGACTTGATAGCTGTCTACAAATATCTCAAAGGCTGTCACATTGTAGAAGGATCATCTATATTCTCATTTGCGCAAGGAAAGACTAGAAGCAATGGGATGAAACTGAATGGGAGGAGACACAGATTAGGCATTAGAAAAAACTTTTTGACAGTGAGGGTGATCAATGAGTGGAACAGGCTGCCACGAGAGGTGGTGAGTTCTCCTTCAATAGAAGTCTTCAAACAGAGGGTGGACAGACATCTGTCTGGGATGATTTAGTGAATCCTGCTTTGAGCAGGGTGTTGGACCAGATGGCCCAGGAGGTCCCTTCCAACTCTACCATTCTATGATTCTATGGAGATGAACTGAATCCTGCAGCAAAGAGAAAGGTCAGGATTAAGGATCTCCTTGCAGCAGAGAGATCGCAATACCAACTCATTGCTCCTCATTTCCGGAGGAGTGAGGACGAAGTTTAAAATACAGTTTGCAAGCTTCCTTGAACACAAAAAATACTTGTCTCTACCTCCAGAAAACCTGTTTGGGAGGACAATCTTGGGTTCCAGGTGAACCAGCCTACCTGCAGAGACCTCAACATCAGTGAACTTCAGCCGCTATTGCTGCTGCCGAACCTCATAGCCGAGGTCATTCACCTCCAGAGACAGACAGGATAGCTGCACTGCCAGCCCTGCAACCAGATCCATAACCAAGAGAGAAAAGAAAAAAAAACTTGCCCAAGGGAAAAAAAACGAACAAATAAAACCACATTTCAGATTTTTTTTATCTTGATATTTTTGTTGATATTGTCATGCACAGTGTGGGACGTCTAAGTGCAAAATGAGGGAAAGAGGGGAGGGAATCCCAAACGCTAGGGAATGGGGTAGTGGAGACCCCTAGACAGATCTAATAGCACCCTGCCTCCCCTACCATCCTTATATTGGTTAAACACCAATCGCTGAGCAGGAACCTAAGCCCTGTATATCCCTAGAGCTAGGCCCTGAATAGGGAAGGGGGATGAGCACTGGTCAGTCACCACTGTACACTAAAGAAAAGAAAGGAGACAAACAAGTGGGAAGCAACTTAGCTTGAGCAGACTCATAAAGGTAACATCAAACACCCTCCAACAGCACCAGAGATTAAGTAAACCGACTGCTATAGCTGCAAGCCTTCACACGGGAAAAATGTGAATATCACCGGTGACTCCCTGAAGCAGACTGAGAGTCTATAAACACTTAGGTCCAGATGTGTCAATTAGAGCCGGAGGAAGGTTGCCACTGGATCCACAAGTCAGAAGGATAAAGAAGGCATCTGCAATGCTATACGCAGAGACCTTCTGCAGCCAGATGCAGAGCGACTGTCTGTAGCATCTGACACACCCGTGACATGTATGCATGTGGAGTCTGAAATCTATCTCCTGTCTAATAACCTTCTCAGGTTGCTGCTATGTCCCTATCCAATATTTTACATTCTAGCAAAAACCTTATACAAGTAGAAAAATGTTTGATTACAAACCCAGATATCAATTTAATCAATTAGATTTTACAAAATCAGCCCCAATGTAATGCTTGTTCTAAAATACATAATTACCCTTAAAGGGAATCTGTCACGCCTCAAGGCATTTTTACGTAAAATAGCCACCTTGTGCAGCACTAATGCTGCATTCTGTCCAGGTGGCTCTTTTATTTAGCGTCCCTTCCACCGCAGAAATAATCGTTTTTAAAATTGGTCAAAAATACCTGAAGTTTAACCGGGGGGGCAGGTCTTTCCCCCTCTGACACAGACGCCTCACATCCATCACTCATTTATTCCTGAGTCTTTGCTCCACCTCCTCAGTTTTCTTTTGAAATCCTGGCGCCTGCGCTGTACTATATTTTCTTGGGCATGAACAGTTAGCGCTGCCCGTGCTGTCACATCACATCCTTGCCTTCCTATTGCGCCTGCGGCCAGAAATCCCACCCTGCAGTTGCTTATGATTTATTCACACTGCGTGGCTGGGAATCTTGGGCATGAGCACCGCAGAGAACTACTGCGCATGCCCAAGATTCCCAGCCCTGCAGTGTGAATAAATCATAAGCGACTGCGGGGCATGATCTCTTGCTGCGCGTCCATGCAGGTGCGATAGGAAGGCCAGGACAGCGCTAACTGCGCATGCCCAAGAAAATATAGTACAGCGCAGGCGCCATCATTTGAAATTGAACACAGAGGAAGCGGAGCAAAGACATAAGGACGAAATGAATGATGGATGCGAGGCGTCGGTGTCAGAGGGGGAAAGACCTGCCCCTCCCGGTGAAACCTCAGGTATTTTTGACCAATTTTAAAAACGATTATTTCTGCGGTGGAGAGGACGCTAAATAAAAGAGCCACCTTGACAGAATGCAGCATTAGTGCTGCACAAGGTGGCTCTTTTACTTAAAAACGCCTGGGGGGGGGTGACAGGTTCCCTTTAAATCTCACCACCATTCCAGAGGTCAAGCTCATTAGTCACATGACCACTGCGGCCAATCACTGGCCACAGCGGTCACATGCACTATATATTATACAGTACAGGAATTCACTAGTTTAAGCACTTAGGTGACTGATGGATGGTATAGCATGACTGGAAAAGCGACAGATTTAATTGCTATTTCTTTATGTTATACATTCTTCACCTCAGTGCCAATATTGTAAAATCTCAGAAAACCCCTTGAAATGTCCAGTTTTTGGATTTAAATGTTTGCTTATATACAGATCTATAATAAAGCCAAGTACATGAAACTTATATATACTGTATGTGAACATTTACTTAGCCGCTTAGTGAATTTTGCAAGGAACTGAAGAACAAGATATGCGGCTTTTCTGACACATCTGTAAATTTGCTATCTAATTTTTTTCCTATAAAATACAAGTCTGAAGAATCTTTTCTAAACACTGAGTGAATATTACTTGTTCCTTTGATCGATAAAGTGTGTTGCTACATCCATTGCCAATATCTGGTTAGTGCAGTCTAAGAGCATCACTGTATCACTGTCTAGAAGATTATCCTTATGCTAAAGGGAAAAAAGAGGGGTTACATCCATGTGTTAATTTTTTTGTAAATTTCAAGGAGGAAAAGAGGAAACATGTTCTCCAGGGTTCTCAGAAAAAAAATCGGCAATGGTTATGCTTTTCATATAACGATCTTTATTAAAAAAAATTTAAATGAGTAATCTTGCAATTATCACACTGTATAGTGGGGCTTTTTTAGACTACTTTTGTTCTTCCAGCAAGGCTCCAAATTATTAGAGGCAGGAATCCAATGATAGGTAACAATTCTATACACAGCTGGTAATACTAGACTCACCAATCTCAACAGGCGATGTCACATCAGACCCTGCTCCCCTCCCTTCACAATTACCTTTGCACATGCTCAGAAGTTACTTTCAATACAAAAGATAGTCAGGATTTGACCATTGTGGCTATCTGCATGTGTTGTTTCCTGAAACAATAGGAAGTTAGTGTCTAAAATGTTCCCAGTAACAAGTGTGAAAATTGCAAGAGTTCAATCCTTTATTTTTAACAGACTGTGATATGTAAAAAACAATTGCCAAACGTAAAAACAAAATCATTGAACATAAAAACTTAATTTAAATAACAATTCATTTTCTAATGATCGATTCCTTTTAATGGTTGGTTACATAGAACCTTTATCAAGCCTAATAAAGGTTCTATGTAACCGAAACATTGCCACACCATATGTGCTGATTAAAGTCCACTTTTCTCTTGCAATAACTTTGGAGTGCTGCCTCTTTTTATTTTTTATATATATTTTACAACTGGATTATTCTTTCACCATTTATTGAAATCCACCATTATTTTTTGTCAATCCCCTGCTCCATCTTTCTTTTTTTGATCTGTCTATTTGTCTGTCTATCTATTACATATCTATCTATCTAAAAATACACTCCCGGATTGCTTCTCAGAATCTGTTTTGTGTACTGTCACTGTTTTGTGAATACATTGGACTGATGAGGTCCCAGCTGTCAGCAATGCTGTCCAGTATTACTGAATGCCATTAGCTGTTTGGCCTAGATAATCATTCAAACTTTACTTCATCTGTTTTCAGAGAAGAATGGAAAAGAAATCTTTCCCGTTAGTAAGCAACACTAACGTAGAATAATTGTTACAGAATATTTCTGGAGTCATAGGATTCGGCAAGATAATCATGTGCTATACAGAAGATTTCCCTCAATCAGTGCAAAATGAGGGAGATGGAATACCACCCACACTTCAAAGGCACACCATAAAATCACATTAGCGTTTTCCATGTCTGTTAACTCTGGTAATATTTGAAGTGAATTAAAATAATGCTACTTAGCAGACCATAGTATTCATGTTAAATTAGCAAAAACAGACGATTAGCAGACTAAAAGCTTGTTTAAACTGTAGGCACGTAGAAGGGGGATATTAGGAGAGTAAATCTTTCACATTGCATACATCTCTAGATACTTTAGTAAAGTCACGATCATGAAACGTAATAGCTGTAACTTCAAATACACTTTAAGACCTCATGTACAGGTGCTTCTCACAAAATTAGAATATCATCAAAAGTTAATTTATTTCAGTTCTTCAATACAAAAATAGAAACTCATATTATATAGGGTCATTACAAACAGAGTGATCCATTTCAAGTGTTTATTTCTGTTAATGTTGATGATTATGGCTTACAGCCAATGAAAACCCAAAAGTCATTATCTCAGTAAATTAGAATATTTAACAAACAACACCTGAAAAGGCTTCTTAAGCATTTAAAAAGTCCCTTATTCTGTTTCAGTAGGCTCCACAATTATGGGGAAGACTGCTGTCTTGGCAAATATCCAGAAGGCAGTCATTGACACACTCCACAAGGAGGGTAAGCCACAAAAGGTCATTGCTAAAAAAAAGCTGCCTGTTCACAGAATGCTGTATTAAAGCATATTAATGGATAGTTGAGTGGAAGGAAAAACTGTGGTAGTAAAAGGTAAGATCTTAGAGTCTGAAGGAAGAGTGGAGAGGCACATAATCCAATCTGCTTGAGGTCAAGTGTGAAGTTTCCACAATCAATTATGGTTTCGGGAGTCGTGTCATTGCTGGTGTAGGTCCACTGTGTTTTATCAAGACCAAAGTCAACGCAGCTGTCTACAAGGAAATTTTAGAACACTTCATGCTTCCCTCTTCCAACAAGCTATTTGGAGATGGAAATTTCATTCTTCAGCAGGACTTGGCACCTGTCCACACTGCCAAAAGTGCCAATACCTGATTTAAAAACAACAGTAAAGCTGTGCTTGATTGGCCAGCAAACTCGCCTGACCTTAACCACATAGAGAATCTATGGGGTATTGTCAAGAGGAAGATAAGAGACACCAGACCCAACAATGCAGATGAGATGAAGGCTGCTGTCAAAGGAACCTGGGCTTCCATTACACCCCGGCAGTGCTACATGCAGATCACCTACAGGTCACGCCACATTGATGCAGTAATTGATTCAAAAGGAGCCATGACCAAGTATTGAGTGCATTTTTTTTAAATCAGATTATTTTTTATTAAACAGTTTTAACTTACAAAATTGAGAAAAGGCACACACAGTTTTAACATACAGATTTGATACATACCTCTTATACACAACCCAACCTACCCACATTATCAAATATTAACTAATATAACCGTGGGTCCATTACAAAGTGACCTATAAATGTATAGTAGAAAAAAGGGAGAAACACACAAAAAACAAAACAAAAAATTTTTTTTTAAGGGGGACAATATGAAACAAGATAAGACTTGTACAGCATAGAACTATGAACAGTCAGACACATAGTACAAAATGAGCAATAGACATATTCATGAAACCTATTCATAAAGCAAGAGATCATATGGAACCAAGAGGGAATAAGGGGTACCATAATTAACGAAGCATAGGGAACAGATTCTCGAGCAGCAAAATTTGGGATGGCAAACCTGGGGTGTTAAGCCAGGGGCTCCAGATTTTATCAAATTCTCTGATAGCTTTTCTTTTAATATACACTCCTTTTTCCAGCCTTATAGAACTATTGACTCTATTAATAAACTCCTCCACCGTCGGGGGTTCAGATTGCTTCCAGTGCAAGGCAATAGTTTTCGTTGTTATATATAGAATTCTAGCCATAACGATCGCCAGCGGGTCTTCCACAGAAACATCCAGTATAATACCCAGCACACAGACCTTTGGATCAGGGAGCAATCTTGCACCATAAACTCTTGCTAACAAATTCAGAACATTATTCCAGAACCGTCCAAGCCGAGGACACTCCCAGAACATATGCCTAAGGTGTGCATCAGGTAGGCAACATTGGGGGCAGCACGAGTCACTCCTTATCGCGATTTTGTGCAAGAACGCAGGTGTTTTATATTTCCTATTTATTAGATACACCTGCGATAATCTCTGGGCCTCCGACAACGAAAGACAGGGCACTGAATTCAACACATAGTCCCACTGATCATCTGAGAGCTGGCCAACATCCTCCTCCCATCTAGCTTTGGTGCAAAGGGGGTACTTATCGTGGAATGCATTGAGAAGTATTGTATAAATGGAGGAAATCAGTCCTCTTCTGGAGCCCAAGCCCCCCCCACCAAAGTTGTCAAGGGATTAGGGTCTATACTAAGATCTCTAGTTTTGATTTGAGCTGCATACGCATGCCGGAGCTGTAAAAATCTGTAGAAAAACCTGTGGGGAATGTCAAATTCAGTGCGCAGTTGTTCAAACTGTTTTAATATATTTTTAGACTGAATGTGTGCCACCGTCATCACCCCCTTCACCTCGCAATCAGAGTACCCTTCTAAAGTTTGAAATTCCAGAAGACTAAGATTATGCCACAATGGTGTAAACAAAGAGCAATCAGAACCAACCAACAGGTGCTTTCCTCTATCCCAAACCTTATATATCATGGCCAGAGTTGGAGCTTGAAATAATTTGTTTCCCCCTCCCCGGGCGTCTACCATATACATTGGTACTCTCCAGGGGCTATTCTGAATTGCCAGTTGCCAATTTTTCTCTAGTGCACCACACTGATCCCAACCCTTCAGTTGCTGAATCTAAGCCGCCAGATAGTAGATCCAAGCATTCGGGATAGCCAGCCCCCCATTTGTTTTTTCTCTTTGTAGGTACTCCAGATGGATTTGAGCCTGCTTTTTTTCCAAAGTAATTGTCTGAATAACCTATGAGCCCTCTGAAAGCACCAACCATGCCGGGATCCACACCGGGGAGTTGTGAAGTATATAGAGCAGTTGGGGCATTAAAACCATTTTGATGAGATTTCCTCTCCCAACAATTGATAGGGGAAGTCTACACCATGCATCAATTTTAGTTAAAAATCTATCTAACAGGGGTGTCAGATTAAGAGGCACATAGTCAACAGGTTTAGCTGTAAGATTGATCCCCAGATGCTTAAATTCTGTTACCAGTTTAATATTGGTTTCCTCTAACCTCTGCATGTCTACACACAGGTCTATAGGCATAAGTACCGATTTGTTCCAATTTATAAGGAGGCCCGACCACTTACCAAATTCCTCAAGGATAGCCATAACTGGTCTAATAGAGGAAGAGGCATCCCCCAGATACAGAAGCATGTCGTCCGCATAGAGCCAGATGCGTCTCCAGGCCCCACCCTAAATCCCAGGACTTCCTTACAGGCCCTAATAATACATGCTAAGGGTTCAATAGTGATGGCAAATAGGAGGGGTGACAGAGGACTTCCCTGTCTTGTTCCCCTCCCCATCGGCACCACCCCAGACAACTCACCTTTGACACTAATCCTATCTGACGGTTGCTTAATGAGGGCCAAGAACTTAGGGCCAAACCCCATTATTTCTAAAATCTTCCAAAGGTAACTCCACTATCCGACTGATCCCCATGAATGAGCCCAGCAATAACCTTAGCCAGTCGGACCGAGAGAACTTTGGCAAGAATTTTAACATCTATCTGGAATAGAGAAATGGGCCTGTAAGATTCAGGATGGAGGGGATCCTTACCCTGCTTAAGGATGACCACTATAATAGCCTCTAGCATGGATGGAGGGAGCTGTCCCGTATCACTTGCAGATTGAAAGACTTTTAGCAGCAGAGGCAGTAAAACACTACTGAAGCGTTTGTAAAATTCACCTGGGACACCGTCCGACCCTGGGGCCTTCTCATTCGGAAACCCTGAAAGCGCATATTCCAGATCCTCAATCGTGAGGGGCCTATCCAACTCCTCAACTGCCTGCTTAGGAAGTTTAGGAAGTTTTATCTTAGACAGATATGTGTCCATTTCTCCCTCACAAGGCGGGGCCCTAGAAGCATACAATTCAGAAGAGTACTTTTTAAACTCTGCTAAGATGTCCTTATTATCTGTGATAGTTACCCCCTCTGTATTATGTACTCAATATATGGGCCAAGCCCTCCTGTGCCTTAATAACAGAAGCCAATAAGTGTCCCGTACTTTCTCCCGCCTCAAAGAACTTCTGCTAATAGAAAAAAAACGTTTATGCTCAGCTTTGTCAAGTAAATGGTCTGAGTATACTTTCTGAGCCTCCTCCCACTGCCTCCTACTGGAGTCTGATGGTGTAATAGTAAATTCAAGTTCATATTTATCTACCTCTTCACGAAGGAAGGATGTCAGCCTTCTGGATTTGGACTTAAATTGGTAAATTTCTTTTGAAAGAACCCCTCTACAAAAAGCCTTAAGAGCATCCCAGACAATGTTTAGCAGGGCGGTGTCAATATTATGATGTAGATATCCCTTAATACACCCTTCTATAGTATTCCCATTAATCAGAAGAAGCCAATTTGGGTTTAGCCGCCATGGGGCCCAACTCCTCTCTCCGTCAGCTCCCCATCTCATCTGCACTCTAATGGGTGAGTGGTCCGAAACACTTCTTGTTAAGTATACGACCTCGGCCACCAGAGTCAGCATTGAATCAGAGCCTATCGCCAAGTCAATTCTTGACAATGTGTGGTGGGATGAGGAGTAACGGGAATAGACTTTAAGTTTAGGTTTTTTTAACCGCCAAATATCATGAAGACCCAACTCAGTAAGTGCAGCAGCCATTTTCTGGGGGGGGAGAGTTCTGATATATTACTTGAGTGGAATTTGTCCCAGAAGGGATGGAGGTAGGTGTTAAAGTCCCCCAACATTAGGACTGGGGCAGGAGGGTTTTTGCTAATAAAAAGAGATATTTTCCTAAGAACTTCACAAGAGTAGGGGGGTGGGATGTACAGGGCAACCAATATCATATGAATGCCATAAACAGAGCAGACCAGACAAACATATCTTCCATCTGCATCAATAGAAGAGCTGTTACACACAAACGGGATGGAGCGATGAATTAGAATGCTAACCCCTCGAGCATGTGTGGAATGCACTGAGTGGAATGACGCACCCACCCAGGGGTTTCTAAGTGTCTGGAGATTATCCCTGACTAAATTTGTTTCTGTCAAGCAAGCAATAGCTGGGTGATATTTACGGAGGGATGAAAAAATTGCATACCTTTTATTGGCGTTCCCCAACCCTCTTACGTTCCAGGCGAATAGGCTCACATTTTGAGCCATACCATATTTATATAATTGTTTACTACAATATCCAAATTATCTAAGTTGACTATGCCTGCATAATATAACTGAAACCTGGGTCCCCTAGGGAGCATCCATTCCAAACTGAAACCCCCACACAGAAACGCAAACAATATCCACACAACACAACATTTCTCTCTAGAAGAGAGATTAGGGGCCTTTAAGAAAACTAGTCCAACACCGCAGTTAAGGCAGTGTGTCATGCACATAGGCAGATACAAAAATTCCCACACAGGGAAACCCGCCATCCGGCGGGACTAGATGGCACTCAGCCCCTCCTCAAGTTCAAGTCAACCAAAAATCTGCGCGAGTTTTGGTGTAGTAGGACAAACAATTTAAGGCTATCCTGCATATCATCCGGATCCACAGATGCAAGGATGAAAAAATCCAAGTGCAAGTGGATATGAGAGCCACCGGCTTAGCAACAGATGCCGTAGAAATTGCCAGAAAGTGATGGTGTCAATGTATGCTCGTCCATAAGTCTTTCTCGTTATCATCAAGCCAGTCCAGGGCAGTTTTTGGAGAGTCATTAAAACCCTTGGCCACCACCCGTAGCTTGGCTGGGTAGAGCATAGCATAGGGAATTTGGATATTGCTCAGACATTTCTTGATATCTAGAAATTGTGCCCTCTTTTTCTGCACCTCCAGGGAAAAGTCTGGATATATAGAAACCCTATTGCCATCAATGGTGAGTTCCTGAAGTTCTCTAGCCCGTCTAAGGATGGTGTCTCTATCTTTGTAATGCAGGAGTTTCAGGAGAATGGGCCGTGGGGGTGTCCCAGGTGGGGGAGGTCGAGCCGGGACCCTATACGCCCTCTCTATGGAAAAAAATGGGGAGAGAATGTCCTTTCCCATGGCACCTGTCAGCCATGTCTCCAGAACGACAGCCGGATTTCGGCCTTCCGCTCTCTCCGGGACCCCCACCAGGTGCAGGTTGCTTCTGCGAGAGCGATTTTCCAAATCATCAACTTTGCTGATCAATAGAGATATATTGTGGATAGCTATACCCAGGTCTCGAGTCACAGGGGTCAATTTATCTTCAGTTATGCCCACTCGCTTCTCCAACTCACCCACTCTCTCATTCACTGTGTGTAGATCATGCTTTATACAGGATATGTCCACTTTCATCTCTGCCATCTGAATGGTTACATCCTTCAGAGTGGAATTACTGGCATTGATTGCTGCTAGGATCTCACTCAGCATGGGTTCAGAAATCGAGGAGTTAACCTGTGAAGTGTCTTTCTCAGCCTCTCCATCCTTCCTGCTGGTCTCATCAGCCTGCTTTGTAGAGCTAACAGGGACTTTTGTACTCACAGTCTCTGCAGATAATGAACGCTGCTCCTCCTCTCGGTCAGGGTGTTCATGAAGAGGGACTCTGGCAAACTTCTCAAGTTTAGCACGTGCATCTGATTTCCTGTTTGCAGGAGAGCAGTGTATAGTTGCCATCTTAGATTATCCTCTCTTACTCCTTGCTGAGTCCATATCAGTCCTCCTGCTTCGGGAAGAAGCCACACTCATTCTCCACATAATCTCTTTGTACAGGAGGATTTGGGTGAAAGAGCAGAAGGGTAACAGATAGCAAATATCACTGGTGGCAGGATAAACACAGGATAATCTGCGGGAGCTCACACTTTGCAGTCTGCCCTACATGCCATCCAGGCCACGCCCCTCCAAGTATTGAGTATATTTACTGAACATACATTTCAGTAGGACAACATTTCGGATTTTAAAATAATTTTTCAAGCTGGTGTTAAGTATTCTAATTTACTGAGATAATGACTTTTGGGTTTTCATTGGCTGTAAGCCATAATCATCAACATTAACAGAAATAGATCACTCTGTTTGTAATGATGCTATATAATATGTGAATTTCACTTTTTGCATTGAATATCTGAAATAAACTAACTTTTTGATGATATTCTAATTTTGTGGAAAGTACCTGTATATGACATTATCACAACTTACTGTATGTTTAAGACGATTTCTCAGCAAATTTTCCTTTCCATAACCCCTCCTTTATGTATGTAATGTAGTGTAAATGTATTAAAATGCTTACTGATCACCATCTTTCCCAGTTTCCAGCTTTGCTCTGGTCCTCTTCTGGCTCACATGGCCTAAAATCCAAACTAGCCAGATCACACAGAGGTTTATGTGTGCTCCAAAAGTCACATAATCAATGTAAGTCTATGGAGCCTTGCTCTGGGTCTCATAGGTTTACATTGGGAAGTCGCTACCAGCCAACATGGTAGACACTCTGTGAAACTGCAAAGTTATAGAGCGGTCACTTGGGCCAGAATAGGAAAAAGAGGTGCTGGAAAATTGGGGAAAAGTCAATTGGCTTTTGTTTTGTTATGCCTAAACTAATTTACATAATTAGGAGGAGTTAGGAAAAATAGATTCCAGAGACATATTCTTTTAGATCTATTAGTATATGTAACAGTATACAGTCATGGCCAAAAGTATTGACACCCCTGCAATTCTGTCAGATAATACTCAGTTTCTTCCTGAAAACGATTGCAAACACAAATTCTTTGGTATTATTATCTTCACTTAATTTGTCTTAAATGAAAAAACACAAAAAGAATTGTCCTAAAGCCAAATTGGATATAATTCCACACCAAATATAACAAAGAGGGTGGACAAAAGTATTGGCACTGTTCGAAAAATCATGTGATGCTTCTCTAATTTGTGTAATTAACAGCACATATAACTTACCTGTGGCACCTAACAGGTGTTGGCAATAACTAAATCACACTTGCAGCCAGTTGACATGGATTAAAGTTGACTCAACCTCTGTCCTGTGTCCTTGTGTGTACCACATTGAGCATGGAGAAAAGAAAGAAGACCAAAGAACTGTCTGAGGACTTGAGAAACCAAATTGTGAGGAAGCATGAGCAATATCAAGGCTACAAGTCCATCTCCAAAGACCTGAATGTTCCTGTGTCTACCGTGCGCAGTGTCATCAAGAAGTTTAAAGCCCATGGCACTGTGGCTAACCTCTCTAGATGTGGCCGGAAAAGAAAAATTGACAAGAGATTTCAATGCAAGATTGTGCGGATGTTGGATAAAGAACCTCCACTAACATCCAAACAAGTTCAAGCTGCCCTGCAGTCCGAGGGTACATCGGTGTCAACCCGTACTATCCGTCGGCATCTGAATGAAAAGGGACTGTATGGTAGGAGACCCAGGAAGACTCCACTTCTTACCCCGAGACATAAAAAAGCCAGGCTGGAGTTTGCCAAAACTTACCTGAAAAAGCCTAAAACATTTTGGAAGAATGTTCTCTGGTCAGATGAGACAAAAGTAGAGCTTTTAGGGCAAAAGCATCAACATAGAGTTTACAGGAGAAAAAAGAGGCATTCAAAGAAAAGTACACGGTCCCTACAGTCAAACATGGCGGAGGTTCCCTGATGTTTTGGGGTTGCTTTGCTGCCTCTGGCACTGGACTGCTTGACCGTGTGCTTGGCATTATGAAGTCAGAAGACTACCAACAAATTTTGCAGCATAATATAGGGCCCAGTGTGAGAAAGCTGGGTCTACCTCAGAGATCATGGGTCTTCCAGCAGGACAATAACCCAAAACACACTTCAAAAAGCACCAGAAAATGGTTTGAGAGAAAGCACTGGAGACTTCTAAGGTGGCCAGCAATGAGTCCAGACCTGAATCCCATAGAACACCTGTGGAGAGATCTAAAAATGGCAGTTTGGAGAAGGCACCCTTCAAATATCAGGGACCTGGAGCAGTTTGACAAAGAAGAATGGTCTAAAATTCCAGCAGAGCATTGTAAGAAACTCATTGATGGTTACCGGAAGCAGTTGGTCGCAGTTATTTTGGCTAAAGGTTGTGCAACCAAGTATTAAGCTGAGGGTGCCAATACTTTTGTCCGGCCCATTTTTGGAGTTTTGTGTGAAATGATCAATGTTTTGCTTTTTGCTTCATTCTCTTTTGTGTTTTTTCATTTAAGACAAATTAAATGAAGATAATAATACCAAAGAATTTGTGTTTGCAATCATTTTCAGGAAGAAACTGAGTATTATCTGACAGAATTGCAGGGGTGTCAATACTTTTGGCCATGACTGTATATGAGTAATACAGCACACATATAAATCTGTGGACTCATGCCACACCTTTTTATTCCTTTGACTTCTTTAAAAGGCATATGTACCCTGTTCCAATGAATGTCGCATGAAGGATATATTCATTTTCCCACTAGAGAATTACTTTGTAATATGGTGCTTTATGGAGGCACTATACAACAAAATGTAAAGGCCCAGATTCATTAAGACTGTGATTTTGTATAGGGGACGTTGGATTAAGGGGCACATTGGAGTAAGATGTGTTAAATTCATTAAGAAACATGCAGCTCCATAATGAATTTGGTGGATCTTTTAAAAGTACTTGAAACATATGCCACATCAGCACAATTACACTATTTCTATCGTCATTTGCACCAGCTTTGTGGCGCAAATAATGATGAATTGATGATTTTGAGGGAATGCTTGACCATGCACCTGATCTCTGCTCCCTTTTCAAATAGTTGGGGGAACTGGCTGGAACTAGTGTAAACACATCTAATGTAAAAAAAAGAGTTTGTGCAAATTTAATTTGAAAAAATTTGTGAAATTTCAAGTTGTTAAAGTCAGAATTATGGCAGAACCTGCTTGTTTAATCGGGATAGAAACTGCTTGATGAACTGAGCCCGAAGTGTCTAGTGTACACAGTACGTGACCGTATGAAAATGGTCTGACAGAGACTGCATAAATACATGTATGCCGAGGCCCCCGACTAAGACGTTTCAGCAACTATTGGTGATGCCTTTATGTTCACTTATGAACATTTATTTAAAATATATAAAGTACTTCATTTTCAAAATGATTGCAACGACCACTTGAAAGATTACATGTCAAAGTAAGGGTTATATCCATTATATAGACAAAATACTTTATTGGGGCACGGTGTGCAGTACATTACCCCTACATGATCTTTTATGACATACTGTTCTAAAAGCCATAGATATTAATATTCGTTGGTCCCAACCTTGCAGCTAAAACAGCTTCCTATGTTTTGCGTGGGCTTTCTGTGCTTTTAGATTGTGCCTTTGAGAATTTTAGCCCATTCATCCAGAACTGCACTGGGACGGGACATCGTGATGTTGGAACAGAAAAAGACCATCCCTGAACTGTTGAAACAAAGTTGGATGCATAACATTGTACAAAATGTCTTGGTTTGCTGAAGAATTAATATTTTCCCTTCACTAGAACTAAGGGACCTAAGTCTACCCTTGAAAAACAATCCCATAGCATTATCCTACCTTCAGCAGCCTGGTACAATGCAGTCATGCAAGTCATGTTCTCCTGATATTTTTCAAACCTAGACCCGTTCATCAGACTGCCACATAGAGAAATGTGATGTATTACTCCACCGAACACGTTTCCACTGTTCCAGAATCTAGTGGGCCCTTGATTTACACCACTTCATCCAGAATTTGGGATTGTGCTTAGTGGTGTAAGAAATGCATGCAGTTTCTCAACGCACAGTTTTTGTAGTGATGTTAATGCCAGAAGAGCTTTGGAATTTTGTAGCTATTGAGTCAGCAATATCAGACAGTTGAATCCTAAACAAGACCAAAATAATAGAGGACACACCTCAAACCAAAGTAAACAAAAAAAAAACGGAGGTGTGAAACCAAATATATAATTAAAAGTGAAAATTTATTGAATATACAGAAAGGTAAAATCACATAAATAAAGGGACTGAAACTGAACAAAAATGAACTCCAAGGGGTCCACAGAAAATGAAAAATGCCAAATAAAGAATAAATGCCAAGTGGAACCTACTCAATTATGCTAGATGTTAGCATATAATAAAACCAAAGTGGCTGCAAAGAACTAGCAATGTGACAACACATTTATATAGTAAGAGGCAAAGATCATTTACATATAAAGTGCAATAGTGCAAAAATAAATATACAGTGACAGTCAGCAAAGTATAACAAAGGTGCAATAGTGCAGCAATAATTTAAAATAGTAAATCAAAGATAGAATCATAGAATCATAGAATCATAGAATGGTAGAGTTGGAAGGGACCTCCTGGGCCATCTGGTCCAACCCCCTGCTCAAAGCAGGATTCGCTAAATCATCCCAGTCAGATGTCTGTCCAGCCTCTGTTTCAAGACTTCCATTGAAGGAGAACTCACCACTTCTCGTGGCAGCTTGTTCCACTCATTGATCACTCTAACTGTCAAAAAGTTTTTTCTAATATCTAATCTGTGTCTCCTCCCATTCAGTTTCATCCCATTGCTTCTAGTCTTTCCTTGTGCAAATGAGAATAAAGTTGATCCTTCTACAATGTGACAGCCCTTTAGATATTTGTAGACAGCTATTAAGTCTCCTCTCAGTCTTCTCTTTTGCAAACTAAACATTCCCAAATCCTGCAACCTTTCCTCATAAGACAGGGTTTGCAGACCGGTCACCATTCTGGTCGCTCTTTTCTGAACTTGCTCCAGTTTGTTGATGTCTTTTTTAAAATGTGGTGCCCAAAACTGGACACAATATTCCAGATGAGGTCTGACCAAAGAGGAGTAGAGGGAAATAATGACTTCACGTGATCTAGACTGTATGCTTCTGTTAATACATCCTAGAATTGCATTTGCCTTTTTTGCTGCTGCATCACACTGTTGACTCATATTCAGTCTGTGATCTATTAGTATACCCAAGTCTTTTTCACATGTGCTGTCACTTAGCCCTATTCCTCCCATTCTATATATGCTTTTTTCATTTTTATTGCCCAGATGTAGTACTTTGCATTTCTCCCTGTTAAAAACCATTCTGTTAGTTGCTGCCCACTTCTCCAGTTTATTTATATCTTTTTGAATCCTCTCTCTCTCTTCTCTAGTATTAGCTATCCCTCCTAGCTTTGTGTCATCAGCAAATTTAATCAGTTTACCCTCAATTCCTTCATCTAAATCGTTGATAAAGATGTTGAACAATACAGGGCCCAGGACAGAGCCCTGTGGTACCCCACTTGAGACATTTTTCCAACTGGATGTGCAGCCATTTACGACCACTCTTTGGGTCCGATCACTAAGCCAGTTATGAATCCACCTAACAGTTGCCTTGTCCATTCCATACTTAGTCATTTTTTCAATAAGGATTGTATGAGAGACTTTGTCAAATGCTTTGCTGAAGTCAAGATATACTATATCTACAGCATTTCCTTGATCCACCCAATCAGTGATACCGTCATAGAAGGAAATTAAGTTAGTCTGACATGACTTATTAGCTACAAACCCATGCTGACTCTGTTTAATCACTTCATTCTTATCCAGGTATTGACATACATGTTGTTTAATAATTTGTTCAAAGATCTTTCCTGGTATAGAAGTCAGACTCACCGGCCTATAGTTGCCTGGGTCCACCTTCTTCCCCTTTTTGAAGATAGGAACAACATTTGCTCTTCTCCAGTCTTCTGGCACTACTCCTGTTCTCCAAGAATTTTCAAAGATTATGGAGAGGGGTTCAAAAATTTCTTCTGCTATCTCCTTCAGTACTCTGGGGTGTAATTCATCTGGACCTGGAGACTTGAATTCATTTAGGTTAGCTAAGTGTTTCCTCACTATCTTTCTGTTTATAGATATCCTGGATTCTTCTACTCCCTTAATAGGACAGTGAATAACAGTTGATGTTACATTTCCTTTCTGAGAGAAAACAGATGCAAAATAGGAATTGCGTATGGCAGTGCAAGTGCACAAAGAGATTACTGTCCACTGTGACTATGAACACAAGCATCTGATGGTTATGTGACCATGAACGCAAGCATCTAATGGAGCTGACTATTGCTATGAGACATAATTACCGTGTTGACCGGGCAAGGAGATAGCCCCGATGCGCGTTTTGCAAATCGCTTCTTCCAATCGCGTCGGGGCTATCTGCTTGCCCGGTCCACATGGTAATTATGCCTCATAGCGATAGTCAGCTCCACACCTCCGTTTTTTGGTGTTTAATATCAGACAGTTGGTGACTTTTAAGTACTATGCACCTCTGACACTTGGCAGCTTTGCTCTGTATGTTCTTGTGGTCTTTACATGAAGTTGCTCTAGTTTCTAAACACACAGGAGGGAAAAAATGTAAAAAATTAAGTTATTGCAACTGTGGCATCCTATTATATTTTCATGCTTAAATTCAGTGAGGTCTTTAAAATGATTCATTCTTTCACAAATGTAGGTTAGGGCAGACTGTATGGTAAGATGCTTGATATACCCTAGACATAAATGGAAACCCTAAATTCATGGTTAGAGTTCTATTTAATGGTTTTGCCCATATAGTGTAAGTGGTCATGTCAAATGTTAAATTAGGGAATATTGCAATTGTGTCTTAATAATAAGCAAACACTTCAGATAATTTAGAGTGTTGAGTTATATTCTGTACATTTGCCATTGTACCCAATTACCAAGTCTTGTCACAATTACTTTCTCAGGTTCTTTCTCCATTGTCTGATTCCATCTTGGCTGAAAAAACAGTGACTGTTCTGGACGATCGTGTGGGAATTGTTGACCTAGGAATCCAACTTATAACTGGTCTTTCCTTGTCTTTGCAAGCCAGCAAGGGTAATAAAAGAACCATCATTACAACGACTACAGCCAGTGATATCCTGCACGAGATAAAACAGGTACAGTGATGCAACAAATGCAGTAAACTGTATTTCCACAAATCATACTGTGAAAAGGATAGTTTTCCTTGACTTCTTTTTTGTGTTATGTCTTATTTACATACATAATGCCCACATTTTACACTTTTACACAGCACTGTCAGTAAAAAGAATATATTCAGTCACATTGGGGTCTGTCTCCAGAGGGGTTCACAGCCTCATTTTTCTATCTCAGGAGAATACAAACATGCTAGGACAAATTTTATAGTGTTAGTCAGTACAACTGTTAATTATAGGAAAGCAATATACATGAGGTAACCCATGCAAGCATTCACCCCTTCCCTCCGGGCCATTGGCTATTTTTTCGTTTTTATTTTTTTCCTCCCCTTCTTCCAATAGACATAACTTTTTTTATTTTTCCGTCAATATGGCCATGTTTTTTGCAGGACAAGTTGCACTTTTGAGTGACACAGTTCATTTTATCACATAGTGTACTAAAAAATTTCCAAGTGCAGTAAAACAGCCAAAAAGTGCAATTCCACAATTGTGTTTTTTTTTTTAATTTACCATGTTCACTGTATGGTAAAATTGACCTGGCAATATGAGTCTTCAGAAACCAAACATGTATAGTTTTTTATTTAGGGATTGAAAAAAAAATGTATAACTTTTTTTTTGCTTTTGACGCCATTTTCTGAGATACATAGCATTTTTTATTGTTTGGGATATGATGCTGTTTGAGGGCTTATTTTTTGTGCCCTGTGCTAATGTTTTTACTGATACAATTTGAGGTTGATATGATATATTTTATTTTTTCTAGTTGTTTTATTTTTAATTGGGAAAAAGGGGGAAGATTTGAACTTTTGTGTTTTTCTATTTTTTTGCTATTTTTTTTAACTTTTTTTAACTTTTCACTGTATTTAATAGTGCCCTTAGGGGACTTGAAGCTGTCATTGTGCAATATCTGTAGTATATATAGCAGTGCTTCAGCCCTGCTATGTATATCAGAAAACATGAGTCAGTGTTCACAGTAGTATCTTAATGACAGAAATCAGGGGTCATCAGCAGACACCTGGCTGTTGTGACAACCCATCAGTACATCATTATCACATCACAGGCATGGCAATAAGAGATTAGAATGATGCTTGACCCTGTCGACACGTGTTAAATGCCACTGTCAGAGGTTTCACACATAAACCCAGATTAAACCTTAGCCCATTGAGGCAAAATAACTGCTTACTACTAAGACACATATAGAAACACATTCATTTCCTGAGAGTTTAAGTAGTTACACACAATGATGCTTGAAAGTTAACCCTTAAGAATTCTCCCCATTTCTACATAGGTGTTTCCTAAAACTACAACAGATCTAGCAAATGGGTAAAATAATATTTAACTATGTAATTGTTTTAAATTAAGAAAATAATCCAATATCACATGTCTGTGAGGAACAAAAGTATGTGAACCTTTGCTTGGAATGTCAATAACGGCATCTAAATATTTACAGTAATTGTTGATTAGTTCTGTGCATCGGCTTGAAGGAATTTTAGCCCCTTCCTCACTAGAAAACAACTTCTTCTCAGTTATGTTGCTAGGTTTTCTTCCAGAAACTGTTCACATCTTATACTTCCACTCCATTTCTTTAGGATTAAGGTCAGAACTTTGACTTGACCATTCCAAAACTTTATTCATCCTTAACTATTCTTTTTTAGAGAGACTTGTGTGCTTTCGGTTGTTGTCTTACTTCATCACCCATATTCTCTTGTGATACAATTTCTTGGGATGTCCTGATATTTTCCTCTAGAATTTGCAGATACAATTTAAGATTCATTGTGTTATGATGACAGGTCATCCTGGCCAAGATGCAGCAAAACAGTCCCAAACCATGATATTACCACCACCGTGTTTCACCGACGGTATGAGGTTTTTATGATACAAATGCAAAATGCAGTGGTTTATCTTTCTCCAAACATAATTTTAGCTTCTCATGTAAACTAAAAATTTTATATTGGTTTGCTTCAGCCACACAACATTGTTCAAATAGCCTTTTGGCTTGTCCAGTGCTTTCAATTGCTCAGAGGTTACCATGGGTTCCTTTATGACATTGAAAACTATTATACGCCATG
Source organism: Dendrobates tinctorius (assembly GCF_039654945.1). Classification (NCBI taxonomy): domain Eukaryota; kingdom Metazoa; phylum Chordata; class Amphibia; order Anura; family Dendrobatidae; genus Dendrobates; species Dendrobates tinctorius. Next base: position 16,797,619 of record NW_027361910.1, on the reverse strand, counting down.
ATCTTGTAGTGATCATTGTTGGTTGACCACTTCTGCTCCTGGAGAGATTAAAAATGGTCTTGAATATACTCCATTCGTACCTAATCTGTCTGCCTGTGGATTTTTGGAGTCTAAACACTTTACAGATGCTTTGTAACCTTTTAACGCCTGATAAGCATCAACAGCTTTTCTTGTGAAGGCCCCGTCACACATAGCGATCTCGCTAGCGAGATCGCTGCTGAGTCACAATTATTGTGACACAACAGCGATCTCACCATCGAGATCGCTGTGTGTGACAGCGATCAGCGACCAGCCCCCCTGCCGGTATCGCTGATTGCTGCAGGAAAGGCCAGGACTTTTTTTTGGTCGCTGGTCTCCTGCTGGTCACCACGCATCGCTGCGTGTGGCAGGCGGGACACCAGCGATCTGCTGGTAACTAATGTACACATCGGGTATCCAAGGGACGTGCGTCCCTTAGATACCCGATGTGTACGTTAGTTACCAGCGCGCTGATGCAGGGAGCTGGTAACTAACGTACAGATCGGGTATCTTAGGGACGTACGTCCCTTAGATACCCGATCTGTACGTTAGTTACCAGCTTCCTGCATCAGCATGCTGGTTACTAACGTGCACAGCGACGCTGGGCGCTGGGCGTCGTTGTGCTGATCGCTGGTGAAGCTGTCTGTTTGACAGCTCACCAGCGATCACATAGCGATTCACCAGTGATCCTGACACATTGATATCGTTGTCAGGATCGCTGGTGAGTCGCTATGTTTGACTCCAGCCTGAGGCTCTCAGAAAATACCATTGTTCATGTCATGATAAACTTCCATAAATGTGTTATGTACAGTCATGGCCAAAAGTTTTGAGAATGACACAAATATTATATTTTCACATGATCTGCTGCCCTCTGGTTTTTATGTGTGTTTGTCAGATGTTTTTATCACATACTCATAATATGATTGCAATTATATTTCTGTAACAAAAGGTTATATTGACAGAATGAGTTAATGCAGCAAGTCAATATTTGCAGTGTTGACCCTTCTTCTTCAGGACCTCAGCATTTCTCCCTGGCATGCTCTCAATCAACTTCTGGATCAAATCCTGACTGATAGCAGTCCATTCTTGCAAAATCAATGGTTTATTTTGTCTGAATTTGAAGGTTTTTGTTTGTCCACCCGTCTCTTGATGATTGACCACAAGTTCTCAATGGGATTAAGATCTGGGGAGTTTCCAGGCCATGGTCCCAAAATCTCTATGTTTTGTTCCCTGAGCCATTTAGATATCACCTTTGCTTTATGGCAAGGTGCTCCATCATGTTGAAAAAGGCATTGTTGATCGCCAAACTGCTCTTGGACGGTTGGGAGAAGTTGCTCTTGGAGGACATTCTGGTACCATTCTTTATTCATAGCTGTGTTTTTAGGCAAGACTGAGAGAGAGTCCATTCCCTTGGCTGAGAAGCCACCCCACACATGAATGGTTTCAGGATGCTTGGCAGTTGGCATGAGACAAGACTGGTGGTAGCGCTCACCTGGTCTTCTCCAAATAAGCCGTTTTCCAGATGTCCCAAACAATCTAAAAGGGGATTCATCAGAGAAAATGACTTTACCCCAGTCCTCAGCAGTCCACTCCCTGTACTTCTTGCAGAATATCAGTCTGTCCATGATGTTTTTTCTGGAGAGAAGTGGCTTCTTTGCTGCCCTCCTTGAGACCAGGCCTTGTTCCAAGAGTCTCCGCCTCACAGTGCGTGCAAATGCACTCACACCTGCCTGCTGCCATTCCTGAGCAAGCTCTGCACTGCTGGTAGCCCGATCCCGCAGCTGAAACACTTTTAAGAGACGGTCCTGGCGCTGGCTGGTCTTTCTTGGGCGCCCTGGAGCCTTTTTGGCAACAAGGGAACCTCTCTCCTTGAAGTTCTTGATGATGCGATAGATTGTTGACTGAGGTGCAATCTTTCTAGCTGCGATACTCTTCCCTGTTAGGCCATTTTTGTGCAGTGCAATGATGACTGCACGTGTTTCTTGAGAGATAACCATGGTTAGCAGAAGAGAAACAATGATGCCAAGCACCAGCCTCCTTTTAAAGTGTCCAGTGGTGTCATTCTTACTTAATCATGACAGATTGATATCCAGCCCTGTCCTCATCAACACCCACACCTGTGTTAATGGAGCAATCACTAAAACGATGTTAGCTGGTCCTTTTAAGGCAGGGCTGCAATGATGTTGAAATGTGTTTTGGGGGATAGAGTTCATTTTGGAGGCAAATATTGACTTTGCAAGTAATTGCTGTTAAGCTGATCACTCTTTATAACATTCTGGAGTATATGCAAATTGCCATTGGAAAAAATGAAGCAGTAGACTTTGTAAAAATTAATATTTGTGTTATTCTCAAAACTTTTGGCCATGACTGGTAGATCAGAAATAGATCCATGTTATTTTAATAAAACATATCATCCATTCACACCTAATTGTGATCCCATTGATTTCAAACACCAGACTCTAATTTCACTTTAAAATTTTATGCTAATCCTAAAGGTTCACTTACTTTTTCCACACAAAGACATGTGATATTACATAATTTCCTAACTTAAAAAAGTAGCAAAATCTAATATTTTTGACTCATTTGTTTTATTTGGTTCTCTTAGCTACTTTCAGGGCATGTGTGAAAATCAGTACTTTTAGATCAAGTTTATGTAGAATATGGAAAATTCTGGAAGCGTTGTAAACTTTCTGGAACTACTGTGTATGAAGTAATATATTAAAATATCAGAAGTCAATAGGCACAGGATGGGTTGTCAAGATACAATATACCAAATGTTGGTCAATACGAATATAGTTCCCTTTGGCCACGTTCACACGTTCAGTATTTGGTCAGTATTTCACATCAGTATTTGTAAGCCAAAACCAGGAGTGGGTGATAAATACAGAAGTGGTGACATATTTCTATTATACTTTTCCACTGCATGTTTCACTGCTGGTTTTGGTTTATAAATACTGATGTAAAATACCAAATACTGAATGTGTGAACATGGAGTATTGTGATGGTAGACCAAGGACCTAGCACTCAGGTATACTCACAGTCTGGGTATGACTTAAGTGATATGGTAATGCAATCATTCAACTATTTTCTATGTATAATATAGAAAAGGAACCCATGTTTACAACTGGACTAAAAACTTAATAGCTAACAATAATAGGTGATCTACCTAAACACGACTGGTGGCTGAAAATGTCAAAATTAAAATATATGAAAGAACAATTAAAATAGAAAAGCATATATTGAATACCCAGTAACAATTAGTAGTGGATTATCATTACCTAGTGGCTGCTTATTAGTATAGAAAAATGGATATAAGCAGTCTATTATACCAAATAATGAACATACCATACGTGCCTCAGTTAGCAAATGACTGAAAGTAAAACATGAATACACTACTTGGGTAATAACCTTTCTAGGAGTTGTAGCTTACCCTTGGTAGTCATGGGTTAATGGTCACTAAGGTGCTGAGAATGGCCAAGGTTGCTTATGCTTGGCCACTTCATAGGATGTACTTACACCCCAAGAGGCAGAGGCAGGTACAGGCGTGCAGATAAGTAGATCCAAGGGCGCTCCGGCCGGTAGCGTCCCTGGTTACCCAGCGGGAAAAGAAAAAAATGGCCGCTTGCGTGTGCGAGGCTTGTGACGTCACTGCCTCTATGAAAAGCGCTGAGGGTCAAAAGACAACCGACGCATTTCGAGGGACTCTGTCCCTCTTCATCAGGGTTACCAACTTTGCCATTACTTCCATGAATATATACACACATGCGCTGCCTGCATCCCATGTCCATATACCCATCACACATCCTTCATCCCATAGTCCCATGCCCATATACCCATCATACATATTCGCCATCCCATAGTCGAGTGCCCATATACCCATCATACATATCCTCCATCCCATAGTCCCATGCCCATATACCCATCACACATCCTCCATCCCATAGGCCCATGCCCATATACCCATCATACATATCCTCCATCCCATAGTCCCATGCCCATATACCCATCATACATATCCGCCATCCCATAGTCCCGTGCCCATATACCCATCATACATATCCTCCATCCCATAGTCCAGTGCCCATATACCCATCACATATCCTCCATCCCATAGTCCCGTGCCCATATACCCATCATTCATATCCGCCATCCCATAGTCCCATGCCCATATACCCATCATACATCCTTCATCTCATAGTCCCATGCCCATATACCCATCATACATATCCTCCATCCCATAGTCCCGTGCCCATATACCCATCATACATATCCGCCATCCCATAGTCCAGTGCCCATATACCCATCACATATCCTCCATCCCATAGTCAACCATTATGGAGGATATGGGATGGAGGATGTGTGATGGGTATATGGGCACAGGACTATGGAATGGAGGATATGTATGACGGGAATATGGGCACGGGACTATGGGATGGAGGATAATTATAATTTGTTATAACTAACCACAGTTAGTTACTATGCCCGGGCAGCGCCGGGCTCTTCAGTTAGTAGAAAATAGAAAAGGAACAACTGGACTAAAAACTTGGATTAATAGCTAACAATAATAGGTGATCTAACTAAACATGACTGGTGGCTGGAAATGTCAAAATTAAAATATATATAAAAGAACAATTAAAATAGAAAAGCATATATTGAATACCCAGTAACAATTAATAGTGGATTATCATTACCTAGTGGCTGCTTATTAGTATAGAAAAATGGATATAAGCAGTCTATTATGCCAAATAATGGACATACCAAACATGACTCAGTTAGCAAATGACTCAAAGTAAAACATGAATACACTACTTGGGTAATACCCTTTCTAGGAGTTGTAGCTTACCCGGGCATAGTAACTAACTGTGGTTAGTTATAGCAAATTATAATTATCCTCCATCCCATAGTCCCGTGCCCATATACCCATCATACATATCCACGATCCCATAGGCCCGTGCCCATATACCCATCATACATATCCTCCATCCCATAGTCGAGTGCCCATATACCCATCATACATCCTTCATTTCATAGTCCCATGCCCCTATACCCACCATACATATTCGCCATCCCATAGTCCCATGCCCATATACCCATCACATCCTTCATCTCATAGTCAAATGCCCATATACCCATCGCACATCTTCCATCCCATAGTCCCATGCCCATATACCCATCATATATATTCTCCATCCCATAGTCCAGTGCCCATATACCCATCACATATCCTCCATCCCATAGTCCCGTGTCCATATACCCGTCATACATATCCTCCATCCCATAGTCCAGTGCCCATATACCCATCACACATCCTCCATCCCATAGTCAACCATTATGACATCATAATGAGCGGCGGCAGAGCTTGCAACCTATGATGACATCAGCGTAGCCATGGCAACCATTGTGGCATCATAATGAGGGGCGGGGCTTGATGCGCACACACTGTTTCCCCAGTATGCAAATAGGGGCATTATGACATCATAATGAGGGGCGGGGCTTGACGCGCACACACTTTTCCCCCCAGTATGTAGATGGGGCAAAATTGTTTGGTGAATTGGAATGCGCGGGGTTAAAATTTCGCCTCACAACATAGCTTAGGACGCTCTCGGGGTCCAGACTTGTGACTGTGCCAAATTTTGTGGCTGTAGCTGCGATGGTGCGGAAGCCTATCCCGGACATACACACACATACATACACACACACATACATACACACATACATACATACACACTTCGAGCTTTATATATTAGATTTTCTATGTATGATTATTTCTTGGAGAACTATACTAATGTATTACAGGTTGTAGGGTGGACAATACCTTACATTATTGCCAAATAGCACACGCAGAGTACGTAATGTAATAATTGTTTTTCCTCTTCTATGTGAACCTATTTAGTACTATCCGATTCTGGTAATAATGGAGATTTTTTTAAAAGGGTCCCTTGTCTCTATAGTGGTCACAGTGTCCCCTACTATGAATCCCAGGGAACTGATTTTGTCTATGGGGATATCTGAAAATAAGTGTTCAGTTTCCTGGAGCCCAATTCATCAAAGCTTTTGCGCTAGAATTTCTGAAGTAAAACCTTTGAAAATGTACTATATTTTAGCGTAATGCGAGATACTTCTAAGTTTTCTGACTTTTGGCTGTCTTAGGGCAGGATATTCATGTCATCATCTGCTTGTCAAATTCATGATGAGCTGCGGCGTTCCTTACACCACAAATCTTACTCCAATCCCTTCCATGAGTAAGATTTGTTGCCAGGTGCATATGCCACTTTTTAGACGTGCCATATTCATTAGGTGCCATGCTCCCCTTAAGGAGTAAGGAGCTTCTCTCTCCAGCACACCTCCTAATCAAGATCGACGCGAAAAACACCGGTCTTGATAAATTGGCACCTAAGTCTCCATTCAAATATGTGCAATATAGGACAGGTCAGGTGCACAAGAATGAGAGATGCTTAGAATTTCCGATGGATGGAAGAAAGAAAATGGGGTTCCTAAACTAGCCAACTCCCTTAAGAACCATAGACTAGTCTTCTCAAAACTTAGTTTCTTGGAAGCGGAAGTATCAAATATATAACACAAAAAGAATAGTCGCATTGTTTACACAACCTTTTTATCACCATTCTAGATCATCACAGTGGGATTTTCTGACTTGCTGTTTATATTAGTACATATTTTTTGTGACACAGGTAAAGTGGTTATTACGTTTAATATCTAGCTCATTTGTGGGCAAAGCGTCTCACTGAAGAAAAATGACTATTTTTCTTGCATGAGCTCTTTTTAGAAAATTGCATTATTATTTGTCAAGGTGAGTCTCTTGCCTCCGTCTAACCTTTTTACCCAGCAGTGTCTTGTTTCTTAAATTACAGGGTATTGTTAAATCACAGGTTATACAAAGTGAATTCTTAAGGAAACTTTCTTAAAATAATACTAAAATATCCTGTATACTGTATGTGTAATGCTCTGTTAAACTTGACACTTGCTCATTTTGGCGTAGTAAGAACTCTGGAGAGAGAAATATACTGTTTAAGTGACTGTAGCCCCTAGGCCTAGAACAATATCTTGACACTTTTAACACTTTGGTGCTGGACCCCAGCTAGAGTAGCAACCTGAATTCAATGTAGAGACATTTATACTAGAAGGTATAATCATTTTGTCAAAAAAACATCATGAAGATAAAAATGTGCTTTTCCTTAACCATAGTCTTGGCTCTTCGTATCCCCAAAATTACTGGACATAGATGACCAGTTATATTCAGGTGTTATTTAAATTATGTATCTACATGTATCTAAAATTGGTCACTCTATGGATATAATCTGAATTGCAGCCTGTTGAGGGATTTGCAAGCCTGTTGGGATAATGATATGAATTTGTATAGTAAGAAATTGTATTCACTAAAAGGTTGAAACAAGAGCGCAATAGGGTCTTATCCGGGTTAAAATGTACAAATACTGAAAGTATTATACTCACCTTCTCAAAGAGAAAGTAAAGCCTGCATAGTATGTCAGCCTGCTGCACGTCCAACGGTCCACAGCGGAACCGCACCACAGATCAATAAGGAATAAATTCTTGGACTTTAAGTGCGCTGCCAGACAGATTCCATAACCACACAAGGTTAAAAAAAGTTAACCCTTTAATCCCTACGCGTTTCGAAGCATAACGCTTCTTCTTCAGGTGTCTTCAGGTGAAACGCGTAGGGATTAAAGGGTTAACTTTTTTTAACCTTGTGTGGTTATGGAATCTGTCTGGCAGCGCACTTAAAGTCCAAGAATTTATTCCTTATTGATCTATAGTAAGAAATTGGGACTCCATAACATAATATGGAGGAGAGGAGACTTATTAGCGGTCTACAAATATCTCAAGGGCTGTCACATTGTAGAAGGATCATCTTTATTCTCATTTTTACAAGGAAAGACTAGAAGCAATGGGATGAAGCTGAATGGGAGGAGACACAGATTAGATATCAGAAAAAAACTTTTTGGCAGTTAGGGTGATCAATGAGTGGAACAGGTTGCCATGAGAGGTGGTGAGTCCTCGTTCAATGGAAGTCTTCAAACAAAGGCTGGACAGACATCTGTCTGGGATGATTTAGTTAATCCTGCTTTGAGCAGGGGGTTGGACCAGATGACCCAGGAGGTCCCTTCCAACTCTATCATTCTATGATTCTATGTTTATTTATCTAAAGGTTGGACATATCTTCTTATATGATCGCAGACTGATTTTTACTGAAACTGTGATATTTTCTGTATACTCTAAAGGTAACTTTTTTTCTGTTACAGGAGGCAGTCATCAGTGTGTGGACCTTGTTTAGCGATGGCTCAGTAACACCATTGGATATCTATGAAAGTAAAGACTTCTCAATTATGGTGTCTTCTCTAGATGAGATGGTAGTTTCCACTTATCAGAATCCTTTATCAAACTGGCCTGTTGTAGTTGCGGAAGGAGAAGGCCAAGGACCTTTAATAAAGTTAGAATTTGGAATCAGTGAGATCTGCCAGAAATCTAAAAGGAAAAGTAGCCTTGCTGTTGGAAGTGGAACTATCAAAGTTAAATTTGGCCAAAAAGAGTCTGATCAAAAGGGAAATATTAATGAAATTCAAAACATAGATGATGAGTTTAAGAAAATCGCAAGTAAAACAACTGAAAAAGTTGCAGAGCAAGAAAGGACTGCAAATGAGTGGCCCAAACAGGGATCTTCTGCAGTCAATTATGAAGATTCAAATAAAAACTCGACATCTGATTCCCCTGTAGACTATCACAAGAACTATAATGATGCCCACATTGTTCCTATGCCATATACCAGCTTTCCTACAAGAATAGCCTCAGAACACAATCAGGAAAGTGAACTTACACAGACTTCAAGGGGTCTCACAGACTTGGAAATTGGCATGTATGCCCTTCTCTGTGTCTTCTGCCTTGCAATTCTTGTCTTTTTAATTAACTGTGTGGCATTTGCTTGGAAATATAGGCATAAAAGGTTTCCAGTGGCAGATCAGGCAAACATTCCACATTCACATGACTGGGTATGGCTCGGGAATGAGGTAGAACTGCTGGAAAACCCTGTGGACATTCCTGTGGCAGAAGAATGCACTACAATGATTGACAGTAGGTCGCAATTTGAAGAAAACAATTTTTTACTTAATGGTGGTTCGCAAAAGAATCCATATAGTCAAATTATGAGGTCATCAGATTACAATTATGAAAAAGAGCCTAAGAATGAGCCTCTAAATGCAGGAAGTGCAAAGAGAAAACGGGTAAAATTCACATCCTTTACTACAATTTTACCAGAAGAAGGTGGTCCATATACCAATGCTGTCATCTTTGGAAATGAAGAAAATATTAAATGGGTCTGTCAGGATATGAACATTGGAGATTCACGTGAACTTAGAGACTACATGGATAGTCTTCAGGACAACCTGTAATATAATATGTTTATATTCACCTTTATGCCTTCGTTTTGTTTGTTTTTTGTTTTTTTTTAAGTGGGACTACCAAACAGCAATAGAGAAGAAAAAGAAACCCAATAAGGTTAAGTTTATTTTACAAAGGCTATACTGTCAATTTATTTGGCACTAAATCAGAAAGCGCTTATGAAGAAGAAATCTGTCTAGGGGTAATATAAGTATTGGGCGTCATGTCATGCTTTCATACTGTAAATGATATTCTGGTTCTCCTGAAGGGATTACAATATGTGACGTGGTATAGGTGCGCCAAGAAAAAGATCTGTTGTGTTCTATTGAATTTGGGTATAAAGCCAGTAAATCAGTTCGTAAGTAAATACTGCTGTGCCAGGTGGTTTTCAATTAAAAGCACATTAGACATTTATTGTCATATTTCCAGTTCATTGTAAGCATAAATCTGAATGTATTACAAATGTATTTACGTGCATCTCAACATAAACTATCATTACTTCTTAAATACACACAATGTAAAGGTGGTTGGCAACATAATATACAAGAAATAAAGAACCATATATTTTATTCTTCCTTTTGTATTGTCAACTATTCATACTCACAGATCGAAAATTGGGGGCAGGTATTGTAAATCCTAGGTTATTAGCCTGTGGATATGTACTACAGAGGGCAAACAACAAGTCTCTACTTATAAAAGCACTCAAATCAAAGTTTTTATCCTCTTAATACATTGAAGTCATGATATTATATAGCACTGTGTACTTACAATTGCTCATTTTGCCTTTCTACCCAGTTAAGTCTTCTCTTTTCTCTGCTCTATGTAGAAACAGGAAGTGTCTTCCGTGCATGAGTTATTCCCAGCTGCTTCCCTCCTCCCTCCCATGGACTTTTGCAGTGATGACTCATGAAGGGAAAAGAGACCTCCTGTTTCTATGTAGAGATTAGAAGATTTCAGCTCCTAAGTTTTTAATCACATATGTCATAGACGTAATGGAAAAAAGAAGAATTAACTGGGTACAAAAGCAAAATGAGCAATTGTAAGTGCACAGTGCTATTTAGTACGATGAGTGCAATATGCTAAGGATAGATACAAATTTTGATGGGAGTTCTTCTTTAATACTTGTATATTGGCTACTGTTTGCTGTGTTTCTAATTTCCAGCATGATCATAGCTTTGGGATTCTTGTAGAAGATACTTTACTTAAAAACACTGAGAAACAAAAGAGACAATATTATGCAGTTAGATCATCATATTTAATAGCGATTGTGTATTAGAATACATCATCTGACATGTCTTCTTTATGCCTGACAGATTGTGATTTACCCTTGCTGATACTGGGGACCAGATTGTGATTGCTCTACTGAGCAATCATTTCAATATTTCACAGTATTATTCGCCAATACTATGCTTTTCTGACGGTAATATATTTTACTTACACTATAACCATATTCGTACCATAACTACCAATGACCGCCATCATTTTGACTAAAATAACTGCAAAACTATTTTTACATTCAGTTCTCTCCAATCAAACATCATTCCTGTTATTACTTTTACATCTTCATGTGGGCAAATTATAAAAAGTTTATGCAGTCCTACACTGCAGTGATCTATGGTCAAACTGGCTGTTTTTGACTTGTTGGTATATTTTATTTATTGAGATGTGATCTTCATTGATGAGTATTTTGTTGTTTGTTCTTTTATTGGCCCATAAGTTTATTGTTGTCGCATCTGCATCTACAACTTAAAGGGAATTTGTCACCCCATTTTTCGAGTATCAGCTGCCGGCACCGCCATCAAGGGCTTATCTACAGCATTCTGTAATGCTGTAGATAAGCCCCCGATGTAACCTGAAAGATAAGAAAAATGAGTCCGGGTCCGGTTTTGACCCGATGGGTGTCGTGGTCCGGTCCGGCGCCTCCAATCTTCTAACGGTGACATCCTCTTCTTTGCTGCCTGTCGTGGCTCCTTCGCAGGCACACTGCTCTGCCCTGTTGAAGGCAGAGCAGAGTCCTGCAGTTCGCAGGCCCCGGGAGAGGCCCGGTGCCTGCACACTGCAGTATTCTGCTCTGCCTTCAACAGGGCAGAGCAGTGCGCCTGCGAAGGAGCCATGACAGTCAGGAAAGAAGAGGACATCACCGTTAGAAGATGGGAGGCGCCGGACCGCAACACCCATCGGACCAAGACTGGACCGCGCCTGGGTGAGTATAATCTAACTCATTTTTCTTATCTTTCAGGTTACATCGGGGGCTTATCTACAGCATTACAGAATGCTGTAGATAAGCCCCTGATGGCGGTGCCGGCAGCTGATACTCGAAAAATGGGGTGACAGATTCCCTTTAATGCATTTTGCAAACTGGTTCTGCACACTATGATGTTCCATATATGCACAATTATGAAATGTTTTATTAAATGTACCTGGATACTTCAGCAGCAAAGGTGCCATCAAAGCCTATCAATATCATAGACAAATGTTACCACTTTTGAAGGACCTTAAAACAATTCTCAAATATATAAATTGAAACTACGTACTTGTAGCCCATGCAGCATTAATTATTTCTGCCAATGATAGACAGTACTTATAGGGGACAACTTTTGCTTAAAGAGAATCTATCAGCACAATTTTATAATGTAGGACATGGTTGTAATGGCGCTGTAATGCAGAACAAATTGATACCTTTGGTGAAGAAATCCGCTTTGTGATTCTTCTTTAATCTCCAGTTGAAGTTTTCTGCTGTTTAGATTTTGGTGCACAGGGGCCGGATGGTGGAATGGGTCTTCTCCTATCTGTCTGTGATTCCCGGCCCTCCACCTGCTTCCGGTCTGTGAATGACCCATCTCATTTGTTTGAAATATCAGCAAAGACCTGTTATTCATGGGCTAGAGGCAAGCGTAGGGTAGATGGAATCACAGACCAGAGAAAAGTGGAGAGGCCTGGAATCCCAGACAGGGAAGACCCAGTGCACATTCCGACCCCTATGCACAGAAATCTAATTAGCAGAAAACTTCAAATGGTGATTAAAGAACAACAACAAAGCGGATTTCTTCACCAAAGATATCAATGCAATCAGTATTACAGTGTCATTACCTGTCTTTACTTTACATTACAAAATCATACTAACAAGTTCTCTTTAATGAGGCCGTACACTCATAATAGCCATTTTTATTGATTTCCCCACAGACATGATTACTCGATTTGGTCAAGTATTCATGAGTTCTGACTGGTCCAGGTAAATCCACATCAGCACTAAACTTCATTTTTACATGTAATACAGCTCTGAATGATAATAAAGGGTAAATCCTGCTGTTGAGTACCCTTTCATGGGTCATAGAATTATCCTTTGTTCCTAATATGTGCTATAACACATAGTAATAAAATATCTTATATATGCACATTACATATTATATAAAACACACTTAAATACATGCAGGAAACTTGTGAACATAGAACAAACGTGTCCATGGGGATATATCAGCCAGAGAGAGGCGGAAAAAGTGTTTCCTGGCCTGTGTCTGACTGGTGTACTGGTAGTAGAGTGGATTATTCCATATAATGGTTTCTAAAGTAAAATGTAAACATGAAATTTGCTTATAGCTGGACCATAATGTTGACATTACAGTTATATGCAGCACAAAAAGATATATACTCCATAAAGTATCTGCAGACATATTATATATTTTTATAGTAATATAGATATATGTCCATTTGCCTAGCTGTAAGGTGTATTGTTGGTGTTGGTGCCTAGGAATTTTCACTTTACACCTCTGCATCGTTCTAGTAATCACTTGTGCCATGTATTTATTGCACACCCCTAAATCTGCTAACATTTAATGAGCTTCAATTCTTGCAGGACTGTTTGTCATAACATTTGGGGGGTACTTAATTCATGAATAATGGTGTCAATTTCTTCTGGCGGTCTGGCCTGTTTCCGAGCTGGTGCAATTAAATATAAATTTAATCACGGCTGCATAATAAATATTCACATTTAATTTGGTTCCTAATATCACCGTACATCAGGGGAGTCTACACTGTAAATAAAACCTGAATCAAATATTCTCTAAATGAAAATGTAATTACATTGCCCCAAAGAGAGCTGCTTCAGCTTCTTTTTCCTAAATGCTTAAAATCTGTTCAAGCTGTTAATGTTCCTCACTTCTAGACTAAAATCAATCTTTTTAACTCCTGGAAGAAAAGAGACTGTTCCCAATCTTATGTGATCACAGGATTGGCAGATTGTTTGGTCTTTCCCTTTTCTGGTAAATTTGGCTAGGAAAAAAATATCATTAGTAAACTGGTATATATGAAGTGTTAAGGCCCCGTCACACTAAGCGACTCACCAGCGATCCCGACACCGATATGAAGGTGTCAGGATCGCTGGTAAGTCGCTATGTGATCGCTGGTGAGCTGTCACACAGACAGCTTCACCAGTGATCAGCACAGCGATGCCGAGCGCCCGGCATCGCTGGCTATCGCTGTAGAAAATAGTATCAAAATAAAAAATATAGTTATTCTCACCTTCCGACGTCCCGTTCAGCCATCCTGCCTCTCTCCACGCTCCTGTCCCAGTGATCCTTTGCACGAATGACCGCGAGATGTCACGGTCTCGCGGGATAACAAAGTCTCGCGTTCATTCATGCAAAGGATCACTGGGACCGGAGCGTGGAGAGAGGCAGGATGGCTGAACGGGACATCGGAAGGTGAGAATAACTATATTTTTTATTTTTTTTTATTATTTTTTTACACCTGATCGCTGGTCTCCCGCTGTCACACACAGCGATGCATGCTGGCCAGTGGGAGACCAGCGACCAAAAAAATGTCCAGAGGTTTCTTGCAGCGATCAGCGATACCGGCAGGGGGGCCGCTCGCTGATCGCTGTCACACACAGCAATCTCACTGGTGAGATCGCTGTTACGTCACAAAAGTTGTGACTCAGCAGCGATCTCGCTACCGAGAATGCTTAGTGAGACGGGGCCTTTAGGCTGTAAGTCTAGCTAAGCAGGTGGGGAAAAGCCAATGGGAACACGGTTCTTGTCACCCATCCCTGGGCAAGTTTTTAACTATGTTTTTCTCTGAAATGACCCAGTGATTCAAAGTAAAAAATAGGTATGTGTAATGCAATATCCGATTTGTGAATTAGGGTGCCCATGGCTCTGGCAGCATGAATCATGTGACTGGTTCTCATTTACGGGATCTGACAATTTCACGTCATCTTTGAAATTAAGAATCGATCTCTTTGATTGTTGTTATATAAGCTGCTGTTACCCTAAAAACTTTAATACAAATTAAAGGAAACTTGTCATCAGAATGTTATACCCTTAACTGATGGCATGTATGTAAAGGGTGCTTTAATGTTGATTAAATCATTAACTTTTCTGTAAATATCTGTTTTGCTGTTTTAGAGAAATCAATAGTTCATATTGTGTGCTAAAGAGTCATAAGCGCAGAGGGCGGGTGCTGCACTTCCAGCTCTCCTGCCTCTCTCCACCAGCTACCTGCCTCCTTTCTCTAAGTCACTTATATTTTAGTGACTTGTCAGTGAGAGATAGGAGGCAGGCAGCAGGCGAGGAATAGGGGAGAGAGGCAGGAGAGCGCTAAGTGCAGCACCCGCCCACTGCACTTATAACTCATTAGCATACAATTTCTACTGTGGATTTTTCGAAAACTGCAAAATAGATTTGTGCAAGAAAGGTAAGAATTTATTCAGCGTCAAAGCTACTTCGCATACATGTCATTAGGTTGGTGTATAAAATCCTGATGACGGGTTCTCTTTAACGGAGTTGTCCACTACTAGGACAGCCACTTCTCCATTCAAATTTTTGCCCCCATTAAAATAAAAGCATCTATACTCACCTCCTGTGCCGGTGCCATTCCAGCGGTGTCAGCACTCTCATTCCTGGGGCTCATGTAAGGTTGATACATCACGTGAGCCCTGCATCCAATCAGCTGTGACATCGCTGTCCCCGCCTTTGGACATATAAATAATCAACAGGAAGTGAGATCTGCAGGTGGTCGCTCATCCTCTTGATTACTTATAAGTCCGAAGGCGGGGATAGTGACTCCAGTGCTGATTAGGTGCAGGGCTCGCGTGATGTTACAACCTCACATGATCCCTGGGAATGTGAATGCCAACACCGCTGGAATGACGCCAGCACTCAGATTGAGAAAGGGTTCTCTTAGTATCCTAGCAGTCCTAGTTCTACTAATCATGTAACTTTACTTGACTAATGCTAATTTCTGTTTTTGCATTTTATACACATCATTTCATTTTTTAGGCTTGCAAAAAGTAAAAAGAATAAGTTTTTTATATATGGTGGTAAATTTCTCAGGAAACTATATCATATAAAGTGGACACTCTTTTTGTATTCATCTTTTCATTATCATCTTCCAACATTTATGATATATTTCATGCCTGTTTTATTGAAATGTATTATGTATTTTTTTCATTTTACTTTTATTTTTTGATTTTTATAGTGTTTCCCACCAGACGCTTACATGATTAAGAAAACGACTACTGCTGCCTCTTTTTACATACAAAATGCTCATTGAACAATGTGTATGTGAAAAGAAAGAAGACATTCAGGCACTTGTGTGAACCCCTCCTTAAATATAGATTGTCATGGGTTTAGGCACCAGTATGGACTGCCCACGGACTGCACACCATAAATTTATAGCAGGCGGACCTCAAAGGGGTTGTTCCCTTTCAGTAAATTAATGTTTCCATTTGCAAGTTGTTACAAAGAAACAATCCACACTGTGCTCACCTTCCTGGGATCCACCGCTAAGTCAAATCCATAGCTCCCAGTGTCTGGCATTGGTTGTGGCGCTGACATTATGTCCATAGTGTGGCATCCAATAAGTGTCATCAGTGGCACTGCCTGTGTAGACAGAACACCCCCTTCAGAGCCCACTGACTGACATGACATCAGCACCAATGCCAGACACCAGAATGAACAGTGGAAATGCACTGGTGGACCCAGGGAAGGTGAGTACAGCATGGTTTGTTTCCTTATAATAACCTTCATCCAGGGACATTCATTTACTGAAAGGAAATAACCCCTTTAAGGGATTAACATCTTGCAAAATGATTAGAGAATGATATTATTCATACCCATAGATACAAAGCCAGAGAATGCCATCTAAAGCCAGGGCTGTTCTCTAATTCCTCATTCATTATGAAAGAGACCTTTTTTCCTCTCTAGTTTATATACGGTAGTCCATCTGAGCTTGTGAGGGAAAGTTATCAGTCATCATCTTTTCTGTGTAAATACTTGTTTCTCTTGAAACTATAAGGTTTTCTGGTCCTTTTGTACCAGCACTATGCTCCACATCTTCTCATTTTTTTTGGTTGTTTTTTTTGAGCATCCAGTTGGCTCCAAGTGTTTGCCTCAAAATGTTTTTCTCATAAAGTGCAACTCTTTAATTTAAGCCATAACTGACAGCTATTTTATTTATTTGCTTATGGTAGCCTCTGCAGGAGTTGCCTTGATGGCCTTACCCTGAAAAGTTGTGTGAGGCCTTGTGCACACGAACGTATTACCATTCCAAGTGCGATCCAACAAAACGTTGGACTGCACCCAGACATGAGTGCATGGAAATCATCGGACTGTATTATAATATAAAGACTCAGAGCACGTGCAAAGAGGGTATGAAATCAGTAGGCAAAACTGGATTGCAACAAAGGAATAGAGTGTACAAAACAATAAGCACACCTTTATATAAAAATATCAATTTTATTGAGTCCAAAAATGTGCAGTGATTTAAAAACAAGTAAAACAGAATGTCCCCAAGAGAAACTTATATTTTGGGTGCTTATTGTAGATTCCACGTGTTATATATCCATTACACACCCTGATTATTTAGGACTATTTTATACATTTGTATATCATGGTGGGTGTCATATTATTGGCAGTATATACTGAGTATGTCAGTTTCTCTTGGGGGCATTCTATTTTTAATTGTTTTTAAATCAGTGCACATTTTTTGATCTCAATAAAATTGATATCTTTAAATAAAGTTGTGCTTATCATTCTGTGTGCTCTTTTCCTTTGTTGAAATCACACTGAGATCATGCTCTGATCAATCTCAGAGAGTCATTGGTATAATCTGCCCCCTTTCTCCCCCGCGTGAGAGAATTTACGGACAGCTTTACGATCCCTTATACTTTAAATTTTAGTGAGTTCCTAGTATTTTTGGACTTTTGAGTTATGAGTTGTTTGCCTGCAGTATAAAGCCTTTTATAATAACAAATTATTTTCCACAAAGTGTATAGCAACCAAAATCATTTATATTGGCCATGCTGTCCTCCAAACATATTATTGACAGCTATAGAGGAATGATTGTGGGTGTATTGATAAAAAATATGTGTTTATTGTATTCCTATTGTGTTTCTCCTTTTTGCAATCCAGTGATTCAAGTCCAGCTTAGTAGAAACATAGAACGTTTGGATATTGTGTCCATTATACATGTTCTTGTGTCCTCGCTTTATGTACTGCAACAGTGAAACTCAGTTGGAAACTACATTAATTGTTATCTACTCAACTCATCCTGTTTTCCATCAGTAAAAGAAAGAATTGGAATCCAATTATTTTTTATCTTGCCATATTGCCATGACAGCTAGAGGCATTTAGTATCTTATTTTAAGTAGGCTGATTTCGATAAGTTGTCCATATACTCACTTTTCGGTGAACCTTTCTTCCCCATATTGGCTCATGCTTTCATCGACAGTGTATAGGAGCACTGCTTTAAGAACCCTACTGCCTATTTCCTGAAAGAACAAATAAACATAGACATGTCAATAAAATCCATTGTTTCTTAGCCTTTTTTTCAACATCAAGCGACTGTTGGACTGCCTCCATACACATTAGATCATTGCGCAAACCAAAAAATTACATTTAATATCCTGTGTAAAAACCATTTCAGTGGATGTGAAGGCAAGTGCAGTTCTAACCAGAATAAAAAGAATATTTGTTCTAAACTTGTATGTACTATTTAATGAGTAAGGAAACAAAAATACAAATTGAACTTTAGGCTGGGTTCACATGTAGCAGAACGCCTGTGGAAGTTATTGCGAGAATTCCGGAATTCCATTTAGCGGGAAAATCGCATTTTAAATTCCCGCGATTTTCCCGCGGAAAAACTAGAGATTTGCAAGCAAAATTAGCTTGCAGAATGCTAGCATTTTCCAAGCGATCTGTAGCATCCCTTGGAGAACTGATTGACAGGTTGGTCACACTTATCAAACATAGTGTTTGACTAGGTGACCAACTTTTTACTATTGAGGCCGCCTATGCAGCATCAGTAGTAAAAAGATTTACTGTTAAAAATAATAAAAAAAATAAAAAATCGGGTTATATTCACCTTCTGATGTCCCGCGCAGTGTCCCCAGGCCTCCGCGATGCTCCGGCATGTCCCGTTCCCAGTGATGCATTGCGGCAATGACCTTTGATGACGTCGTGGTCTCGCGAGACCGCTACAGCATCGCGAGGCATCGACGTCAGCAAAGGTCATTATCGCAATGCATTACTGGGAACGGGACCTGCCGCGTGTATCGCTGAAGCCTGGGGACGCTGCGCGGGATGCCGGAAGATGAATATAACCCGATTTTTTATTCTATTTTTTACAGGGATATGGTACCCACAGCCTGGAGGAGAGTCTCCTCTCCTCCACCCCCATGGTACCATCCGCAAATGTTCTTCTTACTTTTCTCATGGGGGGCACAGCCACATGCAAAAAGTAAGCAGAACAATGCATTCCTATGTGGGCGGAATTGCCGCAATTCCGCAAAATAATGAGCATGCTGTGTATTTTTCCGCGATGCGATTCCGCCGTGGGAAAATCCGCAGCATTATCACAGTATTGCGGAATCCCATAGGATTGCATAGGATGCTTTTTTTTGCGTTTTCACGGCAAAATCGCGCGTTAAAAACTGCCGCCAAAAAGACGCGATGTGTGAACGCAGCCTTAATCTACACATAAGGCTGCATTCACATTTTTTTGCATGTTCGCTGTGGTTTTTACGCATAGGCAGCCTCAATAGTAAAAAGTTGGTCACACTCGTCAAACACTATGTTTGACGAGTGTGACCAACCTGTCAATCAGCTCTCCAAGCGATGCTACAGAAGGCTTGGAAAACGCTAGCATTCTGCAAGCTAATTATGCTTGCAAATCGCTAGTTTTTCACGGGAAAATCATGGGAATTTAAAATACGATTTTCCCACCGAATGGAATTCCGGAAATCTCGCGGTAACATCCGCGGGAGTTCCGCTACGTGTGAACCCAGCCTAATAGTATGTAAGCATTTTTCCTGCCATCATAAAAATTTAGCCTATAAAGAGTAAATTGAATCATTTGTGCTATCGTGACTAATAAGTTAACGGCAAATAAGGCAACTCATAGGTAATTTGCGAGCATACATCCGATTAATGTCCTTTATAGAAATAGTTAAATACATTTGTAGCAGTGTCTTAATATGCATTTACATTTTCTGAATTATTTTTATCAAACTTTATAAGAAGTTCATTATTCTGCTTTCTATGACTATCGAAAGTGTAGAAGTATGTTCCTTGGGGCATAGTGATCCTTAGCAGCGTAAAACTGACGTTGCATGAAATCGTTTGACAAATAACGTAACTAAAAATAATAAAATTTTACAATTATAGACTAAAGGCTGGTTTGGAAGTACATATAACACATTTGTCACAATTCAGTGCTGTTTTTGGTCAAATCCTGTTTTGTTGCTCGTCACATCCTTTACATTTATGGGTGCTATGTTTCAGTTATCATGTGTCTATACATTTTCCTCATCACATTCTGTAATATTTATTTAATTCTGAAAATGAAAATATGTCTTAGTTATAACTGCATCTTCTAAACAACCAGGAGGTTTCTCCTCAAGGCATAGTTTGTTTTTCTAAAAAAAGAAGGTTTCCAAGTGTGTCTGTGCTCATGAAATCGACACTTTAATGAGCCTTGTCATATGACTTAGGATAGGGGAAATTTGCATATTTAATTTCCCAGGGGAGCATGGCATGGCTTAAAAATCTCCTTATCCTGGCATGCCAGGCAAGTCACTCTCAACCAGGAGAAACATTACACTTTAGATCCCAGTCAGAAGCCTCTCATACAGCCAAATCCGATCTCAAGCTTTGCACTGACGAGGGGCAACACCCCTAAACACTGTTTCTGCAAATTAAGATACTAATTGGCTTTTATTCTAAGCCATATGGCAAGTCTAGTTAAAGGGTCGTTATTGAATATTAGGATTGCTATTTCCAATATGGTGCTCATGAAAGAGACAGCAATATTATTCTTTTTCCATTAACCAAACTTATGCTAACTTTCTTAAATTTCTAAAAGCATTGCTTCACAGATTTTATCCGTAGGGGTTTAGAGAGGCTAAATGGTTAATGGCTACAGTATCATCTGTATTGTTCTGGGGTGATGAAGAGAGCAATATTGATATCCACTATCCTTGATGGTCTCTATTTGCAGATACTTCTAGTAGATCTAGGAATGGTTAACAATTAAAGAGAACTTGTGATCTGAGTCATGCTGCTTGCAGTTCGGGCTGTGTTATTGCAGCATTGTGTGTGGAACTGCCGCATTTCGTAGAACTTGTATTTTGAGAAGCTTAGAACTGTGTGTCTCACATGACTTGTCTGAGATAGGACCTCAGTGGTTCTTACCCTGTCCCAGTCGTCTTTCCTAACAAGTCTCTCACTACGTACACACATTAGGAGAAATTTGTTAGTCTTGGTGACCATCGTACGGAGATTGGCCCCGGACCAGTTATTCATGTTGCAATATTCCTCAGTGAGACTTTTCTAGAAACTAGGAACTATGGCTCTGATTCATTACACCAGTCTTTATGAGGGGCATGCAGGAACAAGATGAACCAACATAATTAGGAGGCACATGCCACTTAATGTGTTAAGCCCATCTTATCAGTGGCGTGGGCCTCACCATAAATGTTACTCTAGTCAGACACTGGTGTAATATTTTTGACATTTTTTACATCTGCAAATGTTACTCCACATTTTGCAACTTTTGTTAGTGTTTTCCAATAGTTTTCAGGCATAAACACTTTGATAAATCAGGACCTTTGTTTTGATACCCATAACAGGTAATAGCAATGAATAATAAAGCCTCCTCAAATAGAAAATACACAGCTCCTTTTTTAAATAAATGTACATTGCCATGAAATGTATGAATTATTGTATGAAATGCTTACATTGTGTCATTTATTCATTATATCCAATTTCCTAATACAGTGTGACAAAGAGGGATGCAAAATGAAAGGTTCCTCCAATATGTATTCAGATATGACAGGTCATCCGAATAGCCATTTATGTCTACTAAAATATAATTCTTCTTATAATATGTGGAAATATTGATCTATTTTAACCAAATAGTAAGTTATAATTACCTAAAGCACATAAGGCTTAAAAAATAATTCTGCTAATGAAGGAAAAATGTGCACGTGATAGAAGTTAAAGTACTTTATTAATTAGAACAGACTCCACGTGGTGGACTCATTCTAACAACCATTCAGAAAAACAGAATGATAGGTTTATCTAGACACATATCTTCAAGAAGGTTAATACTCAGGTGAGGAATCAGGAAAGCAGTCATGACTTGAGATATACATACAATCAGTACAAAATGAGAAATCCTCAATAGGACGGCAAGCCCTGCATTCGTCAAGGAGAATAGAAATCCATGTTCGAACATGCCCAACATAGAGATTGACTTAGATATTCTTAGTCAAGGGAACAGAACACTTATCTGGATTCTTCCTTTTTTTAAAAAAAAGAGTTTATAATTTAAGCCCACATATGAACAAAGCAGCGATATTCTCAGTGGCTGTGTGATGGCACATGGAGTCCCTACAAACCCCTGTGTACTGGCCCATGGGCCTCCTTACACCACTAAATTATAAAGGAATTGTCTCCCTGCCCTGTTACACAGAATACTAAGGAGTATGTCAGGATTTTTTTTATGAGGCATTTATTTTAGGAAGAATTCAGTTTACACACGATGGCTAAGTAATACAGTTTACTTAAAGGGAATCTGTCAGTAGGATCGTTTCTCCTAAGCCGTCTATATGGTAGGGATGGGCGAATCTACTCGTTAGGACTCGTTACTCTGCGAGTAGTAGGGGACTCGCAGGACTCGGTACTCTGTGAGTTTCCAAGCGATTACTCGCACAGTAACGAGTCCAAAGTAAATCAATGGCAATCCTAGTTTTGGTCCGTTTTGCATTCTACTCAGATTCTCAGATCAATGCTTTCTGCTTTCAGAGTTTAAATCAGAGTTTTGCTTTCAGAGTTTAAATCAGAGTTTTGCTTTCAGAGTTTAAATCCGAGTTTTGCTTTCAGAGTTTAAATCAGAGTTTTGCTTTCAGAGTTTAAATCCGAGTTTTGCTTTCAGAGTTTAAATCAGAGTTTTGCTTTCAGAGTTTAAATCCGAGTTTTGCTTTCAGAGTTTAAATCAGAGTTTTGCTTTCAGAGTTTAAATCCGAGAGCATTCAGAGTTTTGCTAACTCGCTATCACTGTAGGATCATTTTTGACAGTCAATCCGGGTCCAGCAGCAGAGGAATCGCTGCAAACTCGCTTCCCCATTAATTAACATTGGACTCGCTAGACTCGCAACGAGTAGCGAGTCCTGCACTCGGACTCGTTAGAGTCTAGCGATTCCGAGTAATTTAGGATTCGCCCATCCCTACTATATGGGCATGCAGCTCATAGGAAGTTGAATAAAATTATATCTGTGATCCGACGTCTTTAGCCCAGAGAAATCCATGCTCTTCTCACATGCATATGAGCTAGTTAGAATTATAGGACAGACAAAAATAACAATATATTTGTGTTTTTTTTCATCTCCTTCTGCCTCCCCTGTGTATTCAGCCTCACATAGCTGAATGACTGGTCCTTTTCTTATCTGCTAAAACTACATTTCCAAGCAGAACACTGCTCTTCTCAGTAGCGCAAATCTCAACATTCTCAATATAGGAAATGTATTATTTATGGAGTAGCCAAAAAGATGGCATGCATTAAATTGTGGGACATGACATATGACTTAAATGTACATTATGTGTCATGAAGGGGTTAAAAATAAGTTGTATTTGCATGAAAAATTCTGTATGTACTTAAAATTGAGACCACAGTGTACATTTTAGAATAACCCTTTAACATTATTCAGAGTTCAGGCTATAGACAGTTTCTTAATACTTTAGAAAACAAAGCTGCTTGGTTATTACATAGAATCTATGGTGTACAAGGTAATCACTTTTTTCTGTTTTTCCAAGCTTTGCATGTATCTAATGAAGGTTTTGTACTAATGTTAATCTAATAATTGATGTTGGTCAAACCAACTTTCCATCTAATGTGTATGGGGACTCCCAACTGTCCCCTGTTGGAGGAGTAGAGAAGGATTGGGCACTTGGATTTCAATATGCCTGATTCTTTTTGTTCTCAAGGAAGAAAAATCACTGTCAGAGTTGTTTACTGATTTTCTCATGTTCTTAATCCGATTACAAGCACACTTGGCCATGTGCAATCAGAGATTGGGCAGAATAGCTGTCGGCTGAATGAGCATTCAGTCAGTAGCAATCTATTGACTGTGATCACATCTGCATTGTGGTTTCCATTTATAATCGAAACAATGACAGTACAAAATTAATCACACAAAAGCAAACAACCAGCAATTGATGTATTTCAATGAAACACAATGGAGTCTACATGGTTTTCCAAGGTGTCAAATACTACATTTTTTAATTACTGCATACTACTTTTTGCTGAACTAATACTCATTGATCTTTATACTTCTTGGTTTAAAACATCCAAATTACAAATTGATATTAAGTGTCCTTCAAATATTGGCATTGTAACTCAATTTGTTGGATATTGGATTAGCAGGAAATTTAGACCATTGAGACAAAGTAAAGCACTTTATTAATTAAAGCTATCATGCTGTAAAGTACAGTGTCGGTCAAAAGTTTGGACACACAAGTTCATGTAGTTGTTTTACTTATGTTTATTGGAATATGCACATTGTAGATTCTGACTTAAGTCAGCAAACCTACAAAAGGTCCCATATGAAAAGAAGGAGTAAAGAAACGTATGAATCAAACTTCGCTTCCTCAAAGTATCCCCTTTTACTCTGATGATAGCTTTACACACCTTTGACATTCCCTCAAACAGCTAAATCAGGTAACCTGTAATTTCTTCCAAGGAACAAGTATGCCTCTTCAAGAATTTATTCATTTGTAAAATCACCAGCCTTCAAAAAGTGTTTGCGACTGTCAAGTGTGTTTTGCCGGGGTAGTAGAGTTCTTGCACCCTATGGCAATAATGACTAATTAAGTAAGAAGAAGAGACAGTTTATCATTACTTTAAGACAAGAAGGTCAGTTTAAGATACCTTGAAGAATGTAGAATTTTCTTATAGTGTAGTCATGAAATCCATCAATTGATATGATGAAACCAACTCTTCTGATGATCACCCCTGGAAAAGAAGACTAAGAATTATCTTTGCTGGAAAGAATAAGTTCTTCTGCGTTACTACTCAGAAACCGCAAATTAAGAGCACCCCGGATAGCAGCTTTCATAAATCATGCACCGACATAATGTAGAAACATTTGAACATTAACTGTCAGATACGGACACTGCGAGATTCGTGCTTCTAGGATCGAACACCTGCAAAGAAGCCACCACTGAGGAACGCAAACAGCAAGAAGACATGAGTTTTGGCCAGGCAACACAATGACTTGAGATTACTGTATATCATGAGTCAAAATTTGAAACTTTTGTTACCAACCTCAGTGTCTTGTATGAAGGTGAGGGGATGGTTTCTATGTTTGACACCCACAGTGAAGCATGGAGGGGGATGTGTGATGGTGGGAGGGTGCTTTGCCTGTGACATTGATGATGATTTATTATAGATTCATGGCACACTTACCGAACATGACAATCACAACATTTTGCAACAACGTGTGTGAGTCAAAACACACCACCAGGCCATATAAAAGCTATGTAGCCAAGTAGAGAAGGAATGGAGTGCTAAATCAGATGAAATGACCTCCACTGTCAGCCAATCTTGATTGCATACAGATGGTTTGTGACATGTTGGACCTTAAAGAAAATGCAAAGCAGTCAGCCAAGTGCTTCCACCTCTGAGAACTTGTTGAAGACCATTGAAAATCCATTCAAGTGATTATCTGATGAATCTGCTTGAGAGAATGTAAAAGGGGGTGTAAAGATGACAAAAGGATAAAAATGGTTAGGATACTTTGAAGAGTCTATGGTTTAAAATAAAATCTGGTATATTTCATACATGTTCCTTTACTCCTTGCTTCCATTTGTATTCTTTCATGGTTTTGTTGCCTTTACCTTGAATCTACAATGTGCACTATCCAATTAAAACAAGGAAAAACATTGCATAGGTATGTCCAATCGTTTGACTAGTACTGTAGTTTAAAAGGTTAAACTAGTCATTACTATATTTTTATATCATGTTGCAATTAGAACAGTCTCTTATTGAGAAGAGTGGAGCTCTAGGGTTTCCTTCACCAAATCTCATTTGGCACAGATTATGTGCTACTGACTGGACAATCTTTTTCTCACTAGTGGCTTTGTTAAAAAAAAATGATGTGATTCTGTCAGGTCCAGTCTACTTTAATTTTGTATTATTATTTAAACTTAGAATATGAGAGATATTACAATCCTTGGTATGGCATCTCCTGAGCACCTCTGTTACTTCCTGGGAGTCATAACGTCCTGATGTTATGGCATAACGCACATCATGATGATGCATGAGGCCTAATGACTTGACCTTATGACATAGGGACTAGGAAGCAACATAGGTGCCCATGAGATGCTGGGCCAAAAGTGAAGTCTGGCTGCAACCAAAAAATGGACTAGCAATCAGATAAGAGTTCTGTTAATCATTTTGCTCATATCTAGAAGTAGACGTATATTATATAACTTTCAAGTTATCAGCATCCTAAATTTGGATAGGTGATGAATTGTTCTTACTGGAATACCTGTTTAAATTCTGAAATGTATCATTTCAATCCATTGAGATTGTGCACATATTACTTACAATGCAGTTAACTCAAGAAGATCTGTAATTCTTCTAATTTTCGTTTTACACTGAACTGGAAATACAAGTTAGAACCATGTGATTCCATAGGAACAAAACGCCCATACTGCGACTCAGGTGATTTTTTTTTGCATTGAATGGTGGATAAAGGAAATATTTATTTGTAAATATTATAAATAACTTATTTACCTATCAGTTCTAACATTTCATCTGTGGTCAATGAAGTTGCATCATTTTTTTGTGTTTAATCTAGTGTACCATTTTGATGTATGATACAAAGGACGGATATAGGAAAATTGTAAAAGAAAAAAAGCCCTTGTTGCCCAAAGTACCCAATCAGAAATAAAATAAATAGTGCCACTGGACTCTATTTAAGGTGGTATTCTCTTTTTGCAAGCGCATTGCCTCAATTTTACAGCGACAGAGCCTGCATGGCAGTACACCTCAGATGCGTAGAGGAGTACTGCCATCTTGGCTTCTTTGTTTATGATCTCTTAAGCCGGCTGGAGAAATAAAGTCTGGACTCCGATTTCATCCATAGGCAACTTTGGGCACTTTTTTCTAACACAACTTCCCTACATGCTATGAAAGGAAAGCGATCATCGCCTCCTTGAATACTCTGCTCCTATAAAAAGACTGTTTATAAAGCTTTCATTTCTATAATCCTGTTTCTTAAACTAATCTAAAGAGGTTTTATTTCCTTGATCTGCAAAATAACCAGTGTTTATTTATAAATTGTGTAATAATATTGTAATATGTATGATACCAGCTGGGATTCTGGTACAGACATTAAAAAAAAGTGATATATTTTTTTGCCTAAAGGATGTTGAAAAATAATTGTTTCCTTTTAAATGATCTCCAGTGGAATAAAGAGTAGAGAGGTGGAGAGGTGGCCCGTAAATTTGTAACAAGACAAAGCCACAGCCAGACAGTTACTTTTTATATCTTATCTGTGAACCCAGGAAAGTTCATCAGCTCGTTCCATCAGCGTCTCACAAAGGTATACTACTGACAATGGACATTAAAGGACTGCTAACTGTAGCCCTGTAGAGACGAGGACTACTAATGGAACCACGTCATCATCGCAAGATCTATCTCCTGTCATATAATAAAATAGGCTCTTCCCGATAGCTGGAAGACATTGTATATGTACAGTATCTTAGTGTGTATATTATGTATTTTATTGGACAATAAAGTGATAACGTATTACATACGCTGGATGATCATGGTGCTTTGTTAACCTGCAAACTAATGGATTTTTAATTAAAGTTATTCATGCCTGATAAACAGAAACGATGTGAACTAAATTTTTAATGAAAGTACTTTGCCAGTGATCTGGACCAAACACATTCTGGGTCATTGTGTCTGTAATATATTTTCTATCATTGATTCATAGCTGTAAGTTGCACATAAGTTGCAAACCAGAAGACTAAATGATATCCTCTCTGATGTCATTATTGAACAGCATTTCTGCACATGCCTATTTTAAAAAAATGACTGTTTATATTTTATGTGACTACCTCTTCCAAGAAGAATAAAGGTTCTGCCCTGTAAGTCAAAAAGTCTGACCTTTTAATGAACCTCGCCACATGACTAAAGCCCCCATTACACACTGCGATATCGCTAGCAATATCGCTGTAAAGTCACCGATTTTGTGACGTAGCAGCGATATTGCTAGCGATATCGCTACATGTGATACTTACCTCCGACCGGCTCCCCCGCTGGTTATTGCTGGTCGCGTGAGAAGGTCCTGGACCATTTCTCGTCATCAGCTTCCTGCGGCGCTTCCTGCTGTGACGACGAGCGATGCGTGGACGTGGGCGGGAGGTCGTCAGGATCGCCGCGTCTGACAGGTAAATGTCGACCCCCGACCACTGCTATGTCGCTGGTGAGATCTGCCTGTGTGGCAGCTCACTAGCAACCACTTAGCGATGCACCAGCGATCCATATCGTTGTCGGGATTGCTGGTGCATCGCTATGTGTAACGGTACCCTTAGGACATTAGAATCTTCTTAAAAATGACCTCTATTTGCAATCAGCTGTTTCAAGCATATTGCTACTCGTCAATGCAAATTAGACAGATTGGCTAGGTGAGAGGTCTTTGACGAGGGTCTAGAGGGTAAAGTCATCTTGGGTAGACCATTAGGTTAAACTAGGAAAACCTGTAGGCCAGTCAATGCTTCCTGAGAAAAAGATAAGCAAATAAGTCTGTTTCAAAAGGAAGAAAGTTGACTTTCTGTTGCCACCTATTATTCAATATATGCTTTCAATGTCTGTTTTCACTTCATGTTCCTGATATATGATAAATTATATATAATTTACAGGTTGTGAATATACAGCTCTGGCAAAAATTAAGAGACCACCACATCAAAACCTTGTCATGGGCAGCCCATTCTCCAGACCTGAACCCCATTGAAAACCTCTGTAATGTAATCAAGAGGAAGATGGATAGTCACAAGCCATCAAACAAAGACCTGCTTACATTTTTGCACCTGGAGGCGCCCAAAAGCAGTCTGAAAGACTGGTGGAAAGCATGCCAAGACGCATGAAAGCTGTGATTAAAAATCATGGTTATTCCACAAAATATTGATTTCTGAACTCTTCCTGAGTTAAAACATTAGTATTGTTGTTTCTTAATGATTATTGCTGTTTCTAAATGATTTCTTTGCATTATTTGAGGTCTGAAAGCACTGTTTTTTAAAAATTTTTTTTGACTATTTCTCCTCTTCGGAAAAAAAAAATTATTGCTTGGAAATTTGGAGACATGTTGTCAGACGTTTGTAGACTAAAAGAACAATTTACATTTTACTCAAAAATATACCTATAAAGAGAAAAATCAGACAAACTGAAGATTTGGAAGTGGTCTCTTAATTTTTGCCAGAGCTATATGTGTTCTAGGATACCATAGGAGTCTACTGATTCAATGCAATCTTATGACTATCTGCAAGCTAATGGACAGTCATCTATGTTCTATGTCGACAGAAAGACCATTATTTTAATACTTGCCTTGTAGCTTACATAAAATTGAAAGAAGCACTTCCAGTGTATAGTGTGATTGTATTAATCTACTTACTTACTTTCTCCAGGATCAAGCGCCGTTCTCCACTGCTTAGTGACGTCACCACTCTGCAGACTCTTCGGGTCACATTGTGCTCTGCATGACCCAGAAATGGCTTTTAAAATATAAGTCTATGGAGCGTCAGAATGAGGTTCCATAGGCTTACATTGTAAAATAGATATCAAGCTCACGCATAGAGTATAGAGTTATCCATGGAGACGTTAGTGAGAATAGGAGCAGAATGGCTCTGGGTCCTCTGGAGAAGATGACGGTAAGTGGGTATATTAATACACTCACACTACACTGCATGCACATACACACATTTCATGAAAAAAAAATTCAAATATTCATGGGAGTGCATCTTTAATCTTCTCCTGTTACCCTTGTGAAAATAAGAAATTGTGGGATAAAAAATGATTTTTTGAGGAAAAAAGATATTTTTTATTTTCACGGCTCTGCATCATAAACTTCTGTGAAGCACTTGGGGGTTCAGAGTGCTCACCTAGATAAGATCCTTGGGTGTCTAGTTTCCAAAATGGGGTCACTTGTGCGGGAGCTCCAATGTTTAGGCATTCAAAAAGTCAAATGGCGCTCCTTCCCTTCTGAGCCCTGCCGTGCACCCAAACAGTGGTTTATGACTACATATGAGGCATCGGTGTACTCAGGAGAAATTGTCCAACAAATTTTAGGATCCATCTTATCCTGTTGCCCATGTGAAAATGAAAAAATTGAGGCTAAAATAAAATTTGGGAAAATAAAAAAAATTGTTGCTAAAAGATCATTTTTGTGGCTAAAAAGTTAAATGTTCATTTTTTCCTCCCATGTTGCTTCTGCTGCTGTGAAACACTTGAAGGGTTAATAAACTTCTTGAATGTGGTTTTGATCATCTTGAGGGGTGCAGTTTTTAGAATGGTGTCACTTTTGGGTATTTTCTATCATATAGACCCCTCAAACTGACTTCAAATGTGACGTGGTCCCTAAAATAATGGTTTTGTAAATTTTTCTGTAAAAATGAGAAATTGCTGTCAACTTTTAACCCTTATAACTTCCTAGCAAAAAAAATTTGTTTCCAAAATTGGGCTGATGTAAAGTAGTCATGTGGGAAATATTATTTATTAACTATTTTGTGTCACATAACTCACTGGCTTAACAGAATAAAAATTAAAATTTCAAAATTTCAAAATTTTCAAAATTTTCACCAAATTTCTGATTTTTTCACAAATAAACACAAAAATTATTGACCTAAATTTACCACTAACATGAAGCCCAATATGTCATGAAAAAACAATGTCAGAATCGCTAGGATCCATTGAAGCATTCCTGAGTTATTACCTCATAAAGGGACACTGGCCAGAATGGCAAAAAATGGCCAGGCCATTAACGTCAAATTAGGCTGGGTCATGAAGGGGTTAAGGGACCCTGTAATGCTATTGCAGTCTTCTTTTGAAGCTCGATCAAAAACTGGGCTTCATTAGAGAACTGAAATTTTGTTATATACTGCAATACTCTAGTTGTGTAGTGATTAGCAGTAGATTGGGAGATCACTACATGTTTTGTGGCTGTCTAATAGTCCTGAAATGTGATCGCAGGGGCTCAAAGATGGCAATCATGACATTCATCCACTCAATGCCGACTTTTATTCCCCATTGACTTGCATTGGGGTCGGGTTTCGGATGAAACTCCGACTTTTTTTGCCCTAGTCGGACCAGTTCCATCTGAAACAAATTTTGCTTCATGAAACCCGATCCGACCAAAGTCGCTCAACTCTAATGCCCAGTGCTACAATGTAGCAATTTAAATACCAGGTCTGTGTAGACCGCACAATATAGCTCCATCAAACAACAACAGACAATATCAAAATATTGCAGTTTGCCCTCTAGGCCGTTTTCAGTTACACAATGTTATGTCAAATATCAGGTCTATGTCCACCTCATGGTATCATCTTCAATAGCAACCATAGCATAGCATATCAATTGGTCTATTTTTAACTTAACATATCATTGCTATAGCACTTTTAGTGTACACTGATCAATATGGTGGACTTTAACCCAGAACAATAGTCCACATACCAGCTTGAACCCTTCTTAGGGTTAATTAGTACAACAGATGCTATAATTGGTGTCAACGAAGAATCAAAGTACTCATACATATTCTCATTTAAACAGTAAACACCTCATCTGTCCTCTTCCGAGAGGGAACAATCATGACACAAAAATATGGCATATATTCAACAAATAAGAACGGTCTCACCATATAGATCATGTAGATGCTTCCCTATTCAGTGGTGAACACTATACCCCCTTCTCCAGACATGTTTCATTTAGCTCATCAGGGGAGTCACGTGGGGTCGATATAGCCATGCAGTCAGGGTGGCCGTTTCACATAAAAACTTGCTGTCATGTGTCAGTAAGTTAGTGCGTCATCCATCTTTATAATAGTGCCTTGCCGAACGGAAGAATAACACTTCCGGTTCCATGAATACACAAGATCCGGTAACTGGACCGCAAGCATCATCAGTGCGCCCGCTTTGTGGAACGCATGACACGCTGAAAGCGCGGTACACAGCTAATGCACAGGCGCCTACAAGCGCTGCTGAAAATAAGGGGAAAATGCTTTGATATACACAATCCCATCTGGGATATAAAGTCCATATTATATATACAGCATTAAACCCATGGCCCCTTTATTTGGAGATGATTCAACTATGCACCCAAAGTGGGCAAAGCATATAATCTATTATCAGTGTATCCACAATGAATTATTAACCATTTTATTATGTGCAGATACCCAGTCACAGAAGGACTTTTAGAATATCATTTAGGGGTTCTCCAAAGAGCATTTTTCGAAAATTCAGCACAATCCCACAGCTCTATAGAGGACAATGGACATATCAGACTTGAAGGAACTTAGTAAATAAAATTAGGACATTTAAGACCGTACGTGCTGAAATAACTGACTTTCTCAAATAGACCAGATATAGAGAAACACCGAATAGTGAAAAAAGGTTTAATGAACTATATGATGACCCTGGGGTCCCTAAACTTCCTTTACCCTATCTCATGTGGAAATTGGTACCCTAAAACCTGTGCAGCGGCGTCCTCACTCATCCGCGGCTATCCCTCTCTATTGTCCCTAATGCACCCTATCCTATATGAAAGAGATAAAGGAAAGTTGATCTTTAAAGGGAACCTGTCACCCCCTGGGCCGTTTTTACCTTAAAGAGCCACCTTCAGCAGCACTAAGGCTGCATTCTGTGAAGGTGGCTCTTCTGTTTCTGACCCCCAGTAATGCCGAAATATTAACTTTTATAAATAGGTCCTCATACCTGTAATGCTTCCCATAGGTATGGTGTGTCCCCCTGAAGCAGCCGCCTCCCTGCCGTCAATCATGTCTCTGTAGCATCTGGGGTGGGATCTGGGGCCGCCACAACACGCAGGCGTAATCGCCTGTTGTCAGTTCACTGGCAGCGCGCACTGCGCATGCCCGAGAACTGTTTTCACAGAGCAGGCGCCGGCATAGGAGACAGAAGGAGGCAGGGAACAGAAGCAAAGCAGGGGCATGATGGATGGCTATGGGAGGCGGGGCACAGATGGCAGAGCAGGGGCATGATGAACGGTTATGGGAGGCATGGCACAGACGGCAGCAAAGGGGCATGATGGACGGCTATGGGAGGCGGGGCACAGACGGCAGCACAGGGGCATGATGGACGGCTATGGGAGGCGGGGCACAGACGGCAGCACAGGGGCATGATGGACGGCTATAGGAGGCGGGGCACAGACGGCAGAGCAGGGGCATGATGTACGGCTATGGGAGGCGGGACACAGATGCTACAGAGACATGATTGATGGCGGGGAGGCGGCTGCTTCAGGGGGAGACTCCATGCCTATGGGACGCATTACAGGTATTCGGACCTATTTATAAAAGTTAATATTTCGGCGTTACTGGGGGCCAGAAACGGAAGAGCAACCTTCACAGAATGCAGCCTTAGTGCTGCTGAAGGTGGCTCTTTTAGTTAAAGATGCCCAGGGGGAGTGACAGGTTCCCTTTAAGGCCCTTTAGATGTACAGTTTGTAACCAAAAGATCCATTTAATCTCTTTCTGAAGTATCATTTGGTCCCAATTGCCGCCTCTAACAGGTGGGGTGATTTTATCAATACCCCTGAAAGTACTCTTCTTGGCGTCGCCTTGATGATGCCTATTAATGTGGTTAGCTATAGCAGTGTCTCTTTCAATGGCAATATCTCGCATATGCTTCCCTATTATTCTGCGGAATTCTCTTCTCGTTTTTGCTATATACTCCATACCACATTCACACGTCGCTTTATGCACAATTCCCCCACTCTGGCAATTGATGAATTGTCTAATGGAGTATGTTTTGCCTGTGTTGTTGCTTTTAAATGTCTTACTAGGTGAAACAGGCACACGCTTTCCATTTACCACATCTAAAGCACCCTGCAGGTGGTGAACCCAAGCAAGAATGATTTTTGGGGTTCTGAAAGTGACTATGAATCAGTTTGTCCTTCAATGATCTACCCCTTGTTGGCTGACTAAATACTTTTCCCCCAACTGTAAATAACATTTCCTTTGTAACTATCAGTTCTGCACTGACACACGTTGGTTAGTTCATGTACTGCACATGATCTAACTAACTTGCTGGAGCCTGTTGACCTAGATGT
Source organism: Dendrobates tinctorius (assembly GCF_039654945.1). Taxonomy (NCBI): domain Eukaryota; kingdom Metazoa; phylum Chordata; class Amphibia; order Anura; family Dendrobatidae; genus Dendrobates; species Dendrobates tinctorius. The sequence continues at coordinate 16,763,353 of NW_027361910.1, read as the reverse complement.
TGCCACCATGTCACCGATCGGGCCCCTGATAGGATGGCAAAGGTGGCTCTGCCTGCCTTCTAAATGCTGTGATCATTATCAATCATAGCATTTAGGAGGTTAAACTACCAAGAGCATTAAGTACTTACCGACCTGGATGGTATGGGTACATCCAAGGTCATGAAGGGGTTCAAAAAAATTAGCATTTTTGAAAATGCATATTTTTGTAAAATTCAAGTAGAATTCAATTTCATTCAAATTTATTCAGTCATCTTTAGTATATAGCATTAGAGAGCAAACAACCAGAAGTTTAAGTTTTGTAGAGAAACTAAAAAAAAAGTAAAAGTATAAAAAGATGTTTTTTAAAAAATATAATAATGAAAAAAACATTCAGGGTTGATTCTGTCTGATAAATTCTAATCTATCAAAATGTAAAATTGATTAAACTGAACTTTAAATGCTGAAAAATAATTGACGTGGCAGAATTGCCTTTTTTTGGTCGCTACCCTTCCCTGAAGAAATACAATAAAAAAACTATCAAAATGTTGTCAGTACCCCAGAATAAATGAATAAAGTCTACAGCACAGTATGCAAAAACATGCCTTCATGCAGCTGCACGGAAGGAAAAATGAAACCATTAGGGATCTCAGAAAATGTTGACACAAACAAAACTTTTATTTAGAGTTATGAATTTTTTTAATCACTAAAATATAAAGTAAAGCTTATGTGTTTGGTATCAAATTGACCTGCAAAATCCTTTTGTCATCTTATTTTTTTATCACAAAATAAACGGCATAAAAAGAAAATGCCAGAATTTTTACTATTTCAGGTTGCTTGGAATTTTCTCCCCATTTTTCAATAAATTATATGGTAAAAAAAGAATGTCTGTCAAAACAACAACTTGTTCCACAATAAAAGCTCTCATATGATTATGCTGAATGAAAAATAAAAAAGTTATGCTTATTGGAATTAGGAGAAGGGGAAGAAAAAAAAAAGGCAAAATTGATAACTGTTTAGGTTCCTAAAGGGTTAATAGTCGAGATGAGTAGATCTGGCAAAATTCTAATTCATCAAATGGTGTGCATTTTCTTGAGAATGTTCCATATTATAAACCTAAAGCATAATAAATGTAAGATGTAAAGAAAACCCCAAGCAAACAGAAAAGCAAGCTAATATCTCAACACTCACCTAACTAGCCACCCTTCTCCTCTCCCTACCATCTAGTCCTCATTGCCTCTTTTTTTCCACTATCGCACTCTACATCTCCGGTGTCTTCACTCTACAACAGGACTCCCGGCCAAGACTAGGCCAGGGATGTCCGTGCACATCATAACATTGTGATGTTGTGACCTTACCATGTGCAGTTACCTCCAAGGATTGGTCAAGGCTGAAAGTCTCGACATATAGTGAAGAGGTTGGAAATGCGGTGCAGAAGTAAGAGGTCCTGAAAACCAGACAGTGAGCAGTAAGGAACAATATAGCGAAAGGGGTGAGCGTTGAGGTGCATATTAGTTTTTACTTTTTACTGTTTGCCAGTTTTCTATACAATTTTTATTTAGAAAAAAGTAACCTTTTCATTGAATTGTAGGAACTCATACAAGCTTATATGTGTGGATGTGTTTGATGGCAAACTTATTAAATGTTTCAAATAAAAACTAATTGGACTTGCTATAATGGAACTTAGAGCAATGACTGAGAATCCATTATCGAAACCCAAATTTAGAAAGAAGACAAAAATTTCAGGCAGTTCCCATGGAAATATGACATTGAGATGGCATCACAGACATCCATCTGCTCAATGGGGCAAGCAAGGATGCTGGGAAGATATGATGACACGTGTCCTCTTGGACTTTCCTTGTAAGCAGCTCAATGCCAACAGTGATCTGGACAGCATCCATAAAGACATTATATAATATGTGATTTGAACATAGAGGGATGCTGTGAAGGCAGAGATCATTTTACTTCAGTGCCCCCGAGCTTTAGAAAAAAATAGATATAAAAAAATGTATTTTTGAAAACCCACTTTCCAGATATATTCTTCTATGAATATTCTGAATAAAATGAATATATCTCACTTGGACACATTGATGAAATACCATGCACCATTATACTGTATGTGTCCTTATATCTACACAAACTATCCTCACTGACCTCTATTCAGCCTTCCCCATTTCAGTCTGCTCTAACTTTTGCTAATTTCTCATGCATAGATCCAACATGAAGGAGAACCAGTTCAGACATTTAACTGGGCATTGGATACAAACAAATATACACATTTGCGGCATTATAAGACATGAGAGGAGCTTCATCTATGTAGCACAAATGGTTAAAATATAAAATAAAATTAATGCCCCTTAAATATGACATTATAATAGGTGAAATGTTATTGAGGACAATGGAAACATTTCAGCCAAAACATCCTTGTCCACCCCGCTGTATGTATAAATTTAAGATTGGGTCTTTCATTCCCCAGGCAGCATGACCACAGATTTTGGAATTTTATAGAATGGAAGCTAACCATATTGTATGCTGCATTTAGCTGTTTCTATCATTTCTATCATGCTTGCATGCTCAACTATCTCTCCGCTCCTTGGTTGAATGAAGAGATGGGTTTACTGCTTTATAATAGAGTAGAAGTCCCAGTGGTTGGCCCTAATCTAATGGATAGATAATAAATGTTGGAAGCTGGAATACTCTGTTGAGACTGTGTTTTGCCATTTCTGTAAGCACTGAATATATCTGAAAAGGTTAATGTAGATATGGGTACAACAGTGTCCTTGATGATTATATTACTGACTTGTATTCAGTAGATTCAATAATGGAATCAGTAACCTGTTGCCAAAATCTTCTAATTATACTCCTGCTAATTTCCTCTAAGATTTATCCTTGAATCATATTACAAATTGCAAAGAAATTCAGAATTTTCATGAAAAGTGACTTGACTTTACATAAATTATAGTATATGCTCTTCAAAATTAAAACTGCAACACCAAGAAGGAGAAATTGAGGAGTTTAAATCACAAGATGGATAGACATGCAAATGATGAAAAAATTACAAATATTAAAAAACTCAATTAATTCGGTACACCACATGCAGAAATACACGCACTTTCACGCCATAACATGCTATCAGTGATGTTATTAATGGTTGTCTGTGGAATGCTCTGCCACACTGAATGCACTTGGGCATACAAATCATCAAGATCCTCTGCAGGCATCTCCTTTTACAATTACAACCATGTGCTCGAAAGATGCTGCAGGCCATGGCAGCATGTTTAGGTAATTCAGGCTGCTCTCAATAGCAATAGTAACATGAAGCCAGGCATTGACATGTTGAAAAGCTGCTCCTGGGACACTCTAGAGAAATGCCTGTACAACTGGTTCCCTAATTGATTCATTCTGTACTGTAAGTAAAAGTGAAATTGTCAGATACCAAGTCTTAGACATCAAACATTATTTGCGTAAGCTGCCAGAAGGCATTGGCAGATGTCCAGCTACAGGTAATCCATTCATCTCATGCCACCGCTCTCAAAGGTTATCATTGTACAGATCAAGACAGCAATGGAGACTGGAGGTCTGTCCCCTTCATCTTTGAGTCCCATTCTTGTCATGGATGCAAAGATAACCTGAGATTTGTAAGGAGACCACAAGGGCAACAGAATGAAGTGTCCACCACAAGGAAGTCCTGCTCCAAGATATAAGGTGTGGGATGGCATAATGTACATTAGCTGGACCCACTAGTCTTCATTCCAGGTAGACTAACAGCTCAGTGTTACATTGATTTGGTTATGGAACAAGTGGTGAGGCTGTTGCTCCAAAATGTCCCAAGAGACATTTTTAAACACCAACAAACACCAACCAATGTGCCAACACCAAGCTGCATGTTGTTCGTGCGACTGTGAGCAACCTACATGACCTAAATGTGCTGCTGTAGCCTGCAGCATCTCCCATTGAGCACATCTGGGATGTCATTAGTCACATTTGCAAAGGCAGCTGCCACCAGTGGATCTTGATGGTTTGCATGCCCAAGTGCATTCAGCATGTCAGTGCATGTGTATGTGCATATATTTTGGATTGTGACATTTATACTCAATACTAAATGAATTGAGATGTTGTGACAACTCCTGGAGTGGACCCTCTGGGTCGTGGCACCTATCCACCTAGGGCGAGCTGACCTAGTGAGGACCACCTCCTACACAGGGAGTGTCAGTGGCAAGCCCATGGGGGTGAGGTACCACGACTGCTGGAACCAGATGGCCTGCTCACAGGAGACACGAGTGAGTTTGTCTAGCAACAGGGAATGTGCGGAGTACAAGAGTGTGTAAAGCATGGACCCAGGGACACACAGGGTATAGGACAATACAGGGCGAGTACACGGGAGTGCATTAGATACAGGATAGTGCAAGGTGGGTACACGAGAGCACGTATGACGTGCACAGACAAGTACGCCCGGGTGTGAGCAAAGCAGGACACGTGCAAAGGAGCACGCCTGAGTACAGAGTTAGACAGAGCGTGCAAAGAGAACATGCCTGAGTGCAAGTTTGGATAGAGCACAGAGCAGAGGCAGAGCGTGTACAATGAAGCACAATAGAACACAGAGCAGAGTGTATGCACGGAGCATGTGCTGGGAAGCATGGCTAGGCAGAGTACAGGAATGGAGCACAAGGCAGAGTTCAGGAACAGAGCACAAGGCAGAATACAGGAACAGAGCACAAGGCAGAGGACCCAAACACAGTGCACAGCCAGGCAAGGACCAAGCAGACCAAGCCAGGCAGCACAACAATAATCAGGCACCTCCCATAGGAAGAGGTAGCCTAATATAGGGCATGAGTGCTAGGACTTCCGGGTCGAGTCCTCCAGGACCATAGAGAGGGCAAGGCTGCAGCTAGAACCAAGAAGAGTGCACATGCGCACTAGCAATGTTGTGCAGCCATGTAACTAAGTACGAGAGGTGCGTGTACACACCCGATGGGACCCCTGGCAGCGGAACTGGTGATGTCGGGCACAGGGTCCCGCCTCCAGGTGAGAGCGGCGTCAAAGGCGGCATGACAGATGTATTGAAAATTATGTTTCCATTTTTATATCATTAAAATGTCTATAATTCCTGTGATTTCCATAACTTTAAGACTTTTCATTCTTGGTGTTGCTATTTCAATGTTCAGGAGTGTAATATAAAATATTACATAGAAAATTGTAAGCTATTTCAGGCCATAGTATTGTTCGATATCCTTAAGTTTAGCTTCTCATATGAACAAACACTGCAAATATGTACATGGGCAAAAGCTAGATAGTAAGCCAGCAACTACTAGAAGGTTTTTTTTCTAAAGTACAGTTACCATGGAAAAATACAATAGGCCTCTAGGTTAACTTGTTTACAATAGGTCACATCATCATTACCCATTCAGGGCGGCAGGACCTGACATTGATGAATTGGCATGCTCAGACCACTAATCACAGTGCCCTGGGTAATTTTAGTCCAATCAAATTCCCTCCTCATCACGACCCAAGTTCTGCAGGTGACAATTGGAAGGAGAACATTTGTCACAATAGTTTTTTTCTTTCTTACACTCAAGGTGGTCCTTGAGGTAAACAGAATTTTGATGTATTGATATTAAAACTGCTGTGGAAAAATAAAGGGAAAATCTAAAGAATTTCATTTTTAAACATTTGGCAAGAAGGTATGTTGACCACATTACAGCAGGATAGATTTTAATTCAGTGAACACATTTCTTTGGCAATAGTTTTGTACTTATTGTAGTACAGACAGAACACAAGATCACTGAAAATTACACGCAGAGTTCTTGAGGTTAAAGGAAATATAAAGGCTACAAAATGATTATCGCAACCATTTACTTATCTTCCGTATCTACTGAAATACCAAGTAATGTTGTGAGTGGATTTGAAGAAATTTGAATTTAGAAATTAGCTCAAATCTGAGCAGCAAATTTGATGTGAATTGATTGCATTCAATGCAAATCGAATATGCCTTGCTATGCTCAGGAGCCTTATGAGACCCAAGAGCATAATGAACATGGAGTGAAAAAATGTTCATCTCGTCACCTCAGTCCTTTGCTCCTCTGAGCAGTTTAGCCTAGCCTTTCTTTTCCTCCATCATCACATGGCACTGTATATGTTTACCCGAGGTTATGATGTCAGAGGCTTATGTCTCACCTGGAGTGGGGTACTCAGGTCGCCGGGCAGCTTTAGATTCAGGAGGTCACAGGGGTGGCAGCCGTGCCCGGTGCCTGTGCTGCAGGGACAGTGAAATGGGGGTTGAAAAATAAGGTAAAAACAAAAGAAAGTTTGAAAAACAGTACGTGACACCAGTTGGAGTGTTCGACTGTAGTATAGCCGGCACTGCAGATGATCCCTGGGGGTAGATGGTGATGGCAGTGCAGATGTTTAACCCCCTCCAACCAATGCTGACCCCCAGAGATTGTGATGGAAGTAGATGGCATGGAGTAGTAAGGCAGGAGACAAGGAAAGTCACTTTATCATTTACTGTAGTTCAGATGCAGTTCAGAGGAGATATTACAACTCTCACCAGGTTTACAGTCTGATCTGCAAGATTAGAGTTATCCTTCTCTCTTCTGAGACTCGGTGTAAGCTTCCTGCTATTCTAATCCCTTCAGGGACCTAGGCTTCCTGGAGTTTGGAACTTCCAGTACAGCCACTACTCACTGTATTTTCTTCCCTTGGCAACTTGCAGCTTGGATCCTGTGTGAAGATCAAGTTTCTTCTTGCACAATCCTTCACTGATCCTAGTTTGCTGCAGTCTTCCTGGGGGAAAACACTCTACTGTTGGTTGCATAAACCCACACAGTCTCTCAGCCTACCACCTTGCACTAAAAGCATGGATGGCCTAGGGGCTGACTCCCTGATTCTTCTTAGCTTTACTCCTGGAGGGAGCCCATGTTACAGCATCCAGGAGCGTTCTCCATTTTCCTCCACGTCTTCCTCCCAGAGCAACAACAACTCGACTCCTCCCCCTCCCAGTTAGGGTGTGTCTGCAAAGATCTAAGCTTAACACAAGTAAGGGAGTGAGCTAAATTTTGAATGTGTGTTGTGGTCTCTAGCAGAGAAAGCATAAATCCCATTGCTCACAAAACACATACAAAACAATACATATTTAACCCTTTTGTGGCGACAAAGACACAGAGTGCTACATTCCCCCTAGTTAAAGGTAGCACGTCCTCGAGCTACACCACAGAACATAAGTGTATAACAAAATGATGTAACATTTAACCTGAGTGTAGGTGAACAGTCACATTAACTCAGTTGAGTCGTGGATTACAGCCCAAAACCACTTCTGATTGGTTGTATCGTCCCTGAGTGCAGCTGCAGGGCACACAGACCATGATATGAAATTCACTGCACTGGCTGTTTTAGATGGCTTCCTGCCAAGGCATGATGAACAGGTTTTTCCTCTCAAGTTTAGGAGTCTTTACAAGAGTTCTTGTAGTAGAATAAGGCATAGTAACTACTGAAATCTCACATTAGTCCATGTGGGCACAACTTCTTCAACATTTTCAATAACGTTACAAAAGGCATAATTGGCTGGATATGGTTTCAGGAGTTAGGACTCCCATTTCTAGGTCGATGGGGAGTTTACCTGGCCGTGCACGCATCAAGTAAGCTGGGGCATATCCTGTTGAGCTGGTTAGGACATGATTGTACATTTCGATCATATCAGGCAATTTCTCAGGCCATTGGTTCCTTTCTTCCAGTGGTAGGATCTGCAATAAATTGATCACCAGATGATTCAGTTTTTCACAAAGACCATTGCCTTGTGGGTGGTGTGGTGTAGTTCTGATCTTTTTACATCCATAGAGGGAGCAAAATTCTCAGAAGACCTCTGCTTCAAAGGCTGGACTTCTGTCTGTCAGCACTTGATCTGGGTAGCCATGGGGTCTGCAGAAATATTCTTGGAATGCCTTTGCAGCTGTTCTTGCTGTTTGGTCTTTCACTGGACGACCACTAGGAAACGGGAACAGTGATCCACTATTGTCAAGGCATAGGTATACCCTGATCAGCTTGGTGTTAGTTGCACGTGGTCTAAGGTCACCAGTTCCAAAGGTTGTTTAGTGATGATGGGCTGCAAGGGGGCCCTTTGATTGGCAGAATTCTTTCTTCTGAGGTTACATGGGCCGCATTCCCTACACCACTGTTCAATAGACCGTCTCATACCTGTCCAGAAGAAGCGGTCGTGGATGACTACTTCCAGCTTTTTCCAACCAAAGTGTCCCACTTGTTAGTGGTAAGCTTCCAAGACCATGAGCATGTCTTTTCTGGGGATCAGACCAGTTCGTGCATACGTGGGTTAATAGCTCTTCGGATGAACTTGCCTTCAAAAAGTAACTGCTTCTTTCTCTCTTTCCACAACTGTTGGACATCTGCAGGTGCATCAGGAGCTGGAGATGACTCTGCTTCACCAAGGAGTTCTTTGGCCATACATATAGCCGGGTCACTGCTCTGCGTCTCTGTCCAACCATGGTGGGGTAGTGGATTTAGGGAAACTTCGTCAACGGCAAGACTTCTCCCTGTCATGTGGTTAGAATCTTGGGAGGCACCGTGGCAGTGGAATGCTGGCATCTCTATTTCTTCCAGGTCTTCTAGATCTTCTGCTGGTTCAGGAGCATTTGGCATACGGGACAAAGCATCAGCATTGGCGTTTTTAGTGCCAGCTCGGTATTTAATGATAAACTCATAATTGGACAACCGAGCCATCCATCTTTGTTCCAAGGCGCCGAGCCTGGCGGTCTCCAGATGGTTTAACGGATTGTTGTCTGTATAGATGGTAAATTTAGATGAGGTCAAATAGTGCTTGAACCTCTCGGTCACTGCCCAAATGATAGCCTAAAATTCTAGCTTGAAGGAGTTCCTCTCAGTAGGATGAAACTTCCGACTGGCATAAGCAATGGCTATCTCCTTACCCTGCTGCTCTTGAGACAGGACAGCTCCTAACCCAACATTGCTGGCATCAGTGTGCAGGATAAATGGCTGATCATAGTCAGGATACGCTAAAATCTCTTCTCCAGTAATTGCTTACTTAAGGCTGTTGAGTGACTCATCCAACCTAGCACTCCACTCTATCAGGGGACTCATGCCTCTGGTCTTTTTGGTTTGGCAAACTAGGAGATCTTGAAGAGGGGCTGCCAAATTAGTAAAGTCTTTAATAAAGCGTCTGTAGCATCCCACTAGGCCTAGGAATTGTCTGACCTCTTGGATGTTGGTGGGTACTTGCCAGTCTCTTATGACAGTCACTTTGTCTGGATCGGATGCTACTCCTTCTGCACTCACAACATGGCCTAAATACTGCACTTTGGGCTTTAGGAGATGACATTTGGATGGTTTTACCTTTAAGCTGAAGTTGGACAATGCCTCCAAGACCTCTGCTTGGTGTTGCAGATGTTCCTCATAGGTCCTGCATTGTCCAAGTACAGTAGCACAGTCTCAAAGTTCATATGTCCCAGGCAACATTTCATAATTCTCTGAAAGGTCCCAGGAGCACTGCTCAATCCGAATGGCATGTAATTAAATTCACATAGCCCCATAGGGGTGGTGAACGCAATTTTTTCTTTGTCTGCCTCAGCAACAGGAACCTGCCAGTACCCGCTTGTTAAGTCCAGAGTGGAGAAGTACCTAGCCGATTTTAATGCTGCTAGAGACTCCTCTATGCGCAGTAAGGGGTATGCATCTTTGTGAGTAATTTTGTTAGGTTGTCTGTAATCTATACATATGCGCATGGTACCATCTTTCTTTTTGACTAACACCAGGGGAGCTGCCCAAGGACTGTAGCTGTACCTGATTACCCCTGCTTGTTTCATTTCTCTTAGCATACCTTTTGCACACTGATAATGAGCTGGAGGTATGGGACGATACCTCTCTTTCATAGGTGGGTCATCTCCTGTGGGGATGTTATGTTGAAACCCTTTTACCTGCCCAAAATCCAAAGGATGCTTACTGAAAACCCTTTTGTATTCTTGTACCACCTGCTGCACTCCATTTTTCTGATGTACAGGAGTGGAGTTGGTGCCAACATGTATCTTTTGGAGCCATTCCTCCATCTGAACAGAAGAGCCATTGCCATCCGTTGCTTCTGACGGATCCAAGGGTTCTACTGCCTGAATATCGTTGTTGCTGACTGTGAATAGTTTGGCTATGGTTGCATAATGGGGCAAGCGAGCTTCCTCCTCTCCACAGTTCAGAACACATACCAGGACCCTGCCCCTTTTAACATTAACAATTCCCCTGGCCGTCAGGTCATGCACTTAGGTATAACAAACAAGATCTATAATTATGTGCTGGGTGTATGGGTGGACGACAAACTCACATTTAGTGGCCAGTGTCAGGCAGCTGCTGCAAAGGCAAATAAAATAATGGGATACATTAAAAGAGGCATAGATACTCATGAGGAGAGCATAATTTTACCTCTATATAAGTCACTAGTGCGACCACACTTAGAATACTGCGTACAGTTCTGGTCTCCTGTGTATAAGAAAGACATAGCTGAACTGGAGTGGGTGCAGAGAAGAGCAACCAAGGTTATTAGGGAACTAGGGGGTCTGCAATACCAAGACAGGTTATTGCACTTGGGGTTATTTAGTTTGGAAAATCGAAGGCTTAGGGGTGATCTTATTACAATGTATAAATATATGCGGGGACAGTACAAAGACCTTTCTAATGATCTTTTTACTCTTAGACCTGTGACGGGGACAAGGGGGAATCCTCTACGTCTGGAGGAAAGAAGGTTTAAACATAATCACAGACGTGGATTCTTTACTGTAAGAGCAGTGAGACTATGAAACTCTGTGCCATATGATGTTGTAGTGAGTGATTCCCTACTAAAATTTAAGAAGGGATTGGATGCCTTTCTTGAAAAGCATAATATTACAGGGTATATACATTAGTTTCCTTAATATTGCGTTGATCCAGGGAGCTAGTCTGATTGCCGTATGTGGAGTCGGGAAGGTATTTTTTCCCCAGTGTGAAGCTTACTGTTTGCCACATGTGTTTTTTTGCCTTCCTCTGGATCAACATGTTAGGGCAAGTTAGGATAGTATATAGGTTGAACAAGATGGACTTAAAGTCTTCCTTCAACCTTAATAACTGTTACTATGTTACTATGTCAGCACAATAGGTCTGCTATCTGAATAGACTGGTTCAAGGAGAGCTTGGTAGTCCCGTCCTCTGATGCCTATGGCTGCTTTGCGCCAGATGAGAGTCTCACTCCTAGGAGGAAGCATAATGGAGTAGGGATCACTCACCCTTACACTACCAACCTCTCCACCAGTTACCACCACCTGCTGTTACTGCACAAGGGCCATGATTTCTTTAATGAGGGCATGCTGTTCTTTGTACCGTGCAGACTCAGCTATGTCTTGCAAAATGGTGATGACCTCACTTAAACAATTTTCAATCACATTTGTGTATAATGTTATGATAGGTTGACACTCTGCTCTTTCCACCTCTACCACCACGAGACCTGGAGCTTCAAGCTCCACCTTCCCCACTTTAATGACAACCTCTTGTACCCCACCTGTCAGAGGTTGACCATTACTTGCTATTAATGACAAGTCACCATCAGGAAGTTGGGTGAAATCAGCATCAGTCCAATATCTCTGGTACAGTGTGTGAGGCATTGTGGGTACCTGTGATCCAGTGTCCATGAGGGCGGTGAAGGGGATACCATCCACTACCACAGGTATAAGTGGATGTCCTCCAACATACCTGCTTCTCCAGTTAGTTGGACCAGATTGTCTTACTCCTGGGGGTTGGTCCTTGCCCCCAAGGGTCACCCATTTAAAGGACATTCTCTTTCAATATGATCGAGCTTATGGCACCATCTGCAGATTGGTCTTCCGGAAGGGTCAAATCGGTCAGTAGATCTCCTGCCGGTGTGGGTCATTCGTCGCTGCTGTTGTGGCATCCTCTTTGGCCGTCGCCATGGGAGATCATCTGGGCTTGATGCTAATTGGGTCTTCTCTGTGGGGGAACAAGTCTGGAGAGTCTGAACAGTTTTACATAGAGCAGCCACATTTTTAGTCAGTTCCTGTACTTGCAGTCGTAAATCTGCAGTAGAATCATCAACTGGAATCTGCACATGCTGTACTGCAGGCACCAGGGGTGAGGATACTGCCCCCTGGTGGTATGTAACTGCTGGATGTTTAACTGGCTCGGTGCAGACATACGTAGATTCTCTTAAGATACGGATGGATCTGTCCTTAAACTGAACAAAGTCCATGTCAGGGTTCTGCAATGACATCATGCACAGTTGTGCCTTACTGGAATCAGAAAAAGACCCTCAATGAACTGCTCTTTCAGCATTTTGTTCTCATCTCTTCCACTGTCTGGATCAGTTTGTTTAATGGCCTGCAGCGCCTCCTGCAGGTTAAGGGCATTGTCTCTAACCGTGTCCTGTGATTTCTGTCTGCCGCTGAAAAATCGCATCTTTATTTCTGAAGCAGTATGGGTGTCAAAAGTATCCCATAATTTGGCAAAAATGTCTTTTACAGTCTTTTTATCAGTCACTGGCCAAGATTCAACTTCTCTCTGAGCAGCGCCACTGAGCTGACTTGTAAGTATACTGACTTTCTGCTCCTCTGACATAGGGTAAATTTCAAATATGCTGCTCAGCTTCTCTTTGAAGTCACTTAAGGTGTGCGATTCGCCATTGTACTGTGGCAGCCATGCCATACCCGGTATATAAGGCATGGTGAGAGGCAATATGGGAGCTGCAGCTGCTGCACCCTGAGCGTCGCCGAGATTAGACATCTTCCCCCCCAGTTAACCCTTGCAGGGGTGCGGCTCATGGCTTCCGTTGCTGCAGGTCGTTGCTCCTGTAGGAATTTAGGCGCGCACGGGATCCTGTTTGTGACGCCAAGTTTTTTCTCGCCCAGAGTGGGGTACTCAGGTCGCCAGGCAGCGTTAGATTGAGGAGGTCACAGGGATGGTGGCCGTGCCTGGTGCCTGTGCTCCAGGGACAGTGAAATGGGGTTTGAAAAATAAGGTAAAAATAACAGAAAGTTTGAAAAAAAGTACGTGACACCAGTTGGAGAGTTCGACTGTAGTATAGCCTGCATTGCAAATGATCCCTGGGGGGGTAGATGGGGATGGCAGTGCACATGTTTAACCCCCTCCAACCAGGACTGACCCCCAGAGATTGTGATGGAAGTAGATGCCATGGATAGGGATGAGCAATATTGCCCGATATCGTATCGGAATTCCGATTTCCGATATTGAAAAAATATTGGATATCGGAAATTTCCGATTTCCGATATCAATGCAAGTCAATGGGAGAAAAAAATCGTAATTACAAAATGACTAATACAGTGCTATATAATGGATAAAATGGAGGAGAAACACCTCAGGATACTGGGGAAGGAGTTTGCAGAGGCAGAGGAGCAAAAAAATTGCTAGAAAAATGCACAGAGCGAAAGCTGTAGCAGGAAAACTGGTCATCATCTTCTTAACAGCGGTGTTTTTACTTTGGGTTATGATTAGTTGGGGTAGGGTTAGGGTTTATGGTTAGTAGGGTAAGGTTTAGGGTTTAGGGTTAGTAGGGTTAGGGTTAGGGGTTAGGGTTAGTTAGGGTTATGGTTAGGGTTAGTAGGGTTAGGGGTTAGGATTAGTTAAGGTTAGGGCTATGCTTATGGTTAGTAGGGTTAGGGTTAGTAGGGTTAGGGTTAGTAGGGTTGTGGTTAGGGGTTTGGGTTTAGGGTTAGGGTTAGAGTTAGGGTTAGGGGTTAGGGTTAGCTAGGGTTAGGGTTATGCTTATGGCTAGTAGGGTTAGGGGTTAGGGTTTAGGATTAGGGTTAGGTTTAGTTAGGGTTAGGGTTATGCTTATGGTTAGTAGGGCTAGGGTTAGTAGGGTTAGGGTTAGGGGTTAGGGTTTAGGGTTAGGGTTAGAGTTAGGGTTATGGTTAGGGTTAGTAGGGTTAGGGTTAGGGTAAGGGTTAGGGTTAGCTAGGGTTAGGGTTATGCTTATGGTTAGTAGGGTTAGGGTTATTAGGGTTAGGGGTTATGGTTATGGTTATGGTTAGTAGAATTAGGGGTTAGGGTTAGTAGGATTAATGGTTAAGGGTTAGGATTAGTAGGGTTATGGTTAGGGGTTAGGGTTTAGGGTTAGGGTTAGTAGGGTTAGGGTAAGGGTTAGGGGTTAGGGTTAGTTAGGGTTAGTAGAGTCAGGATTTATGGTTAGGCTTATGCTAATAGTTAGTAGGGTTAGGGTTAGTAGGGTTAGGGTTTAGAGTTATGCTTATGATTAGCAGAGTTAGGGTTAGGGGTTAGGGTTAGTAGGGTTACGGTTATGCTTATGGTTAGCAGAGTTAGAGGCTAGGGTTAGAGTTTAGGGTTAGTAGGGTTAGGGTAAGGGTTAGGGGTTAGGGTTAGGGTTAGGGTTAGTTAGAGTTAATGGTAAGGGTTAAGGGTTAGGGGTTAGGGATAGTTAGGGTAAGGGTTAGTGATTTTACATTATTAAATTAAAACTGCCAGTGGTGATGTTAATATGCCCTTTGACTGACATGTGTCTGCATTCAGCTCACCTTGCTTTGCAGGGAGTTTCCAGGAGCACCACATGGAGGAACGGATACACTCCCTTTAAACCATGCTTAGTCTTCTTCTGCTTTCCGATTTCCGATGTGAAAAAAATATCGGAATCGGAAATCGGAATTCCGATATCACAAATATCAGGCCGATTTCCGATATTTCAATATCGGAAAGCTCATCCCTAGTCATGGAGTAATAAGGCAGGAGACAAGGAAAGTCACTTTATCATTTACTGTAGATCAGATGCAGTTCAGAGGAGATATTACAACTCTCACCAGGTTTACAGTCTGATCTGCAAGATTAGAGTTATCCTTCTCTCTGCAGAGACTCAGTGTAAGCTTCCTGCTATTCTAATCCCTTCCGGAACCAAGGCTTCCCGGAGTTTGGAACTTCCAGTACAGACACTACTTACTGTGTTTTCTTCCCTTGGCAACTTGCAGCTTGGATTCTGTGTGAAGCTCAAGTTTCTTTTTGCACAATCCTTCACTGATCGTAGTTTGCTGCAGTCTTCCTTGGGGAAAACACTCTACTTTTGGCTGTATAAACCCACACAGTCTTTCAGCTTACCACCCTGCTCTAAAAGCATGGATGGCCTAGGGGCTGACTCCCTGATTCTTCTTAGCTTTACTCCTGGAGGGAGCACATGTTATGGCTTCCAGGAGCATTCTCCATTTTTCTCCACCGTCTTCCTCCCAGAACAACAACAACTCAACTTCTCCCCCTCCCAGTTAGGGTATGTCTGCAAAGCTCTAAGCTTCAGACAAGTAAGGGAGTGAGGTAAATTTTGTGTGTGTGTTGTAGTCTCTAGCAGAGAAAGCATAACTCCCATTGCTCACAAAACACATACAAAACAGTACATATTTAACCGTTTTGTGGCGACAAAGACACATGGCGCCACACTTACCCAGTGCTTTGGCACATAATGAAGATAGAGGAAGAGGATATTGCATGTGGTAGAAAAAGAGATCAATGGGATTTGCACAAAGGACCAGATGGGGAGCTGCAGCAGTGTGATAGTTGAGCAATGAGATATTATTTTTTAACCCTTTCCTGGCCCTCTATAAATCCACAAAATTTCAGCTGACCAGGTACCACTTTCTGAATATCCACAAAACATTACAAAAAATTGGATTCAGGAGAATCTATTTTTTTTTTTAAATTTGAGTAGAATTCAACTTTCCTTTACCAGTTTGCTCATCTTTAATTAATTACTAGCTTTCTTCAGTTTGCAGATTGCAATAAGCTACTAAATTGTCTGGTATGGTAGCACAAGATAACAATAAAGTGGTTACCGCATGAAAAGCACATGTCGCCTATCCACAAGATTGGTGATGTATGTATGGTCTCTGGGGGTCTGACAACTGTAATTTCCACTGATCATGGAACCAGGATTTCATGTATGAGAAGGTACAATGTTCAAACAGTTTTTTTTACAAGTGTCAGTCATATTCTCTTTCTTCTCTCCTCGCTTCCTATCTCCTCGCTTCCTAAAGCTCAATGTGGACAAATCTGAACTCATCATCTTTCCTCCATCTCACGTATCTCTTGCCTACCTGATCTCTCTATCATGTATCTCTTACCACCTGATCTATCACTTTCTCCTGTACCAAAAATCTGCTGCCGCGGAATAACCCTTGACTCTACTCTGTCCTTCAAACCGCACATCCAAGCCCTGTGAAATTTAGAAAAATTTATTCAGCATTTATATCACAGTCACATTGAATCTGGATTAATCTGCACATGCATTACATCATTTTCAATTAATAACATGATAAATAAATAGTAATAGTACATTTACCGTATTTTTTGCTTTATAAGACGCTCCGGATTATAAGACGCACCACAAATTTTGAGGAGAAAAATAGGAAAAAACTTTTTTTAATAAAATGGTGGTGCCTCTTGTAACCAGGTGTCTTATTGCTTACTGGGGGGTGGTGGCTGCGGTGAAGTGGGGTCCCAGGGTCGCTGCTGGAGGAGGCAGGCGTGGGGTGATACTGCAGGCCGCAGGAAGGGATGAGAGGGTGCTCCGATGTGCATCGCGCTGCCAGGGGGGCTCGTGATGCTATCAGGGGGGCTCGTACTGCTATCAGGGGGGCTTGTGCTGCTGCCAGGAGTCTGTGCTGCTACCATGGGGGCTTGTGCTGCTATCAGGGGGGCTTGTCCTGCTGCCAGGGGTCTGTGCTGCTATCAGGGGGGCTTGTGCTGCTGCCAGGGGTCAGTGCTGCTACCATGGGGGCTTGTGCTGCTATCAGGGGGGCTTGTGCTGCTGCCAGGGGTCTGTGCTGCTACCATGGGGGCTCGTGCTGCTATCAGGGGGGCTTGTCCTGCTGCCAGGGGTCTGCGCTGCTATCAGGGGAGCTTGTGCAGCTGCCAGGGGGGTCTGTGCTGCAGCCCGGGGCTCTGCCGACACTTACCGGGTGTAGGCCGCAGGGGTGTCCGGGCGTCTCCGGGTGTCTGTCGGCGCTGTGGGTGTCGCCGGGTGCCCAGCCCAGTCCAGAGATCACCATCAGCGCATGAGCCGTCCCCGCAGCGGCCGCCATATTGCCGGAGCCAGCCAAAACAGAGGGAATCGAGAGGGAGCCCCGGGGCTCTGGCCTGTCGCAAAATGTCGGCAGAGCCCTGGGATGGGAATCGGAGACACTGCTGGGCACGTGGAGACATGGCTGGGCACCCGGCGACACCCACAGCACCGAAGGACACCCGGAGACGCCAGGACACCCCTGCGGCCTACACCAAGTTTGGGGGAAAAAAAGTGCGTCTTACAAAGCGGAAAATACGGTAAATAACACAGGGTACTTAGTTGAACAGTTTCGATCAAAAGAGCATAAAAGCTATCCCACTGTGACAAGGTGAACCCAGTTAAGAACGACCGTTAGGCCAGAGTCACACTACCGTAGAATATGGACGAGTGCTATGCAAGAAAACATCGCATAGAATTTGGCCAAGTGTTAATCTATGGGACAGCTCACATCACCATTAATTTTCTCACGCGTATTGTGTGCTTATTAAATCGCAGCATGCTGTGATTGTCACTGAGACTCGGTAGAGACTAGCCAATGCAAGCCTATGGGTGCGAGAAAAAAAATAAAATCGAACAGCACTCAGACCATGCATCCTTTGAAAAGCCGGCAATTCATGTGCTGTATACAGTAAAATCACACTAACAGGTTAGATAAGAATAGATAGAATAGGTATATACATACTGTACATCTCAGGCAAAAATTAAGAGACCACTACATCAAAATCCTGTCATGGGCAGCCCATTCTCCAGACCTGAACCCCTTTGAAAACCTCTGTAATGTAATCAAGAGGAAGATAGTCACAAGCCATCAAACAAAGATAAACTGCTTAAAAAAGACTGGTGGCAAGCATGCCAAGACGCACGAAAGCTGCTTTTAAAAATCATGGTTATTCCACAAAATATTGATTTCAGAACTCTTCCTGAGTTAAAACATTAGTATTGTTGCTTGTAAATGATTATGAACTTGTTTTCTTTGCATTAGTTGAGGACTGAAAGCACTGTTTTTTTTTAATTTTGACCATTTCTCCTTTTCAGAGAAAAACAAAATTTATTGCTTGTTATTGCATGTTGTCAGAAGTTTGTAGACAAAAAGAACAATTTACATTTTACTCAGAAACATACCTATAAAGAGAAAAATCAGACAAACTGCTGAACATTTGGAAGTGGTCTCTTAATTTTTGCCAGAGCTGTATATAGAATACCCATATATACACTCACTGGCCACTTTATTAGGTACACTTGTCCAACTGTGTGTTAAGACTTAATTTCTAATCAGCCAATCACATGGCGGCAACTCAGTGCATTTAGGCATGTAGACATGGTCAAGACAATCTCCTGCAGTTCAAACCGAGCATCAGTATGGGGAAGAAAGGTGATTTGAGTGCCTTTGAACGTGGCATGATTGTTGGTGCCAGAAGGGCTGGTCTGAGAATTTCAGAAACTGCTGATCTACTGGGATTTTCACGCACAACCATCTCTAGGGTTTACAGAGAATGGTCCGAAAAAGAAAAAAAATCCAGTGAGCGGCAGTTCTGTGGCCGGAAATGCCATGTTGATGCCAGAGGTCAGAGGAGAATGGGCAGACTGGTTCGAGCTGATAGAAAGGCAACAGTGACTCAAATTGCCACCCGTTACAACCAAGGTAGGCAGAAGAGCATCTCTGAACGCACAGTGCGTCGAACTTTGAGGCAGATGGGCTACAGCAGCAGAAGACCACACTGGGTACCACTCCTCTCAGCTAAGAACAGGAAACTGAGGCTAAAATTTGCACAAGCTCATCGAAATTGGACAGTAGAAGATTGGAAAAACGTTGCCTGGTCTGATGAGTCTCGATTTCTGCTGCGACATTCGGATGGTAGGGTCAGAATTTGGCGTAAACAACATGAAAGCATGGATCCATCCTGCCTTGTATCAACGGTTCAGGCTGGTGGTGGTGGTGTCATGGTGTGGGGAATTTTTTCTGGGCACTCTTTGGGCCCCTTGGTACCAATTGAGCATCGTTGCAACGCCACAGCCTACCTGAGTATTGTTGCTGACCATGTCCATCCCTTTATGACCACAATGTACCCAACATCTGATGGCTACTTTCAGCAGGATAATGCGCCATGTCATAAAGCTCGAATCATCTCAGATTGGTTTCTTGAACATGACAATGAGTTTACTGTACTCAAATGGCCTCCTCAGTCACCAGATCTCAATCCAATAGAGCATCTTTGGGATGTGGTGGAACGGGAGATTCGCATCAGGGATGTGCAGCCGACAAATCTGCGCCAACTGTGTGATGCCATCATGTCAATATGGTCCAAAATCTCTGAGGAATGCTTCCAGCACCTTGTTGAATCTCTGCCACGAAGAATTGAGGCAGTTCTGAAGGCAAAAGGGGGTCCAACCCCTTACTAGCATGGTGTACCTAATAAAGTGGCCAGTGAGTGTATATAGATAACAGTGACACACACGTGGTGAAAATTGTTGGTACCCCTCCTTTAATGACAGAAAAACTCACAATGGTGACTCAAATAACTTGAATCTGACAAAAGTAATAATAAATCAAAAATCTATGAAAATGAACAAATGAAAGTCAGACATTGCTTTTCAACCATGCTTCCACAGAATTTTAAAAAAATAAAACTCATGAAATAGGCTGGACAGAAATGATGGTAAGTTTAACTAAATATTTTGTCGCACAACCTTTTGCGGCAATCACTGCAATCAAACGATTCCTGTAACTGTCAATGAGACCTCTGCACCTCTCAACAGGTATTTTGGCCCACTACTCAAGAGCAAACTGCTCCAGTTGTCTCGTGTTTGAATTTGGCTTTTCCAGGCGAAATGTTTCAGCTCTTTCCAAAGATGCTCAATAGGATTTAGGTCCGGGCTCATAGAAGGCCACTTCAGAATAGTCCAGTGTTTTCCTCTTAGCCATTCTTGGGTGTTTTTAGATGTGTTTTGTGCCATTTTCCTGTTGCAAGACCCATGACATGAGACTAAGCTTTCTGACACTGGGCAACACATTTCTTTCTAGAATCCCTTGATCATCTTGAGATTGCATTGTACCCTGCACAGATTCTAGACACCCTGTGCCAGTTGGAGTAAAGGAGACCAAGAACATAGCAGAGCCTCCTCCATGTTTCACAGTAGGGACAGTATTCTTTTCTTGATATGCTTCATTTTTCTGTCTGTGAACAAAGAGCTGATGTGCCTTTGCAAAAGTTCCATTTTTGTGTCATCTGTCAATAGGACATTCTACCAGAAGCTTTGTGGCTTGTCAACAAGTAGTTTGGCAAATTCCCATCTGGCATTTTTATTATTTTTTTTCAACAATGGTGTCCTCCTTGGTCATCACCCATGAAGCCCACTTTGGCCCATATAATGACAGATGGTGCCATCTGATTTTCCTCAAGCTTGAAGTTCACCTTTAACCCCTTTACCCCCAAGGGTGGTTTGCATGTTAATGACCAGGCTAATTTTTACAATACTGACCACTGTCCCTTTATGAGGTAATAACTCTGGAACGCTTCCATGGATCTTGGTAATTCTGACAATGTTTTCTGTTGACTTAGTGTACTTCATGATAGTGGTACAATTTTTTTGATGTGACTTGCACTTATTTGTGAAAAAATGAAAATTTGGTGAAAATTTTGAACATTTTGCAATTTTCCAACATTGAATTTTCATGCCCTTAAATCACAGAGATATGTCACATAAATACTTAATAAGTAACATTTCCCACATGTCTACTTTACAAAAAAATAAAAAAAAACTGGAGTCTGAACTGAGAAAGTAAGTTAATGTGTATGTACAATGTAAGTGCTTATTGACACTTGTCCACTTTACATGTCTAATTTGGAACCCAAATTTTTTTTTGTTAGGAAATTATAAGGGTTAAAAGTTGACCAGCGATTTTCATTTTTACAACAAAATTTACAAAACCATTGTTTTTAGGGACCACATGAAATTTGAAGTCACTTTGAGGGGTCAATATAATAGAAAATACCCAAAAGTGACACCATTCTAAAAACTGCACCCCTCAAGGTGCTTAAAACCACATTCAATAAGTTTATTAACCCTTCAGGTGCTTCACAAGAATTTTTGGAATGTGTAAAAAAATTAACATTTAACTTTTTTTCGCAAAAAATTTACTTCAGATCAATTTGTTTTATTTTTACCAAGGGTAACAGGAGAAATTGGACCCCAAAAGTTGTTGTACAATTTGTCCTGAGTACGCTGATACTCCATATATGCAGGTAAACCACTGTTTGGGCACGTGGCAGAGCTTGGAAGGGAAGGAACGCCGTTTGAGTTTTCAATGCAAAATTGTTTGAAATTGAGATCAGACGCCATGTTGTGTTTGGAGAGACCCTGATGTGTCTAAACAGTGGAAACCCCCAATTATAACTTCAACCCTAACCCAAACACACCCCTAACTCTAATCCCAACTCTAACCATAACCCTAACCACAAACCTAACTCTAACACAACCCTAACCCTAATCCTAATCCCAACCGTAATCCTAACTTTAGCCCCAACCTTAACCCTAACTTTAGCCCCAACCCTAACTTTAGCCCCAACCCTAACCATAACTATAGACCCAACCCAAACCATAGCCTTAACCCTATCCCTAACCCTAGCCCGAACCGTAATGGGAAAATGGAAATCAATAGATTTTTTTAATTTTATTATTTTTCCCTAACTAAGTGGATGATAAAGGGGGGGTTTGATTTACTATTTATAGTGGGTTTTTATGTTTGGCAACTGTCACACATTAAAAGATGCTTATTATTGCGAAAAATTACTTTTGCATCACCACATTTTGAGAGCTATAATTTTTCCATAGTTTGGCCTACAGAGTCATGTGAGGTCCTGTTTTTGCGGGACGAGTTGACATTTCATTTGTACCATTTTCGCGCACATGACTTTTTTGATCGCTTTTTATTCCGATTTTTGGGAGGCAGAATGAACAAAAACCAGCAATTCATGAATTTGTTTTTTTGGGGGGTGTTTATACCGTTCCCTGTGTGGTAAAATTGATAAAGCGGTTTTATTCTTCGGGTCAGTATGATGACAGCGATACCTCATTTATATCTTTTTTTATGTTTTGGCGCTTTTATACAATAAAAACTATTTTAGATAAAAAAATAATTATTTTTGCATCTCTTTATTCTAAGAGCTATAATTTTTTTATTTTTCTATGATGGAGCTATATGGTAGCTTGTTTTTTTGCGGGACAAGATGACTTTTTCAGCGGTACCACGATTATTTATATCACTCTTTTTGATTGTGTTTTATTCCACTTTTTGTTCAGCAGTATGATGATAAAGCATGGCTTTTTTGCCTTGATTTTTTTTTAAATGGTGTTCACTAAAGGGGTTAACTAATGGGACAGTTTTATAGGTCGGATTGTTAGGGATGTGGTGATACTAAATATGTTTACATTTATTGTTTAGATTTTTTAAAAAATATTTATTTATTGTTGGAATAAATATTGATTTATTATTATATTTTATTATTTTTTTAATATTTTTACAATTATTTAAAACATTTTTTATTTAATTCTTACTTTTACACTGTGTCCCACTATGGGACACACATTTTGTGCAGGCTGATCACTTCTATCACTTGATCACGGGTGGCACAGTGGCTCAGTGATTAGCACTGCTTGGTGGGTTTGAATCCCACCAAGGACATCTGCAAGGTGTTTGTATGTTCTCCCTGTGTTTGCATGGGTTTCCTCCAGGTACTCCGGTTTCCTCCCACATTCTAAAGACATACAGGGACAGTGATGATGATGTGTGCAAGCTGTAATGCACTGCGGAATATGTTAGCGCTATATAAAAAAATAAAGAAAGAAGAAAGATTCTATAGCATGCAGATCTGTATGCTATAGAAGCTGTCAGCATAGCAGCTTCTATAACACTAACCTGATAGACTTCCTGCAAATGACAAGAAGTCTCTCAGCTCTGGAGACCTGGATGTTGTCATGATGACATCGCATCTCCATGGCAGCATTCGGTACCCTGCGTTATAATGCAGGGCCTCCGATCCAAAGGCAGAGGGGTTGTCAGTGCTGACAGCCCCTGTGCCTGCTCCTGGAACGCTGTGCTCATGTTTGATTGCAGTGTTCCGGAGGTTACAGTGCCGGGACGGCTCCTGGCTAGGGATCAGTGAGTAGTGAAATACTCTGACTTGCTGTACTCACTACACCGTGTGCAGAATTATTAGGCAAGTTGTATTTGAGAGGATTCTTTTTATTATTGAATAACAACTATGTTCTCAATCAACCCAAAAGACTCATAGATATCAAAGCTTAATATTTTTGTAAGTTGGAGTGGTTTTTTTTTAAGATTTGGCTATCTTAGGAGGATATCTGTTTGTGCAGGTAACTATTACTGTGCGTAATTATTAGGCAACTTAATAAAAACCAAATATATACCCATCTCACTTGTTTATTTTCACCAGGTAAACCAATATAACAACACAAAATGTAGAAATAAACATTTCTGACATTCAAAAACAAAACAAAAAAAATCAGTGACCAATATAGCCACCTTTCTTTACGATGACACTCAAAAGCCTTCTATCCATAGATTCTGTCAGTTGCTTGATCTGTTTACGATCAACATTGCGTGCCGCAGCCACCACAGCCTCCCAGACACTGTTCATGTTTTTCTTGCACGATACCAACTTCTTCCTGCACCACTGCTTGAAGAAGGTGTCTTCCAGAAACTGACAGTAGGTCTGGGAGTTGAGCTTCAACCCGAAAAGGTCCCACAAGTTCATCTTTGATGATACCAGCCCATACCAGTACCTCACCTCCACCTTGCTGGCATCTGAGTCGGAGTGAAGCTCTCTGCCCTTTACTGATCCAGCCTCGGGCCCATCCATCTGGCCAATCAAGAGTCGCTCTCATTTCATCAGTCCATAAAACCTTAGAAAAATCAGTCTTAAGATATTTCTTGGCCCAGTCTTGACATTTTATCTTATGTTTCTTGTTGAAAGGTGGTCGTTTTTCAGCCTTCCTTACCTTGGCCATGTCCCTGAGTATGGCACACCTTGAGCTTTTTGATACTCCAGTAACGTTGCAGCTCTGAAATATGGAAAAACTGGTGGCAAATGGCATCTTGGCAGCTTCACGCTTGATTTTCCTCAATTCATGGACAGTCATTTTGCGCCTTTTTTTATCAACACGCTTCTTGCGATCCTGTTGGATATTTGCCATGAAACGCTTGATTGTTCGGTGATCACGCTTCAAAAGTTTAGCAATTTCAAGAATTCAAGACTGCTGTATCCCTCTGCAAGACATCTCACAATTTTTGACTTTTCAGAGTCCGTCAAATCTCTCTTCTGACCCATTTTGCCAAAGGAAAGGAAGTTGCCTAATAATTAAGCACACCTTATATAGGGTTTTGATGTCATTAGACCACACCCCTCCTCATTACAGAGATGCAAATCACCTGATTTACACAATTTGCAGTTGGCTTTCAAGCCTATACAGCTTGAAGTAGGACAACATGTATAAAAAGGATGATGTGATCAAAATACTCATTTGCCTAATAATTCTTCACACAGTGTATGAGTAGCTCCTAATACTCGGGTACTCGTAATGAGTAGCGAGTCCAATGTAAGTCTATGGGAAAATGGGCTGTTTGTGTGTGCGGATGCTGTGCGGGGACTGTGCGGGACTGTGCTGGGCTGTTTAGGGACTCGCCGGGCTGTGCGAGGACTGTACTGGGCTGTGTGGGACTGTGCTGGGACTGGCCAGGCTGTTCAGGGACTGTGACAGGCTCTGCGGGGACTGTGCGGGGACTTTGCCGGGCTGCGCGGGACTGTGCTTGGCTGTTCGGGGACTGTGCGGGGACTGTGCCGGGCTGTGCAGGGACTGTGCCAGGCTGTGCGGGACTGTGCTGGGCTGTGCTGGGTTGTGCAGGGACTGTGCCGAATATTGCGAGGTGAGTAGTGAAATTTACTTGCCAAGATTCGAGTACCGCATTACTCGCCGAGTACTGAATCCTAACGAGTATACTCGCTCATCCCTACTCCGGCATTAGTGCCGGGTGTCAGCTCTGAGAATCAGCTGACAGCTGGCCGCAATCAGCCGCACTCCCCCCGTTAGCGCGGCTGATCGCACATGACCTATTATACGATCCATGGGCATTAAGGCCCAGGGCACATGTATGGTATAGTACGTCAAATGTCGTAAAGGGGTTAATCTGTTTAGAAATTTTTCCGGGCTTTTTTGTTGCCATTCGTATTATCCCTTTCTTTGATTTTTCATCAATTTTCCTCCTGCGGCTACGTCTAGGGAGGTTGGCTACAGTCCCATGGAGCTTAAATTCTGAATATTGGATATGGTCTTATAACTTTTACCTTTAACATGTTTGTCTTAGAGATGCACCATTTCTGGGGCAGCTGAGAGCTGATGTTTTTAACCAGGAGGGGGCCAGCATCCATGACTCCTTTCTAGGGCTATTAATATCAGTCCGCAGCTTTCTGCATAGCCTTTGCTGGTTATTAATTATATGGAGATCCCACATCATTTTTTTGGAGGCTCTACCTTTTTAATAGTCAGCAAAGGCTAAGTATACAGTTGTGAGCTGATATTAATAGCCTGGTAAGCTCCATGGGTATTACCCCCTTCCCAGGCTTAAACATCTGCCCCCAGCCATTGGCTTTCCCTCTGCTGGTTCCGAAAATTGCGTGGAACCCCACGCCATTTTTTTCTGAAAAATAATCTGTTATTAATTAAATACATGTACAGTAATTTGCACACACACTGTACTAATTGTATTTGTCACAGACATCTATATATCTACCTATTCTATATGTTTTAATGTATGTAACCCATCTCTTCTATCCTGTCGGCTCCTGCAGTGATTTTACAGAACACGGCAGATGAATTGCTGGCTTTTTTTCTATGCAATACAAATGCATTATATGTGTGTCACTAACATATATATATATATATATATATACACACATCTATTCCATGTGTGTGTTTGTATTCTATTTATTCTATTCTAACTTGTCACTCTGTGATTATACTGTACACGGCAGATGAATTGCCAGCTTTTAATCTTTTTATCTATCTAATGTATATATGGGTGTGTGTTTTGAAGAATATTTCCTTTGAAAACGATGTGTAAATGGCAGAGAATTGCTGTATGTAAAAGCTCACATTAAAATCGCATTGCAATCGGACAGCAATCACACTGCATTCAGATGTAAATCAGATGCTAGGTGTGAGAAATCTTATTGTACTCGCATGACACTCCTGCGACTCTCTACAAGGAGACTCTGACCGAATTTCCATAGGTTAAGTGTGCAGCCAGTGTCACACTAAACATATGGAAAATCAGTCCGAGTCTACCTGCAGAGAGTTGCACAAGTGTTCTCTGTATGGTCATCTGTGTGTAATGCATTTGCAATGCGATGATGCAATTTTCTCCCACCCGTGTATCCGTATGAGATGTGAATGGCTTTACATTTCTCACTGACTTTCCCCATTGAATTAAATGGCTCAATGGACTGAAATAAGGAAAATGTGTGTGTATTTATCGCAAGCTAGACGAATGGTCCATGTGGCGTCCAAGTTTTTCTCGCACCCATAGACTTGCATTGGCGAGTGTCAGACGATATACGTGTACAGTCGCAGAATGCTGCGATTTTACATGCATGTCGAATACGCCTGAGAAAAAAATACGGTGATGTGAGCTGCCCCATAGATTAATACTGGTCCGAGTGCTATGCGGTAGTGTGATGCTGGCCTTTGACTACACATTGTCTTGGTGGGAAGGCTTTTATGCTCTTTTGATCAAAACCATTCAACTAAGTACAAAGTGTTATTTATGGGTCGCCTTCCCAGGGCTGTGGGATACTCGGTACCGGGCTGGTATCAGAGGGATGATTCACAGCAGCAGTGACCCGGACCGTGGCCCTGGGCGCCCAAGTAATAGGAAAATGTGAATCGTGGTGGAATGTAGTTAAATTAATAGTTTGTGACGCCACCTGTGGTGTTCGGCAAGTGAGGTGTTAAGCCGACGCTGCTTGCAGATCCTCTAGGGCTGGTGGTATGTTGCAGCCAAGATGGTGAAGCTCCCCACAGGTGAAGCTGTGGCCCCAGGGTAGTGTAGATGTGGAATTAGAGGAGAGGCACAAGCGGTGTAGAAGCCGGTACCCAGATGTAGCGGTGCCAGGTGCGTTGGCGCAAGAATGAATGGAGGACACCAGGGCTTGTAGTTCCAAAGCTTTACTCACAGTCTGTAGTGCACACAGGTGCCTGCCTCCGTGCCGTGTCCTCCGAGTCAGAGACTCAGTCAACCTCCAGGCAAGATGGAATGCTCCCTTCCAAAACTCCGCCAACATGATCCTTTCTGAACGTCTCCTCTATAGCGCCTTTAAGTGTGAAGTACTCCCAGTACTGAGTTACACTGGAGTGCCTCATGACTGATGTTCCCAAGAAATCTACTTTTATGGCAGACAGCTGTAGCCTGCTTCGGGGACTCCTTACTCCTGAGTCCCGGCTCACTATCCAAGTTGCTGTTGTGCCCCCAAGTCTTAGATGGGAGTAGTGCATTTACAGCCCACTACTCCACCGGTGTCTGCTGCAGAACCATTAGTGTCCATACAACCTCGGGGACCGGGCCCCGGCCTTGCGCTTAGAACTTCTAGGCAGGGTTCTTCCTCTAACCCACGTCCTCTGTTTTCCCTTTTACTCCTACGTTCCGTACTTGTCTTTCTTTCTTATGGAAGCTCAGGCTTCAGTTCAATGTCTTTCTCCTTCTTTCCTTTCCCGTGCCAGCTGGCTCAGATCACTGAGGCAGCTGCAGCACTCCTTCCTCCATCCTTCTTCCAGGGATCTCCTTTCCTCACTCCTCTATGAGTGACTTCCTCCCTCAGACTGACCTGTAATTCTAAACTTTCCCGCTCTTTTATGTATTCTCAACTCCACCCGCCTCCCAGCACGTTTCGCGTTCCAAGCAGGGAGCCACCAAAGGTGCTCTGCTACACTCCAAGCAGGGAGCCGCAATGTGGCTTTGCTGAACTACTCTGTTGTGTGGGGTACGAGTGTTGGAGCGTGGTCAGGAGCCTCCAACTTACCTGAATGGTGGTGCACCACACCTCAGGAGGAGGTGCAGTACCTCTGTGGCGACTGAGCCTCAGGGGCGCCACATTTACATGCACTTTTACTATTTATTTACTTACTACAAGGTATTTGCTCATTTTATTTTTATCCTGGGTATTGTCTCTTAAATGGCCCCAGCGTGAATGTGCACCTACACATTGCACTTATACCATCATATTCTCTAGCTCATTTCTTTGCTTTTGCAATTACTAACATGGTTAATTGTTAATAATTCTTTTCATGACTGTTTTTCTTGACTGATATTATAGAAATAACTGTAGCAAATAAACAGGAATACCACATAAAACCAATGATAACAAGCAAAATTTTCACTATAAAAAAGCTGACACATTACATTTCTAATTTCAGTTATAACCTTTTTTTTAAGTTTTCTTGTTGAAGGATTCGATTATGTCCCATGTCTAGTCACATATGGTTATTTACTTGTCTCCAAACTCCAATGGTTCCTAAGTCGCCTATGAGACGTAAAACAGCTCTGCACCATATTCTACATGCTACCAGCTTATGAGAGACTGGCCATATCTAGCCTGTTCAGATCTCGATTGTCAAGCATAAGTGGAGAATAGATAAAATGTCTGACAGCCATTTCATTCATTGTATTTGTAAGGGACTCCCGTTAGCATTAGTGTGTTCTTCCCTGAACAAGCAGCCATTGCCTCTCATCTACAGTGGGGAAAATAAGTATTTGATACACTGCCAATATTGCATGTTTTCCATCTGCAAAGAATCGAGAGGTCTGTAATTTTTATCGTACATACACTCCAACTGTGAGAGACAGTAAATCACATTGTATGATTTTTACATAATTAATTTTATTATTAGTATTCATTTTTATAGCGCCATTTATTCCATGGCGCTTTACATTTGATAAAGGGGCATACAAAGACAAGTACAATAAACATGAGCAATACAAGGCACACAAAAGTACAATAGGAGAGTGGACCCTGCCCGTGAGGGCTTGCAGTCTACAGGTGATGATTAATTTGCATTTTATTGCATGAAATAAGTATTTGATACAATAGAACAATAGAAATTAGTGTTTGGTATTGAAACCTTTATTTGTAATTACAAAGGCCAGACATTTCCTGTAGTTCTTGACCAAGTAGTCACACACTGCAGCAGGGATTTTGGCCCACTCCATCATACAGGTCTTCTCCAGATCATTCTGGTTTGGGGATGTCCCTGGGCAACATAAAGTTTCAGCTCCCTCCAAAGATTTTCTATTGGGTTCGTCAGGGCCTTGAAATGCCTCTTATGGACTCACTCATTAGTTGCCTTGGCCGTGTGTTTTGGATCATTTTCATGTTGGAAGGCCCAGCCATGGCCCATCTTCAATTTTCTTATTGAGGGAAGGAAGTTGTTGGCCAAAATCTCGCAATACATGACCCCATCCATCCACCTTTCAATACGGTGCAGTTGTCCTGTACACTTTGCAGAAAAGTACCCCCAAAGTACGATTGTGAAGAATATTGGAGATATAATTTCATGTAAATCATTTGTATCCTATTTGGCATTGATTATAAAGCCTCTTTACTTTGTGCAGCAGGGAAATGAAACCCGGCTCAGGTAGTCCATCATTCTTAAAGCCTCAAGGAGAAAGCTAGCACCTAGCTAAGCAGGTAGTCAAACCTCAAAAGGCAGTGAGTGACAGATCTCACACCTTGAGCTTAGCTGCTCAGGACAAAGGCATGCTTGCATTACAGAGTCATGCTGAATGAAAGCTGCCAAACAAACTTTGCATAACATTCTAGAAATATAATTCCATATTGATTTTTTCTTACAGCTTCTTATATTTTTTTAAATAAATTTAAACTTAGGGTGTCAGCTTTGAAGGACTAAAAAGTATCATTAAGACAAATTTAGCGACTATAATTTTTCATCATCCAAAAAATCAAAGGGTGGCACATTAGTAGCAGCCAGATGCAAAGCTCAACCAGTAAAATTATCAAGGATCCCCTGAGAAAAAGAAGAGATGCTTGAGAGCAATAAAAATGTACAGTTCTTTATTGGCACTGAGGCACTGGCACTACATATCAAATCTTGCAGAGGAAGTCACTACAAGGATCAATGCCTCGTGTCTATAAACTGGTGTCATTTAAAAACTTCTTATTTTGGTTGCTCATGAAAAGTTTAACTTCCATTGATGTTCTAGGGCACTAAGCTGCACACCAGTTGCATACTCTAGTACACACTTAGCTTGAACAGAGCTACATGGCACATGGATAGCCTACTTTTCTATTCAAATGGACCCTCATTCAGGTTATTGGTGGAGGTCCAAAGAGTTCTACTTTGATCTCTTCTGACCAGAGCACCTTTTTCCACATGCTGGCTGTGTCCCCTACATGATATGTTAAAGAAGGTGCTCTGGTCAAATGAGACCAAAATAGAACTTTTTGGGCTAAATGCAAAGCACTGGGTGGCAGAAAACACCATCCCCACCATTAAACATGGTGATGGCAGCATCATGCTGTGGGAATGCTTTTCTTCAATAGGGACAGGGAAGCTGGTCAGAGCTGATGGGAAGATGGATGGAGTTAAATACAGGGCAACCTTCAAGAGGCTCTTTTAGTAGCTGCAAAATACTTGAGCCTGGGGCATAGATTTACCTTCCTGCAGAACAATGATTTTAAACATGCTGCCAGAGCTACAATGGGATGCTTTAGATCAAAGAAAATTCATATGGGTGAATGGCCCAGTCAAAGTCCAGACCTAAATTCCATTGAGAATCTGTGGCAAGACTTGAAAATTGCTGTTCACAGACGCCTCCATCCAATCTCACTGAGGTAAACCTACTTTTGCAAAGAAGAATGGACAAAAATATTACCCACTAAATGTGCAAAGCTGGCAGGCATTCTGCAAAAGACTTGTAGCAGTAACTCCAGCAAAATGTGGTCCTACAAAGTATTGACTCATGGAGGCTGAATACAAATGGACATCACAATTTTCAGATTTAAATATATAGAAAATCATGTATCATTTTCTTTACACTGTACAAATACTTTCTGTTCTGTTTTGGTATATCACAGAAAATCCTGTTAAAAAACATTCAAGTTTGTGGGTGTAGCGTGAAAAAATGTGAAAAAGTTCTTTGGGTATCAATACCTTTTCAAGGTACTGTGTATATATCGCATTTAAGATGAATCAATAAAGTACACCCACCGTCATGTTTAATGGATGTGTTGCTTGTACTCTTTTGTAGCATTGAATATGTGCATTAAATTGTTGCTAGTTTGTCAGCGTGAGATGTGAGCGGGAGATTGTCTATATTTATCTACAGTATATCCCCTATCATTCCCTCTAATTTCTTTTTCTTCAACCAGCCAGATTTCCTTAATATAGGGTTTTAGTTAGTGACAGACAAGCAGGGCGCTGAGATTCTAAACTGATCAAGTATAAACTAAAAAGCAGAAAAGACCTTGAATCAAAACTGAATAGACGCCTGGTCACTATTTCATGTACCAATCATATGGTAACCAGCTGTTAATCTTCCAGATAACATGGTATTGATTAGGAAACCTATCACAAAGGGCATCAGAGCAGGACACAGGAGTGTTATCTACCTAATAACCTGCCTTCTGTGACAAAGTGTGTAATGAAAATTGAAAAACTATAATTTTTCGCTGTCCTGCAGCACCTCCTATATTACTGCTGGATTCATGGGATATGACAAAATCCACTTTCACATTTAGGATGGAGTCACACTACCGTAGAATACGGACGAGTGCTATGCGAGAAAACATCGCATAGCACTTGCCCCAGTGTTAATCAATGGGGCAGCTCACGTCACCGCATTTTTTCTCAGGCATATTCGATGTGCGTGTAAAATCTCAGCATGCTGCGACTGTACGAGTATATCGTCCGACACTCACCAATGCAAAATACCAAACAACCTGAGTACAGCAATATCTATATAACACAATTAAAAAATGAAAAAAATACATAAAATATATGCTGTAATATATTTTTTAAAAAAATATATAAAAGTGATATATAGTAGCCTCTATAGAGAATGGTAGACCATTTGAGATTAAGTATAGCACCGAAAATGAACAGCTCGAACTTATGGTGTAAAAGAAGGTATCAGATAGTAAAAATAAATAAAGCAAATGCAAGAAAATATCTTTAATAAAATTACCTCTATTTAGACAGTAATGGTAAGCGGTAGCACTGAAGCAAACGTGTGCCCGTACTTGGATTATAAATATTGATATAAAAAGTATATACATCCAAATAGAAACACGGCGGACCAAACATTTTTAAAAAATATTAAGGCCACATATGCACATAAATAGGATCCATTATAAAATAGTTAAAAAACAGGAAAATAATTAATTATGCATATGTTATACTGAATATATACTGCATGTATAACTCTAAATATGCTCATCCAATAAAAAAAGGTGGGTGGAAAAAAGGTGCATAAAATATTTACAATGTAAGGCAATAGGCCGCTAACAATCTACCATGGGTAAATTAGTGAGAAAGTGCTGAGATGCAGTAATATAGCAAAAAAATAATGTAAAGTGCCAAAGTGCCAATGAAAAAGGAGAGCACAAATGAGGGTATATACCTTTGAGGCCCGCCGATCCAAGGACAGCACAAGCCCGAAGCGTGTTTCCGATTTGATCCTGCGAGACTAGCGCAACATTTTTTTTCATCAATAGAGAGGGAAGTGTCGGAAAACCTTACGCCTCAAAACCAGCTCAACATCATGCAGGCCTGTCAGGCTGCTTACAGCCACACATTGCAGTAGCAGCAGTCCCAAAGCTACAATCCACAGGCCGGAGGATATTACCAGAAGCCGAACATATACTTTACAACTCCCACCTCCTTCAGTTCAGTGATCCACCTCGTTCCCAAGTTCACCATCCCTGCAGCCAGCAGCATCCACCACACTCCTAAGTTCATCATCCCTACAGCCAGCAGGATCCACCACGGTCCCAAGTTCATCATCCCTGCAGCCAGCAGCATCCACCACACTCCCAAGTTAAGCAGCCCGGCAGCCAGCAGCATCCACCACGCTCTGAAGTTCAGCACCCCTGCAGTCAGCAGCATCCACCACGCTGCTCAGTCCAGCAGCATGCAAGAAGACTGCTACAGAGGCCACCAATCCCACTGGGCCAAGAAAACAAAGGACAAAAAAACAGATTACCACCAGGACGAAGACCCGGAGGCAAAAAAAACCCTGCCAAAATTGGACCCACCACCTCCACCCTCAGTGGCAATGTGTCTCTGTTGTCAAATGTGTCACTACCTTCCCTTGTGTCTGTACCTTCCAGTTTGTCTATCCATTCCCATGATTCCATTCATGATCCAATCCTTCAGTTTGTTGCTCTTCCCCTGTAACCCCTTCCTCATCAACTACCACCCAGTCTTCACTTCCCCACACCCCCATCATCCACCCCATCTCACCAACAGATAGACCCCAATCCTAAACCCAATTATTTTTTTGTTAAATAAAATTTTTATCTTCTTTGCAACATCTGTGTTTTATTTGTCTCTTTAAGCGCTGCCGCCGCAAACACACGTGTCATCGAAACTCCGTTCAAACATCCTCATGTAGTCGAAAAACTTCTGAGGGTTTGCACGCAGCTCGGTGTACAATGAGTGGTAAGCTCCACGGCTCTCTCAGAGTTCAAGAATAGGGTGTTGCCAGTAGCAACGATAATGTCTTCGCTGTCTTTGTCTTCTAGACAAGCAAAAGCAAAGGTATCAGCTAATTTCAATTGTAAATCCAGATTATCATAGAAGCTCTCCATGTCGAGATCCATCTTGCAGCTAGATACAGCAGCCAAAGACAAGGATTTCCTCACTGCAGTGTGTCTACATATATAGAAATGCCATGAGGTACGCCCATTGGGTGTTTGATGTCAAGGAAAAGCTAATGGAAAAAATTGGAAATATCGAACACATGCGCATAAATGACGCAAATGCATGCAAAAATGCATGAAAACGCATGCACACGCAGCATTTTTTTGCTGTCATGCGTAAGATGATGTGTATAAAAACGCTGCTTATGCATGCATTAGCATGCATTTTTGCTTGTGTTTGGAAATGCGGCTGATACACTGCGGACTCAAACGCAAATGTTAGGGTACTGTCACACTTGGCGACGCACCAGCAATCCTGACAACGATGCGACCTGGTAGGGATCGCTGGTGCGTCGCTACATGGTCGCTGGTGAGATGTCAAACAGTCAGATCTCAACAGTGACACAGCAATGATACAGAACGATACAACGGTTGTTGGGTCCCTGTCTCTCAGACCTGTAGTATTGAGGCTGTTCATCGTTGTCCCAGTCAAACACAGCGATGTATGCCGGCCAGCGGGATACCAGCAATCAAAAAATGGCCATTTGAGCACGATCAGTGACATCGCAGCAGGGGAACGATCGCTGCTATGTGTCACACGTGACGAGATCCCTGTTGCGTCACAAAATCGGTGACGCAACAGCGAGATCGCTAGCATCTAGGGCAGTGACCAACCATCACCTCCTTTTCTTTTTATATTGTGGACTCTGTGTGTGTGTTTAATTTGGTAGGGAAGGAGGCTCATCATGACAGGACATTATAGACTGTCAGGAGCACAACCCTCTGATTTTCACATCAAACACCAAATTATTTTTAACTAGAAACATGAGTCACGCATTCATTTATCCATTGAAGCACATTATCCCCAATTAACGCAACACTTGCTTTTTTGACATTTTACACTAATTTAAAGACAATGTTATTATTATTATTATTATTTATTTATATAGCACCATTGGTTCCATGGTGCTGTACATGAGAAGGGGTTACATACAAATTACAGATATCACTTACAGTAAACAAACTAACAATGACAGACTGATACAGAGGGGAGAGAGGACCCTGCCCTTTCGGGCTTACATGCTACAGGATGGTGGGGAAGGAGACAGTAGGTTGGTGGGTTGCAGCAGTTCCGGTGTTGGTTGAGGTGATATCACCGGTAGTGGTGAGAGAGAAGGAGGTAGCGGGGTCATTGCAGGCTGTAGGCTTTCTTGAAGAGGTGGGTTTTCAGGTTCCATCTGAAGTTTCCAAATGTGGTTGATAGTCGGACTTATTGGGGCAAAGAATTCCAGAGAATAGGGGCTATTGGGGAGAAGTCTTGGAGGCGGTTGGATGAGGAGCAAATAAGTGTGGAGGAGAGAAGGAGGTCTTGGGAGGACCGGAGATTACGTGAGGGAAGGTATAGGGAGATTAGTTCAGAGACATATGGGGGAGACAGGTTATAGATGGCCTTCTAGGTCAGAATTAGTAATTTGAACTGGATACGCTGAGGGAATGGGAGCCAGTGAAGAGATATGCAGAGGGGAGAAGAAGAGGAGTAGCGAGGAGAGAGATGAATTAGTCAGGTGGCAGAGTTAAGGATGGACTGGAGAGGTGCGAGGGTGTTAGCAGGGAGACCACAGAAAAGGATGTTGCAGTAGTCGAGGCGGGAGATGATGAGGGCATGCACAAGCATTTTAGTAGATTGAGGGTTGAGGAAAGGACGGATTCTGGAAATATTTTTGAGCTGGAGGCGACAGGAGGTAGAAAGAGCTTGGATGTGCGGTTTGAAGGACAGGGCAGAGTCAAAGGTTACTCCGAGGCAGCGGACTTCTGGTACTGGGGAAAGTGTGATATCATTAATTGTTATAGCTAGGTCGGGTAAAGAAGATCTGTGAGATGTAGGAAAGATGATGATTTCAGATTTGTCTACATTGAGTTTGAGGAAGCAAGAGGAGAAGAAGGCGGATATGGCTGATAGACACTCTGGGATTCTGGACAGCAGAGAGGTGATGTCTGGGCCAGAGAGGTAGATCTGAGTATCATCAGCATAAAGGTGGTAGTGGAATCCGTGGCACTTTATGAGTTGCCCCAGACCAAGTGTATAGATTGAGAAGAGTAGGGGTCCTAAAACAGAGCCTTGGGGCACTACAACAGAGAGAGGGTGGGATGAGGAGGTGGTGTGGGAGTGGGAGACGCTGAATGTGCGGTTGGAAAGGTATGAGGAGATCCAGGATAGGGCAAGGCCTTTGATGCCGAAGGTGGAGAGGATCTGTAGTAGGAGGCAGTGGTCAACTGTGTCAAATGCAGCGGACAGGTCTAGAAGCAGGAGTATAGAGTATTGTCCATTTGATTTGGCTGTAAGTAGGTCATTAGTAATTTTGGTCAGGGCTGTCTCAGTGGAGTGATGGGGGCGGAAACCAGATTGTAGATTGTCAAAGAGCAAGTTAGATGATAGGTGGGAGGAAAGTTCAGCGTGGACATGCTGTTCCAGGAGTTTGGGAGCGAATGGAAACAATGATATTGGGCGATAGCTGGACATATCGGTTGGGTCGAGGGTTGGCTTTTTAAGGATAGGCGTGATTGTGGCATGCTTGAAAGCAGAAGGGAAGGTACCGGACGTTAGTGATAGGTTGAAGAGGTGGGTTAGGGATGGGATAAGTGTAGTGGTGAGGTTGGGGAGGAGGTGGGATGGGATCGGGTCAAGTGCACAGGTTGTGAGGTGCGATTTGGAGAAGAGGCGATTAAGCTCCCCTTCAGTGATGTTGAAGAGTGAAGATATGGGGTTTGGGCATTGGTCTGGTATACAAAGGGGTTGTGGTGGTTGAGTGATGAATACTTGCCTTGTTTGGTCAATCTTGTTTTTGAAGTGTGTGGCAAAGTCCTCGGCAGAGATGAGGGAGGTTGGAGGAGGCAGTGGTGGGCGGAGGAGGGAGTTAAAAGTTTTGAATAACTGTTTTGGGTTGTAAGATAGTGAAGATAGGAGGGTTGTGAAGTAGGCCTGTTTAGCAGAGGTGAGGGCAGATTTGAAATCGAGTGTTGCCTGTTTGAATGTGGTGAAGTCGTTAAATTATTTAGTAATATAAAACTATTCCCCATCACCTTAACTTTTACAATTAAAAAAATCTATGTTGTGGCATAATTGTTATAAATATTACATTTGTGACAAAGAACTCCTCAGTTTTCCCTGAAAGTGTAAGTGGGCCTTAATATGTATTAAAAATGTATTCATAAAACGTCATACACAACACAATTACTCAAAACTGAATAATGGAGAGATGTAAAGCACAGCAATTCTCTTTCATTGTAATAGCAGCGCTATATACACGGAGGCATTTTTAAATTATCCTTGACCTCTTGGAAGCGTATTATACAGCACATCACAGATAACACATTACGGCTGCTGAATTCTTCTCAATGTATCTCCAATAAACTCTGCAAAAAACTTTGGTTTACTTTTCAAGTTAAATTCAAGGTCCATCACTGACAAGTGCATTGTCAGGAGCAATAGAAGGAAGCGATAAGGGAAAATAGCCTATAAAATCCACACAAAGACCTTTAAAAATAGTGAGGTTGCCATAAAACTTCCAGAAAGGGCAGTAAGAATTGCCATATGAAACTTCAAATTTATCAAGTATTTGTAAAACCGTATATTTATTAATATAAGCAGCACAAATACTAAATTTTGGCAATTAAGTTGTGAATTTGTGACTTGTTTTCATATACTGCAATAAGTGGTTAATTCAGCCATAAGTATGGACAGTCTACATGATGGCTAAGCTTTGCAAAAGAAAAAAGAGAAAGTAACTATCTAGAGTGCCATTCATTAAGAATATCTTTCTCAACCTTCATATATACAGTAAAATAATCAGTTATAACAGTAATACCACTGATACTGTGGGTGAATATAATAACACTAGATTATGGCCCGATGCTATCGCATCGGGAGGATGCGATAGCATCACACCTCTTGCCATGTTAACCCTCAACACACACACTCCTCAACACACACTCCTCTCACCTTTCACCATCTCCACTCACGTCCACTCACTCCTTCACTCCACATACGACCTCTTCTCTCACTCCGTCTCTCATACTCACGCCGTCATCGCCGCTGCTCCACGATCCCCGACATCATCTTCCACCGGCGCCATCCTGGATCCAGACGTCCTGTGCAGTGGTCAGCGCATGCCGCAATGCGGCATCATTATCTTCAGGACACTGTAGCAGCTTTGATGAGAGAGAGTAGGAAAGAATCATAGAATGTTAGAGTTGGAAGGGACCACCAGAATCATCGTGTCCAACTCCATGCTCAATGCAGTATTCCCTAAACCAGCTCAGACAGTAGTCTGTTCAGCCTTTGTTTGAAGACTTCCATTGAAGGAGAACTCACCACCTCTTGTGGCAGCCTGTTCCACTCATTGATCTTCTCTTTATCTTCTCTCTTTCAGTTTCATTCCATTGTTTCTTGTGTTCCCATGTGCAAATGAGAATAAGGATGATGCCTCTACATTGTGACATCCCGTCAGATATTTGTAGGCAGTTATTAAGTCTCCTCTTAGCCTTTTTCTTTTTGCAAGCTAAACATTCCAAGATCCCTTAATTGTTCCTCATAGGACATACGTTGCAGTCCGCTCACTATCCTGGTAGCTCTTCTCTGAACTTGCTCTAATTTTTCAATGTCTTTTCAAACAGTAGTGGCAGTGGCCAGAACTGGACACAGCATTCCAGATGAGGCCTGACCAAGGAGGGGTAGAGGGGAATAATTAATTTATGTGATCTAGACTCTATGCTTCTCTTAACATATCCTAGATCTGTGTTTGCCTTTTTTTGCTGCTGCATCACACTGTTGACTTATGTGCAGACTCTTCAATTTTTGTGAAGTATTCAAATACACTGCCAAGAGTGCGCACACACCATAGTCACGACATGCACTGACTGAGGTGCCATTTTATTTAACTGTCAAATAAACTGCACTGACCCATCAACAGTGTGCACAAGGATAGTCTATGCATGCACTGACTGAGGCACCAAAATGAACATTATTCTCCCCACCAACATTTGGTTTCAGTCAAGGAGCGACATTGGTTCAGTCACCGGCCGCTGAGTGTACAGAGCAGCCACTATAACCATGCTCCTGACCCTGACAGACACTGGCTCTACATTGAGGCCGGCTGTCATTCGAGGCCAAAGACACAGTTACAGCCACCCCTCCTTGTACTCTGAGCGGTGACAGAACCGGTGTCTCACCCATGACTGAAACCGAATGCTGGCAGGAAGAATAAAGTTATTAATTTTCTTCCCGCTGCTTTCGGCTGCGTGCAGGTGCTACTTTCTGTGGGCAGCTACTTTCACACTTGCGTTTTTTTGCGCTGCGTGCGCAGTGCAAATGCGCATAAAAACGCATCATGCGGTTTTTATGCGTTTTTTTACAAAAAATGCATGCGTCTTTTTGCACTGACGTTCGCATGACCATGCGCACATCAGCGCACCTATAGACTATAGTGTGTTTTTGGGTGAATTTCGTGCACATTGCGTGCGCATGCGGTTTTTTAAGACAGGTCGGGCGTACAAAAAATGCAATAGGATGCATTTTGTGCGCCTGGGCGCACACTACAAAAAAACACATACAAACACGTTCCTCCTTATAGATGTTACTTGAAACTCCACTCATACAGCAGATAGCTGCAGCCCGCTTCA
The DNA here is from genome assembly GCF_039654945.1 of Dendrobates tinctorius. Taxonomy (NCBI): domain Eukaryota; kingdom Metazoa; phylum Chordata; class Amphibia; order Anura; family Dendrobatidae; genus Dendrobates; species Dendrobates tinctorius. Next base: position 16,723,678 of record NW_027361910.1, on the reverse strand, counting down.
GGGACTTCCTACTATCAGGTCTCGGCTCACACACGTTGCTATTGTGCCCCTGAGTCTTAGGTGGGAATGAAGTGGTGACAACTTCTATTCCTCTGGTTTCTGCTGCAGGACCATCAGCATCCATACAACTTCGGATACCGGACGGCGAACCATGCGCTTTAGCTTAAGGAAGGGCTCTGCTCTCACCCTTGTCCTCAGTTCTCTTCTCCCCACGTTCTATACTATTCTATCTTCCTTCTGAAGAATTAGGCTTTCTCTTGCTCTTTCCCGTGCCAACAGCTCCAGATCACAGGAGTCTGCTGTAGCACTTGCTTTCACTCCATCCCTCTCCGGGGGTCTTCTCTCTCTAACTGACCCTTTCCTAACCTTCTTCCGCTCTCTTGTGCAGTCCATCCGCTTCCTCAGCACCCTTCGTGAACCAAAGCAGCTGACTTACAGGGTGCTCCACTATTCTAAAGTGTCTGTGCTGGGTGCAGGTGTTGGAGTGTGGTCATGTGTCTCCACCTTACCTGGATAGTTGGGTACCACACCTCAGGAGGAGGTGCAGTACCTCTGTGGCGACTGAACCCTCAGGGGCGCCACATCCAGCATGTAGTGTGTTTTCTAAACTGTGTATCACATATAGTGTGCGTGTGTGTGTGTGAGTGTAACATGCAGTGCCTGTGTCTAGCATAGAGTGTGTTTTCTAATTTACACTGTGTGTAGCACTGTGTGTAACATGCAGTGTGTGAAACATACAGTATGTGTATAGCATGGAGAGAGTGTGGGCAAAACAAAATGTTTGTTTCATATAAAAGGTGTGCGTTTGTGTGTAGCATGGGGTGTATGTAATATACATTGTGTATGTGCAGCATGAAGTGTGAGTGTAAGATATAGTGTTTATGTAGTTTGAACTGTGTGGGTATGTAGTGTCGGTGGGCCGAGCTGGGGGGTGGTCCCTCGATATACCGCGCAGAGATGTAACAGAGATACGATGGAGGCAAATATCGGGTACAACAGGTCCAAGTTTTATTCTCTTCGCCATCCACCTGACGGCCTCCGCAGTACACCGCACTTCAATACACTTTACTTCACTGACCTTCACTTCGCTTGTCGGCTCTCCTGTTATGATTGAGTCACCGTAGGAGGCAGACACAAAAATAGAAGCTACGTCCAGAAAACCAGAGAAGTTGGCAACTATCAGATTGCAGACCCCTGAACCTATCAACACAACTAGCAGTAGCCGTGGGGGTTTCCTACGGTGCCCTAGACCCCTCGATCACAGCCGGAGAGCTAAATAGCCTAAAGACAGAAAAGGAAATCTAAACTGCCCCAGAGCAGACCCCAACGCAATAGGCAATATAGCTTTAGAAGAGCAGGAATTCAGACTGGTCTCCAAGGATCCCACAGAGAAATCACCCGCAGGGCAGAAGGGCGTCGGCGGCCTTATATCCAGTCAGTAACTTCACTCAGCCAGTCATCATCATTAGGCTCAGGTGTTTGATAATCAGGCTCACTACCTTTCTTTACCAGAAGAGGGAGTTCATCGGGCCTCAGTAGTGAAGGGGAAAATGAACTCACAGCACTCTCCGTTTCCAGAGGCGTTCCTCGCACACCGTACTTTACACTGGGGACGTACATATACGTACCGGCCCCTCTTCACTTGTTGACGCTCCTGTCAGGTCCGTCACTGTGGCCGCCTTAGGCCCGTAAACGAACAGTACTTCTACTGAACAGTCGTCTCCCTCTCTCCATACGGTATGCTTTACCTCGGTGCCTCGTCTATACTGCGGTATTTTCCTGTCAGGACCACCCCCTGACGTTCTCTCTCCTCAGTCCCCCTGGTTTGGTTCTCCTCAGAGTGCACAAACTGTCGTAGTCCTCCTGTCACTCGAGCTCCCTCTGGGGACTGGAACTTTCTGGAACCCTCCTTCAAATTTATACCTTTCCCGGTTCCCTGTAACTCCGCCCCCATAACAACGGTTTCCTAAGCCCTAAGCTGATGTCAAGTCCTTTGCTCACACTCCTCCCTGCCCTCTAATGGTCAACCCAAGGTACTGCACGTCCACTACACTTTCTTAGCTGTTTCCCCACTGTAGTAACTGACACCTACCTACACTGTGCAAACCTTTCCTTCTTCAATCTGACAAGTCCGTCCGACCATCAGGTCACCTTCCCTACAGGTACAACTTACAGTGTGTGTTATATTCACATTTAAAAGATCGACGGTACAGATGAACATTCGTAGTTGTAACCATGACAGCAATCACCGAACAAATGAGCTAATGCAAATGGTGACCTTATATAGTGTAGTTAAACAAATCCCGACCAAGGTGAAACCCACCATACATAAATAAGTACAATAAAAATGTTTTTCAGATCAGACAGGTGTGCATGCTGTGGCAATATGTTAAAAGGGGATAGTTTTAATCACCCACGTACAGGAAAGAAACTTTTAATCAAGGAGAGATACACATGCTCTTTGAGTTCTGTGGTTTATCTGATCACGTGTCCATGTGGGTTGATGTATGTAGGAGAGCCTACTATGTAAACATAAAAGTACTATGCATTAGTAAGCATAAAAGTACCATCAGGACTAAACTTTTGGAGTTACCATTACCTAAGCATTTTTTTGAATGTAGACATTCTGTCAATCAGTTGAGGTTTAGGGTGATAGATGGAGTCCCTTTGTTGAGACGAGGAGGTGATAGGGTTAAATTGTTGAAAAATAAAGAATTGAGGTGGATTTCTATCTTAGATACATTACAGTCGAAAGGCCTTAATTTGGATTACAATTTTCATATTTGTACCACTTGATCCCTCCTTTGACTTATGACATTGTTCTCTGTTATTTTTTTATGGATGTATTGTTTTTAATGGTGTATTTGTAATGGTGTATGGTGTATTTTTATTTTTTAGGAAAGGCGGTCTAGAACGATTGGAGGACATGGGGACTGAATAGTCCTGAATTGCAATTTTGTCATGTGTATTTGTTTGTCTATCATTCCCCAGACCCTCCTTTATTTGTCCATGTCTGTCAAATTGATGGTGTCTATTAAAGAATGTTTTTGTACATGATTGATTTTTTGATAATATGATGACCTTTATGCTGTTTGTGTCCATAAATTTGCCTTTTGAATTTTGTGTGTTCAGGGATAGGGACTTTGGTCTACTTTTGAAATTATGGGTCTATGTGGTTACCATGGATATGGCTATTAGACATATACCTTTGACTGTTTCCTGCCTGAAAGGAGCGCGTGTGCTTTTGGCTTTGGTTGGGGTGACATTCACATGACTTTGTCATGTGATCGCTGCGCTCCATCCCTGGCCAGCGCATGAGCCCTGGCAGTTATCAGTCTCTGGTTCCCTGTGTATTTATAGTCCCTGTATGTGTGATATTACGTGCGCGCCTTAGCGGTGGGTATCGCGAGATCTCGCCTGTAACTGGGAGCTTGCGCTGGATGTGTATGGACCATTTGCCGTGATGACACTACTGCGCATGTGCGGTGACTGTGATGGGTGTGTATTGCGAGATTCCACCCTGAGTGCAGTCTTGTGCTTGCGTGGTGCGTCTGCCTTGGGCTGGGGACTTGTGATAGCAGCTAGTGGTTCCGGGTCATCTATCAGACAAGTAAGTGGATATGATAGACTGGTGATTATGGCGCCGTGACCTATGTAGATTCTTATTGATGGACATGGTGACATAAATATGTGTATGTATGAGGGATCAGGATTGGTACATTATCACTATGGTAATCATTAGGCTACATGATGATTGGTGGGTCTACATGTTGGTTTTTGCTTATTTAAATGATTTTGTATATTATTTTTGATATGAAATGTGGGATATTTGTAATTTATTATCTTGTGTATTTTGTAAACGTCTGATGTGTAAAACATTTTTATTGTACTTATTTATGTTTGGTTGGTGTTACCTTGATCAGGATTGGTTTAACCACACTATATAAGGTCACTATTTGTGTTCTATGTTGTACTTGAAAAAGGCCACAATATGGCCGAAACATTGTATTTGATGATGGCAGAATAAAATTTTGGCAACTTTTTCACCTGGATTGGATGCTGCTCTTCCTTTCTTCTTATAGAAGTACAGGTGGTCTTCTCATCCATCCTCCCAGTGGATGGCCATGGAACTAGGAGGTGGAATAAGATTCTGCAGGTGAACAACTGGCTACGTCGATGGTGCCGTCAGCAAGGATTTGGATTTCTGGATCATGGAGTGAATTATCTATATGATGGACCACTTGCTAGAGATGGGGTGCACCTTACAAAGACTGGAAAACATGTATTTGGAAGTCGCCTTTCTTCACTCATCAGGAGAGCTTTAAACTAGAATAATGTGGGAAGGGAAGCAAAAGGCCATAAAAAGCCATACACCTGACAAATAGTATTGATAACTCTGCTATTAGAAGTGGAAAGGAAGAACAAAGACAAAACAATCTAAATAATAAAAATATTGGAGAACAAGAAATCAATCACAAACTAAAATGTTTCTATAAAAATGCACAATACATGGGCAACAAACAAGGAGAACTGGAACTACTAGCGCAGAAAAAGAATTATGATGTCATTGGGATCACTGATTGGAATACAAGGATAGAAGAATGCAACTTATTTGCGAGAAACAGAATTGATAAACGAGGAGGAGGTGTCGCATTGTATGTTAGAAAAGCGTATATCTGAATAGAGATCCAAGCTTCAGAGACTGGTGTTATGGAAATTTGTATGGATAGACATATCCCTGTGTGTGCTGCGGCCTGTCCTAATTAGAACAGAGTCTCATTGAGCGCTCAAGGAAAAGAAGACACTAAACACCTATTAGCAGCATCTCATTCCAGAAAAACTCTGCTGGTTTATTGTACATACATGGTTTTATAATTACATACAAAAAGGAGTGGTTAGTCAATTAACATAAGTCTGAACTTCAATGCTATTGGTTATTTGAGTAAATGAACATATATGGAAGCGTCCGACATGAGGGTGTTTTAGCATCATATGATTTACTCTGTCCATTGTCTTGCAAACTCAGCAAAAACCAGACATTAGTTTGAAACATCTGTTGTTACTTCTTCTTCTCGATATCTGGGAAAGCACCAAGGAGCTAATCTTGCTTGCACTAGTCTGGGTCATGAGTTTGTTTGGTCATTCTGAACAGTTGATTATAGGTCACATATTAGAGATGTTAGCTGTGATCATATATATGTATACATCAGATCAGTATATAAAGAATATATGCAAGTGAGATCTATATGAAATGTATATATTTCCATCACAATCCCCCCTTAGATATCACTTGCCCTAATCCTGCTCCTGTCCCAAAGCGCTGCAATTCTGTTATGCTGCCAGTGGGTTGACACATGCCTAGTGCTTACGCCCCCCCTCCGTACAGACTTTCGCAAATGGGCAGTCAGGAGATCTGTCCCTAGCTGGGGTTCATTGTATTGTAATCAAAGTCTCTTAGTTAGCAGTCTATGCAGTCAGTGGTGTGTATTCTCTATTAGGTAGGTAATTTATTCAGTCAGGTAGGGCATCCACAGCATCATTCCGGCTCAGGTGTATCTTCTGGCTTGAGAGCTTTTTTGCAATGCGATGCGTGGATCCAGGTGGGGGATTTCCCTCCAGGTTGGTGGCGTCAGCACTTGGAGAAGGGCCATCATATCTGGGATTGAGTGCTCTCCTTACGAACTTTTTCCACTAACACTCAGTCTCCTGACTTCAGGGCGTGCATTCTAGGCACCGAATCTGGATCTGGCAATGAAGAAAAACTCGAGAATGGACATTAGCAAGATTCTTGGTAAATTCAATTTGTGAGGTAGTGCTGTCATTCAAGTAGGGGATTCTCACTAGGCAGTGAATAAATCACATCCAGAATGGGGTTTTCATAAAGCATAACACAATCCATGCGGTTTATTCCTCCTTCATAAACCCATAGAAGCATCATAAACAGCATTACAGCATAGCGTCCATTATAGCTTCACTCTGTTTAAGCCTGTGGTCATACAGGTTACTCAATGTCCATACTCAGACTCTTCAGCCTCATCATTATCTCACCCACGTCAGGGTTTCCTCATGGCTGTTTCCCCATGCTGCAGACATCCACTCTCTTCTCTGGGACACTCAGACGCTGGCAGCCATGTCACACTGCCACTCCACAGGCTGTTAGCCAGGAGATGCTTCTCCTAGCGGGGCCTTCCACACTGGACCAACTGGGTCCCAGCATTCACCTCATGTGACCTACCCTGGCCACATTATATGGTCCGTAGCCACGCCCACCGGGTCACATGACTATGACCTCATCACAGGTCCTTCAGGCATTTTCACACTCTTTACAACAGTGCTTTAAACACACACCCTGGGTGGGTTTGTAGGTAACCAGGTCCACCCATCTCTCTAGTTACCTGGAGACTTCTCCCTTACACTTTGAAACAACACCTCAGCAGTATCACTGCTGGTCAATAAATGCATCAGTCTCCATCTCAAGGCCACCCACCTTGAGATACATAACGGTCATTCATGGTTCTGCCATTCATCCTTTCTCCTAGGACATCCGCACAGCGCCCCCTAGTGGACACAGCACTCATTACACCACATACCTCCCCCCATGTTCAAACTTGTGGGGTTGAACACACAACATTACATTGGGCTCTTGAGACCGGGCACTCATTACACTTTGCCCCACAGGTTGAGAGAACCGTCTCCATCTGTCATGGTCTCATCTCTACGTTAGGCCTCCCCCGCCCCCAGTGGTCAGAATACCGGCCCTGATCTTTTGCCCTCCAGTTACGGTCTGTCTGCATCATCAGACACTGTCTTGTCACCACATTCTTCTCTCTGTTTGTTCCGTTCCCCGACCAGCTTCCCTGATTGGTACGGTCATCAGTCTTAATCGGGCCTACTGTCTGGCCTGAGTCTGACTCATTCAGGGTCTCACAGGAACTACGGTCTCTCAACGTTGTACGGCCCGTTGAACTGCCACTTGCTGACATTCTTCGGCCATCTGCCCTGTCACTTCTTGGCGGAACCCTTCGGGTCCTTACATCTTGGGTTGGAGGGGGCCGCCACCTGGTATCCTGCATTTCTTTATTAATTCACCGACGGTCCAGCCTCAACTGCTTGATTTCTTGCAGGTACTCCACTCGATACTCCAGGAGCATCTGAAAGTCTCTCATGCTTTCCATGGAGCCAACCACCATGATGGGAATCCTACCCTCTTCACTGGATACCTGGTCTTCATCATCAGGAGGGATCCTCACCCTCACCACACCGGAGATATTCACAAGGTCTTGCATTACCTTCCCGGATCTTCCAATGATTCTTCCAATCAGAGCCTTGGGTACCGGAACGACACCTTTCCGCAAACCCAGTCGATCCATAGCTTCCTTCGCTAACTCTAGGCGTCGAGCAACCTTCATATTACTCTGCCTGACCAGCTGTTTGGCGTGCAGACATTATAAATGCATTTGTTTCAGGACAGCTACTCGGTTTGATGTATATTCTCTGGCTGATATTACCACCAACTGCCGAGTCTCAGGTGCCCAGTGCACCTTACACGCTTTGACCGCCTCTTTGAAAGCCTCATGCACACCTTCCTCAGCACAGGCTTCTTGCATGTCCTCTGGTACATCAATCACAGACTGGAAGGTCGTGGTCTTGCTCTCTTCCCGGACCGAAGGCTCTAGCTTTACCACTGACACTTCCCTCACTACCGTTGACCCGACCGGGTGACTGTCTTCTTCAGTTCTTAACTCACCAACTCCACACGATTTGGTCACTTCATGACCCTTTGCCACGATGGCTACTGGCAGTTCTGTCTTATTATCACCCGCGCTCACCCGCGGTAAGTCTTCATCCAACTTCTCCCGCAAAAGACTTTTTACTACTCCTCTGAGTTCCTCCATCTCTTCCTTGAGTTTCTCGTTCACACTTTGCCAGGTGGACAGGTGACCTCTGAGCTCCAAGACTTCTTTCTCGAGCCCCTCCACCCTGTGCTCGGCCATTTGTCTCAGGACTCTTTCCCCTTCGAGATGTCCTTCCACTGTCTCCTTTATCAGCTGTATCTCACGATCCTGTTCTCTTTTGGCCAGCACGTGTCTCACCACTACCTCTTTAATTATATTGTCAAAGGGTACCACTGGGTCAGTCCTGTGAGCTGAGTGAACCGTCCCGTTACCGTTTAACCATGTTTTTACCCCAGTCTCATCTCCCAGCCCACCACCTGTCATATCACGAGACGCCAGGTCCGTAAGTTGGGCAGATGTACTTCTTCTTCCGGTCAGTTCTACCTCTGACCTGTCCACGTCAGGAGCCGTCACTGTCTCAGTGTCTGCTGGCCCCACAGTTGAAACGTCTCCATCGTCCGACCATACGTCATCAAACAAAACAAAGTCCTGGCCCCTCTCCAAGGCATAGACTAAGTCCCGTGGTATCTAACCCCCTTGGCGCTCACCACCTTTGGTCCCCTCGTACATTACTCTGTCTACTGCATAGTTCACTGTGACCCCGTGTTTACAGCGAACCCTGGCGTTTTTGTCGCTCAGAGATAAAACGAGAGGAGTTCCTGTCAGAGTCACCTGACTCTCTGAGTCCAGTCTATCAAAGACTCCTTCCCGGTGCAGCATCACGGTACACACCTGTGGCCCGTCATTATCATCTGGAAAATATATGCCGCACTCCTCAAAACTCATACAGATGCACTGCGGTTCCCCAGACATACCCAGTGAGGCAACCAGTGCTGCCATTTCCTGAACCACCCCAATTTGGGTCACCACCCCCTCCCGGGACTCCACCCCTTTTTGGGTTACCACCCCAATTTGGGTCACCGCCCCCCTCTGGGACTCCACTTCTTTTTTGGGTTACCACCCCACTTTGGGTCACCACCCCCTTCCGGGATACCACCCCGATTTGGGCCACCGCCCCCTTTCGGGATTTACCCATGTCCGTTATACCGGTCTTCTCAGACCACAGTTCACACAGCACAGTTTGTCTCTTTTACGATACTACACAAGTCTTTGTTGGCACCCCCACAGCTCCTGCTGTCACCGATCACTGACACCACACCAGTTCCTTCTGGCGCTGCCAAAGATCCTGCTGCGCCGTCTTCGTGGACCCGCAGATCCACCAGAAGCCGCTTGTCTCCTTCGTAACCCCGCCAAGTTACAGGAAGCCGCTTGTCACCTTCTTGACTCCCGCTGAGCCACCGCAGGCTGAGTTGAGAAAAAAAAAAAGCACCACACAAAACTCACGTGTCCTGTCTGTGTGCTATTCAGGATGTACTGTCTCCGCCTGAGACCGTCCAACACACAGGGCGCACTGGGTGCTGTTCAGGGAGCCGACGTTCCTCTCAGGGTTTCCCAATACATCATCCTCACCAGGTCCAGGGGCTCAGCAGGTGCTCTTCAGGACATCTGTCTCCTCCTGAGACTGCCCAACACTCACGCCTCACCAGGTTCAAGGTCATACCACGTGCTCCAGGGAGACGATTCTTCTCCTAGAACCTCCCAACACTGACTCTCCAGGACCTTGCTCACTGAACCCTCCAGGTACACCGTCTTACTCACTGACCCAGGTCAGTACCACACGAACACCTGTCCATTACCTGTGTTGGCCACACAAGTCCTTGGGTACCTCTTCTCCACAGAGGCACCCTATAGCAATCACCAGTCTCTTTCTCACTGACCCCGGTCAGTACAACACGGTCTTCACGACCGTCTCCTGCTGGCCGCGCAGGTTCTCGGACCCCTCTACCAGAGAGGTATCCTATAAGTCTTTTCCACTGACTCCAGTCAGCATATCACACGGCTTTCCATACCGTCAGCCCTCCTGGCTCAGCGTTCCCCTTAGCAACTGACTTTGCAGTCCTTTTCCATTGCCCGTAGCAACAAGGCTACAATATTGCCCTTTGCAATTCTCCACCAAATGTGAGGTAGCGCTGTCATTCAAGTAGGGGATTCTCGCTAGGCAGCGAATAAATCACATCCAGAATGGGGTTTTCATAAAGCATAACACAATCCATGTGGTTTATTCCTCCTTCATAAACCCATAGAAGCAACATAAACAGTATTACAGCATAGCGTCCATTATAGCTTCACTCTGGTTTAGCCTGTGGTCATACAGGTTACTCAATGTCCATACTCAGGCTCTTCAGCCTCATCATTATCTCACCCATGTCAGGGTTTCCTCATGGCTGTTTCCCAACGCTGCAGACATCCACTCTCTTCTCTGGGACACTCAGATGCTGGCAGCCATGTCACACAGCCACTCCACAGGCTGTTAGCCAGGAGATGCTTCTCCTAGTGGGGCCTTCCACACTGGACCAACCGGGTCCCAGCATTCATCTCGTGTGACCTACCCTAGCCACATTATATGGTCCATAGTCACGCCCACCGGGTCACATGACTATGACCTCATCACGGGTCCTTCAGGCATTTTCACACTCTTTACAACAGTGCTTTAAACACACACCCTGGTTGGGTTTGTAGGTAACCAGGTCCGCCCATCTCTCTAGTTACCTGGAGACTTCTCCCTTACACCTTGAATCAACACCTCAGCAGTATCACTGCTGGTCAATAAATGCATCAGTCTCCATCTCAAGGCCACCCACCTTGAGATACCTAATGGTCCTTCATGGTTCTGCCATTCATCCTTTCTCCTTGGACATCTGCACAGCGCCCCCTAGTGGACACAGCGGTCATTACACCACAAATTACACAAGCAGACAAAGTATCACATTGCATAGTCAACTGCTGAGGGAAGAATACCCCTAACCTGGGTTTAGACCCAAATAAAATTTCATATTGGTGATAGCTTTTTTCTGGGCCTATGGTAGTGTCTAATGCCATGGTTTGTTTGTCTCTTGGGCAATTTTTTAGCATGCTACTCTTAAGTGTCCCACTTAGTCTATGTTGCGGGATGGTGGGAAGTGTGTAGGCCTAAGTCTGACCCTATTGCTGATTAGATCTCTTGTGTCAGGTTTGCTGTGAATGTGGGTCCCTGATCACTCGCTATCACTTCTGGAACCCCGTCTCTGAACACTATTTCTGAGAGTAGCTTCTTTGCAGTAGTCTTTGCCAACTGGTTCCTTACTGGGAAAGCTTCAGACCAGATGGCGTGGAGGAACTTTTTTCCCACTCGTCCAGTGTTGCATTTGTCAGAGGTCAAACAGCTGCTGTTAAGGTGTGATTTCAATCAGATCATTCATCTGTGTCTTCAATCTGTGCGGGGGCCCATGTGCCCATTGAACCACCATAGGGTAGGTAAATACTTTGAGGTAGACAGGTCTTGTCTTGAGGTAGATATTTGAGGTAGAGATTTGTGGTAGACATTTGAGGTAGACAGGGTTTTGGAGTCCAGTGCTTTTGCCCTTCTTCCTTCATATGCTGTCCCTTCAGCATCCAGCTTTTCTTCGCATCCTTTGGAGTCTGGTCCTGCAACTTCTTGAACAGATCTCAGGACGTCATTTTGTCAGGTTTTCTTGTCTTCAGTCATGGGTCCGAAGTCGTGTGCTATGCCATGCGAGTACCAGGAATCGGTGTAAACATTTGCAGTTTTGTCCTTCGCAATCTGGCAGGCCTTTCATCAGCGTTATCAGTTCCACTTCTTGGGCTTGCAAACTTCTGGACCATAGGATTTCTTGATTGCTGGTCACTGCACATCCCATTTGGAATTTTCCAAATCTGGAGCCATCTACGGTATCCTGCAGTTTTTGTTCTGAAGAGTCCGTATCCACATCCCCCTTTGGAGTGGGAGTAGAGTGGCGGTGGAAGGACATCAGTAGAGTCAGGCAACAGCTGAGGGCACTGGAGGGCGGTGGAGCGAGGATCTCTACTGGTTGTCCAAGAATGACATCAGCAGCCTTGTCCAGGAGGGCGTGCACTGCAAATATCGTTTTCATGCAGGAGGGAACCCCCCTTGCAACTGGATCCAGGCGGGCCGAGAAGTAGCCTAGAGGCCTCTGTTTTTCCTCTGTGGGTCTGTTTTAAGACGCCAGTAGCATGAACTTCGTTTTCCATTTGGTAAAGACGGAATGGCTTCTTGTAGTCAGGGAGACCTAGAGCTGGCGCAGAGACTATGGAGTCTTTCAGTTTCCTGTACAAGATGAAGGCTGCAAACAACAGGAGGAACAGGGTTGCGTTGATGCAATTGTACAGAGGCTGCATTAAGACTGGAGCACCAGGGATCCAAGTTCTGCAATACGAAACTAGACCAAGGAAGGCCTGCAGCGTCTTCTGAGTTGTTAGGGGAGCCAGCTTCTCCTCAGCGGTCTTCCAGTCATCTGTCAAGCGTTTCGTCTGGTGGGCAATACAGTGTATCAGGAACGTAACTTGCTTTTGACACCACTGGACTCTGTTTTTCCAGGACTTGTGTTGCTGCTCCACCAGGTAGAGTAGAGGAGACAAGGAAAGGTAGAGATGTCGATGACTTCTGCATGTTCTGCAATCCAGTTGACGTGGATGGAGGACCAATGCTTTGGTGAGCTGTGAAAGGTTGTCCTGGGCCCTCTTGGGCATCACTGTCCATGTGTTCTGCACCCCCCTTGGTGCATAAACAGGAACTGGTCATCCAGGTGAAGGGGGAACATTGAAGGAAGCATTGGACTTATCAATCACCTTGAGTAATGTTGCTGTGGCACAATCGGGGTTTCAAACACAGTTGCTTCGTTCACAGCCCTCAGGTTATACACCATTCTGAACCTGGATGGTTCTCCTTCCACAGTCTTCCTCCTGATCGAGAAAAGCAGGCACTGCACGATGATTCCTATGGACGAGGCGGCCCAGTCTGGCCTTGCTCTTCACAATGCCGTGAGGGACTCCCATCTTCTGGCACTGAGCCGGCAGTAAAACAAGCCGTTTACTGGGGTCCTCTTCATCAGAGATGGCGTCCAGCTGAGCTTTCTTACTCTCCACTAAGGCAGTCATTGTGGTAACCCCTGCTCTGATCACAGGGGGTCTTTTTGCTAGGACGTCTTCTTTATCAGCCGGAAGCCGTTCCTTTCACTCAGCTTGGTCTCAGGTCAGCATTTGTGTACCAGTTTGTAGAGCTGAATGGCTGTCTTCTGGTCCAGCGCCTGGATAAACTTCAGGGAGCACCTTCAGAATCTTGTCCAAGATGATCCCTGGCGCTGAAGCCAGAAGCAGCGCAGCCATTTCACGAAGCGGGTAAGGTCCCTTTGGGTTGAAGTTTCCTGGCCCATGCCAAATGTCACGCTCGCGCCTTGGCTGAATGGCGCGAGTCGGGGGTTGTGGCCCCACTGTGCCACAAACCAGACTACCCTGGAAGGGGCGTGACTACGACAGCTACCTGGAGCTGAGGAGCTTCACTGGAGCTTCACTGGAGCCTCTGATGGTGAGGTCAGGCTTGTGCAGCAGGTAGCTGTCGGGTGCCACTCCAGGGTGGTGTCTGGCTGTGGCTGCTGATCCCACTCGGGGACAAGTCACTTGGACAGGTGTGACTAACAGGCAGGCTGAGACACTGGGAAAGCAGGTACGGCTTGGTACACTGGCAGGCAGGCACGGCTTGGAGGCACGTCTTGGAGACACTGGGCAAGCAGGCACGGCTTGGAGACACTGGGCAAGCGGGCACGGCTTGGAGACACTGGGCAAGCGGGCACGGCTTGGAGACATTGGTGTTGTGAGTTCATTTTCCCCTTCACTACTGAGGCCCGAGGAACTCCCTCTTCTGGTGAAGAAAGGTAGTGAGCCTGATTGTCAAACACCTGGGGCTGATGATGATGACTGGCTGAGTGGAGTTAATGACTGGATATAAGGCTGCCGACGCCCTTCTGGCCTGCGGGTGATTTCTCTGTGGACTTCTAGGAAACCAGTCTGATTCCTGCTCATCTAAAGCTAAGATTTCTGCTTTGCCTTTTTGCATTAGTGTTTTGTTTTCCTTGCTTTTCTGGATTCTGCCATTCCCTGCTGGGGTGAGCTGAATCTCCTTTTGCCTGTTGCTCTGTCTTCAGAATATTCCTGAGTACTGACATAGCCTTTTTTGAAGCCTAGTGTCTTCAGGGCCTTTTTTACTGTCAGTTTGTTGGCTCTTATTTTCATAGGGTTTTTTCATGGATTGCAGACAGCAGCCTTCCTGTCCTTTCCTAGCTAAGCTAGCTTGGGCCCCATCTTTGCTCAGTCTATTTTTCTGTCTGTGTTTTGTTCTTTCTTCTTGCTTCACCGTCATTATATGTGGGGGGCTGCCTTTTGTTTTGGGGTCTGCTCTGGGGCAGTTTAGATTTCCCTTTCTGTCTTTAGGCTATGTAGTCCTCCGGCTGTGATCGAGGGGCCTAGGGCATCGTAGGAGCCCCCCACGGCTACTACTAGTTGTGTTGATAGGTTCAGGGGTCTGCAATCTGATAGCTGCCAACTTCTCTGGTTTTCTGGACTTAGCTAGCATTTCTGTTTTTGCCTCCTACGGTGACTCAATCATAACAGAATCACCCGCCATACCGCAGATCCTAGGGTACTCAATTGCAGGAAAGATTTGTATAAAAAAAAAAAAAAAGGTGTGTATATTTTTTCCTCTATATCTCTGAGGCCGTAGGGGGAATTTTTTTTTCTCTCAATGGAGATAAAGCAATTGTCTGATCGTGTGGAGCAGCTCGCTGCGAAAGTGCGGGGAATTTCCGCCTACCTTGCTCATTCACATGCTGCTGAACCAAAGATTCCTACACCTGATGTACTTTTTGGGGATCGGTCTAAATTTTTGAATTTCAAAAATAATTGTAAATTATTTTTTGCCTTGAAGCCTAACTCGTCAGGGAGCTCCGTGCAGCAGGTTAAAATTGTCATCTCTTTGCTGCGTGGCGATCCCCAGGATTGGGCGTTTTCTTTGAAACCAGATGATCCTATTCTGACTAATGTGAACGCATTTTTTCAGGCCTTGGGGTTGTTGTATGACGAACCTAATGCCATTGATCAGGCTGAAAAGACCCTGCTGGCATTGAACCAGGGTCGTGATTCTGCAGAATTGTACTGTCAAAAATTCCGAAAGTGGGCAGTACTTACTACCTGGAATGATAATGCCTTGGCTGCTCTCTTTCGGAAGGGGTTGTCAGAAGCCGTAAAAGATACTATGGTGGGATTTCCTGTTCCCTCTGGTCTTGACGATTCTATGTCTTTAGCTATTCAGGTTGATCGGCGTTTGCGCGATGCCTCACATATTATTTCTGTCTGTCCTAAACGCGAGAAATGCCTTGCACACACGTTTTCTGTTGGTGGTGTTCAACCTAAGTTTCTTCTGGCTATTACTCTGATCTGCTCCCTGTCCACATTTTCCGCCAAGGCTTTTGTGGATTCGGGAGCAGCTCTAAACCTAATGGACTTGGATTTTGCTAAACGTTGTGGATTTCCGATGACACCTCTGCAGACGCCTATCCCTTTGAGGGGGATTGATGCTACTCCTTTGGCTAAAAATAAACCTCAGTTTTGGACCCAGGTGGTAATGCGGGTCGCCCCAGACCATCAAGAAAATTGCAGGTTTTTGGTGTTACATAATCTGCATGATACTATTGTTCTGGGGTTTCCCTGGTTACAAATTCATAATCCAGTTTTGGATTGGAAATCTGTGTCTGTGGTGAGTTGGGGTTGTCGGTGTGCCTTTAGTGAGGCTCCAGTGTTTTCCACCTCTCCTCAGTCATATGATGTTTCTGATTATTTGGCGGACTTTTATGATGTATTTAGTGAGAATGAGTCTGCGTCTCTGCCTCCTCATAGGAGTTATGACTGTGCAATTGAACTGAACCCGGGGTGTAAATTTCCCAAGGGTCGGCTCTTCAATTTATCTGTACCCGAGCACGAGGCTATGCGATCCTATATTAAGGAGGCGTTGGAGAAGGGTCATATTAGACCATCCTCGTCACCCTTAGGTGCCATTTTTTTTTTTGTAGCCAAAAAGTATGGATCATTAAGACCTTGTATTGATTATCGTGCTCTCAACAAAATTACTGTTAAATATCAGTATCCGTTACCCCTTATTTCTGATCTATTCTCCAGAGTTAAAGGTGCTTGCTGGTTTACCAAGCTTGACCTCAGGGGGGCGTATAATCTTATTCGCATTAAGCATGGGGATGAATGGAAGACAGCGTTTAATACTCCGGAGGGACATTTTGAGTACCTGGTGATGCCTTTTGGGCTCACTAATGCCCCTTCTGTCTTCCAGTGCTTCATGAACGATATTTTCCGAGATTTTGTCGATAAATTTTTGATTATCTATCTGGATGATATTTTGATCTTCTCCAAGGATTGGGATTCTCATGTGGAACATATTCGGACTGTGTTCCGGATCTTGAGGGAGAATTCCCTGTATGTCAAAGGATCTAAATGCCTTTTTGGAGTACAGAGGATTTCTTTTTTGGGATTTATTTTGTCCCCGTTAACTATTGAAATGGACCCGGCCAAGGTACAGGCCATTTACGATTTGGTTCAGCCCACTTCTTTGAAGGCCCTCCAGAAGTTTTTGGGTTTTGCTAATTTTTATCGGAAATTTATAGCAAAATTTTCTAGTATTGCCAAGCCATTGACTGATTTGACTAAGAAGGGTGCTGATGTGTTAAATTGGTCTCCGGAGGCTGTTTCTTCCTTTCGGGAGCTGAAGCGAAGATTCACCTCTGCCCCGGTTTTGCGGCAACCTGATGTCTCACTTCCGTTCCAGGTAGAGGTGGATGCTTCTGAGATTGGAGCAGGAGCTGTTTTGTCCCAAAAGGATCCTGTAACATCTAAAATGAATCCCTGTGCTTTCTTTTCCCGAAAGTTCTCTCCATCTGAACGTAACTATGATGTGGGGAATCGGGAACTGTTAGCCATGAAATGGGCATTTGAGGAGTGGAGACATTGGTTGGAGGGAGCTAAGCATCAAGTCGTGGTCCTCACTGACCACAAGAATTTGATTTACCTAGAGTCGGCTAAGCGCTTGAACCCTAGACAGGCTAGGTGGGCCTTGTTTTTTACACGTTTTGATTTTGTGGTTTCTTTTCTTCCTGGAACTAAGAATGTCAAGGCTGACGCCCTCTCTAGGAGCTTCTTTGCTGATTCTCCTGTGGTGACCAAGCCTGCTACCATCTTAGGCGAAGGGGTAGTTCTTTCTGCCATCTCGCCCGATTTGAGACGTGCTCTGGAAGAGTTCCAGGAGGACAAACCTGAGCATTGTCCCAGTGGAAAGTTGTATGTTCCTGACCAGTGGAAGAAGAGAGTGATGTCTGAAGTTCATTGCTCTGCTTTGGCTGGTCATCCAGGTATTTTTGGTACTAGAGATCTGGTGAGTCGGTCTTTTTGGTGGCCCTCCTTGTCTCGTGATGTCAGGAATTTTGTGCAGTCCTGTGGGACGTGCTCCCGGTCTAAATCGTGTTCTCGCTCTAGTGGGTTGTTGATGCCTTTGCCTGTCCCCAAGAGGCCATGGACCCATATTTCAATGGATTTCATCTCTGATATGCCTGTCTCTCAAAGGATGACTGTTATTTGGGTGATTTGTGATAGGTTCTCTAAGATGGTTCATCTTGTACCACTCCCTAAGTTGCCGTCTTCCTCTGAATTGGTGCCCCTGTTTTTACAACAGGTGGTTCGCTTGCACGGGATTCCTGAGAACATTGTATCTGACAGAGGAGTCCAGTTTGTGTCTAGATTTTGGAGAACTTTCTGTTCCAAGCTGGGAATTCAGTTGTCCTTCTCCTCTGCTTTTCACCCTCAGACCAATGGGCAGACAGAGAGAACAAACCAGACCTTGGAGTCATATTTGAGATGTTTTATTTCTGCTGATCAGGATGATTGGGTTTCATTTTTGCCCTTGGCCGAATTTGCTTTAAATAATAGAGCTAGTTCTGCCACTTTGATGTCACCTTTTTTTTGTAACTTTGGGTTTCATCCTCGATTTTCTTCAGGGCAGGTGGAGCCCTCTGCCTGCCCAGGTGTTGACACTGTGGTGGAGAGAATGCACCAGATCTGGGACCAAGTGGTGGATAAGTTATCTCTCTCCCAGGAAAAGGCCCAGCGGTTTTCCAACCGACATAGGACCATTGGTCCCCAGTTTAAGGTTGGTGATATGGTGTGGTTATCATCAAAAAATATTGCTATGAAGGTGGCTTCTCCTAAGTTTAAGCCTAGATTTATTGGACCTTACAAGATTTTGGAGATTATTAATCCGGTCTCTTTTCGTTTGGCTCTTCCTGTCACATTTAAAATCCATAATGTGTTTCATAAATCTTTGTTGAAGAGGTTTGTTGAACCTGTTGTTCCGGGGGTTGCACCTCCAGACCCTGTATTGTTTGAAGGTAACATGGAATATGAGGTAGAGAAAGTACTGGATTCCCGTCTGGCTAGATGGAGACTCCAGTATTTGGTTAAGTGGAAGGGTTATGGTCAGGAGGATAATTCCTGGGTCTCTGCCTCTGATATTCATGCCAAAAGATTGGTGCGTGCCTTTCATCGGGCTCACCCTGATCGCCCTGGTGGCGTGGTTGAGGGTTCGGTGACCCCTCCTCAAGGGGGAGGTACTGTTGTGAGTTCATTTTCCCCTTCACTACTGAGGCCCGAGGAACTCCCTCTTCTGGTAAAGAAAGGTAGTGAGCCTGATTGTCAAACACCTGGGGCTGATGATGATGACTGGCTGAGTGGAGTTAATGACTGGATATAAGGCTGCCGACGCCCTTCTGGCCTGCGGGTGATTTCTCTGTGGACTTCTAGGAAACCAGTCTGATTCCTGCTCATCTAAAGCTAAGATTTCTGCTTTGCCTTTTTGCATTAGTGTTTTGTTTTCCTTGCTTTTCTGGATTCTGCCATTCCCTGCTGGGGTGAGCTGAATCTCCTTTTGCCTGTTGCTCTGTCTTCAGAATATTCCTGAGTACTGACATAGCCTTTTTTGAAGCCTAGCGTCTTCAGGGCCTTTTTTACTGTCAGTTTGTTGGCTCTTATTTTCATAGGGTTTTTTCACGGATTGCAGACAGCAGCCTTCCTGTCCTTTCCTAGCTAAGCTAGCTTGGGCCCCATCTTTGCTCAGTCTATCTTTCTGTCTGTGTTTTGTTCTTTCTTCTTGCTTCACCGTCATTATATGTGGGGGGCTGCCTTTTGCTTTGGGGTCTGCTCTGGGGCAGTTTAGATTTCCCTTTCTGTCTTTAGGCTATGTAGTCCTCCGGCTGTGATCGAGGGGCCTAGGGCATCGTAGGAGCCCCCCACGGCTGCTACTAGTTGTGTTGATAGGTTCAGGGGTCTGCAATCTGATAGCTGCCAACTTCTCTGGTTTTCTGGACTTAGATAGCATTTCTGTTTTTGCCTCCTACGGTGACTCAATCATAACAAAATCACCCGCCATACCGCAGATCCTAGGGTACTCAATTGCAGGAAAGATTTGTATAAAAAAAAAAAAAAAAAAGGTGTGTATATTTTTTCCTCTATATCTCTGAGGCCGTAGGGGGAATTTTTTTTTCTCTCAATGGAGATAAAGCAATTGTCTGATCGTGTGGAGCAGCTCGCTGCGAAAGTGCGGGGAATTTCCGCCTACCTTGCTCATTCACATGCTGCTGAACCAAAGATTCCTACACCTGATGTACTTTTTGGGGATCGGTCTAAATTTTTGAATTTCAAAAATAATTGTAAATTATTTTTTGCCTTGAAGCCTAACTCGTCAGGGAGCTCCGCGCAGCAGGTTAAAATTGTCATCTCTTTGCTGCGTGGCGATCCCCAGGATTGGGCGTTTTCTTTGAAACCAGATGATCCTATTCTGACTAATGTGAACGCATTTTTTCAGGCCTTGGGGTTGTTGTATGACGAACCTAATGCCATTGATCAGGCTGAAAAGACCATGCTGGCATTGAACCAGGGTCGTGATTCTGCAGAATTGTACTGTCAAAAATTCCGAAAGTGGGCAGTACTTACTACCTGGAATGATAATGCCTTGGCTGCTCTCTTTCGGAAGGGGTTGTCAGAAGCCGTAAAAGATACTATGGTGGGATTTCCTGTTCCCTCTGGTCTTGACGATTCTATGTCTTTAGCTATTCAGGTTGATCGGCGTTTGCGCGAACGCAGAGCTGCACGAGAGGTGTTGCCACCTGTTGAACAGATGTCTGAACCTATGCAATGTGATAGAGTTTTTTCCAGAGAGCAGCGCAGGAGTTCAGAAGGTGTAATAAGTTGTGTTTTTTCTGTGGAGATGCCTCACATATTATTTCTGTCTGTCCTAAACGCGAGAAATGCCTTGCACACACGTTTTCTGTTGGTGGTGTTCAACCTAAGTTTCTTCTGGCTATTACTCTGATCTGCTCCCTGTCCACATTTTCTGCCAAGGCTTTTGTGGATTCGGGAGCAGCTCTAAACCTAATGGACTTGGATTTTGCTAAACGTTGTGGATTTCCGATGACACCTCTGCAGACGCCTATCCCTTTGAGGGGGATTGATGCTACTCCTTTGGCTAAAAATAAACCTCAGTTTTGGACCCAGGTGGTAATGCGGGTCGCCCCAGACCATCAAGAAAATTGCAGGTTTTTGGTGTTACATAATCTGCATGATACTATTGTTCTGGGGTTTCCCTGGTTACAAATTCATAATCCAGTTTTGGATTGGAAATCTGTGTCTGTGGTGAGTTGGGGTTGTCGGTGTGCCTTTAGTGAGGCTCCGGTGTTTTCCAACTCTCCTCAGTCACATGATGTTTCTGATTATTTGGCGGACTTTTATGATGTATTTAGTGAGAATGAGTCTGCGTCTCTGCCTCCTCATAGGAGTTATGACTGTGCAATTGAACTGAACCCGGGGTGTAAATTTCCCAAGGGTCGGCTCTTCAATTTATCTGTACCCGAGCACGAGGCTATGCGATCCTATATTAAGGAGGCGTTGGAGAAGGGTCATATTAGACCATCCTCGTCACCCTTAGGTGCCGTTTTTTTTTTTGTAGATAAAAAGGATGGATCATTAAGACCTTGTATTGATTATCGTGCTCTCAACAAAATTACTGTTAAATATCAGTATCCGTTACCCCTTATTTCTGATCTATTCTCCAGAGTTAAAGGTGCTTGCTGGTTTACCAAGCTTGACCTCAGGGGGGCGTATAATCTTATTCGCATTAAGCATGGGGATGAATGGAAGACAGCGTTTAATACTCCGGAGGGACATTTTGAGTACCTGGTGATGCCTTTTGGGCTCACTAATGCCCCTTCTGTCTTCCAGTGCTTCATGAACGATATTTTCCGAGATTTTGTCGATAAATTTTTGATTATCTATCTGGATGATATTTTGATCTTCTCCAAGGATTGGGATTCTCATGTGGAACATATTCGGACTGTGTTCCGGATCTTGAGGGAGAATTCCCTGTATGTCAAAGGATCTAAATGCCTTTTTGGAGTACAGAGGATTTCTTTTTTGGGATTTATTTTGTCCCCGTTAACTATTGAAATGGACCCGGCCAAGGTACAGGCCATTTACGATTTGGTTCAGCCCACTTCTTTGAAGGCCCTCCAGAAGTTTTTGGGTTTTGCTAATTTTTATCGGAAATTTATAGCAAAATTTTCTAGTATTGCCAAGCCATTGACTGATTTGACTAAGAAGGGTGCTGATGTGTTAAATTGGTCTCCGGAGGCTGTTTCTTCCTTTCGGGAGCTGAAGCGAAGATTCACCTCTGCCCCGGTTTTGCGGCAACCTGATGTCTCACTTCCGTTCCAGGTAGAGGTGGATGCTTCTGAGATTGGAGCAGGAGCTGTTCTGTCCCAAAAGGATCCTGTAACATCTAAAATGAATCCCTGTGCTTTCTTTTCCCGAAAGTTCTCTCCATCTGAACGTAACTATGATGTGGGGAATCGGGAACTGTTAGCCATGAAATGGGCATTTGAGGAGTGGAGACATTGGTTGGAGGGAGCTAAGCATCAAGTCGTGGTCCTCACTGACCACAAGAATTTGATTTACCTAGAGTCGGCTAAGCGCTTGAACCCTAGACAGGCTAGGTGGGCCTTGTTTTTTACACGTTTTGATTTTGTGGTTTCTTTTCTTCCTGGAACTAAGAATGTCAAGGCTGACGCCCTCTCTAGGAGCTTCTTTGCTGATTCTCCTGTGGTGACCAAGCCTGCTACCATCTTAGGCGAAGGGGTAGTTCTTTCTGCCATCTCGCCCGATTTGAGACGTGCTCTGGAAGAGTTCCAGGAGGACAAACCTGAGCGTTGTCCCAGTGGAAAGTTGTATGTTCCTGACCAGTGGAAGAAGAGAGTGATGTCTGAAGTTCATTGCTCTGCTTTGGCTGGTCATCCAGGTATTTTTGGTACTAGAGATCTGGTGAGTCGGTCTTTTTGGTGGCCCTCCTTGTCTCGTGATGTCAGGAATTTTGTGCAGTCCTGTGGGACGTGCTCCCGGTCTAAATCGTGTTCTCGCTCTAGTGGGTTGTTGATGCCTTTGCCTGTCCCCAAGAGGCCATGGACCCATATTTCAATGGATTTCATCTCTGATATGCCTGTCTCTCAAAGGATGACTGTTATTTGGGTGATTTGTGATAGGTTCTCTAAGATGGTTCATCTTGTACCACTCCCTAAGTTGCCGTCTTCCTCTGAATTGGTGCCCCTGTTTTTACAACAGGTGGTTCGCTTGCACGGGATTCCTGAGAACATTGTATCTGACAGAGGAGTCCAGTTTGTGTCTAGATTTTGGAGAACTTTCTGTTCCAAGCTGGGAATTCAGTTGTCCTTCTCCTCTGCTTTTCACCCTCAGACCAATGGGCAGACAGAGAGAACAAACCAGACCTTGGAGTCATATTTGAGATGTTTTATTTCTGCTGATCAGGATGATTGGGTTTCATTTTTGCCCTTGGCCGAATTTGCTTTAAATAATAGAGCTAGTTCTGCCACTTTGATGTCACCTTTTTTTTGTAACTTTGGGTTTCATCCTCGATTTTCTTCAGGGCAGGTGGAGCCCTCTGCCTGCCCAGGTGTTGACACTGTGGTGGAGAGAATGCACCAGATCTGGGACCAAGTGGTGGATAAGTTATCTCTCTCCCAGGAAAAGGCCCAGCGGTTTTCCAACCGACATAGGACCATTGGTCCCCAGTTTAAGGTTGGTGATATGGTGTGGTTATCATCAAAAAATATTGCTATGAAGGTGGCTTCTCCTAAGTTTAAGCCTAGATTTATTGGACCTTACAAGATTTTGGAGATTATTAATCCGGTCTCTTTTCGTTTGGCTCTTCCTGTCACATTTAAAATCCATAATGTGTTTCATAAATCTTTGTTGAAGAGGTTTGTTGAACCTGTTGTTCCGGGGGTTGCACCTCCAGACCCTGTATTGTTTGAAGGTAACATGGAATATGAGGTAGAGAAAGTACTGGATTCCCGTCTGGCTAGACGGAGACTCCAGTATTTGGTTAAGTGGAAGGGTTATGGTCAGGAGGATAATTCCTGGGTCTCTGCCTCTGATATTCATGCCAAAAGATTGGTGCGTGCCTTTCATCGGGCTTACCCTGATCGCCCTGGTGGCGTGGTTGAGGGTTCGGTGACCCCTCCTCATTGGGGAGGTACTGTCGTGAGTTCATTTTCCCCTTCACTACTGAGGCCCGAGGAACTCCCTCTTCTGGTAAAGAAAGGTAGTGAGCCTGATTGTCAAACACCTGGGGCTGATGATGATGACTGGCTGAGTGGAGTTAATGACTGGATATAAGGCTGCCGACGCCCTTCTGGCCTGCGGGTGATTTCTCTGTGGACTTCTAGGAAACCAGTCTGATTCCTGCTCATCTAAAGCTAAGATTTCTGCTTTGCCTTTTTGCATTAGTGTTTTGTTTTCCTTGCTTTTCTGGATTCTGCCATTCCCTGCTGGGGTGAGCTGAATCTCCTTTTGCCTGTTGCTCTGTCTTCAGAATATTCCTGAGTACTGACATAGCCTTTTTTGAAGCCTAGCGTCTTCAGGGCCTTTTTTACTGTCAGTTTGTTGGCTCTTATTTTCATAGGGTTTTTTCACGGATTGCAGACAGCAGCCTTCCTGTCCTTTCCTAGCTAAGCTAGCTTGGGCCCCATCTTTGCTCAGTCTATCTTTCTGTCTGTGTTTTGTTCTTTCTTCTTGCTTCACCGTCATTATATGTGGGGGGCTGCCTTTTGCTTTGGGGTCTGCTCTGGGGCAGTTTAGATTTCCCTTTCTGTCTTTAGGCTATGTAGTCCTCCGACTGTGATCGAGGGGCCTAGGGCATCGTAGGAGCCCCCCACGGCTACTTCTAGTTGTGTTGATAGGTTCAGGGGTCTGCAATCCGATCGCTGCCAACTTCTCTGGTTTTCTGGACTTAGCTAGCATTTCTGTTTTTGCCTCCTACGGTGACTCAATCATAACACATTGGGCAAGCGGGCACGGCTTGGAGACACTGGGCAAGCAGGCATGGCTGGGAGACACAGGACTGGCGGGCACGGCTTGAGACACAGAGCAGGTAGGTGACGGCTTGAGACACAGGGCAAGCAGGAGTGATATATGAGAGAACAGGTTTGGACCTGTTCACACAGGAGGTGCAGGTATGGATATAGGCAGGAAGGAGTGGAATTTGAAGGAACAGGTTTGGACCTGTTCACACAGGAGGTGCAGGTAGACAGAGCCGCAGGAGTGCGGAGTAGGCAGAGCCGCAGGAGTGCGGAGTAGGCAGAGCTGCAGGAGTGCGGAGTAGGCAGAGCCGCAGGAGTGCAGAGTAGGCAGAGCCGCAGGAGTGCGGAGAAGGCAGAGCCGCAGGAGTGTGGAGTAGACTGGGCTCCAAGGGAGCCGGGCAGGCAGAGCGGCTAAGGAGCCGAGCAGGCAGAGCGGCTAGGGAGCCGAGCAGGCAGAGCGGCTAGGGAGCCGAGCAGGCAGAGCGGCTAGGGAGCCGAGCAGGCAGAGCGGCTATGGAGCCGATCACAGATAGAGCGGCTAGGGAGCCGATCCACAGATAGAGCTGCAAGGGTGCAAATTCACAGATAGGGAGGACACAAGGAAAGACACGGCAGAGAAGGAACCACAAACAAGGTGACTGACAGACAGAGGTAAAACTGAGTTCAGACAGAGACACAAGGACAAAGACACAAGGACCAGGATATTCTGCCTCCTGGCAGGCGGACAGAGAACAGACAAGGCACTGGGAACAAGACTCAAGGGCCAGGATATTCTGCCTCCTGGCAGGCGGACAGAGAAATGCTAGGCAAGGTACCAAGACACAGGAATATGCAGTAAGAGCCTTCAGAGAAGGCAAGACATAGGACAGGGCCTGGCTAGCTCAGCAGCAAGGAGCTAACTGAGTTTAGACATTGCACAGGCAAAGGTTAGTGGGTGTGGCGAAACTAAATAGTCAAGGGCTCTAGGTGATTGGTAAGGGACATATTACACAGGTGCACCCTGACTGCATAAGAGCCAGAGAGTTCAGGCGCCGCCCCCCTATACACACATAGCTTGGAAGCATAGAGCAGAGGCACAGAGCACAGGACTGGCAACAGACAGAATTCACAGCATAACCCGGAGCAGTGAGTAAGTTGATGTGCGGGGGATGGGAGGCCATGCAGTGACGCCAGCAGGGTTGTTACACCAAAGCTCTTAGGCAGTTTCTTGAACAGCAGTTCCACTGAGACATCCAGTTGGTCAGAGACAGTTTAACTCTGGGTGATGGACAGGGGATGCTGGGCCTTGTAAGGGTAAGGGGTTTCAGACTTGAGTGACACCCGCACTAGCGCAACTTGGACCATAGGCTTTCGGGTGCTATGTCCAGCACCTCTTTGGGTAGGCTTCCACCAGTTGTTTGAGGCTCTTGTAGGGCCACCAGCATGATTGGTTCTTCTTGGGTCAGGGGTGGAGAAAATGTCATGGTCACAAATTCCTGGAACACTTTGGCCACCTTCAGCTCCTGCAGTAGGTCTGCTCTCATCAGGTGGGTTAGTCAGGTCTCCACCATAAACTGGAACAGGATGGGGTGTCCTGGCTGTGTTCACACGCTCAGGGGCTTGTAAATGTAGTAATCGCAGGTCTGCGGGACGCAGTGACAAGGCGGGAGACAAGGTGAACTTTAAAGTGTAACTTTTATATATATGGGTGCCTTTAGGGCTACCTTGAGCAAACGAACAAGCTAACAATAACTGCCCACGCAGGGGATCAATACAAGAACACACGGTAATGCGAGCACGACTAACCCGGCGAAGGCCGGTCACTATAGAGCCGCGGTATGGCCAACTACGGGTCCTTAGTTATAAAAGTTATAAAAGTGTCACTTATCCTCTCTGACGTCCGGCAGGGTCCTGAACGATGATGCTTCAGCGTTACAGCCGCTGGGCCCAGCCGATGAGGATCTGGCGAAGACTTCGGGCGTTCCTGTGCCCAGGTGAGGTGGGGGCACAACAGGCCCCGGAAGAGTTCCGCAAGGCGGCGCCCCCTGGCGGAGGCAGTGAGGTGCCGCTTGGGGGCTGGAGAATGGTTGCCGCAGCCTCGAACGGTGCTGCAGGGACCGTGGCTGGCAGCGGACAGGCTGCAGCCGCAGGCTGGAGTGGTGCGGCGGTGGCCATGGGTGGCAGTGCACAGGCCGTAGCCGCAAACTGGAGTGAGGCGGCGTTGGCTGCGGGTGGCAGCAGGTAGGCCATAGCCGTGAACTGGAGCGGGGCGGCGTCTGCCATGGGCGGGAGCTGACGGGCCGCACCCGCAGGGTGAAGTCGGGAGGTGGCTGCCACAGGCGGGAGCGGACGGGCCGCACACGCGGGGTGGAGTCGGGCGGCGGCTGCCATGGGTGGGAGCGGATGGGCCGCACCCGTGGGGTGGAGTCGGGCGGTGGTGGCCATGGGCGGCAGCGGACAGGCCACACTCACGGGGTGGAGCTGGGCGGTGTCTCTCCGTTGGACAGCTCGGTGCCGTCTCCCTTCTGTCAGCGGTGAGTCTCCCTTCAGTCTCTCCCGTCGCTGCTCTGCTCACCTTGCTCTGGTTCTGGCTCTCGCTCTGGCTCCCTGGCACCCTCTAGCTTCCTCGCTTCTCCTCTCCTATTGCGTCGACTGACCCCTGCTAGCATCCTAAGCCCCTTTTAAAGTAGCTCCTCCCGCAACCTTTCTAGAAGTCTCTGCGGTCCGTCCCCCAATTGTGTGTCCCCCAGAAACAGTCTCCCTCAGAACCTTGGTGACGGCCCCCTTGGTTCCGGCCCAGATACACAGCGGGGACTCCTCCTCCTACATAAGCTGGGAATGTCTGACTTGACCTTCAATCCCCACACAAGACACAGAGTGTTCTGATAGGCAGGTGGGGTCGGGGAGTTCCACATGCCTTATCACACATCTGACTGCACCAGTGTCCACAAGGAAAGATATGACAACCCCTGGTTATTTGAGGCATTTGGTCTGCTGATGGGGTTTCACCTGTCAGGGGCGTAACATCTTGCAGACCTGGCTTGCCTCTGTCCTATGGACAGGGTTCTTCACTGCTTCCTGTGTTTCTTTCTTGGCCTATTCCTCTGCGTGATGTCCTGGGTTGCCGGGGGGCTGTGCACTGGTTCCGAAAATGGCCAAGGTTGCCACAGTTGTAACAGCTGATGTGTCTTCTGTTCCTGCAGGGTGGTTGCTCTTCCACATCGGTGGCCGCCAAAGGATAGGCTGTCTTCCGCACTCCTGAGTGGGACTCAATTCTTCTGGCTACTATGAGCAGGGTATCTACTGCTATTGACCTGTACTCAGGCCTGGCCACTATCAGCAGTTTCTTGATTGATTCTCTTAGTCCATGCACAAAGGCCTGTGCCAACATTTGTCTGTGTATCTGATCATGAATAGTGAGGCCTAAATTTTGGAATACTTGCATCACTCTGACATGAAACTTGTCTACAGACTCTGTCTTGGATTGGTTCATGTCATGTAGGCTGAGGGCTTGCCCTGCTTGTCTGGCTTTGGCTCACTCTCTGACCTGCTCAATTAGCTTTGATCCTGACTCCCAGGAGTGCACATCTAATTCTAATGGAAGCTTGAAGTGTTCCTTCATGGTTGGCCAGAGTGTTTCACCTACTTTTATTTCCATTATGGACCAGAGATCAATCCAGGTTGCAGCATATTTTTGCTGCCTCTGCTGCATTCTTCAGTAAAATGGCATGGGGTCCATATCTGGGTCTGGCAGATTATTCAGAATACTGAGCACCTGACTAGGGGTGAAGGGCACATAGTGTAAGGGTTCTGGCTCTATCTGTGGAGAAACTGTGACATTGTGTGTTTGCCTTTTTGTGTGAGGGTGATCCCCCCATCTGAGGCTGCACTGATGGTGATGTAAATGCTGTCAGCTCTATCTGGCACTTAGGTCCCTCATTTTCTGACCCAACAGCTGCAGACACTGATGATCTACACCACCCCCCTACTGCACCCCAAACTATGGGCTCTGCTGGCTGTTGTATCGGGGGGGCACCTGTGGTGTTATGTGTAGGAAGATTTTCACTTTCTTCCCCCGGTATCATAGCTGGCACTTTAGAGAGGGTGCCCTGTGGAATAGGGACACCTCATTGTCTGAATTTGGCATTGGCCCAGTTGGTGACAATGAACTGAGAGGTGGGGGAGTGAGAGTGTGTGTGAGGAGCAGGGAGGGGTGGAGAAGAGAGTGGAAAGATGAGGATGAGAAAAGAGAAATGAGGGAGGAGAGGAGGAAGATGACAGAAGAGGAGGAGAGAGAGAGAAGACGAGGGGGATAAGGGAGGAGGAGAGATAGGCGAGGGTGGAGAGGATAGAGAAGGAGGAGAGGGAGAAGATTGGGGTGAAATAATAAGTGAGGGAGGAGAGGTGAGAGAAGGGAGAGAGAGAAGGGGAGGAGGAAGGATAGGTGAGGGAGGAGAGGAGATAGAAGGGGGAGAGAGTGAGACGGGAGGAGGGAAGAGAAAGAGAGGGAAGAGATGAGAGAGAGGAGAGGGAGGGAGGGAGTAGCGGATTCCTTCCCCTTTTCTGCAGTCAGGGAAGGCATGTTTGGACTTGTGGTGCCTTCTCCCTGGGGGGGGGAAGCGGGGTGCCTCACAGATGGCACAGGTTTGAGATTCCACTGAAAACACCTTTTTCTATCTTGTACATTAAAAATAATTGTTCCCTGTTCACATAACTCTTAATAGCTTCTATGCTGTAAGTCCGCTGCTATTTTATAAAATGCAGACAGCAATCCAGCTTCAATTAACTAACTTCCCTTTTTTTTCCCTCTCAATACATCATACCATGCTCAGCTTAAAAGCTGCCCCTGCAAATCCACATACTTAACCCTTCTGAATCACACCTAGTGTGTCTATTCCAAAAACTTCAAAAAAAGTGATTAAAATCTCAAAAACTTAACAACCTTTCTATACTTGCCTAAAAAAAGAAAAGAAAAAGGCAAAAAACCCAAAAACATTTATAAAAAGCTTAAAAAAAAAGAAAAACTAATTAAAAACTCAGAAGATGGAGAAAGAGAAAACAAAAAGGATAATCAAGAAGTTGATAAAACTTGGAAAAAAACACCTCGCAAAAGAAATCCAAAATCCCCAAAAAATCAGTACAACTTCCAACTATATACACTCACTGGCCACTTTATTAGGTACACCTGTCCAACTATGTGTTAAGACTTAATTTCTAATCAGCCAATCACATGGCGGCAACTCAGTGCATTTAGGCATGTAGACATGGTCAAGACAATCTCCTGCAGTTCAAACCGAGCATCAGTATGGGGAAGAAAGGTGATTTGAGTGCCTTTGAACGTGGCATGATTGTTGGTGCCAGAAGGGCTGGTCTGAGTATTTCAGAAACTGCTGATCTACTGGGATTTTCATGCACAACCATCTCTAGGGTTTACAGAGAATGGTCCGAAAAAGAAAAAAAATCCAGTGAGCGGCAGTTCTGTGGCCGGAAATGCCATGTTGATGCCAGAGGTCAGAGGAGAATGGGCAGACTGGTTCGAGCTGATAGAAAGGCAACAGTGACTCAAATTGCCACCCGTTACAACAGAGGTAGGCAGAAGAGCATCTCTGAATGCACAGTGCGTCGAACTTTGAGGCAGATGGGCTACAGCAGCAGAAGACCACACTGGGTACCACTCCTCTCAGCTAAGAACAGGAAACTGAGGCTACAATTTGCACAAGCTCATCGAAATTGGACAGTAGAAGATTGGAAAAACGTTGCCTGGTCTGATGAGTCTCGATTTCTGCTGCGACATTCGGATGGTAGGGTCAGAATTTGGCGTAAACAACATGAAAGCATGGATCCATCCTGCCTTGTATCAACGGTTCAGGCTGGTGGTGGTGGTGTCATGGTGTGGGGAATTTTTTCTGGGCACTCTTTGGGCCCCTTGGTACCAATTGAGCATCGTTGCAACGCCACAGCCTACCTGAGTATTGTTGCTGACCATGTCCATCCCTTTATGACCACAATGTACCCAACATCTGATGGCTACTTTCAGCAGGATAATGCGCCATGTCATAAAGCTCGAATCATCTCAGATTGGTTTCTTGAACATGACAATGAGTTTACTGTACTCAAATGGCCTCCTCAGTCACCAGATCTCAATCCAATAGAGCATCTTTGGGATGTGGTGGAACGGGAGATTCGCATCAGGGATGTGCAGCCGACAAATCTGCGCCAACTGTGTGATGCCATCATGTCAATATGGTCCAAAATCTCTGAGGAATGCTTCCAGCACCTTGTTGAATCTCTGCCACGAAGAATTGAGGCAGTTCTGAAGGCAAAAGGGGGTCCAACCCGTTACTAGCATGGTGTACCTAATAAAGTGGCCAGTGAGTGTATATATATATATATACCGTATATACTCGTGTATAAGCCAAGATTTTCAGCTCTTTTTTTGGGCTGAAAGTCCCCCTCTCAGCTTATACACGAGCCATATATGGGGGGTGGGTGGGGGAGGGGGAGCAGGGGGTGTCAGAGATCATACTTACCTCTCCTGGCACTTCTCTGCAGCCTCTGTTTCTTCCTCTGCCGTCTGCTTCCTGCATTCAGAGGTTGTGGTACTGCTCATTAAAATCATGAATATGCGCATATTTAATGAGCGCTACCATGTGACCATCTGAATGCAGGAAGCAGACAGCAGAGGAGAAGCAGGGGCTGCAGAGAAGTGCAAGGAGAGGTATGATGAGCACAGAGTAATATTCACCTGTCCCCATTCCAAGCCCTGCACCACTGTGTCTCCGGTCTCCGGTTCCTCCTGCTTTGACGGCAGAGGGCGCGATGATGTAGTCGGTGTGCGCCCTCTGCTGTCACTGCAGAGAGTCGGGAGACAAAGCGGTGGATGGCAGTGGAACAGGGACAGGTAACTATCGCCAGTGCCGGGGGCTCAGGACACCGACACCTGGCCCCCCAGCGACAGAGAGGTGAGTATGTCATTTTCTTTTTTTATTGCAGCAGCAGCAGCATATGGGGGGTATTTATAGGACAGCATTAACCCTAGTGCAGCAGCATATGGGTTTTTTTTATGGGGCAGCATTAACCCTTGTGCAGCAGCATATGGGGGGTTTTTATGGGGCAGCATTAACCCTTGTGCAGCAGCATATGGGGGTTTTTTATGGGGCAGCATTAACCCTTGTGCAGCAGCATATGGGGTAATTTATGGGGCAGCATTAACCCTTGTGCAGCAGCATATGGGGGGTATTTATAGGACAGCATTAACACTTGTGCAGCAGCATATGGGGGGTATTTATAGGACAGCATTAACACTTGTGCAGCAGCATATGGGGGGTATTTATGGGGCAGCATTAACCCTTGTGCAGCAGCATATGAGGGGTATTTATGGGGCAGCATTAACCCTTGTGCAGCAGCATATGGGGTTATTTATGGGACAGCATTAACCCTTGTGCAGCAGCATATGGGGGGGTATTTATAGGGCAGCATTATCCCTTATGCAGCAGCATATGGGGGGAATTTATGGTGCAGCATTAACCCTTGTGCAGCAGCATATGGGGGGTATTTATCGGGCAGCATTAACCTTTGTGCAGCAGCATATGGGGGATATTTATGGGGCAGTATTAACCCTTGTGCAGCAGCATATTATGGGGGGTATTTATGGAGCATCTTCTTGGGCCAGCAATAACCCTTGTGCAGCAGCATATGGGGGTTTATCTATGGAGCATCTTCTTGGACCACCATTTAACCCTAGGTTTATACGCGAGTCAATAAGTTTTCCCAGTTTTTTGTGGCAAAATTAGGGGGGTCAGTTTATACACGGGTCGGCTTATACACGAGTATATACGGTGTGTATATATATATATATAATTTTTTTTGTTTATGCACAGATGCAAGACAGACACTTCCCCTTTCCTCTGCCCTGTCTATTCTCAGTTAAGCAACGTCTCTGAAAACAATATGCACGCTGAACAAAAGCATATACAGCTTAGACAACCCAGCTTTCCTCAAAAATCTTCACACCGCAGTTAAAATCTTCACCAAAAAGCAGTGGTGGAAAACACAGCACAAAAACAGATATGACAATATGAAAAATGTCAGAGATGCACCCTACAGGCACAAGAGGAAGTGTGAAAAAAAAAAAAAACTTTTTCTGCTTCAGATCTCCATGGGGAGCAACAGTGAATTCACAGGTTGATGCACATATAGACGTCCGGGGAGAAATCGAGGCCCTATCTGTTTTGTGACTGTAGTACAAGCAGCTCTGGTAACCAATAACTGCCAATCACACTGGGTGTACTGCGTTCGGTCACCCGGGAATATTAACACACTGTACCGGTCGTCCCACCTGGCCTGCCGGTAACAGGAATCTGTGATAACTCCCACAAAATTGCCACCACCTGTCCCTGGCTGGCCTCTCCTTTCCCTCCGATGTACAGGTGAATCTGTGGCAACTTGTCAAGTGATTTAGCTTGCGATATCTCCCACCAGCTGCCACCACCTGTGCCTGGCTGGCCTCTCCTGTCCTTCCTATGCACAGGTGAATCTGTGACAACTTGTCAGGAGACTCGACTAGTGATATCTCTCTAAGCCCCCACAACCCATACCTGGATAGGCCTCTCCTGTCCTTCCGATGTATGAGTGTATTTGTGAGGACCTATCTGAGAGATTCAACTCCCGGCTATCGGTTCCCCAGCAACCACAAGCACAATCAGCCACCATTCCACCAGCTCTCTCCTGGGTCAAAACACACACAGGACACGCATCAGGCAACTTGGCTTATATCCCAGGGTTTGGATAAGGGCGTGAACTTTTGACACTACCTGGGATGTGGTGGTGACCACACCTGACCGGCTAGAGGTACAGACCCAGACTGGGCACAGGGGACATTCAGGTAAGATAACCATATTTTCTTACCTTACTTACGGAGATGCACAAATCTCTGTCCCCATGAGCCAAGGCCTTAGCCGACACCTCTGTCTCTCCAGTCACCCAGGGTCCCCGTGCGTTTCGTCCACTTCCCCACGTTGGGCGCCAGATGATATGGAAATTTGTATGGATATTTATATCCCTGTGTGTGCTGCGGTCTGTCCTAATTAGAACAGAGTCTCATTGAACGCTCAAGGAAAAGAAGACGCTAAACACCTGTTAGCAGCATCTCATTCCAGCAAAACTCTGCTGGTTTATTGTACATACATGGTTTTATAATTACGTACAGAAAGGAGTGGTTAGTAAATTAACATAAGGCTGAACTTCAATGCTATTGGCTATTTGAGTAAATGAACATATATGGAAGCGTCCGACTTGAGGGTGATTTAGCATCATATGATTTACTCTGTCCATTGTCTTGCAAACTCAGCAAAAACCAGACATTAGTTTGAAACATCTGTTGTTACTTCTTCTACTCGATATCTGGGAAAGCACCAAGGAGCTAATCTTGCTTGCACTAGTCTGGGTCATGAGTTTGTTAGGTCATTCTGAACAGTTGATTATAGGTCACATATTAGAGATGTTAGCTGTGATCATATATATGTATACATCAGATCAGTATATAAAGAATATATGCAAGTGAGATCTATATGAAATGTATATATTTCCATCACACTGGGAGTTCTGTGGAAACTGTTTGGGAAAGAATACAAGGCATTTATTACAGGCCGCCTGTGCAAGCTGAGGATATGGATGAACTCTTTATGCATCAAATGGCAAAGTTCTCCAAACAAATATCTTTCAAAAGGTAGGGGAGAGAACAAGGAGATCTGCTACCTTGGATCTAATCCTTGTACACAGGGAGGAAATGGTGGAAGAGGTAAGAGTGGCTGGGACCCTAGGAGGTAGCGACCATGCTATTTTAGAGTTTTGGATAACTAGAGGAGGAAGACCTATGAAGACTCAATCTTCAAGGTTAAATTTCAGAAACTAAGATTTTAAGGGACTCAGAAAGAGAATCGGAGGGATCCAATGGCTGGATATCTTTAAGGACAAAAGTATCTGTGAAGGATGGGAAATTTTGAAAAATTAGATTCTCAAAGCACAATTGTTAATAATTCCGAGGAGGGAAGAATAGCAAATATTTAAGGAAACCAGGATGGATGAACACAGAACTTAAACACTTGCTAAAAAGGAAGAAAGAAATGTTTATCAAATGGAAAGAGTGAGGTATATCTAGAGAAGAATATAATGCTGTCTACAGAACTTGCAGGGGACGCATCAGATTATCTAAGCTGACAATGAATTAAGGCTTGTACGTGACGTCAAAAACAATAAAAAAGATTTGGGGGATATGTCAAAAGTTAAAGAAAAGTCAAAGATGCTATAGGAATTTTGCAAGATGAAAATGATGAAATGGTAAGAAAGGAAGTTGAGAAGGCTTAACTTTTAAATTCCTATTTTGCATCTGTTTTCTCTCATAAAGAAAATCTAACATCAACTGATCTTCACTGTCCTATTAAAAGAATAGAAGAATTCAGGCTATCTATAAACAGAAAGATAGTGAGGGACTACTTAGACAACATAAATGAATTCAAGTCTATAGGTCCAGATGAATTACACCCCAGAGTACTAAACGAGATAGCAGAAGAAATTTTTGAACCACTCTCCATAATCTTTGAAAATTCATGGAGATCAGGAGAAGTCTCAGAAGACTGGAGAAGAGCAAATGTGTTTCCTATCTTCAAAAATGGGAAGAAGGTGGATCCAGGGAACTATAGGCTGGTGAGTCTGACGTCTACACCAGGAAAGATCTTTGAACAAATTATTAAACAACATGTATGTACAGTTGTGGCCAAAAGTATTGACACCCCTGCAATTCTGTCAGATAATACTCAGTTTCTTCCAGAAAATGATTGCAAACACAAATTCTTTGGTATTATTATCTTCATTTAATTTGTCTTAAATGAAAAAACACAAAAGAGAATGAAGCAAAAAGCAAAACATTGATCATTTCACACAAAACTCCAAAAATGGGCCAGACAAAAGTATTGGCACCCTCAGTCTAATACTTGGTTGCACAACCTTTAGCCAAAATAACTGTGACCAACCGCTTCCGGAAACCATCAGTGAGTTTCTTACAATGCTCTGCTGGAATTTTAGACCATTCTTCTTTGACAAACTGCTCCAGGTCCCTGATATTTGAAGGGTGCCTTCTCCAAACTGCCATTTTTAGATCTCTCCACAGATGTTCTGTGGGATTCAGGTCTGGACTCATTGCTGGCAACATTAGAAGTCTCCAGTGCTTTCTCTCAAACCATTTTCTAGTGCTTTTTGAAGTGTGTTTTGGGTCATTGTCCTGCTGGAAGACCCATGACCTCTGAGGGAGACCCAGCTTTCTCACACTGGGACCTACATTATGCTGCAAAATTTGTTGGTAGCCTTCAGACTTCATAATGCCATGCACACGGTCAAGCAGTCCAGTGCTAGAGGCAGCAAAGCAACCCCAAAACATCAGGGAACCTCTGCCATGTTTGACTGTAGGGACTGCGTTCTTTTCTTTGAATGCCTCTTTTTTTTCTCTTGTAAACTCTATGTTGATGCCTTTGCCCAAAAAGCTCTACTTTTGTCTCATCTGACCAGAGAACATTCTTCCAAAACGTTTTAGGCTTTTTCAGGTAAGTTTTGGCAAACTCCAGCCTGGCTTTTTTATATCTCGGGGTAAGAAGTGGGGTCTTCCTGGGTCTCCTACCATACAGTCCCTTTTCATTCAGACGCCGACGGATAGTACGGGTTGGCACTGTTGTACCCTCGGACCGCAGGGCAGCTTGAACTTGTTTGGATGTTAGTCGAGGTTCTTTATCCAACATCTGCACAATCTTGTGTTGAAATCTCTTGTCAATTTTTTTTTCCGTCCTCATCTAGGGAGGTTAGCCACAGTGCCATGGGCTTTAAACTTCTTGATGACACTGCGCACGGTAGACACAGGAACATTCAGGTCTTTGGAGATGGACTTGTAGCCTTGAGATTGCTCATGCTTCCTCACAATTTGGTTTCTCAAGTCCTCAGACAGTTCTTTAGTCTTCTTTCATTTCTCCATGCTCAATGTGGTACACACAAGGACACAGGACAGAGGTTGAGTCAACTTTAATCCATGTCAACTGGCAGCAAGTGTGATTTAGTTATTGCCAACACCTGTTAGGTGCCACAGGTAAGTTACAGGTGCTGTTAATTACACAAATTAGAGAAGCATCACATGATTTTTTGAACAGTGACAATACTTTTGTCCACCCTCTTTTTTTTGGTTTGGTGTGGAATTATATATCAATTTGGCTTTAGGACAATTCTTTTTGTGTTTTTTCATTTAAGACAAATTAAATGAAGATAATAATACCAAAGAATTTGTGTTTGCAATCATTTTCAGGCAGAAACTGAGTATAAGCTGACAGAATTGCAGGGGTGTCAATACATTTGGCCACAACTGTACATACCTGGATAAGAATTAAGTGATTAACCAGAGTCAGCATGGTTTAACTAATAAGTCATGTCAGACTAACTTAATTTCCTTCTATGACAGAATCACTGACTGGGTGGATCAGGGAAATGATGTAATGTATATTGACTTCAGCAAAGTATTTGACAAAGTATCTCACACCGTCCTTATTGAAAAAAATGACTAAGTATGGAATGGACAAGGCAACTGTTAGGTGGATTCATAACTGGCTTAGTGATCGGACCCAAAGTTTGGTCGAAAGTGACTGCACATCCAGTTGGAATATTGTCTCAAGTGGGGTACCACAGGGCTCTGTTCTGGGTGCTGTATTATTCAACATCTTTATCAATGATTTAGATGAAGGAATTGAGGGTACACTGATTACATTTGCTGATGACACAAAGTTAGGAGGGCTAGCTAATACTAGAGAAGATAGAGAGGATTCAAAAAGATATAAATAAACTGGAGCAGTGGGCAGCAACTAACAATGGTTTTTAACAGGGAAAAAATGCAAAGTACTACATCTGGGCAATAAAAATGAAAAAAGCATATACAGAATGGGAGGAATAGGGCTAAGCAACAGCACATATGAAAAAGACTTGGGTATACTAATAAATCATAAACTGAACATGTGTGATGCAGCAGAAAAAAGACAAATACAATTCTGGGATGTATTAACAGAAGCATACAGTTTAGATCACGTGAAGTCATTTTCCCCCCTACACCTCCTTGGTCAGACCTCATCTGGAATACTGTGTCCAGATTTTGTCACCACATTTTAAAAAAGACATCAACAAACTGGAGCAAGTTCAAGAAAGAGCGACCAGAATGGCCTGCAAACCATGTCCTATGAGGAACAGTTACAGGATTTGGGAATGTTTATCTTGCAAAAAAGAAGACTGAGAGGAGACTTAATGGCTATCTACAAATATTTCAAGGACTGTCACACTGTAGAAGGATCATCTTTATTCTAATTTGCAGAAAGAAAGACTAGAAGCAATGGGATGA
Organism: Dendrobates tinctorius; assembly: GCF_039654945.1. Lineage (NCBI taxonomy): Eukaryota > Metazoa > Chordata > Amphibia > Anura > Dendrobatidae > Dendrobates > Dendrobates tinctorius. Next base: position 16,685,996 of record NW_027361910.1, on the reverse strand, counting down.
AACTGAATGGGAGGAGACACTGATTAGATATTAGAAAAAACGTTTTGACAGTTAGAGTGATCAATGAGTGGAACGAGAGGTGGTGAATTCTCCTTCAATGGATGTCTTCAAACAGAGGCTGGACAGACATCTGTGTCACATAGACTTGTCCTGTGTGACGCGACCCGCAGGTCGGTAACTAAAACAACAAAACAATACCTGAATCCCTCACTAGCCCTGCACCTATCCCTTACTAGGGAACTGGTTAGTGCGGACACTGGTCCCACCTCTGTACTAATATAACATTAGAGAAAAACAAACAACTTAGCTTTCTCTGTTGCAAATGCTCCTGAGGCAACAAAGTACGGCACCCGGACACCAATTCCATGTGAAAGGCTGATACACCAAAGCACTGGATGAGCTGCAAAGCACTGCTCCAAAGCTCCTCCCACAAATCTCTGGAGCACCGACCTGGGGAACGAGTTGTGTATGGGCATATTTGGGGGTAACTCGAGCTGGTAAGCCCCCGGGCCGAGCATGGCTGACACCCGATACGGCCCGATCACCTGAGAACTCAAGACCTTAGCAACACACTTCCACTGGATGTTTTAGGTGGCCACCCATACATACTCGTTCACACACAGGTCCGGACCTGAACGTTTATTGCCACATATTCGTATGCCACAAGATGAGCTCTTCATGGAACTGACAACACAGGCGTCCCCCTGTGTCACCACACTCACAGCCCCGCAATTCACAGAGGGAACCACCACCCTCCAACCCCTCCTACTACGAGGCCTGCGCCTCTCAGGGTTGGCTAATGGCGAGAGTTGAGATTTCCTCCAAGGTTGGTTGGGGAATGAACAATATCACCAACAGTGATTCAGAGCACCTGACACCTTTTTATGGAAACGAGGGGAGGGTTAACACCTGCTGGCTAATTTACACATGTAGTGACCCCAGCGGTCACCGGGGGCAACCCATTAGCAGCAACCAAGGTTGCAATAACCCCAGCGGCCACAGGGGGTAAAAACCCATTAGCAGCCACTAAGGTTGTAATAATATCTGTGGCCACCAGGGCAAAACTAACATTAAGCCAGAGGCTTGAAGAAAAAAAGGTTAAATGTGAGCCAGATCTGCCACAATCCAAACATGGATTGTGACAATCTGTCTGGGATGATTTAGTGAATCCTGCTTTGACTAGGGGGTTGGACTAGATGACCCAGGGGGTCCCTTACATCTCTACCATTCTATGATTCTATGATATGCGGCATGAGCCCCACACAGTCTCCCCCATATACAGCATGAGCCCAACAAAGCCTCCACCATATGCGGCATGAGCCTCACACAGCCTCCTATATGCTGCATGACTCCTGCTCATTCCTCCTGGGACGCCCTCACACCCAGGGCTGTAGGGTACTCGGTACCGGGCCTGATGAACTTCAATGGGAGATGTCACAGCAGCTGTGACCTAGCCCGTGGCCCTGGGTGCCCATTATAAAAGGGGGTTGTTTCAGTGTGCTTGTGGTGGTGAAAGTTTATAAGTGATTCATGACGACACCTATGGTGTTCGGCAATGGAGATGTAAGCCGACGCTGCAGACAGATCCTCTGGGACAGAAGGTGTGGTGCAGCAATGATGTTATAGCCCTCCACAGGCAGGGCTGTAGTCCCAGGGCAGTGTAGGTGAAGTGACACGTAGATGGTGTAGTGTCCGGCGCAAGAGATGCAGCAGTGCTGGGCTGGTTGGCACAGGAATAAGTGGAGGACACCAGGTCTTGTAGTTCCAAAGCTTTACTCACAGTCTGTGTACAAACAGGTGCCTGCCTCCGTGCCGTGTCCTCCAGGTCAGGGACTCAGTCAACCTCCAGGCCAGATGGAATACTCCTTTCCAACACTCCGCCAACATGTGTCTTTCTGAACGTCTCCTCTTATAGCGCCTTTAAGTGAAGTACTCCTAGTACTGAGTTACACTGGAGTGCCCCCTGTCCGATGTTCTTAAGAACTCTACTTGTACGGCAGACAGCTGTAGCCTGCTTCGGGGACTCCTTGCTACTAAGTCCCGGCTCACTATCCAGTTGCTGTTGTGCCCCCAAGTCTTGTGTGGGAATAAAGTGGTCACTACTTCTATTCCTCCAGTGTCTGCTGCAGGACCATTAGTATCCATACAACCTCGGGGACCGGGCCCCGGCCTTGCGCTTGGAACTCCTAGGAAGGGTTCTCTTCTAACCCACGTCCTCTGTTCCCTTTTACTCCTCACGTTCCGTACTAATCTTTCCTTCTATGGAGAATCAGGCTTTCAGGCTACATTGCTCTCTCTCTTCCTCTCCCGTGCCAGCAGACCCAGGTCACTGGGGTCTGCTGCCCCACTTCCATCCATCTATCCCTCTCTCCGGGGATCTTCCTCTCTCCAACTCTCTAACCAACTGACCTCTCATCCTAAACTCTTCCCGCTCTTGTAATGTAAACTAACCCCACCCACCTTCCAGCACGTTTCGTGTTCCAAGCAGGGAGCCACCAATGGGTGCTTTGCTATACTCCAAGCAGTGAGCCACCGAAGGTGCTTTGCTACACTACTTTGTGGTGTGGGGTGCGGGTGTTGGAGTGTGGTCAGGGATCTCCACCTTACCTGGATGGTGGGATACCACACCTCAGGAGGAGGTGCAGTACCTCTGTGGCGACTGAGCCTCAGGGGCGCCACACTCCCCCATATGCGGCATGAGCCCCACACAACCTCCCCTATATGCGGCATGAGCCCCCCACAGCCGCCTCCATATATGGCATGAGCTCAAAACAGCCTCCCCCATATGCAGCATGAGCCCCACACAGCCTCCCTATATGCAGCATGAGCCCCAGGGCCTCACCATATACAGCAATGGCCCCACACAACCTCCCTATATACACTGCATGAGTACCACAAAGCCTCCATTTATACATTGTGTGAGCCCCACACAGCCTCCCTATATACACTGCTTGAGGCCCCTATAGCCTCCCCATATACTGCATGAGGCCCCCATAGCCTCCCCAAGTACAGCATGATGCCCTAATAGCCTCCTCATGTGCAGCATGATGTCTCCATAGTCTCCCCATGTGCAGCATGTCACCCCCATAGCCAGCACCATGTACACCATGTCACCCCCATACGCAGCACCATGTGCAACATGTCACCCCCATATGCAGCACCATGTGCAGCAGGTTACCCCAATATGCAGCATGTCACCCCCATAGCCTCCCCATGCCCACCCAAACATCCCATACACATGAAAAAATAAAAGAACACCACATACTCACCTCGGTCCCATTCCCGGCACTCTGCTTCTGTTCCTGCCTCCGGTGCACTGACTCCGCAGTACACAGCTGACGCGATGAAATGATGTCATTGCGCCAGCTATTTCACACGCTGATTGATGGAGGAAGTTGCCAGAGTCCCGTCCTCCACCAAAGAAGTCAGCGCAGATGAAGACAACGAGCAGGCGGGCACGGTGCGGCTCGTGGACTTCTGGTTTCCTACCCCATAGCTGTCTCGGACAGCGGGACAGATTCAGACAGCCAGAGGTCAGTATTTATTTATCAGATGATTGGACTGTTTATTCCTGAACAAAATGTATTGCTCTTGGCAACACATTGCCAGTGTGCAAGCAAGAAATGAACTGATGATAACATGTATGAGGACAGAGCAATCTAGTAGTGAGTGTTGTATCTATCCTCATAATTTTTGGTCAGCCTGTGTGCAGAGGAGGGTAAACAAGCGCTAAACCACTTACATATAGTCGAATGGCGCTTGTTTAACAACCTGAAATTGGTTCTTGTAAATGCTGCCTAAATATTTCTGTGTGATGATCAATATGTTAGCATTTGAGAAACACTTTTAATTTTTCCCATGATTTTGAGTATCATTCCAAATCTAGACCTCCATGGGATATTAATTTTCATTTACATTGATCATTTTTATATTTTATTGTTCTCAACGCATTCCACTATATAATGAATAAAGATTTGCAACTGTAATTTTTCATTCAGTGATATCTAGGATGTGGTATTTCAGTGTGCCCTTTATTTTTTGGAGCAGTGTATTTAGTATTCTCTTTACTTATTCTCTTTTGCAAGCTAAACATTCCAAAGTCCTCTAACCGTTCCTCATAGGACATTGTTTGCAGTCTGTTCACCAATCTGGTCGCTCTTCTCTGAACTTGCTCCAGTTTGTTCAGGTCTTTTTCAAAATGTGGTGCCCAGGGATGGACACAGTATTCCAAATGATGTCTGACCAAAAGAGCAGTAGAGGAGTGTGAGGCAGTGAGGGGATCATATGTGAGGTTTGATATGTGTCCCCCAGGATGCGAACAGAGTCTTATTAAACCTGCTAGAGTGACTTGTGTTCACAGCAGGACGACTGTGAGTCACAAGGCAAAATAAAAGAGAGTGGATTGGTTCCAAGTAGTGAACTACAGGATGGTAGTGGAGTGGTTCACTCTCTCCAGCCAGGTTTTGGAAGTGGCTCTATGGCCATGATTCCATTTAAATCTTCAGCTTTTGCCTTGGGTGTGTCAGTTTGGAGTTTACAAGTTGAAGAGCAGGTGTCTCTGTGCAACCCAGGTCTGTGTGAAGCTAACACAGAGACAGGGACTTCCAGGTGGTTGAAGCACCCAAAAGACAAGGCGGTGCCATTGTCCATTGCAACGGACTTTGAGTTCTGGACTGTGGTTGCGGAAACCTGGCTGCGATCTGGAGGACAGCACTCCTATGTGGGAGTTTTTGGACAATAAAAGACATTTGCTTTGAACTTTTCTGTGGTCCCTGCCTATCCGTCGCACTGCACCAACCCCGCTGCACTACAGGGGATAATTACTTGTACGTTATGTTTGCTTTTTTTGCTTCTGCATCACACTGTTGACTCATGATAGTCTATGATCTATTGATATACACAAGTCTTTTTCACATGAGCTGTTGCTTAACCCTATTCCTCCCATTCTGTATATGCTGGTTTCATTTTTCATGCCTAGACTTAGAACTTTGCAGTTACCTATTTTTGCGTACTGTCCTAGAATTTATGGATGGTTAGCAACTCTGGTTTAGATTACAAAAAGTCCAGCAATAGTGTTTAAAAATGTTACATCATCTAACCTCTTTAGTTTAGTATTACTGCCAATAAACTATGATAACATACTGTACTATGATTTTCTGCAATTGGACAATGCCTTAATTGTGATCAAGCTTTCTTCTAAAGAACCTAAAAATGTTAATATTGGCAGCGACCTCATTTGCTCTTGAGAACAACTTTGCTCTCCTTGCTTTGATCAGTACACTCTGCATTAAGCAAATCACTGTAGTCATCTGTTCACTGATTGCGCATTTGTTTTTTAATTGTTAGTCCACATGTGAGCTAATACGACAGCATTTAAATAACAAAACACTGCGGTAAGTAAATTGTTTTTCCATTTTTTATTAACATAGCTGCATTTGAACTAAATTAGCCTTCACCACCACAGTGATTAGGATATAATACCTAGTTGTATAGTATCAATGTAGGAATTACACAGTGTTTGAACATTGAATACATACAGCCCACACTTTTTACCTTACAATTAGGATAAAGTAACCAGTGGTGTTGCAGCTGTTGTAAAACTGTACACCTCCTATAAATAGCTGTCAGTTGAAGATAACTAGGCATTATTTTTCACATATCGTAAGAAAAAAATATAAAGTGGCATGCACCATGTATACAACATAAGCTAGACTGATAATAATATGATAGAAAGGGGTTATTCGCTGGTTAAAAAGCGCTCAGTTGTTCAAATTCAGTATGATGATATGACATTCAGTAGGATACAAAATAAAGATTGATGATCAATGACACAGCAACATAGTGGTGCACCATTCTCTCCACATGCACAGTGTGAGCCAATTTCAAGCACACCCTGTTGATGAGTCTGACATAAGAGAAAATTAACACTAGATTAACTTTAGCTAAAACAAGGAGGTGACACTAGACTACAATCTAAAATTCAATAAGTGGTGAACAAATTTGGCTTGGGAAGGGTACTGCCACTGAATAGGGTCCTTGTTGGTGGCACTTAGGATGCTGTGACCGAAACTGTATGACATCTTTGGGTTTGGCAGTTTCAGTCATTTTAAAAATTTTATAAATGAACTGTAAAATGAAGACTGGTGAATAGAGATGAGCATATTTGACTTTTTTTCTCGCTACGCCGTTTAGCGTTCAGGTTACTCCTTTTTTTTATTGATATATCGGATGATTCTGAACACAGCAATACCAAATATGTGTATGTTTGATTTTTTAAATTGTTTTATTTTGAATGGGGCGAAAGGGGGATGACTTGAACTTTTATGTCTTTTTATATTTTTAAAAACATTTTGTTTTACTTTTGGCATGCTTCAATAGTCTCCACGGGAGATCGCATCTATATAGCAGAATTACTCACTTGCTATGAGCGCCAACAACCCGAAGGCGCTCACAGCAACTGGCAATGACAACCATAGAGGTCGCCAGGAGACCTCTGGTTGTCATGCCAATGAACCGGTGACCCGTAATCATGTGACAGGGGCCACCGGTGGGAAGGTTTCCGGCCCGATAGCGGGAAGCTGGAGTTAAATGCCACTGTGAGCATTTGACAGTGGAATTTAATGGGTTAATAGTCGCGGGTGGATCGCAATTCCACCTGCAGCTTTTCAAAACAGCTGACATGTCCCGGGAAAGATGTGGGCTCAGCGCAGGAGCCCACATCAAAGGGAGGGAGTCCGACGTCGGCGTACTATTACGCTCTGACGTCGGAAAGGGGTTAATGTACCAGTACCACTGAACTAGTAAATAAATGTTGTCCTTTATAGTTTCCAACTTCATTTAAAATATTTTGCAGTGCTATGTAAGCACTCACAATCATCTAAATTGCACATCATGTCAATTCTTCACATTATGCGTCCAATTCAAGCTTGGTGCATGCCATGATTCATTTTACATCTGCTGTTTTGCAAGTTTAATCAGAGATGGTTTTAATTTGAAAGCAATTATCTTCTTTAGTTTTATCAGTTGTTTAACAAGCTTGCTTTGCAAATTTTATCAGTGCATCAATGTTTGCTTTTAGCTCCTGCTCCATTTTTAATCTGAATTTACTAAATATACAGATGTATTTAATTTCTTCTTCAAAAATGACGCAATCACTTTCTGAAAGACACAGGATTAAACAGGCTGCAATTCTGTGATTTTCTTCAAAATTCAGTATGCACTTGTGATGCTTAGGGCGCTTTTAAAAACTTTCCTTCTCTTGCAAATGTAAAAATGTATGTAACTCTCCTTTAAACCATCTTCATGGACATGGTGTATGGAAGTACTCACCTCAACATGGCGAAGTGCCTCCACTCAAAACTTGCTGGAAGATTTATAGTCTCCAGGAGGGTCTTCCTCTTCTCCCAGGGTTCAACTTAGGAAACCAAATATTCAGAAGATATGACATCGAAATTACTTAATAGGTTTGATGCGCAGGGTTTAGATGGTGAAAGACCCATAGAAATGAACGAGAAACAGCAAATCATGTAATGCAACACAAGTGCAATAAGCATTGGCTATACATTTAAAGTTGTGATGTGCTTTACACCAAGTCTGGCTAGATGATAGCCTGAACAATCATTGGAGTGCTATTTGGTAATTGTTACACAGAACATTTTCCTAATCTCTAATACTTCTGGCTCACAGTTGATGATGAAGACACTCAAATTGCAAATGCCAGAAAGCACATAATTCTAAGTAACAGTTAGTAACAAACATTCTAAGATGGACGCGGCAATGCAATCAACACAGTCCAATGATAGGATCCAGGATGACATCGCAAAGAAGTAATGTGCTGTGTTTATATGAATCTAGTAGAACACTTGCTAAAAATAGTAACAGCATGGAGAGTAGTATAGTAGTGGCCAAAAGTTTTGAGACTTGCAAAAAATTGTGATCTTCACTAGTGATGATGGAGTAAACTTGTTACTTGAGATTTCCTGAGCATGCTCGGGTGATCTCCGAGTATTTGCATTTGCTCGGAGATTTAGTTTCTGTCGCCGTAGCTGCATGATTTGCGGCTGCTAGACAGCCTGAATACATATGGGGATTTCCTAACAAACAGGCAATCCCCACATATATTCAGGCTGGCTAGCAGACGCAAATCATGCGACAGGAACTAATTCTCCAAGCACCTCCAAATACTCGGAGATCACCCGAGCATGCTTGGGAAATCTTGAGTAACGAGTATACTCGCTCATCACTAATCTTCACAAAGTTTTCTGCTTCAGTGGTTTTCGATCTTTTAATCACATGTTTCTGTAAGGCGGACAGGGTGATAGTCATGGAAACAGGCTGTACGGTTCCCACACCCTGGCGTCCCACAGATAAAACACAATGTCCTTTTCGCTGCATGTGCAGCGTACACAGCAGAACACTTCTTCAGTTCTGTCACTCCGGCTCCATGTTTCCAAGTTCCACAAAACACAGCAGAGTCACAGTTCTTTTCCAACAGCTGAACTTTACTTATCAAGAGGGCATTAATTACACAGCACAGGTTATACACAAATATATCTTCTACCTATGTCTCCCTGCCATCCAGGTAGCCTTGATCCTTACTAGCAGCTAAGTCTCCCTTTTCCCTGCCATTCGGGCAGCCTCTTTGGACAATGCATTTCCCATCCGTGCTTCCAGCGTCACCAGCCTACTGTCAGCCCCTTGTGTGGTTTCAATTGGGAAAGGTGCCGGGAGTTCCATCTCAGCAACTCCCACCCCAGTCGAAGACTCCGGATCTTTCCTTTGGATGATCCTGGTTGAGCTGGTGCCTGGCTGCACTATTCTCCGCCTGTGGCCCCTTACTGCTGTGACAGCTTTATCTCCACGGCTTCATCTTCTGCTTACACCTCGTCCTGGGCAAGCCTGCCCAGGCTCTCCTTTCTAATCAGGAAGTGTCCTGACTATATCCCTATTCTCTGCCCTACAAAGATATTGTATCTATAAATAAATATTTGCATAGATAAATATATAAACAATATAAGCACACATATTTGGTATCGCCGGGTCCGCAATGACCTGACCTATAAAACTGTCCCACTAATTAACTCCTTTAGTGAACAGCATAAAAAAATAAAAAACAAGGCAAAAAACAATGCTTTATCATCTTATCGCTGAGCAAAAAGTGGAATAAAACGCAATAAAAAAGACAGATATAAATAAACATGGTACCGCTGAAAACGTCATCTTATCCCACAAAAAACAAGCTGCAACACAGCTCTATCAGCAGAAAAATAAAAAAGTTATAGCTCTCAGAATAAGGCAATGTAAAAATAATTATTTTTTTTTATAAATTAGTTTTTATTATGTAAAAACATAACAAATATAAATGAGGCATCGCTGTAATCGTACTGAAATAATACAACTGCCTTATTAATTTTGCCATACAAGGATTGGCATGAACCCCCTCAAAAAAGTTCCTGAATTGCTGGTTTTTGTTCATTCTGCCTTCCAAAAATCAGAAAAGAAAGCGATCAAAAAATGTCATTTGCCAAAAAATGGTACCAAAAAAAACGGCAGCTCATCCCAGCCAAACATAAAAAATCAATATAAATCTAGTATTACTGTAATCACATCAACCTGAAAAATAAAGATGCCTAATCACTTATACCGCACAAGAAGTGGTGTAAAAAAAATAAAACCAATTCTTCACCTGCTGTTGATTTTTTCATTCTGCCTCCCAAAGATCGCAGTAAGGCACATTTATCCTGCACTCTGCACTGAAGGCTTTCATCAGGGTTTCTGTTTAAATTTCTGAAATGCGCGATTCAGATGAAACCTCTGAAGATTCAAGGGCCCCTTCTGCACTATCTGATATCACTGGCTGTGTACGTATGCGTCCACTCACATTCCAGCTGCTGACCGCCCCCTGTGTCTCTATGTGACTAATGCACATGACTGTGCTCCGATGCCATCGGTCACATGCCATGCGGGCTGGCAGCTTCCAGTTCCTCTGAGCGGCACATGTGATGCCCCTTTCCAATGTTACCATATGGGTCCTCATTATTAAAATCCCCCGATTCTGTTCGGAAACTACACTCTGACAAAGGACGTGGTCCAAAATGCGCGTCGGAGTATGTGTGCACCTACCTAGCATACCATTAGGTAATTATGTCATTATATTCTGTATTATGGGCTCAATGACCTTGTTTATGTGTGCAGCACGATACTACATTTGACATGCTGCTACTACAATACCTGCATCTAGATCCATGCATATGTAATTGACTCCTTGTGTACCCTCTTACAAAATTTTGGCATATACTTATTTCTTGTGCTTACAGCCTTCATATTTCTCTAAGCACCTTAGCACATTGCACTTTCTCACACCAAAGATATACACCTTCAGTGTATAGACTTTGGACTATCTTCGATATAATCTATGTACTTTGAAATTTTGCTATTGGCCCCAATCTCTGACAAGGATTGTTCTCTTGAACACTACTACACGTCTTTACTGCTCATCTTACATTATCTGTCTTTATCTTGGAGCAATACTTTGTATGTAATTTTATTGTATATGCACCTATGGTTTGTTGCTATTTATGTGTGCAGGCAATCCTGTTAGATGTGTCACCACTTCAACAATGTCTTAAAGGTATTTTATTTCAAACTATTTTCTGCATCCTTTATTGTGACTCCCCCTTGATCTATATGCAGGTTTTTCTCTATTGGTATTATTGTATCTATTCAAATGGTCTGCCATTCTGGTGTGTGCGCATATATATCACTACTATCACTAATGTTTTTGATATAGATGTAGTGTGGCGCTCCTGAGGGTTCAGTCGCCACAGAGGTACTGCACCTCCTCCTGAGGTGTGGTACCCCACCATTCAGGTAAGGTGGAGACACCTGACCACACTCCAACACCTGCATCCCACACAACATAGTAGTGTAGCAAAGCACCTTTGGTGGCTCCCTGCTTGGAACACGAAGAGTGCTGGGAGGTGGGTGGAGCTTAGTCTGCACAAGAGAGCAGGAGATGATTAGGACAAGGTCAGTCGGTCAGTCAGTCTGACTAAGAATCAGAGAAAAGATCCCCTGAGTGGGATGGATTGAAGGAAGTGCTGCAGCAGACCTCAGTGACCTGGGTCTGCTTGCACAGGAAAGAGATATTCAGAAAGCCTAATTCTCTATAAGAAAGACTGATTTGTACGGAATGTAAGGAGAAGAAGAGAACTAAGGTTTAGGGTTAGAGCAGAGCCCTTCCTTAAGTTCTAAGCGCATGGCTGGGGTTCGGTCCCCGAGGTTGTATGGATACTAATGGTCCTGCGACAGACACCGGAGGAATAGAAGTTGTCACCACTTTATTCCCACACAAGACTTGGGGGAACAACAGCAACGTGAGTGAGCCGGGACTTAGTAGCAAGGAGTCCCCGAAGCAGGCTACAGCTGTCTGCCTTATCAGTAGAGTTCTAAGAACATCTGAAAGGAGGAACTCCAGTGTAACTCAGTACTGTGAGTACTTCAAATAGGCGCTAGAAGGGAGACGTTCAGAAAAGGAACATATATTGGTGGAGTGTTGGAACGGAGTACTTCATCTTGCCTGGAGGTTGGCTGAGCCCCTGACCTGGAGGACACGGCATGGATGCGGGCACCTGTATGCACAACAGACTGTGAGTAAAGCTTTGGAACTACATGCCCTGGTGTCCTCCGCTTATTCCTGCGCCAACCCACTCAGCACTGCTACATCTCTGTGCCTAACACTGCATTACTTCGCTCTCCTCACTAGCTCTTCATCTACACTGCCCTGGGACTACAGCCCTGCCTGTGGAGGGCTACACCTTCATTGCTGCACCACACGATCTGTCCCAGAGGATCTGTCTGCAGCATCGGCTTAACACCTTCATTGCCGACCACCACAGGTGGCATCACGAATCATTCACTTATAAACTTTAATCATCATCCACACGCTTAACATTCCCCTTTTATAATGGATGCCCAGGGCCATGGACTGGGTCACAGCTACCGTGACATCCCCCATTGAAACGCCACGGGCCCGGTACCGAGTACCCCGCTGCCCTGGGTGAGGGCGATCCACAGTAGATGTTGATGGAGCACCCCTAGGGCTGTGGGACGCTCAGTACCGGGTCGGTACTTAAAGGAGAAGTGTCACAGTAGCAGGGACTCGGTCCATGGCCCTAGTGTCCTGTGAAATTAGGTTTTATGAGGAATAAAGTTTATGTGGGGATAAGCTCGTGATGGCACCTGTGGTGTTCGGCAGTTTAGGTGTAGGCCGATGTTGCAGTTCAGACCATTGGGGATGATGGCGATGCAGCAGAGTTGGTTCAGCTCCCCACAAGTGGAGCTAGTCCCCAGGGCAGTTGTTAGATGAAGGATGGGAATAATGGAGGTGCAGTACTGTGTATAGGGTCAATAACTGCAGAGACACGGATTGCTGTTTTCTTTACCTTTACTGAAGGCTTGTGGTGCAGACCGGAGCACTGGTACAGATGGAATTGGAGTACCAGCAGACTGAAAGCAGATCAAAATCCCCTGAGCCAAGTGGTGTTGGAGGCCTCCTTTCTGCACTGGTTTCTGAGGTCTCTGCAGCTTGAAGCTCGGTATTCTGTTCTCTACAGTCTGCTGTCTCCTGCCCTCTGGATTCAGCTACTGGGACTGTCATTCCCAGACAGCCACGGACTCCGGTGTCCAGTATCATGCGCTCAGACCTGGGGTGAGCTTCCTTACAAGTCCACTGCCCCAGGCTTTCCTCAACTCTTTCTCCTTTGCTCTCTCTACGTTAGTCTGGGGAGCAGCTCCTTCATGCTTCCTGCTCCTTCTCACTCCCAGACTCAACTAACTAACTCCTCTCCCAGCCCAGAACTTGCTGGAAGCTCCCCTAAAACAGGGTTCAGAGCTCCCCCTTCTTTTCTGGAGTAGGAAAAGTGTTGTGTGTGCATGTCATCACCCCCTGGGAAGGAGGCAATGTCACTGTGGCAACCGGACTCCTGGGGTGCCACATTGATATATCTGTATTGTCTTGGTGCAGCATGTTCTGACCTGTATGCTTTAAAATTATTGTATAGCTGCCTCAGATCCAGGGTTTGTCAAACCTATGAAAACAGAAGACAAAGAAGAATTTGTGGATATCTCCAGCGCTGCTATGTATGGAAAATTTCAATACTCAGGAGTTTATTCAAACATGCATTTTTTTTTTTATTTTCAATGCGTTTTAAAATGTCAAACACTTTAGGAAATGACCACATACCATATACATATACCACATACATAGCAGAGAGGGAGGTTTCCACAAATTCTTCCTTGTCTTCATAGGTTCTCAATGGCTAGGTTTTCTGGCACCCATGGTATGAACCCTTCAAGAGTTTGAGTAGTCATCATGTGACTAATAATTCATATGCGATTTGCACACTTAGGCCGGGATCACACATGCGAGGAATATGGCCGAGTCTCTCATGTTAATACCCGGCACTGCCGCCAGCATTCGGATCAGAGCATGCAGCCGCATAGCAATACATGGAGCCGCACGCTATCCTCCTGAGTGTCGGCGGCAGTGCCACGTATTAACATGCGAGACTCGGCCGTATTCCTCGCATGTTTGTTCCTGGCCTTACAGTCACAAGCCGTCAAGCTGCTCTTCCTAATTCAGTGTGGCCATTTGCTTCAGTAGTGCCCCTATAGGCGAAGTCAAAACTCAGCCAGGACCCCCACCTTCATGTAATGTACCGGGCTATCACCCCACGCCATGTTTTTTTTCCTCATTTAGGTTCTGAAAAGCGTCATGTAGGGGAAAAAATTGCATGTTGCTTCTTGCATGATGTTTAAAATGGAAACTGCTTCCAAATAGTTCAATCAGAAGACTGCAAAAAAAAAAAATACTGCTTAAGGAAAAGAACTCTGCGCACACACTTTAAAAACTCTTGGAACTTGAAAACCACTTCAGGAAATGAAAAATGTCTGCAGAAATGTCCCTAAAAAGGAAAATTGCCTAAATTTCCACTAGAAAACTTGATTTGGAATGCCTCCAAAAAATTTTGGCACATACCCTTGGAGGAGTTTGGATTGGAGAGTTTCTGCTCTAATAACTCAGCAAAAAAAGTGTGAATACATCAATGCACTGGTGTACACAGATAGAAGGGACCTCTGTGCAAGAATAATAAATGGGCCCCTTACTGTTCAATAGCTCATCATAATGCAAATTTCCACCTGCTTTGGAGGTGAAAATGGGCCCTCTTATCTCTTGTGCCCCTGTGTGGCTGCACAGGTTGCACCATTGATATGTCCACCCCTGCATCCATGAAGAAAGAGCTTCAGGTTGGCATCTTTTGTCCTAAAGTATCTTTTTTATTTATTTTTTTTTTTTGCATTTTGTCCTTAATTTCCTGAGCACTTTTTGTGACATGTTTGACAGCCAGCATTTTAATTTCCTTATGTTGTTTAAACTAGTGAGCAATTTCTAAGCCAAAGCCCCCTGACAAATGGACAGGTCACTTATCCATTGAAGCGGTTAAAAGAAGCTCAGAAGACTGAAAATATGACAGCAAATCGTTTTTACATAGAAATGCATATGTTCATTCTTTTTAGTATTTATTTAGCTCTTTTCTAAGTGGGTTAAGCTGAGATGTATCTAGGTTTTCCAACATCCGGGCAAAAATTGAGTTTGATGCTCCTCAAGCACATATGCATTTTGGCTACTTATAGTCATAAGATTATTATTATATGCCGACGACATGCTCTTCATATATCTCTTAATGATCAGTGAAAAACTGAGAGAAGCAGGAAGAAAAGCTAGTTGTCATGTGCCCATAAGTATGAAAATCACATATGAGTGAAGTGACCATGTGATGACTGCTGGAACCAGCAAGCAGAGCTGAATCCTGACAGTGAGTATATTACATGCTGTTAGGATTGGCATGTTACAGTGCTTCATTTTATATCTAAAAGACTTGTCCAGGATTGAGATGAAGTTCTGCAGTTGATCTAGGTGACTCCGGGCTTCTGAATTCTAATAACGCATGAACTGCAGACTTTTAGGATTCTCCCTTCAGGTGGCAAAAGTGGATAATCATGAGAGCACAAGTACAGTATATACTCGAGTATAAGCTGACCCGAGTATAAGCCGAGGCCCCTAATTTTGCCACAAAAAAACTGGGAAAACTTACTGACTCGAGTATAAGGCTAGGGTGGAAAATGCAGCAGCTACTGGTAAATTTCAAAAATAAAAATAGATACCAATAAAAGTAAAATTAATTGAGACATCAGTAGGTTAAATGTTTTTGAATATCCATATTGAATCAGGAGCCCTATATAATGCTCCATACAGTTCATGATGGCCCCATAAGATGCTCCATAGAATAATATGCCCAATATGCTGCTCCTTAAAGGATATGGCCCCATAAGATGCTCCATAAAGGTTATGGCCCCATAAGATGCTCCATAGAATAGGCCCCATAAGCTACTGTGAATAAAAAAAGACATACTCACCTCTCATCACTGGGGGCCAGGTGCTGGTGTCCTGAGCAGGTGGGGACAACTGCTCGCTATGGTGGCCAGGTGCCAGTGTCGCCACTGGCTCTGGGCCCCGGGACCTGCAATATTCACCTGTCCCCATTCCACTGCCGCACACCACTCTGTCTTCTGGGTCCTCTGTCAGTGTCTGCTCAGGCAGAGGGCACGCAATAATTAGGTCATCGCACCCTCTGTCCTGAACGTCACAGGCAGACATGGAGGACAGAGCGGCGTGCGGCGGTGGAATGGTGACAGGTGAATACATTATAGCATATGCTCCCCCCGTCCTCCTCATCATACTCACCCCCTCCTGGCACAGTCTCTGCAGCCCCTGCTTCTCCCATGGTCTCCGGCGCTGCAGCTCTTCTAATGTTCAGCGGTCATGTGGTAATGCTCATTAACCCCCTTCACGACCTTTGACGCCACATCAGCAGCATGAAAGTCGGTGCCAATACGACCCAAGGCGCCGATGTGGCGTCATGAAAAGATCTCCCTCCTGCGGGTCGGGCGAGCGGGTTCAATGAAAGTTCACCCGACCCGCCGTTACAGGGAGACCTAGAATTAACCCCGGGGGGGTGGCTTCGCCCACCCGGGTCTACAATCACGCCTGGTGACCTTTTTGTCACCCCCTCTGATCTGATTGGAGCTAGTGTCCATGTGACGCTAGCCCTCCAATCAGATGTGGAGGGACGGAGTAAAATGATGGCTGCATCCTTCCTCAGCTTCATCCTGTCTGTGGAAGCTGAGGAGCCTGATGCCTGACTGCCGCCCTGACATGCGATCGCCGCCGCCGCTGTCATTGCCGCCGCCACTGCCACCACTGACATCTGGTAATCCCGTCTTCTCCCCGCCGCCTAATTCCAGTCCCCCCACCTCCGCTTACTCTCCCCTGCACCCCTGATCATCCCCTGCACCCCTGATCCTCCCCCAACACCCTTGATCATCCCCCAGCACCTCTGATCGTTTCCTGTGCTTCTGCTAGCTCCTCAGCCCCCTCCTGCCTTCTGTGCCTGAGAGCCCCCTCCTGCGCCCCCATGATCACCACTCAGCCCCAGCGATCACCCCCATCAACCCCTGCTCCCTGATTAACCCCTGCCCCCTGATTAACCTCTGCTGCTGCTGTTTTTTAAATCTACCTCCATCTCCTCAGCCACCTCCTGCCTCCCCATGCCTGATAGCCTCCTTCTGCCCCTGGTGATCATCCCCCTGCACCCCTGATCACCCCCCCTGCTGCGTCTGGTTCCATCTCCACCTAATTCTCCTCAGCGCCCTCCAGCACCCGCTGCACTTGACAGCCCCTTTCTGCCCACGGTGATCATCCCTCAGCCCCAGTGATAACCCATGATCACCCCCTGCCCCTCTGATTACCCCCCTGCTGCTGCTGCAGGTTCCATCTCCACTTCCATCTCCTCAGCCCCCTCCTGCCCCCCGCGCGCCTGACAGTCCACTCCTGCCCCCCGCATGCCTGACAGTCCGCTCCTGTCCCCCCATGTGCCTGACAGTCCGCTCCTACCCCCGGCATGCCTGACAGCCTCCTCCTGACAGCCCTTTCCTCCAGTCAAAAGTTTCATCAAACACTCACACATACACACACACATGTACACGATAATAAAGCTTTTTTACACACGCACACACACCACACGAACAATGTCCCGCTCATCCCAGTCCCAAAGGATCTACTCAGTTGCGGAGGCATATGAAAATATTGCCTCCAAAACTGATAGTGAGGATGTGGACCTCATCTTTCTCTATTTCTCCCACCCTTCCTCCTCCAGCGACACAGACTTACCACCGCTGAGATGTCGCAGGATGAGAAATCGTCCACAGCCCAGGGAGGAAGAGTCGGAGGCCTTAGAGGAAGAGTCGGAGACCTTGGAGGAAGTCCTACAGCTAAGTGTGAGTTTTCCCCAACCTAGTGCTAGTCACGCCCAACCTAGCACTAGTTCTCCATCCTGGACCCCCGTTCCTGAAAATTTTGCTCCACGGATTCCTGATTTCATTCCCCAATCAGGAATCCAGTTTGAGACTGCCAACTTCAGGGAAATAGACTTTTTCAAAGTCTTTTTCTCGGAGTCAATCATCAGTCTCATGGTGGAGCAAACAAACTTGTATATGCCTTTTTTGCCCAAAACTCAATTTCATCATTTTCTGCTTGGAGTCCCGTTGACTCTGTAGAAATGATAAAATATTGGGGACTGGCCCTTAACATGGGGATTGTGAAGAAACCTGAAATTCGCCAATAATGGAGTACTCATATTTTATATCAAACTCCAGTATTTGGCATGGTAATGACTCGGAAACGGTTTGAGGCCATTCATAAATTTCTTCATTTCAGGGACAATACCGACAGCCTTCCCCGCGATGACCCGAACTTTGATAGACTGTTCAAATTTCAGCCGGTCATCGAACACTTTAGCAACAAGTTTGCTGAAGTGTACATTCCCAAAAGGGAAATTTGTGTGGATGAACCCCTCATCCACTTCAAAGGGAGGCTTCAGTTCCATCAGTACCTCAGGGTACACTCACAGCTTTAGAGTTTACCAAGGAAAGGACAGTAGGATCCAGCCCCCAGAATGTCCACCTGCTCTGGGGGTGAGTGGGAAAATAGTGTGGGATTTGGTCCACCCTCTGCTTGATAAAGGTTACAATTTGTACACTGATAACTTTTATACAAGCATCACACTATTTCAATCCCTCTCTGCCAGAGCTACCGTCGCTTGTGGTACCGTGCGCAGAAACGAGAGGGGTCTCCCTTTGTCGCTAATTGAGCAGCCTCTCGGAAAGGGTGAGAGCCGAGCCCAATGTAGTGGCAACATGCTTGTGGTCAAGTTCAAAGACAAAAGAGACGTCTTTTTCTTGACCACAATCCATGGTCGTTTCCAATGTGAAACGTGTCCTGACAAACCTGGACTGTGTTTGAATGAATGCTTCAGAATTCATCACACGTCCATGGACTAAACACATCCTGACACTCCACTACAGAACTCACCCACACCAGCCTGACATACACAACACCACACACACCAACCTGACATACACTACACCACACACCAATCAGACGTACACTACACCACACACACACCAACCTGATGTAATGTGTCAGGTTGCTATGTGTGGCGTAGTGTACGTCAGGTTGGTGTGTGTGTGTGGCATAGTGTACGTCAGGTTGGTGTGTGTGTGTGGTGTATACTACACCACACACACCAACCTGATGTACACTATACAACACACCAACCTGACATACACTATGCCACACACACCAACTGTTATGATTGGGTCACCGAGGAGGAGAGCAAGACCAAGCTAAGCCACAGAAAACCAGAGAGGTTGGTAACTAAGCGGATTGCAGACTCCTGATCCTATCCACAAAACTAGCAGTAGCCGTGGAGCGTACCTACGATGATCCTAGACGCCTCGACACAGCCGGAGAGCTAAATAAGCCTAAAGCAAGAAAGGGGAAATCTAAACTGCCCCAGAGCAGACCCCAAAGGAATAGATAGCCCCCAAACATATATTGTCGGTGAGACAGATGAAAACACAAATGCAGGTGGGAAAATAGACTGAGCAAACGTTGGGGCCCACACTAACTAGACAGGACAGGAAAGGAAAGACACTGTCTGCATTCACGCAAAAAACCCTGCAAAAAATGTCCAACACGTCTGATAGAAAAATACTGAAGTCGCCCGACTTCGACCACTATATCAGCATTCTGGTATATTCTGAAAGCAGAGAAAAAAGAGGCCAATCTAATAAGGGACAAAAACAAACTGACACAAGCAGTAACATATGGATGGAGATTCAGCACAGCCCCAGCTGGAGCTGGCTGACCACACAAAACTGAAATAGACAAAACCAGATCAAATGTGAACAATAGCAAAAGAACACTTAGCTGAGCATGCAGGAACTGAGCTGGAAACTAAGACCTCAGGAAGCAGGAAAAATCACCAGCAGGGATAGAGGGAGTCGGCTGTCTTAAATCCAGTCAGAAACTCCAGATCTCCAATCGTCCTCCTCATTATCAGGTGGCTGGCCTCTGTTAATCAGATCAGCTCCACTACCTCCACTAGTAACCAGAGGTAGGCCAGAAAGCGAATTCACAACACCAACCTGGCATAGTGTGTCAGGTTGGTATGTGTGGCGTAGTGTACGTCAGGTTGGTGTGTGTGTGGTGGAAACTACACCACACACACCAACCTGACGTACACTACGCCACACACACACACACCAACCTGACGTACACTACGCCACACATACCAACCTGACACATTACATCAGGTTGGTGTGTGTGGCGTAGTGTGTATGTCAGGTTGGTCTGTGTGTGGCATAGTGTACGTCAGGTTGGTGTGTATGTCCTTTGCAGATTCTCAGCAGTAACAAACAATGGCTTTTGTCTACTGAGGCATGTTGAACCCTGCAGTGATTATTTTGCATCTCAATACCTCTTTATATTTACATCTAATTTACATCTACTTTTTCCACAGCCACATGGGCGATGTGCAATATCGCCTTTTTTGCAAAACCTAGTAGTAACAAGCAAAGTGTTCATTGTCATCTACTATGGTGCACTGACTCTGGCAGGAATTATTATTATTACTTTTGCATGCAAGAACTATTTTTGTATTTATATTTAAATCTACAGGGTTATTATTGTGTGTGTAATATTATTTTTTTACATCATTGTATACTGTTTTGCCGCAGCCTATCCCCCTTTTTTTGGAGGCCTTTTGCCCTGTCTTTTTAACTTCTCCTTTTAATAATATTTAATAAAGAATTATTTTTAACAATCAATATTTTCTCTTATTTTCTTTTTTTCCACATGATATACCTTCTTGTGGAATATGTTGAACTCAGTATTGAAGTGACTTTGCCTTTCTAAAAAAGGACTATGAGATTTATTTGATCCATTTTATCCTGTTGCCCATGTGAAAATAAAAAAATTGATGCTAAAAAAAAATTTTTGTTGGAAAAATTAAAATGTCCATTTTTTCCTTCCACGTTGCTTTAGTTCCTGTGAAGTACCGGAAGGGTTAATAATCTTCTTGAATGTAGTTTTGAGTAGCTTGAGGGTCCAGTTTTTAGAATGGTGTCACTTTTGGGTATTTTCTGCCATATAGACACCTCAAAGTGACTTCAAATGTGAGGTGGTCTCTAAAAAAAATGGTTTTGTAAGTTCTGGTGTAAAAATGAGAAATCGCTGGTCAACTTTTAACCCTTATAGCTTCCTAACAAAAAAAATTTTGTTTCCAAAAAGGTTTGAAAATTGCAAAATTTCCAAAATGTTTGCCAAATTTCCGTTTTTTTCACAAAGAAACGCAAAAATTATCAACCTAAATTTACCACTATCATGAAGCCCAATATGTCACAAAGAAACAGTCTCAAAATCGCTAGGATGCGTTGAAGTGTTCCTGAGTTATTACCTCATAAAGGGACACTGGTCAGAATTGCAAAAAATGGCCAGGTCATTAAGGTCAAAATAGACTGGGTCATGAAGGGGTTAAAGTCATGAATATGCCCATATTCATGACTTTAATGAGCGGTACCACGTGACCGCTGAACACAGGTGCTGGAGACCATGGGAGAAGCAGGGGCTGCAGATACCTTGCCAGGAGGGGGTGAGTATGATCTGACAGCCACGCTCTCCCTCCCCCACCAACCCCCTGGTATATGACTCGAGTATAAGCCAAGAGGGGCACTTTCAGCCTTAAAAAATGGGCTGAAAATCTCAGCTTATACTTATATACTGTATGTGATTTGTATATTTCAGGCCATAGTCTGACTAGACATGGCCGGCCAATGCATTTTCATTGAGCGAGGCCACACATCTAAAGTCAGCATGTGACTATATGTATGCAAATCACATACGTTTCATGACCTTCCACTCTAATAGCCAGCACCAGAGAATGTAGACAGCATGCAGTGCACTTTGTGATAATTCAGAATTCTGCAGTCACATATAATGATTGCAGACTCATCACAAACTTGGACATCCCCTTTTGTGCTCCTAACACAAATAAAAAGATAGTAACAAGTTATGAGCGAGTATAGTCGTTACTCGAGATTTTGCGAGCATGCTCGGGTGATCTCCGAGTATGTGGATGTGCTCGGAGATTTAGTTTCTGTCACCATAGCTGCATGATTTGCGGCTGTTAGACAACCTGAACACATGCAGGGATTGCCTGTTTGTTAGGAAATAAAAATGAGTATACTCGCTCATTACTAAGAGTAACTCTTAACTTGTCAGATGGTACAACTTTTTTTCAAACTAGCCATATATCACGTAATCTTACAAGTTACATGTGCACAGGATAAGAACCAATATTAGCAAAAAATTCCATCACCAGAGCCACCAGCAGCACAGAAATAATTACTAGAACCCTAATTTGTACAGAAACACAGCATCACAACCCTCATCAGTACAGAAATACATCCCCAGAACCACCAGCACTACAGAAATTCATCATCAGATCCACCAACAGTACAGAAATACATACATATAACCCACCAGCCGAACAAAAATGCATCATTAGAACCCCAAAATCAAACCACAATTTTTTCCCTAATATTTTAAATTGGCACTTCAACACATAAATCCACACTTGCGGAAAAGAAAGAATGTCACTCCTTCTTATCCAAAACGAAGCGAACCACAATTATGTTAAAAACACATAGCTTTATTAAACCAAGTAAAGACATATAAAATTGGCTAAATATTCATTATTTTCTCATAACATACCCCAAAACAGGGGACTGGCCAGCATACAGTAATAATGGAGGTTCTAATCCATATACATATTCAAAGCGTCATTTCATATACACCTGCACTAAAGCATCATAAATAATACACTGAGAATAGCTATTATATAATCACCATCCAAAATAAACATTATTGTTCCTATCTAGAAAAGGTTATCATACCCTGGGGAATCTATCCCACCCAGCTTCCCCAGTATATAAAGTGCAATTTGCTCAAATTTATCGTTATTATGTCCTGTCCCTAATGAGGGATCCTTTAGATACGAATAAAGACAATCAAATTGCGGGTAAAAAATCCAAAACACCTTACTCAGATAAGAAAATGCCCGTGGTCTGCTGCTTGCACCCCTTTCGCCCACTTGCTTCTTCCGGGGGCATGTTTTGGGCTATGTTATGAGAAAATAATGAATATTTAGCCAATTTTATTTCTTTACTTGGTTTAATAAAGCTATGTGTTTTTAACATAATTGTAGTTCGCTTTGTTTTGGTTAAGAAGAAGTGACATTCTTTCTTTTCCGCAAGTGTGGATCACTAGAACCCCATCGGTACAGAAACATAACATCAAAACCCTCATCAGTACAGGAATACATCACAAGAACCACCATCACTTCAAAAATACGTTACCAAAACCACCATCAGTACATGAATATATCACCAGGACCACCATCAGAACATGAATACATCACTAGGACCACCATCAGTACATGAATTCAACACCAGAACTACCATCAGTACATGGTATTTCAAATGTAATGTCAGGTCAGATCCATATTCATTTGTATCACATGAGTCTAAAATATCCAGTACGTCCTTAGCAATGGTAAGGAGATACTGGGAGTTTGTTGCTATCATTCATCATTAGACTGTGAACCGTACAGGAACCACAGTACTGTTGCAAATAGGTCAGTATCAGAAATAAACATTTATATACAGGTACCTTATAGATGACACTATCTTTGAATGGAGTCATTCTCTCTCTTTTCTTCATCTTGTCAAGATGCCATGATGTCTTTTGACAGCCATAGCTAGTCTCTGCAGACTTCCATCTTCACTGGTCTTGTGCATCACATCCCCAAAATAGCAGTGTCATTGTAATGCTCCTGAATAAAAATATCTGCCCTGCGCTGTGCCCCTGAATAAATAATTGCTCCTCATTGTGTCCCTTGCACAAAATATGACCCTCACACTGCTCTACTTATGGTACATGACCTCCACACAGCCTTTTCCTTTCCATACTGGGTGCCATCTTTACACTGTCCTCTCACACTGTGTGCCCTTATACTGCCCAGTTTCTATATTGTGCTCCCTCATCACACTCCCCCTCCTCGGCATACTGTCTCCTCCTTGCTGTGGCCTCACAATGTCCCGCATGCTGCACCCTTTCCATAACCCCCTTGCACTATCCAGTCTTTATTTTGTGCTCACTCACATTTTTCTCATATCATACTGCCTCCCCACACTATGCCTCTAAATAGTCTCCTGACACATCCTCTCAAATTCCCTACTGTTTCTGCACTCATCACCCTTGCTCCCCATACTGTGTTCGCACACATTCTCTGCTCGCTCCTCATACTGTGTCTGCACCAATATACCCCCTTGCTCTCCATACTGTGTCCTCAAATTTACCCCCTCATTCTCCATTCTGTCCTTAAATTCTCCCCCTCTCTCCCCATACTTTACCGCCACCCATCACCCTCGCTCCCCATAGTGTGTTTCAAATTCACCATATTGTGTCTGCGACAATGTCGCCCCCTCACTCCCCATAATGTGAACCCATCCCCTAAACTTCATTTTGTGTCCTCAAATTTCTCCATTTGTTCCCCATACTGTGTCCACATACACTCTCCCCTTGTTCCTCATACTGTGCGCACCCATCCCTCCTTGCTCTCCATACTGTGTCCTCATTCATTCACACACACTATCTCCCCATATTGTGTAACCAAATTTCTTCCCCCTTTCCCCTAATTACATTACTTTTTGGTGTCTTCAGCTCCATTGGAGCTCTTACCACACCAAACTTCTGCCACCTATGTGGCTTTGAGGAATAACATAAGTATCATGATCACATGACCTGATCACACTGCTGATGTCACCCTGACCTGGAAATGCCAGTGGTCAGGGCTTCAACTGTATTCACGCCTAAAAAATGCGAGTATAATTTACAACTTTTTCTGAGCTGGTTGTCAGCTTGACAGCAGATTCAAAGAATAACCGACTCCCGCTAAGGGGGCGCCAAAATGCAGACATCGGGGAGACACCTCTGACCGCAGCAGTGGCGCCCTGATGGCAATACCCTGCCTGCTTCCACCCCTCCAAGATACACCCTTGCTCAATGGGAGTAAGATCTGGGCCATTTCTTGTGCATGGATCCACAATTTTTGTGTTTTATCTATCAAACCACTTAGTTATCCTTGCATCATGGTGTTCCATCATGCTTGAATAAAGCATTGTTCATCAACAAAATACTCCTGGATGTTGGGAGAAGTTTCTCTTGGATGATGTTTAAGTAACATTCTTAATTCATGGCAATGTTCTCAGACAAAATTATAAGTTAGCTTACTGTCCTTGGATGAAAAGCATCCCACACATGCATCATCTCAAAATGGCTTACTGTTGGCATAATACAGGAATAATGGTAGTGCTTCTTTTCGAGACAATCATTCTTCCAGATGTCCCAAACTGTCTGAAGTAGGCTTCATTAAAGAAAATAAATTTGCAGGAAATACAAAATATTAAAAAGGAGCAGGTCAGTTATTGTTCCTAATGAAACCTCCTTCTGACTATTTGGTACATCTGAAAGTTTAATTGTCTGAAGAAGAACAAAAAGTAAGCGCTACCATGAACCAATATCATATGACCAGATAATCCATTTAACATAAACACTCCTCGCCATCAATATCTCAAGGAAGACGAAGCTTAGAAGGGAATTCATAGTTATGGGGGAAATAGACCTTATCAGAAGTAGTGAAATATGCTTTTTCTGCACTAAAATATTTTAATAGGTTTTTTATCTAGATATTATTAACCATTGAGAAAAGATTAAAAACCGTGATTGTGCCTTTTTAAATGCGGTATGTAACAATGCCGGTACTTATTGTTCTCTATCCACATAACATCAATGACCAAACAGAGAATACCACTATCATGTGACATAATCTGTTTTTAGCTGAAATACTACCCTGCGCTAACGATGGCAGACTAAAATATAAATATATGGAAATAAAAGTAAAACATGTTCCATTATTGTAGCCTTACAATTTACTACCATACACAATGCATTTTACTATGTTGTTGTGTTTTTCTGCACAAAATCTGAGATATATTTCAGAACACCGTATATTAGGGTCAAAATCTGACATGTCCATTATTCTTTTAGCATATGTATTATTCCATCTAATCTAGAAACAAAAGTAAACACAGTGTAAAAAGAGTAGTCAGTTGGTGTATAGATCCCTCTTGTCTATTTTACATCAATACAAGTAAAGCAAATAAGTCACATACTTTAATTTGCTTGATGTTGTCATTTATACACTGCAATATGCAAAAAAACGATTTAAAGGTCCATGCTTGTAAATAAAAAGGCAATTGTCCCTTCAACTATATACAATAAAATGAAAACATTCCCTAAGCCTTTCATGTCTAGACCCTGTTGTGATATATAAAATCATCATTAGTTCCCCAGGCAGTGCTTCATCATGTTAATCCTGCATCCTCAGACAAACGATCGATGCTTTGTAAATTATGCTCTTGAATACATTAGCATTTTTTTCAGAAACAAAAGCAATTGCCGTAAGAATCAATAAAAGGCTAGAGATATAAATACAAATATCAATAAAAGGCCAGTGATATAAATACAAATAATGAAAACACTCAATTATTTAGGCAAGATAAGTGCCAAAAAGTGTTTTGGGCTGCCTACATCTAATAAAGGTTTATGGTGCAATGTGTAGCAGCATGGTATCAAAAAGCTCATTTAACAGTAGCTGTAGTTTATACAATTTATTGGTCCGTCAGAATTATTGGCAGCGTCATGTATCAATAGGAATTGGAGACAAATATTTATATTGGGTAGTGTTAGGTATTAAAAAGGTGCAGGACTTTTCTTCGTTAAATGGTTATGTAAGGTCAACATTCTGATCATATACTCATTATATGGTAGCTGGCCCATATACAGATGATTTGAAGACATGAAGATTTGCACTTGTATGGTAATTAAAGAATTGCCAATTGCTGTAAACTGTTTCAGAAGGGAACTATTTGATAAAAAGGCAAAGAAGACACAAAGCCTTCAGTCACTGACTTATTCACCCTACTTCTGTGATAGGATAAAAATTAGAGATGAGCGAATATTTCAATGTTCGGTTTGCATTACGATCGGCGAATTTGCAATATTCATCGAGCGCCATTCTAGTCAATGGGAGGCAAAAACAAACGCATGCACAACATCTTCTAATGGCCCCAAAAGCTGCCAATACACATCAAATGAGGGACAGACACCAGAAAAGTAGCCTCGGTTCACCCACAGTACGAATTGTAGCATGGCACTGCAGCAATCAGCCATGCGTGAGGTGGCATAGTCTGAGCCAGCATTTACAGCTTTCAACTGAACGTCAAAGTAAGACGAAGTGGGTGAGGGATCGGTGTAGGCCTGCTGTGCTAGGAGCCCTGATCCCACATACAACAGCTTAACTTGCTTTCATGCTGAGCCATCCTCAAGTGGCACAAATATCAAGTATTGTAGGCTACCATTGTCAGAAAAATTTAAGGATAGTAGTAACACGGGTAGTTGACTACAATGAAGTGTAAGCCTGATGGTCTCGGAGGCCTACTGATACAGACGACTTACATGAAGGAGAACCAACCAGGAGTCTACACATTTTCAGAAATTAGTGGCAGACACCAACAAAGCGCCATCAATTTCACCACAGTAGAAGTAATATAATAGGGACAGACAGGTCTTCCACTATGCCCAATTAAGCAGATGGACACCCAATCAGGAGATCTTGCTCCTTGACTAACAGGTTGCCTGTTATCACCAGCCCCACTCGATAGCAGTAATCCACCTTCCCTTGGCACCCACCTGTATGATGACAGTCTGGAACTTTGCGACATTGTTATCTCTTCCACATTCTCCTCTGCTTCCTCCTCTTCTTCTGGGACCACCATCTCCTCCCGCAGGCTATTCAAAGTCTGCTCCAGCATATAGATGACCGGAATAGTGATGCTGATGATGGCGTTGTCAG
This sequence comes from Dendrobates tinctorius, assembly GCF_039654945.1. Classification (NCBI taxonomy): domain Eukaryota; kingdom Metazoa; phylum Chordata; class Amphibia; order Anura; family Dendrobatidae; genus Dendrobates; species Dendrobates tinctorius. The sequence goes on along the minus strand of NW_027361910.1, from coordinate 16,658,499 downwards.
CACTAACCATCTTAGTTGCCATATCGAAACTGTGCAGAAGGGTGCAAAGGTCCTTAATCTGTGCCCACTCTGTAAATTTGATATGCCCCACGTCCGAACTGCATTTGCCCAGGCTATACGAAATGACACTCTGTCAGGGTTCTTTGCTGCTGCCACAGTCGTTGCAACATGTGCAAAGTGGAATTGCACTGTGTCGACACATCATATATCAACCTTTTAACTGGCATGGACAAAGACCTCTGGATCGATGCAAGTCGATGACCTGAGGGGTGTGAAAGGCAGAAGTGAGCACACAGCTTCCGTGCTTTCTGCTGCAGCTCACCCAGGCCAGGAAAGTAGGGTAGAAAATGCTATACCACCAGGTTGAGGACGTGAGCCATTCAAGGAACGTGTGTGAGCTTGCCTCACCATAGTGTGACCATCAGGTTTGTACTGTTATTGGATACAGCCTTCCATGGATGCCGGTTCAGCGGAGACAGCCATTGATCAAACTCAGCCTTGAGAGCTATCCACAACTCTTCAGCTGTATGACTATAATCTCCAAGGCTTATCAATTTTAACACTGCCTGATTGCTGTGAGCCCTGCCTACGCAGTATGGAGGTGGTGGGGATTCGCTCTGCGCTGCACTGCATGAATGTCTCATTAAGGCAAAGGTAGAGGCATTAAGAGGAGATAGAGGAGGAGGTAGAAGCAGTGGAGGAAGTGTTAAATGTAGAGGTTTGTCCTGCAAGTCTTCGGGATTCCAAGACTTGTGGAGCAGCGCATGTCCCCACAGCCACCAGAGTCACCCAGTGCCCAGTCAGCAAGATGTAATGCTCTTGGCCATGCTTAATCATAAAATGCACCCTGGCAGACATAGATTTAGTCAATGAATAGGTGATGTTGTCTGCGACATGCTGGTGTAGCGCAGGCATAGCTTTCTTAGAAACGTAATGGCGACTGGGTAATTGGTACTGGGGAACTGCGACGGCCATCAGCTTTCGGAAACCATCTGTATATAGCAGGTGGAGAGGCAGCATTTCCGTGGCTAACAAATTAGAGATGGTAGAGTTCAACCTCTTAGATTTGTCATGCGTAGGAGGAAATAATCTTTTAGATGGCCACAACTGCTGTACCTTGGGCTGGCTGCAGTGCTGAGAGAAGTACGGTGAACAGGACAAACTGCTGGACTGTGAGGGAGATGCAGGTGAAGATTTTACTGTGGATTGAGAAAGTTGTGCTGTGCTCGTTCTCTGAGATGGGTCAAAAACAACATGTATGTCCACTTTTGTTACAGCTGATGGCGGGCTCTCAGTTAGTGTGACTGGTAAAGAACCTAAGGTTCTGCAGTAGAAGACCTGCATCTCAATAGTTGGCACGGTAACAGAGGAGGAGGAAGAAGCAGCAGATGCAATTGATGAAGCTGCTGATGGTTGCTGAGGTCCGCCGTTTCGCATTTTTGCGCAGTGGGTTTCCCAGAGTAACACATGTTGAAGATTTATACATGTAGTAGTCAAATTACTGCACTTTTTACCTCTACTCATTTTTTTGCAAAGTTCGCAGATTACGTGAGTTAGCTCACCCTTTGCTGTGTCAAAAAAGGTCCAGGCTACGCAACCCTTGCCAAACCTGTGAGCTACAGACCCATGGACGCAACTGGTCACAGCCACAGTTGTGTCACATGTACCTGTCCTGTGTGACATGACCCACAGGTCGGTAACTGAAACAAGACAAAAGGGGAACACCAGGGAAACAGTTACAACGGTGGGCCCTGCAATAGGGAACAGGGACGTGGAGACCTCCTGCACTCCCCTGAGGCAGTGTCCCTGAACACTCCTAATGTTCTCTATACAGGCTCTTCACCTGTCGCCCACCAGGATACTTGAATCCCTCATTAGCCCTGCACCTATTCCTTACTAGGGAACTGGATAGTGCGGACATTGGTCCCACCGCTGCACTAATACACATGAAGGAAAATACGCCAAATGGGGGAAAACAACAAAACACTTATCCTTCTCTGCTGCAGTTACTTGGCAGCAGAGTTCATCACCAGATTAGCTTTCAGCAGTGGCTCGACACCTCAGAGCCAGCTGCTACCTTCACCATCTTTCTCTACTGCAAACACCAGGCAGCAGAGTTCAGCACCAGATCAGCTTTCAGCAGTGGCTATACACCTCATAGTCAGCTGCTAACTTCATCGTGGTTGGTTATAGCAGGTCCTTGGTGGATTCCAACCACGGTGAAGTTAGCAGCTGGCTCTGAGGTGTTTAGCCACTGCTGAAAGCTGATCTGGTGCTGAACTCTGCTGCCCGGTGTTTGCAGCAGAGAAAGATAGTGAAGGTAGCAGCTGGCTCTGAGGTGTCGAGCCACTGCTGAAAGCTAATCCGGTGATGAACTCTGCTGCCCGGTGACTGCAGCAGAAAAGGATAAGTGTTTTGTTGTTTTCCCCCATTTGGTGTATTTTCCTTCGTGTGTACTAGTGCAGCGGTGGGACCAGTGTCCGCACTATCCCGTTCACTAGTAAGGGATAGGTGCAGGGCTAGTGAAGGATTCAGGTATCCTGGTCGGTGACAGGTGAAGAGCCTGTATAGGGAACGTTAGGAGTGTTCAGGGACACTACCTCAGGGGAATGCAGGAGGTCTCCACGTCCCCGTTCCTTATTGCAGGGCCCACCGTTGTAACTGTTTCCTGGTGTTCCCCTTTTGTCTTGTTGTTTCAGTTACCGACCTGCGGGTTGTGTCACACAGAACAGGTACACGAGGCAAGATGTGGCCGAGAACGCATTGCTCATTGTGGCTGCTTCACTACGTGTCTGTGATGTACGGCACAACATAACCTTCTCGTCTTCCTCCTCAGATGACCTACTCAGCTGTGTGCCTCTATGTTCACGCCAATAAACAATAAATAACAAAAGACTGACTGGCACTTACAAGCTAATGTGAACAGGTGCATACTAGAAGCAGCCACCTCCATATACAATATACAAAAAAAGTTGCACTCTGTTGTGCTAAGGCATGTAGGCACGGAATTTATGAAATATGAATTGAAATACTGCTCTGGAAAATAATAAAATATTTGACACATAATTTGGCCAATTCATGCATTCCCAGCAGCCAAAGATAAGGTGGTCTTACGCTGCTGGAACCCTACGTGTTTAGTGTGAATACCTCTCTTGGGCTGAAGTCTGAATTCCTGGGTAAATGTGAATACCTCTCTCAAAAGCCTGTACTTATTGGTAGGTAGGATCCTGCTGTAATTAAAGCTGTCACTTGTTGAAGGGCGGAGTGCTCGGTCAGAGAGCTAACAAATAAATAACAAAAGATTGACTGGCACTTCAAAGCTAATGAGAATAAGTGCATACTAGGAGCAGCCACCTCTGTATACAATATACAAAAAAAGTGGTGGCTGCTTCTAGTATACCCCTATTCACATTAGCTTGGAAGTGCCAGTCAGTCTTTTGTTAAAGGGAACCTGTCACCTCCTTTTTTCAGCTATGAGCTGCAGCCACTGCCTTTCGGGCTTATCTACAGCATTCTACAATGCTGTAGATTAGCCCCCGATCTAACCTGAAAGAGAAGAAAAAAGTTTTATTATACTCACTCGGGGGCGTTCCGGTTGGATGGGCGCCGCAGGTCGGAGTCCAGCGCCTCCCATCTTCATACGATGTCGTCATCCTCCTTGCTTCATGTTATGACTCTTGTACAGGGGTAATAATCTGCCCTGTTGAGGGCAGAGCCAAGTACTGCAGTGCGCAGGTGCTGGCCCTCTCTGACCTTTCCCGGCGCCATGGCAGTAGACATGGTGGTGGTGGCGGGTGGCATTGTAAAGGGATGGGGATTATGTATTCCACAATATTGCTTAATATTTGGGATGAGGAAGGGACCTTCCAAATGTAGGAATGAGAGCCCTCACAAATGTGAAAGGAAAACTAAAGCCAAAACGCTTCGTGTCAACATATTATTTTTCATTATAAACATGTAATTATGAAAGAAAATGTTTCTTAGCATTTTTCCTTTAAAGAAAAAAAACTTGGTTTGGTTTGGTACAGTAGGTCTTTTTAAATATCTGTAAAACTGGCTCAATAGTCTGACAACATTATTCCTAGAAACCATATGTGAGTCTAAAAGGCATGCAGGCATCTTCTCCATGCCGTTCCCATGTAGATTTAGCTCTTTCCCATCCATTTCAGCTTTTTTCTAATGCCATAAATACCATAATCCCATATAGGCAAATTCCATGGGAAATAAAAAGAGATCCCAAAATATTTAAAACCAATATACTTTATTAAGAGGTAATAAAATAAAATGTAAAAGAATAATTAAAAAGAAAAATACTGTCCAAGGGACACCGAGCATAGAAGATTACCAACTGATAACATAAGAATCACTCATGTGGGAGACACTGAAAAAATCACATAAGGCTACTGGCAATGAGTGTCAAACAGCAAGTGGTAAAAATGCTAATGTGTATACATATGATATTATATTATGGACACAGGATAAAGAGATATATAGCCCAAGTATAGAATGGCCTTACCACCCGTGAGCTCAAGATTCACGTTAGAGAACATGCCCTGGATATTGAGAAAGCTAAAAGAGTGGAAGATGACACTCAATTGGAGACACTGCCGCGTCATTTTAAAAAATTTCATAATTGCAATTCCAAAAGTCTAAGAGTTAAAGAAATTAAACAGGTGGATCTGGTTGACGTGGTGATGTGGGTAGGATTCTAGCACAGTTAGAATGTCGCTGGATTTACCGTTTAGGAACTATTAGCCCCTTAGGCCTTAATGAAACTACTGGTTATTCAGCGTTTTAAGTGGGGGTATCATACATGAGTAGGGTTTATTGTGTATGGGATGTATTTGTTTTTAATTGAATTTATTTATATCCTCATTTTAGTTATTCCAGTCTGTCATTTCTAAGAAGGATGTGATCCACTAGCCAGTGACTGTGGCCGTAATAAGGATGGGACATTAGAAATTCTTTATCCGGAACATTTGAAGTTGGAACAGTTCCTTCCGATTTTGTCTTAATTCTTCTTCAATAATTCTTTTTAATTTTATATCGTATTGTTATATTATTTGGTGGCATAACAAATTATGTATTTTATTTCTGTTTTTTATATAATTTGAATATGTTAACTTATGGTTTGTGAATCTATGGGTTGTTTTTTGCCCCTATGGTAATTTACACTATCCCTATAAAGGGTTACCTTTTTTAAGCACGGTCACTTTCGTCTTGGATGTTATCATGATTTTGATTTAGCACTGTCACTTTATATTGTAATTGCAGTCACTTTATAAGTATACCAATTTGCAGTATAGCTATTAATGGTCACATTGTTAAATTTTATGTCTAGTGGTATCACTGTCAATTTATCTTTTAATATATATTAAATAATATTTTAATTGAAATATATTTACACGGTCACTTAATAGGTATTGCACTGTCACTTTATGAAGTTTGTGGTAATTATATATATATATCAGTGGTCACTTCACCAAAATAAAGGCTCATATGGTTAGATTAATGTCACCCTTTGCACTGTGGCTTATTCATATTTATATGGATTCACTTTCTTCACTAAGTAAGGTTCTATGCACTTATGTTCCTTTATGTCCCTCTGGCTGCGCGGTCACTAGAGTGCAGGCGTGATTGACCCGACCACCGATAACTTCCTGGGACGCTCACACACTGACACGCAGATGTCATTGTTTGCTTGTCATTGAGCGTTGCCCAGGGTAAGCACATCAGCTGAGAGGAGGGGTAATTTGTCATGCGCCGTGGAGTGCTGGCGCCGTCCTTCTCCTTTCCCTCTGCACGAATTGGTTATGTATCCAATTAATATTCAAGTACCCCTCACCCTGACACGCCCCCGGAAGAAGCAGGTAGCGAAAGGCGCCTCGGGGTGAAGGGATGCCGAGCGGTCACAGCACCTCCCACTTGGTAAACATATTTAATTATTTTCTAGTCACTGTTTATTAGGCCAGTTTCACATGTCAGTGGCTCCGGTACATATAGTGATAGTTTTCTCACGTATCGGAGACACTGACACACATAGACACATTCTAATGAATGTGTCTATGCAGATGTCAGCGTGTTTTCACGGACCGTGTGTCCGTGTGCAAAATACGCTGAAATGTCCATTTTTGTGCAACAGCACGGATCACAAGGACCCATACAAGTCAATGGGTCCGTGTAAACACGTATCGCACATGGATGGCGTCCGCGTGCCATCAATGTGCCGTCCGTGTGCGTTTTTAGGAGTCATAGGGTTAACATTGAAACCAATTTTTTCACTACACGGACACAGACACACGGACAGCACACGGACAGCATACGGATCACTCACGGATGGTACACATGGACATACGGATAGCACACGGATCACACACGGATGGCCTACGTATCCACACGGATACACGGACACAGATAGCTCCGGTACTGGTTTTTCCCGGTACCAGAATTATCTGGACGTGTGAAACCACCCTTATACTGTGGCTGGATATGGCATTGTGGGTTGTCATGTGGGCGGCTTCTATGGATCAGGATTTTGCTGCACCTTAATTATGGGGATGTTTACCTACATTCAATTTAAGCATATGGATATTTTGCCACACAACAGGAATACCTATGGGGAAATGTGATGTTTTGAGTCTTTTTGCATTCCTTACTTGGGCTATATATCTCTTTATCCTGTGTCCATAATATAATATAATATGTATATACATTAGCATGTTTACATCTTGCTGTTTGACACTCATTGCCAGTAGCCTTATGTGATTTTTTCAGTGTCTCCCACATGAGTGATTCTTATATTATCAGTTGGTAATCTTCTATGCTCGGTGTCCCTTGGACAGTATTTTGCTTTTTAATTACTCTTTTACATTTTATTTTATTATCTATTAATAAAGTTTATTGGTTTTATATATTTTGGGATCTCTTCTTATTTCCCTTGGAATTTGCATATATGGGATTATGGTATTTATTGTGATTGAAGTGCCCTAGGATTTTGGACGCCTTTTTGTTGATATAATTTTTACTAATGCCCCCAGACCTGTTTGGGTCCAGCAGAAAAATATTCGGCTTTCCCATTGACTTGCATTGGATTCATTATTCGGTACGAATACACGGATATTGGAAATTATGCGAGCTGATTTTCCAGAATCTGAATATTTCACTATTTGCTCATCTCTACAGATAACATGAGTTGCGTCATCCTTTCCAGTCTCAAAAAAGGCCCAGGCTAGGCAACCGTTGCTGTCCATGTGAACTGTAGACCCGAGAACACTGCTGGCCACGGCCAGAGTTGTGGCTGTGGATGCAGTGCTTGTTATGGTTGCATCAATCTAGGTCTGTGCGGCAAACCACAATTTAACCTCTTCGTCTTCCTCATCCTCTGCTTCCTCTGCTGAGCTACTCAACTGCGTGCCTCTGGGTTCACAAAAAGTGGGATCTATAACCTCATCATCATCCTCTCTGGTCACCGACTCCTCGCCCTGAGAGTCACTCTTCTCCTTTTCCTGCCCTGACAGAACAGTACAGTTTGCATGTGCCTCAGATATCTGACTCTCATCCGGGTCATCTCCATCCTTGGGAGGGTTATTGCTTGGTAACGAGGATCTGTATTCTGCTCAGATCCTACTTCATCCAGCCCAGGATCCAATTGAAAAAAAAGTTGGACATTGATGTAGAAACTTTCCTCTTCTTGAGTATGTGAATCTTTGGAGCAGACCTCTATTGGCCATGGAATAGTTTGTGTGAACAGCTCTGCAGACTCGCACATCAGTAGTTCCCCACAGTTAGTTGGGCGGTTGGAGAGTTGTGACGTGGGGGAAAACAAGGTTAACTGGAGTGCCACCTCTGAGGACCATACTGTGTGTGATGTTAAGGTGGAGGAAGAGGAAGAGAGGCCACTTGATGCAGCACTTGCCATCCCACTGGAGCACATGCTCTTTCTGGCCCTCATCTACAAGGCATAGATGAGGGTTTCCCAAAAGCTTGTTGCCTTGGGGTAACCCTGAACTCTGATCTCTCCTTCAAAACACATATTCATGCAATTTCCACTTCCTGCCAACTACAACTAAAAAATACTTCCCAAATCCGTACATTCCTTAATCAAGAATCTGCTAAAAACATAGACCATTCATTTGCCATATCTATTTCTACTCTGAGGAAATTGATGACACTTTAATGGTGTGTAGCAATAATTTTGATAAATGTTTGCACTTCAATTTAGGTCTCCTTCATGTGTGTTGCCTGTAGCAGTTGGGCTCCCAGACCAGCAGGCCTGCACTTACTTTCCGTCAAATACCTGTCTTGCTATGTTTAAATGTCACCAACAATCGTACTCGGCAAAGCTGATATTTGTGTCACCGGAGTGGTGCTGAGCATAAAAGCAGTTTGAGCTGTTGCATGAGTTATCAGGGCTCCCAGCAAAGCGCTTTTACTCCAGTCTCTCACCCATCTCATTAATTTAAACTTAAATTAAAAACTTTGAATGCTGGCCCTTACCCTGATATGTCATGCATGGCCCATGGCTGACTGCTGCTGTACTATTATCAAATTTCTACTGTGGGTGAATCCACTCTCTGAACTACCTTTGTTACTATCCTTAATTTTTTTAACATTTCTGGTCTACCAAGCTGATATTTGTGCCCCCTGAGTGTGGCTGAGCAAAAAAGCAGTTTGAGCTGTTGCATGAGATATCAGGGCTCCCAGCAAAGCAGGCTTACATCGGTCCTGTTGTCTGTTGTCGGCCCTTAATTTTTGGAAATATTTGGATTCCAAGTTTGGTCTCCTTCATGTGTGTTGCCTGAATTGAATTGGATGAATCCACATCAGTCGATTTTTTTTGTTACTATCCTTAATTTTTTTCTAATATTTCTGGTCTGCCAAGTTGATATTTGTGATATCTTAGTGTGGCTGAGCAAAAAAGCAGATTGAGCTGTTGCATGAGTTATCAGGGCTCCCAGCAAAGTAGGCTTACAATGGTCCCTCACCCACATTGTCTTAATTTAGACTGAAATTAAAAGCTTTAAATGCTTACCCAGACCCTGAAACCTTATGGGTGGCCCATGACTGACTGCTGCTGTGCCATTATCAAATTTCAATTGTGGGTCAATTGATGCCACTTTGCCTGTTGTCTGTCCCAATGGAAAGGTATGGACTCCAAGTTGGGTCCCCTTCATATGTGTTTCCTAAATTTGGCTTCTCAAAGCACTAGGCCTACACCTGTACCTCATCTACTTGTTACTGATCAATGTTAAAGCTAGAAATGTTAGTCCATGCCCTGTCCCAGGCTGTGTCCCATGCATTCATGCTGCACAATTATACTATTTGTACTCTGGGTCCATTGATGCCACTGTTCCTGATGTATGCTCCTAATTTGATGTGTTTGACCCCCTTCCCTTAAGATGTTGTCTATGCATTTGGTTTTGCCTCCCATTGAATTCAAAGGAGTTCGGGTATATTCAACGAACATGTTCGACCAAAATCGGTACGTTTGCCGAACCGAACCATGAAAGGTTCACTCATCTCTATTTATTATATCTGGGATCTGCGATCTATGTGCTTATGAATTTCTTGATGTATATTAATGTTTTTCATCTGTATTGCATGTAATGCATATTATATGTAGAGTTTGTTCAGATAATGTGTTATTTGGTGGGAGATTTTGTCATGAGGGGGAGGTGACATGATTCTCATTAATGTGTCTTTTATTAGCAGCATTATTTAAACCTGCTGTAGGCACTATGTTGGTATGGTTGACATAGACTTGTATCTGGTTGAACTTGGCAGAATGAAAGAAGATTTATTTACTTCACTTTGTACATTGGCTGCCTGTCATTTATCTGCACTGCATGAATATGGTAAGCAGTTTGGAGGGCCATAAGCCCTCCTTGAGCCTCGGGACTTATGAATTTGCCATCACCATTCATACCATATGAAGTCATTCTGGTACTTAAGACCAACATAGTGACAAGCTCAGGTGGCAAATTTCACCTGGCGCAGCCTGCCCCTGCATACTGACCATCTCAAGTATTTATGGCTGTTTTTAATTTGTCAAACTCTTCAAAATGGATCATGTTTAAGGCTTCACACAAGTCATGTCTAGTAAAGATGTAGGCACCCTTAATCTGATCAAACAGTTTTGATATAAGAAATAATGCATAATGGTCTTTCATTATGATTTTATTGAAGAGCTGATAGTCTATGCAAGACAAGAGAGGCAGATCTTTTGCAAGAAAAAACCCTGTTCTGAGTGGTGAATTTTGAATTAGCGCTTTTCTAAATTCTCTTTAATGCAGGTGGACATAGCTTCCATCTTTAGGAGAGCCAGATGATAAGCTTTTATTCTAAGAGATTCACTTACAGGGAGAATAGGAATTGAGCAGTAAAAAGTCAATGAAGAGTTTTGAAGTTTGCTAAGAAAATGTGTCTGTGAAGTTGTGATAGGGAAGAAGAAGATTGGAGGAGATGAAGGCAAAACAAAGTACTAGAGAAGTTGGCAAGAAAATCTCCACTAGGCTTACCAATTATTAACTGGACCATAATGCCATTTCTGGGTGCTTTTTGAAGTATGTTTGAGGTCACTGTCCTGCTGAAATATCCATACCTAGGATGTTAACTCAGCTTTATGACATTGGGTACAACATTGAGAGCAAAATATTTTGGTATTCTTCAGATTTCATGATGCCTTTCTCACAGTCAAAGCACCCAGTGCAAAAGGCAGTAAAACAAGCCCAAAACATCTTTGAACCTCCACCATATTTGACTGTGGGTATTGTGTTCTTTTCTTTGCAACCCTCATTCCGTTTTCAGTAAACAGTAGAATGATGTGCTTTATCAAAAAGCTCTATCTTGGTCTCATCTGTTCACAAGACGCTTTCCCTGAAGGATTTTGGCTTTCTCATGTACATTTTTGCAAATTGCAGTCTAGTTTTTTAAGGTCCAGTATCAGCAGTGGGGTCCTCCTGGGTCTCCTGTCATAGCGTTTCATTACATTCAAATGTCTACAGATAGTTTGCACTGAAACTGGTGCACCCTGAGCCTGCAGAACAGCTTGAATTTCTTTTGAACTAACTTGCTTGAGACTGCATATCCACCATCTTGAATATCATGCGTTGCAAACTTTCATCAATTTTTTTCTGCCGTCCATGTCCAGGGAGATTAGCTAGTGTCATGGGTTGTAAGCATCTTGATTTTATTGCAGACCATGGAACATCAAAATCTCTGGAGATGAACTTGTAACCTTGAGATTAATTACTGATATTTTTTAACAGTTTTGCTTCTCAGACAGGTCTCTTCTCCACTTTCTCCATGCTTAGTGTGGCACACACAAACACACAATGCAAAGACTGAGTCCCTTTTTATTTGGGTTCAGGTGTGAGTTTCATATTCCCCAAGCCTGTTACTTGCGACAGGTGAGTTTGAATGAGCATCACATGATTGAAGCAAAGTTATTTACCAAATTTTTTAAAAGGTGCTAACAATTTTGTCTGTCCCATTTTGGGGATTTTATATGAAATTGTGTCTAATTTTAATTTATTCTCTGTTTTTTTTGTATGTAGTTCGAATACACACAAAGGAAATATCTGAATATCTGAAGCAGCCAACAGTGAGTCAAGATCTAAATTGCATTAAGCACCTGTGTAGAGATCTTAAGATTGTGGTTGAGAGAAGGCCCTTCAAATATGAGAGACCTGGAACAGTTTGCAAAAGAAAAGTAGTCCAAAATTCCAGTTGAGAGGTGTAAGAAGCTTGCTGATGGTCATAAGAAAAGATGGATTGATTGCAGTTATTTATTTAAAAAAAGTGTGCAACCAAATGGTCTGCAATTGTCTGCAAAGTGAGATTCTGATTTGGCTTTTATCCTAAGTCCTATTACAAGACTCGTTTAAGGGTTGAATGTGACTTGTAGGATCGCTACTACCAACAGGTGGCGCTATAGATTTCAAGTCCTCTTTTTCTCTGAAGAGGCAATTTGCAACCAAATATTAAGCTGAGGTTACCAACAATTTTGTCCAGCCCATTTTGAGGTGAGTAACACGAGATTTACAAAAAAGCTTTTTAATGTGCGTAGTTTTCTGTATTTGTCTAAACAAACAGTCTTGTAGAAATATACTGTACGTAATAGAAATGTCCTGCTGATTACCTTAATTTTCTGTGGAAATGCTGAGTAGAAGGAGCATAACAGAGGGATGGGTTGGAGCTACTTAAGCCAGTTGTCTTACAGTCATTCATATGAGGTGAAGAAGGAGATATATGGCCAATCTTCTCAGCTAAACTAAAACTAAACTAAAAATGGGGAACAAATGCTTCCTTCATTAGTATTTACAATCAAGAATAATGCGGGAAAAACATTATGGAAAATAAGAGTTTGCAAGCAATTATGTTTGGAAGAGGATATGTAAAAAGATGTATTGCATATAAAATGTTCACAGATGACACCCTTTATTGCCATTCAGTAGATCAGACAAGATAAGTGTAAGGCTAAGTGCACGCGTATTTAGCTTGCAAAATGCTAGCGTTTTCCAAGCGATCTGTAGCATCGCTTGGAGAACTGATTGACAGGTTGGTCACACTCGTCAAACATAGTGTTTGACAAGTGTGAGCAGCTTTTTACTATTGAGGCTGCCTATGCGGCATCAGTAGTAAAAGATAGAATGTAAAAAAAAATAAAAAATGGTGTTATTCTTACCTTCCGACGTCCCGCGCATCCGTTCCCAGTAATCCTTTGCGAAAATGCCCATGATGACGTCCGTTCTCACGGGATCGCGATGTCTCGCGGTAATTCGCGATGACGTCGCGCGAATGACCGCGAGACTTCGTGATCCCGCGAGAACGGACGCCATCGTGGGCATTTTCGCAAAGGCTTACTGGGAATGAGAGCGTGGAGAGAGGCGGGAAGGCTGCGCGGGACGCCGGAAGGTGAGAATAACAATATTTTTTATTTTAAATTCTATTTTTTACAGGGATATGGTACCCAAAGCCCGGAGGACAGTCTCCTCTCCTCCGGACCGTGGGTACCATCCGCTATTGTTCTGCTTACTTTCCGCATGGTGTGCACAGCCACATGCGGGAAGTAAGCGGAACAATGCATTCCTATGGGTGCGGGATCGCCGCGATTCCGCAAATTAATGAGCATGATGCGTTTTTTTACCACGAAGCGATTCCGCCGCGGTAAAAACCGCAGCATTAGCACAGCATTGCGGAATCCCATAGGAATGCATGGGATGCTTATTTTTCGCGTTTTCGCGGCAAAATCGCACGGTTAAAACCGCCGCGGAAGCGCGAAAAAAACGTCACATGTGAACTCAGCCTAACAGGAGTAGTGAAACCACTGTGCCGTGGCCCGATTAGAGCCTGGAGGGGTGTGACTAGGTGAACACCTGACTTTTCACCAGAGCCCCTGATGGTGGGGTTAGGCTTGGCTCCCAATGAACAGCAGGTGCTAATCCAGGATAGACCACAGACACATGGCAGCTGACCCTCAAGGGACTGGCAAATGGAATGGCCCAGAGGGAAAGCGTAGGCGGACACTTGCAGATTCGGACTGGTGCAGCTGATAAACAGACTGGCATGGCAAGTGCTGATGGGTCTGACTGTTATACAGAGAGGCATGGCAAGTGCTGGCAGGTATGGCTGATATACAGCTGGCATGGCAGATGTAGCTGGGTCCAGCTGATATACAGACTGGATTGGCAAGAGCAGGAGAGACAGGCTGTAATACAGACTGACAAGACAAGTACTAGCAAGGAGGTTAGAAATGAACAGACACTAGTGAGACCTGAGAACTAGCAAGCGTGTTTGGGAGCAGACTAACGACATTGCACAGGTACCTCCATGAAAGTGGAGATGCCTTAGATAAAAAAGTGGCTCCAAGCCTTTGCACGTGGCCCCTTTAAAAGTAGAGTTCGCTCGCTGTAAGCACAGTGCCCCAGGATCTGCATGCCATGTGCACATCCTGGGCAGCAGCTGAAGAGGAAGAAGGAGGAAGTGTGGAATGGGTGCTGCGGTAGTGAGTGACTCGGCATCCCTGCCGGCGCTACAATAACTTCCCCTGATTCATGAAAGTGATTACACTAGAAAAGATGGCAACCTTTACCATTTTACACTAGTTTTATCCAGCTCTGCCTAAATAGTTAGAGCTGGGTCAGAAAGGGGGTATGATGGGGCGTGCTGCCACAGCTTGTGCAATACATAACAAGCCGCGGCATTCGTTGTGCCACTTGTCAGACATGCATCTCTTAATGAATCATGAGCATTTGACTCCAGCACACCTCCTTATCAAGACTGGTGTGAATATTGCAGGTCTTGATGAATCATGGCCACTGTTTTGACAATTGTGAACAATTTAGTTAATAGGAATATGCCATGTTTATGGTCTATAAAAAAATTGGTATGTTGTAAGAATGGTAACTAGTGATGAGCGAGCATGCTTGCCACTTCTGTCATGATACAGACCGGGGTTAGAGTCCTGTTTTTCCTTTTCCCGGTCTGGTCATGTAGGGGTTAACTTTTCTCAGCCTCAGTCTGGGTTCAGGTTTGCTATTTATCGCCGCTGCTTCCTGCAGGCAATGTCAGTTATAGTTTTTGCCTAGGGCTGCTGTGACTGACTCTGATTGGTCCTGCTATGCTTGCTATCTGATCCCGTGTCTCTGTTTTCCCCTGTTCCCATCTTGACTAAGTGTTTCCCTATAGTATGCTGACTCCCTGGTTTTGACTTTGGCTTGTATCCTGACCTGCTTCTGTCTTTTCAAACAATAAAGGAAGCACACTGTAGCATCACAGCATGCAAACATGAAATATGAAAAATGAATTGCATTACTGCATTAGAGATATGAAAAATTGAAAAAGCTTAGTGCTTAAAATGGCCAGTTTTTTTTAAATCTGCTTCTGTCTTTTGTCTTAGCCACTTCCTACCGTTGCTGATTCCCTGGCTTGTCTCTGACCATGAGTTTGCTTATTCCTTTAGTACTGTGCTACAGTCTAGGATTTGACCCAGCTTGTTTGATTATTCTGCTGCCACCTGTGGTAGTCTCGCTACTGCACTGCAAGCCAGCTCTGTTTAGGTGCAGTCCTGCTTCCACTCTACTGCCATCTTGTGGAGCCTGCATCTACCTGCATTGTAGCAGCATGATAACTGCTCGAGATGCTCGGAGCTCACCGAGTATTTCCCGGGTTGCTCGGCGGGAGCTAGGGTCCCCGCCCTGCATGTTTGGCACTCTTTAGAGAGCCAATCAACATGCAGGGATTGTCTGACACACACGGTAATGCCGCAGCCATGTTGGTTGTGGCATTACAGGGATTCGTTGGCCGCACAGCATCATCAGGTCTATATCAGACCTGGCACCACCATGCTCATCACAGTCTGCTCCAGAATCAGTCAGGGTAGGGAGAGTTGCTGCTGATCTAGGGAGAGATTTGTTTCCTTAGTGTGGGTATACCATATCTAATACAAATATCCATCTCAACTATCAGTCCTTCTGAGGACTAATAAATCTGCATAGATATCAGTGCTAGGCAGGCAGGCAGTGTATGTGGCAGAATTCAGTGCCTATAGCAAGAGGGTCCATTCCTGTTCTGTCTGCTGTTGCTGCTGCCGCCTATTATAGATATTTGTAGACATAGGTATCAGGGGCCTGGATTTTTTTGGTATCTTAATCCTGATTATTTGCTTTAAAAGCAATCCAGAGAGCACCTTTTTTCTGCTCCATTTGCTTGTTGGCACTGCAGAATACCGCCAGATCCTTCCATATTACACCACTAAAAATCTTGCTATTTTAAACTGGGGATTGTCTGTCCCATGGATCACATATCAGTGCGCTCAAAATTGTGCCATTGGCAAAATTTTTTGGGCCCCCTTGAGACTCTTCCCAGGCTCCATCCCAGCCCCGCCTCACCCCTCGAACTGTCCACAGTCCCATCGCTCTCTCTTGGAAAAACTCTACTTCTCACCAATCACACATTAACAGTTCCCATCACCAGATCACACAAATAGCCAGCAGTTTTTGTTTTGGCCAAAAGATTTTTTAAGCCACCACCTCAACAAGGTAAACTCTTTTGGCCGGGCCCTACTCTACATTAACCTAGTAAACATTTGTTAAAATATCCAATACAATTTAGGTATATTTCTATTTGTTTTTCAATTTTTAAAATGACCAATAATATCACATGCAGGGGAAAAATACCACCGCACCATGACCAGACACCATATTACCACCACATAGTGACCTATAGCACCACATACGAGGAACAAATATCACCACACCACATTCAGACCACACATTATCACCACAATGACCAAATAATATCACATACAAGGGACAAATATCACTGCAACATGTCCAGACCACATATTACCACCACATGGTGACCAAAAATACCACATGCAAGGAACAAATACCACCACACCATGACCAGACCACATATTATCACCACATAGTGACCAAATAATAGCACATACAAGGAACAAATACCGCCACAACATGGCCGGACAACATTTTACCACCACATAGTGACTAAATACTACAATACTGATCAGTAATAAAAAAACACAATACTAATATCACCATAAGTGCCATTCTACACAGGAGATCAGTACTTAGTATGCAGTGTCTGTGTAAAGGTAGTACAGTGATCACCGGTGACTGTTATGATTGGGTCACCGAAGAGGAAAGCATGACCAAGCTAAGCCACAGAAAACCAGAGAGGTTGGTAACTAAGCAGATTGCAGACCCCTGATCCTATCCACACAACTAGCAGTAGCCGTGGAGCATACCTACGATGATCCTAGATGCCTCGACACAGACGGAGAACTAAATAAGCCTAAAGCAAGAAAAGGGAAATCTGAACTGCCCCAGAGCAGACCCCAAAGGAATAGATAGCCCCCAAACATATATTGTCAGTGAGACAAGATGAAAACACAAACACAGGTAGGAAAATAGACTGAGCAAACGATGAGGCCCACACTAACTAGACAGGAGAGGAAAGGAAAGATTCCGTCTGCAATCACGCAGAAAACCCTGCAAAAAATGCCCAACACGTCAGATAGAAAAATACTGAAGTCACTAGACTTCGCCAACTATATCAGCACTCTGGCATATTCTTAAAACAGAGCAAAAAGAGGCCAATCTAATAAGGGACAAAAACAAACTGGCACAAGCAGTAACATAAGGATGGAAATTCAGCACAGCCCCAGGCGGAACTGGCTGACCACACATAACTGAAAGAGACAAAACCAGATCAAATATGAACAATAGCAAAAGAACACTTAGCTGAGCATGCAGGGACTGAGCTGGAAACTACGACCTCAGGAGGCAGGAAAAAATCACCAGCAGGGATAGAGGGAGTCGGCTGTCTTAAATCCAGTCAGAAACTCCAGATCTCCAGTCATCCTCCTCATTATCAGGTGGCTGGCCTCTGTTTATTAGATCAGCTCCATTACCTCCAGTAACCACCAGAGGGAGCCCGGGAAGAGAACTTGCGACCCCTCTGTCAATACAACTAGCTCCACAACCTTCACTAGTAACCAAAGGTAGGCCAGAAAGCAAATTCACAACAGTACCCACCTTGAGCAGGGGTCACCGAACCCTCGTCCATGCCACCAGGCCGATCAGGATGGGCACGGTGAAAAGCACGAACCAATCTATCGGCATGAATGTCAGAAGCAGAGACCCAAGAATTATCCTCCTGGCCATAACCCTTCCATTTGACCAAGTACTGAAGTCTCCGTCTAGCCAAACGAGATTCCAATATTTTCTCTACCTCATAATCCACATTGCCTTTAACCAATACAGGGTCAGGAGGCACCGCCATAGGAACTACTGGCTCCACAAACCTCTTCAACAGAGATTTATGAAACACGTTATGGATCTTAAACGTAACTGGAAGAGCCAATCGAAAAGAAATAGGATTAAGAATCTCCAAAATCTTATAAGGTCCAATGAATCTTGGCTTGAACTTTGGAGACGCAACCTTCATAAGAATATTCTTTGATGACAACCAAACCATATCACCCACTTTAAACCGGGGACCAATGGTCCTATGCCGGTTGGAAAACCGTTGGGCTTTTTCCTGAGAGAGGGACAACTTATCCACCACTTGATCCCAAATCTGCTGCATTCTCTCTACCACAGTCCCACAGTCCACACTTGGGCAGGTCGAAGATTCCACTTGCCATGAAGAAAATCGAGGATGAAACCCAAAGTTACAGAAAAAGGGCGACATCAAAGTGGTAGAACTAGCTCTATTGTTTAGCGTGAATTCGGCCAAGGGCAAAAATGAGACCCAGTCATCCTGATCAGCAGATATAAAAACATCTCAAATAGGACTCCAAAGTCTGGTTTGTTCTATCAGTCTGCCCATTGGTCTGAGGATGAAATGCAGAGGAGAAAGATAACTGAATTCCCAGTTTGGAACAAAAAACCTTCAAAGAAGTGGGCTGAACCCAATCATAAATGGCCTGTACCTTGGCCGGGTCCATTTCAATAGCCGACAGGGGCAAAATAAATCCCAAAAGTGAAATCCTCTGTACACCAAAGAGGCACTTCGATCCCTTAACATACAGGGAATTTTCCCTCAAAATCCAGAACACAGTCTGGACATGTTCCACATGAGAATCCCAATCACTGGAAAAGATCAAAATATCATCCAGATAAATGATCAAAAACTTATCCACAAAGTCCCGGAAAATATCATTCATAAAAGATTGGAAGACAGAAGGGGCATTAGTGAGCCCAAAAGGCGTCACCAGGTACTCAAAATGTCCCTCCGGAGTATTAAACGCCATCTTCCATTCATCCCCGTGCTTGATGCAAATAAGATTATACGCCCCCTGAGGTTAAGCTTGGTAAACCAGCAGGCACTTTTATCTCTGGAAAATAAATCAGAAATCAGGGATAATGGGTACTGATATTTAACAGTCATTTTGTTAAGGGAACGATATTCAATACAAGGCCTTAATTAAATATCTTCCTTGGCCACAAAAAAAACCCCAGCACCTAAAGGTGAAGAGGATGGCCTAATATGACCCTTCTTCAACGACTCCTTGATATAAGATCGCATAGCATCATGTTGGGGTACCGATAAGTTGAAAAGCCGACCCTTGGGAAATTTACACCTGGGCATTAACTCAATTGCACAGTCATAACTCCTATGAGGAGGCAAAGATGCAGACTTACTCTCACTAAATACATCAGAAAAATCAGCCAAATAATCAGGAATATCATGAAACTGGGGAGAGGTGGAGAAAACAGGAGTGTCACTAAGAACACACTCACAACTCCAACTCACCACAGACACATATTTCCAATCCAAAACAGGATTATGAATTTGCAACCAGGGAAAACCCAGAACAATAGTATCATGCAAATTATGCAACACCTAAAATTTGCAATTTTCTTGGTGGTCCGGGGCGACCCACATTATCACCTGGGTCCAAAACTGGGGTTTATTCTCCGCCAAAGGAGTAGCATCAATACTCCTCAAAGGGATAGGAGTCTGCAGAGGCATCATGGGAAAACCACAACGTTTAGCAAAGTCTAAATCCATCAGATTCAAAGTGGCTCCTGAATCTACAAAAGCCTTAGCGGAAAATGTAGACAACGAGCAGATCAGAGTAATTGCCAAAAGGAGCTTAGGTTGTACACTGCCCACAGCAAATATGTGAGCAAAACGTTTTTCTCGTTTAAGGCAGACAGAAATAGTATGAGAGGTGTCTCAGCTTACTACACCTTCTAAACTCCTGACGTTGCGCCCTAGACAAAACCCTATCACATTGCATGGGTTCAGATGTTCGTTCAAAAGGCGGCAACGCCTCGTGTAGTTTTACGCTCACGTAAACGCCGATCAACTTGAATGGCTAATGACATAGAATCATCAAGACCAGAGGGAACAGGAAATCCCACCATAACATTTTTTACGGTTTCTGCCAAACCGTTCCAAAAGAGCACTGCTAAGGCACCGTCATTCCTTGTAGTAAAGACTGCCCACTTTCAGAATTTTTGACAGTGTAACTCTGCAGAATCCTGACCCTGGTTCAATGCCAATAGGGTTTTCTCAGCTTGATCAATAGCATTAGGTTCATCATACAACAACTCCAAGGCTTGAAAAAATGTGCCCACATTAGTCAGAATAGGATTTCCAGGTGTCAGAGAAAAAGCCCAATCCTGGGGATCGCCGCGCAGCAGGGAGATGACAATTTTAACCTGATGCACAGAGCTCCCCAATGAGTTAGGCTTCAAGGCAAGAAAGTTTACAATTATTCTTAAAATTCAAAAATTTAGACCGATCCCCAGAAAACACATCAGGAGTAGGGATTTTTGGTTCAACAGCAAATGATTGAGCGAGATAGGCGGAAATTCCCCGCACTTCAGCAGCAAGCTGCTCAACACGATCAGACAATTGCTTAATCTCCATTTAAGAAAAAAAATCCTCCTACGGCCCCAGAGAAAAATAGGAAAAAACATATATAAAAAAAATTCTGACACATTTTTGTTTTTCTTTACAATTCTCTCCTTCTTTTGAGTACCCTAGAACAGTATGGGAGACCCACTTCCTAATAATGGGAACGTTGTTTTCAGGAGGCCCTCCTGTACGTCTCTTCAAAGTGGTATTGGGGTGCATCTAAATTTTGGACAGCCCTGCCACTCACTGCATACGCAATAACAGTTTAGGAGACCCAATGTTTAAAAATGGGAACAACAAAGAATAACCAGTTGACGGATCTCTAAGAATAGTGAGCGCCGACTTCAGGCCCTTTAAGAATTGTAAAGGCCTCCTGATGGCCCTATAAAAATAGGTTTTGTGACTTTCAGAGTCCCTCTTTCATAAATGAAACATGATGTGTCTGATGATGTGTCACACACCACATGGCCAGATATGGTTGTAAAATATTAAAATGACATTTCCCAGTGAATGCATTTGTCTTTGTTGAAAGCAATGCTAAAGTACAAAAAAGCATCAAAAATGCTACGTGTGAACATAGCCCAAGGTGTGGAGGAGCATTTTTGTTTTTGGTTATTTATTTTGCCTTATATACTTTACAAGTCTTAACCCTGGAAAGGATGTTCCTTAACATATTTCCCAGGAAAATCCATTTTGCTTTTGTTTTTGTATTTTTTATTGTGAGTCTGTAAAAGTGGCGAAAGACTCTGACAACATTGTTCACAGCAGTGACCTGGGAGTCAGAAATGCTTCCAGGGGTCTTCCCCTTGCAGTTCCCATGTCATTTGAGCACTGTTCCCATCGATTTCCGCAATTTCTAGTCCCTCTAAAGACCCCTGAGTGAGCCACTGGAAAAATGTTTGAATATCCCATGAACTTACTTTGGGATCGTTGCTCTGGTCGAGCACCCAAGCATTTCAATTTGCTCAACCTGAGCAACGAGCTCCCGAGCATTTTAGTGCTCGCCTATCACTAATGATAACCAGACTAAAATCCCACCAGTAAGAAGATATTATTGTAAAATTTTGAACAATAGATTTTTTAAAATTTGAAACTGCAATAACTTCCTGGTTAATAATTCTTACTGAAAGATGTTTTACTTTCTTTGCATAAAGCCATGCAGATTATAGCAGCATGTATAAAATACAGAACACAGGCAATTCACTCTAAGCACGATCTCCATGCTAAGCATCTCTTTGCTAAATGGCCACACAAATAAATGTTCAGCTGCCACAGCTTATGCTCACCAGAAAGCCACTTAGCAAAATGTAGTATTTAATAACTTCTTTGGCTTCATTGTTCCTGTTTTAACAGCATTATGGTTTCATCTCTGCTTCTTTTGTAAGTTAAATTTCATGGAAATGCGTTGCTATGCTATTTAAACAATATTACAGTATTGGATGAGGTCAATTATATATATGAGATAATGGTTGCATAAGGATGAATCCGGCCTCAACCTGATTTCACAGTGCCAGACAAGAAGAATAGTCCATGAATGAAAAGCTTTTTCATTTCCTGAGTTTTACTCCCACACACATTTTTTTACTAAATGAAATAATAGGATGCAGTTTACTGTGCAAGAAAGAGAACACCTACAGTAATGTCACTTCAACCACATTTTAGAGGGTCATCCTTCAATTATCTGAAAGGTAAAGAAGAAAAGGGAAGCAAATATTCTAGGACGATGACTAATTTACCAGTAAAGTGTGAAAAATAGTGTTCATTTTCACTTTAACAAAAGTGGTTCTTCCATATCATTGTTGTACAGCCAAGTTCAGAGACAAAAACAGTTGAACCTAATTAATTTTGTGTAGCTGACAATGAATATGATGCTGAAATTTGCTGATTAACTCTAATTTTCAAGATACAGAGGAGGTTGTAATTACTTATTACGTGCCCATAAAATCCCCCTTTGCGCTGAACAACAGACTTTTTTCCAGAATGAGTTGCCCCACTCAACTGCATAGGATCCTCAGAGGACTCAGACCCGAATTCCCTTGGCCCCGGACCTCCCGCCCATTGTGGTGTCTCTTTATGTCTCTGGCGAAGACAGCAATCCACCCAGATAGCCAGAGGCATGGCCGCCTCAAGGGAAACTGGAGTTTCATACAGGGCTAAGGCATCCTTCAACCTTACTGATAGCTTTTCACAGAACTGGCTATGAAGTGCGGGGTTGTTCCACTTAGTGTCAGTGGACCACCTCCAAAACTCAGAGCAATACTCCTCCACCAGCCGGTCTCCCTGTTGAAGCTCATGTAGTGTGGACTCAGCCAGGGAGATGCTGACAGGGTTGTCTATATGAACCACTGCAGAAAAATGGGAGAGAGATTGCCTGTGCATGGGGTCACCCTGAAATAGAGAGATTATTATCCCCACCCATTGATCCTCGGTCCCTGAGGAATGAGGATGTAACCTAAAGTATAGCTTACAGGTCTCCCTGAAAACAACTTGTCATGACCCCCAGAGAACAAGTCAGGCAAAGCGATCTTGGACTCCACTAAGGGTTGCTTGGGAGTTACGGTCCCAAAACCAGATGTATTAGGGTGCTGTAAAGCAATAGTGTGTAGTTCTGCCACCTCCAGGCTGAGCTGCTGCAGAGCAGTCATAATGGATCAAAAAAATGGTTTTGGTCAGAGCCAATGTCACGACTCAGTTGTTTGTATATACCAGGACCAGGGGCTCCTTCCCTGACCCTATTGCTATGGGTGCCCTAGCTCACCCTGTTCGCCAGATTACTTCTGATGGTGAAGATGCTGGGGCCACATACTTTGCCTTAGCTCCTGAATCCGACCTCTGACCCATTACCCACCCAGGGAAGAGGGAAGTAGTAGTGTACCATAATACATTAACCAGACTAGCAAGGTAATACAAACAGGGATAAAGGAAAATAACAATCATACAAATATACACACATGAACAACATAGGTAAACATCGGGGAGTGAATCACCAAAAACAACCTCCAGCCACGCAGCAAAAGCTAGCTCTAATGATGAGTTCTAGCTAGGGCCCAGATTATATGGGAGATAGGAGTGGCTAACAGTGCACAGCTGAGAGCCTTAATGCAGGAAAGCTTCCAGGAGCTCTTAACCGAGCAGATTAACCCCTGCCATGCTGAATGAAGCTTACACATTTAACATGAAGGTGAAGTGCTTCTAATCAGTGCAGTAGATGGAGATATCAGACGCTGTGGTCTTCTGGCTCCTCTCTGTCGCAGTAAAACTGTGACAACAGATATAACACATAGTAATGTCATAGCAAATGGATGAAACATAGCATAACACTAAATGGATAATGCACACAATCATGTCACATTACGTGAATGTTAAAGGGAACTTGTCAGGGACAAAATTAGCTTTATTTCTCCCAGGTAGCTGCCTGCTTTCAGTCATGAAGGCGTGCTTCGAGCAATTATAGTAACTGCTCACAGCACTGAGTGCATCAGTGCAAAGCTGGCTGTATGTCAGTGCCGGGATGTGCTTTCAGCCACTGATCTCAGTGCTGCATAGTGCAGTTCGATCACCGGCAGCTATTAAAGTATATTATTCTCTGAAACGCAGCAGCATTTCAGAGACAAACAAACATGGCTGTGATTGTACACCCAGTGGCTGAGACATGATGCGCACGGTTTGGCAGCATGTATTACCAGACAGATTCCCTTTAAACACAATATGAAAATAAATTGAGAATACACACAGTGATGACACATTACGTATATTTTAAAACAGCGTAACAATATAAGGATAAAGCAGCCAGCGATTTCACTGTACAGATGTTGGGAACACAGTGATTTTCCAGTACATGGATTTTTAATGCAGTCATGTCACCTCAAAGTGGTAACAACAATAATACCCTTATAGACTGTAAGCTTGCGAGCAGGGCCCTCATTCCTCTTGGTATCTGTTTTGATCTATGTGTTTATTGCTATGCCATGCTATGCTGTAATGTCTATTGTCTGTAGAAATCCCCTCTATAATGTAAAGTGCTGCGGAATATGTTGGCACTATAGAAATAAAATTATTATTATTATTAATACACACAGTCATACCCAGGACAGAGAGCGATGTCCCTTAGACTCAGGTGTGACTGTACCCTTGGCAATGCTTAGAGTTAATCCCCTGGAGAAAATACAGTGTACAAAATGTGATAAAAGTCTTTCCAAGAAAGTTTCAGTGTTTCAAAAGAAAAGCTCTAATTGATGTAACAACTACATTATATTGTACCAAGCCAAATCTCCGCTGGCAAAATGTACGGCTCTTCCTCATGGGTCATTTGCCTCATTAGTGCTATATTCATCACTAATTGTATGCAAATAGCCTTTTATGGATTTCTCTAAGTGATGTTTGGTCACACATGATAACACGGACTATACAGAATACTAATTCTGCTTTATACTGTAGTAGATCTTCCTGCTGTACTCGTAAATGTACAGCATTTTATATAGAAGAATTTCACTATATATGGAATTACAATTTATTGAATGAAAAAACATTATTATCATAGAGAAAAGTGCACAAACATATAGAAACCTGAAGAATTCAGTCAGCATTATGATGTGACTTGCTGATTATAAGGGTACACGAACATTCTAGCCTCTGTATAGGAGCCAAATAATCTTCCAGATAGTGATCAGATTCCCACAGTCGAGAATAAGTATCTAATCCAAATATAGAAAAAACGGGATGGAACTCATCAAACCAAACTACGGCTTTAAAGGGTTATCCAGTCTTGTGGTGAAAGTCTGCTGTCACTCTGTGTAACTGTAGACTTTTGATTTCTTACAGCCAATACAGCACATGCTGCAAGGATTCTCCGATGTCGCTGCCGAGACAAAGCGGTCACGTTACCACAAGTATGCGATTGGCCTGCACCAATCACTTACCGATTAGATGAACTTGGCCTTATTCAATAAAGTTGTATTGAAAGAGGCCAGGTATGTCTAGCCCAAATGTGGCCGGGAAGTATGCAAATTGCATGCTTGAGGTCCCTGACCACCCGATTTTGGCAACACCAGAGAATCCTGACAGTGTGCAGTGAGCGTGATGCATGGATTCAGTTGTCTGGAGTCACATGCAGTAACGGAAAACTTTCACCACAAGACCAGATAATCCCTTTAATTTTCTTCATTAAGGTTAATACAAACAGGGGAAGTACGGACAGTAATACAGAGCATGGCTGATTCGGGTTACTTTTATGTTCCACTGTCCAGATCAACTCAGTGGCGTTATGGCATCATTATAAAGCACTTAACTACTGGTAGCTATAGTAACGCTATAAACAATAAGTAAATACAAAACGTGTGAAAAAAAACAGAAATTGAGATAAAATACAAAGTAAATGTTTACAAGAATTTTTTTTTATTGTTTAACCTTGGGTTTTCACACAAAGTAAATTTTATTCAACATTTAAATCAATAGATCTTTGGAAAAAAAGAACTTTCACAATTGACTGGCTTTAAAAAAAATGTTCCTGTGCTGAGATAATCTAGGCAGAGGAGGACATAAAAGAGATTATCCATACAGCAGAGCAGGGGATCACAGCTGATTATTTCTATCAGGTACACGATTGCTTAAAAACAGGCAGTGAAATATTTTGCCTCACAAAAAGGATCATCTGCAATCCCCAGCTGTAATTTCTGCACACTCTTTTGCTTCCTCCCCTGCCCAGGAGCTGTGGTATGATCAGACCATGTTATTGCACGGTCAGACACAGCCATTACACAGTGCACAGCAGGGGCACATTTATAAGATTATCTCAGCACAGGAACATTTTATTTAAACACATCCTATTGTGGAACTTATTATTAGTCCAAGGACTATTGATTAAAATGAACTTTTTTAGTGGACAAACCCTTTTTAAGAGTCCAATAGCATTAAGACTCTGTGAGCCAATGTGCTTCCCTGAGATTTTCTCAATGCCGTTATAATGCAGACCTTCTGCATTGTCAGCATGTTCTATTTTTATGTAGTAAATAAAATGTGTGGAGCCACACCTATCAAAATTAATTTGAAAAAATTCTTTAAGTTGAACATGACAGCTGCCCAATCTAAGGACAGCATGTATCAGGCACTGGCTTTATGATCTTAGCCAAGTATGTTTGACTCTAAAATGCTGAAGACTGAGCCACAAGGGAGACTAGTTGGACAGGTGGGTACTTGGTGGCTTCTTCCCACCCACTGTCATGGAGTGACAGGTGTCTCCCTATAAAGGCACATAGGTAGAGACATGTCAATCCAGTGGGAGGGGAGAAGTTGCTGGGGTCCTACCTGCTAGTCTCTTAAGCGGCTTGATCACCGGTGGCTTTTAACCCCTTAAAAACCGGCAATACGTCTTTTTACTGACCTGAGATATAAGAGAATAGCATCCTCATACAGCTCACAATCCAGCAGCTGTCAGTCATATACTATAGCTGGCAACTTGCTGCATCAGCCACGGTCAGTGTTGGCACTGTCCATATCTGTTTAACTCCTTAGATGCTGCTGTCGATAGTGACTACATCATATAAATGGTTAACAGAGGGTAGGGGCTTCCTCTTTATCCCCATTGGCATCCTAAGATCATGATTGTGTGGTCCTGATGTTTACCATGGCAATTCATGGCCAAATAGCGGCCTTAGAATCTGCCGGCTCTAGCGGTCTGTTCAGGAAGTCAGCGACATTTAAGTGGTAAAAATACATTTCTTCATTCTTGTCATGCCACTTTGCATTCATTTCTTAACATCACCTGAAGGGTTAATAAAATACTTAACAGCAGTTTTCAATATGTCGAGGGGTGCTGTTTTTAAAATGGTATCACTTTTGGAGGTTTTCCAATATCTAGGACCCCAAAAGTCATTTCAAACCTGACTAGATCCTTCAAAAAATAAGTTTTGTAAATTTCCTTGAAAAAATGAAAAATTACTGCTACATTTTTAACCCCTTTCCTACATTAGACGTACTATTCCATCCATGTGACCTGGGACCTAAGTCCCAAGGATGGAACGGGGGGAGTGCCGCTGATCGCGGCCGGGTGTCAGCTGATTATCACAGCTGACACCCGGCACTATGTGTCAGGGGCGGTCTCGGACCACCCCTGGCACATTAAACCCTGGCACACTGCAGTCAAACATGATCGCAGTGTACCGGGGGCATAGGAGAGAAGCGCACAGGGAGCGGGCTCCCTCCGTGCTTCCCTGCGACTCCCAGAGCAGCACGATATGCTGTGTCGCTCCAAGGGTCGCCTCTCTGCAGGCCCCCGGATCCAATAGGACTGCGGGGGCCTTCGGGGGCCTGCAGAGAGGCGGCTTCCACAGTGCTGGCACAAGGAAGCCTGCAGCAGCGCCTGTCAGATCGCTGATCTGATACAGCGCTATGTGAAGTGTCAGATCAGCGATCTGACACCTTATAGTGATGTACCCTCCAGGACAATATAATAAAGTAAAAAAAGAAAAAAGTGTAAAAATAATTTAAAAAAAATCCCCAAATAAATAAAAAAAAAATTCCTCAATAAATTCTTTTTTTGTAAATAAAAAACATTTAAAAAATGCACATATTTAGTATCGCCACGTCAGTAATGACCCACCCTATAGAACTGTCCAACTAGTTAACCCCTTTAGTTAGTCCCTTCAAAAAAAAGCAAAAAACAATGCTTTATCATCATACCGCCGAACAAAAAGTGCAATAACGCGCGATCAAAAAGACAAATATAAATAAACATGGTACCACTGAAAACGTCATCTTGTCCCGCAAAAAATGAGCCACTGCACAGCATCATCAGTGAAAAAATAAAAAAGCTATAGCTCGCAGAATAAAGTGATGCAAAAATGATTATTTTTTATGTAAAATTGTTTTCATTGCATAAAAGCGCCAAAATATAAAAAAAATACATAAATGAGGCATTGCTGTAATCGTACTGACCCGAAGAATAAAACCGCTTTATCAATTTTACATGTAGAACGGTGTAAACACACCCCCCAAAAGAAATTCATGAAATGCTGGTTTTTGTTCATTCTGCGTCCCAAAAATCGGAATAAAAAGCGATCAAAAAAAGTCATGTGCCCGAAAATGGTACCAATAAAAATGTCAACTTGTCCTGCCAAAAATAAGACCTCACATAACTCGATGACTTAAAATATGTAAAAATTATAGCTCTCAAAATGTGGTGATGCAAAAACTTTTTTAGCGTGCGACAGCTGCCAAACATAAAAACCTGCTATAAATAGTAAATCAACCCCCCTTTATCACCCCCCTAGTTAAGGAAAAATAATAAAATTAAAAAATGTATTTATTTCTATTTTCCCATTAGGCTTAGGGTTAGGGCTAGGGTTACAGCTAGGGTTAGGGCTAGGGTTCAGGCTAGGGTAAGGCTGTGTGCACACGATGTGGATTCTGCTGCGGAATTTTCTGCCCAGATTTGGCTAACTCTGCAGGTAAATCCACAGGTCAAATGACCTGCGTTTTACCTGCGGATTTAGTGTGGATTAGCCTGCAGTTTTTCCCTGTGTTTTGTCACCTGGTAATGGAGCAGGTGTCAAACTGCTGCGGATTCTGCACAAAAAGTGACATGCTGCGGATCTAAAACCGCAGCAAATCCCCGTGGAAAAATCTGCAGCATGTGCACTGCATTTTTCATTTGCCATTGAATATAAAAATACTGTACAACGCAGCCGAAATAGCAGTGGATCCACAGGGCCAAATCGCTGCAGATCCGCAGCAGAATCCGCAATGTGAAGAATCATAGAATCGTAGAGTTGGAAGGGACCTCCTGGGCCATCTGGTCCAACCCCGTGCTCAAAGCAGGATTCGCTAAATCAGCCCAGACAGATGTCTGTCCAGCCTGTTTGAAGACTTCTATTGAAGGAGAACTCACCACCTCTCGTGGCAGTCTGTTCCACTCATTGATCACGCTAACCGTCAAAAAGTTTTTTCTAATATCTAATCTGTGTCCCTTCCCATTCAGTTTCATCCCATTGCTTCTAGTCTTTCCTTGTGAAAATGAGAATAAAGATGATCCTTCTACAATGTGACAGCCCTTGAGATATTTGTAGACAGCTATTAAGTCTCCTCTCAGTCTTCTCTTTTGCAAGCTAAACATTCCCAAATCCTGCAACCTTTCCTCATAAGACAGGGTTTGCAGACCGGTCACCATTCTGGTCGCTCTTTTCTGAACTTGCTCCAGTTTGTTGATGTCTTTTTTAAAATGTGGTGCCCAAAACTGGACACAGTATTCCAGATGAGGTTTGACCAAAGAGGAGTAGAGGGCAATAATGACTTCACGTGATCTAGACTGTATGCTTCTGTTAATACATCCTAGAATTGCATTTGCCTTTTTTGCTGCTGCATCACACTGTTGACTCATATTCAGTCTGTGATCTATTAGTATACCCAAGTCTTTTTCACATGTGCTGTTGCTTAGCCCTATTCCTCCCATTCTGTATATGCTTTTTTCAGTTTTATTTCCCAGATGTAGTACTTTGCATTTTCCCTGTTAAAAACCATTCTTTTAGTTGCTGCCCACTGCTCCAATTTATTTATATCTTTTTGAATCCTCTCTCTCTCTTCTCTAGTATTAGCTATCCCTCCTAGCTTTGTGTCATCAGCAAATTTAATCAGTTTACCCTCAATTCCTTCATCTAAATCGTTGATAAAGATGTTGAACAATACAGGGCCCAGGACAGAGCCCTGTGGTGCCCCACTTGAGACATTCTTCCAACTGGATGTGCAGCCATTTGCGACCACTTTTTGGGTCCGATCACTAAGCCAGTTATGAATCCACCTAACAGTTGCCTTTTCCATTCCATACTTAGTCATTTTTTCAATATGGATTGTGTGAGATACTTTGTCAAATGCTTTGCTGAAGTCAAGATATACTATATCTACAGCATTTCCCTCATCCACCCATGTGGATGTGCACACATCCTTAGGATTAGGGCTAGGGTTAGGGCTGAGATTAGGGTTAGGGGTGTGTTGGGGTTAGGGTTGAAGTTAGAATGGGGGGTTTCCACTGTTTCGGCACATCAGGGGTTCCCGAAACGCAACATGGTGTCTGATCTCAATTCCAGTCAATTCTGCATTTACAAAGTTAAACGGTGCTCCTTACCTTCCAAGCTCTGCCATGCGCCGAAACAGTGGTTTACCCCCACATATGGGGTATCAGCTTACTCAGGACAAATTGTGCAACAAATTTTGGGGTCCAATTTCTCCTGTTACCCTTGGGAAAATAAAAAATTGGGGGCAAAAATATCATTTTTGTGGGAAAAAAATATTATTTTTTATTTTTATGGCTCTACGTTATAAACTTCTGTGAAGCACTTGGGGTTCAAAGTGCTCACCACATGTCTAGATAAGTTCCTTGGGGGATCTATTTTCCAAAATGTGGTCACATGTGAGGGGTTTCCATAGTTTAAGCACATCAGGGGCTCTCCAAAGGCAACATGACACCTGCAGACCATTCCATCAAAGTCTGCATTCCAAAACATCACTACTTCCCTTCCGATCCCCTATGTGTGCCCATACAGTAGTTTTCTCCCACATATGGGATATCAGCGTACTCAGCACAAATTGGACAATAACTTTTGGGGTCCAATTTCTCCACTTATCCTTGGTAAAATAAAAAAATTGGGGACTAAAAGATCATGTTTGTGGAAAAAATATGACTTTTTATTTTCACGCGGGGCCTTATAAACTTCTGTGAAGCACTTGAGGGTTCAAAGTGCTCACCACAGATCTAGATAGGTTCATTAGGGGGTCTAGTTTCCAAAATGGTGTCATTTGTGGGGGTTTCCACTGTTTTGGCACATCAGGGGCTTTCCAAACGCGACGTGGCGTCCGATCTCAATTCCAGCTAAAAAAATCAAATGGCGCTGCTTCCTTTTTGAGCTCTGCCATGGGCCCAAATAGTCGTTTACCCCCACATATGGGGTATCAGTGTACTCAGGACAAATTGCAAAATAACCTTTGCGGTCCTGTTACCCTTGGGAATATAAAAATTGGGGGTGAAAAGATCATATTTGTGGAAAAAATATGATTTTTTAATTGTATGGCTGTACGTTATAAACTTCTGTGAAGCCCTTTGGGGTTCAAGTTCTCACTACATATCTAGATAAGTTCCTTAGGGGGTCTAGTTTCCAAAATGGGGTCACTTGTGGGGGGTTTCCACTGTTTAGGCACATCAGGGGCTATCCAAACGTGACATGGTGTCTGAATTCCAGCCAATTTTGCATTGAAAAAGTCAAACGGCGCTCCTTCCCTTCTGAGCTCTGCCATGCGCCGAAACAGTGGTCCCCCCATATATCAGGTATCAGCGTACTCAGGACAAATTGCACAATAACTTTTGCAGTCCAATTTCTCCTGTTACCCTTGGTAAAATAAAAAAAATTGGACCTGAATTAATTTTTTTGTGAAAAGTTAAATGTTCATTTTTTTTAAACATTCAAAAAATTCCTGTGAAGCACCTGAAGGATTAATAAACTTCTTGAATGTGTTTTTGAGCACCTTGAGGGGTGTAGTTTTTAGAATGGTGTCACTTTTGGGTATTTTCTATCATATAGTCCCCTCAAAGTTACTTCAAATGTGATGTGGTACCTAAAAATAAAATGGTGTTGTAAAAATGGGAAATCGTTGGTCAACTTTTAACCATTATAACTTCCTAGCAAAAAAAAATTTTGGTTCCCAAATTGTGCTGATGTAAAGTAAACATGTGGGAAATGTTATTTAATAAGTTTTTTGTGTGCCATATCTCTGTGATTTAAGGGCATAAAAATTCAAAGTTGGAAAATTGCAACATTTTCAAAATTTTTGCCACATTTCCATTTTTTGCACAAATAAATGGAAGTTATATGAATAAAATGTTATGACTAACATGAAGAACAATATGTCACGAGAAAGCACTGTCAGAATCACCAGGATCCATGGAAGCTTTCCAGAGTTATTACCTCATAAAGGGACAGTAGTCAGAATTGTAAAAATTGGCCCGGTCATAAACGTGCAAACCACCCTTGGGAGTAAAGGGGTTAAACCTCCTAAAAGGCTACCAAAATAAAATAACATTTTACAAATGGTGCTGATATAAAGCAGGCATGATGGAAATGTTATTTATTAATGTTTTATGTGGTATGACTATCTGGATTAAAGGGATAATCATTCAAAGTTTGAAAATTGCAAATTTTTTTACATTTTTGTCAAATTTCTGATATTTTTTATGAATAAACACAAAACACATAGAAATAAATTTACCATTAACATAAAGTACAATATGTCATGAAAAAAACAATCTCAAAATCATTGAGATCTGTTGAAGCATTCTAGAATTATTACCACAGAAAGGGACACTGGTCAGATTTAAAAAATTTGGCTCCGTCACTAAGGGGTTTATGTTTTTCTCTGAAATGTCAGAGCATTTCAGGGTTAAACATACCTGGCTGAGATCATACAGCCAGTGCCTGATACACTCTGCACATTGATCAGCTGCCCGTGGAGCAGCCATGGAGTGCCATGTTTCCCACTGACTTCCTTATACTCGTTACTCAGGTCCAGCATTACGATTTGCTCGACTCTAGTAATGAGTACCCAATCATTTTAGTGCTTGCTTATTACTAATTATTCCGTCTTGGGATATTTTTATCTAACCAGGTGGGTGTAACATTACTAAATCTTCTTCTCACCAGATGATCCTTGACATTGCGATTTCTCTTATAAGATAGAATTGGCTTTAAAGCAGTTATTTCGTGAAGGTCAGGGTCGTTAATCAACAAGTGCCAATTTCTTAGTATTGCAGATTCTACTACGGAATTCAATGAACTATGTTTGAAAGAAAAGAAGAATAATTTTCTTCTTCCTTTTTCATTTTTAGAAGTTTTTTTTTATAAACAGAAGCTTTTTGGAAAGAAAGTTCTAATTGTTTTTCTCGATAGCAACATTGTAAAAGCCGTTTGTATAATGAAATTGCTGTAAGTATTAATAAATACCACAAATGAACAAATTTATTATATGGAAATGATGTTTTCACATTTCTAGAATATAAACTATCATAAGGGTATGTGCACACAATGTCACTTATAG
The DNA here is from genome assembly GCF_039654945.1 of Dendrobates tinctorius. Lineage (NCBI taxonomy): Eukaryota > Metazoa > Chordata > Amphibia > Anura > Dendrobatidae > Dendrobates > Dendrobates tinctorius. The sequence continues at coordinate 16,625,031 of NW_027361910.1, read as the reverse complement.
GCTGATATCATACTGAACATACTTGAAAAAGTGCTCCATAAACGTTAAAAATTATGAATGTACGCAATGTTACAGTATGTGAAAATGACCTGCTATGCATATATTGTTTTTCTTATCTTCCTTAAACCTCTTGAGGGTTTGAAAGCTGTGAAGCAACTAAAAAACTGACCTAATCGTTCTTCAGGCAGCTTCCACTTGGAAGACACCACTATTTTATATACAAATGCAGGAAAAAAAAGTTGTCACGTCAAAGCTGTAAAAGTGACAATAAAGATACCTAAGTTTTCTTGAAGCATCTTCTGCTTCAAAAAGTATAGCAAAACATAGAAAAGCCACAATAAAAAAAATCCCCAAAACATTATATTTAATATGCAAAAGAAATTATTTTATTAAATATATCAGGAAAAGTTGGACGTCAGGAGGGGTCAAAAGCACCAAAATTGCCCATAAACAGTGGTAGTGCGCACTCCCAAAAATGGAAGGGACAAATAAGTACAATCAATAAATCATTACAGTGTAATATAAATCACATTATACATTGCACAATCCCTATTGGCCTCACATTGAATATAAACAGGCACGTCATAACATCAGAAAGTCAAAGCTATAGCAAATCAAACTCATATTAAATATATTAATACTTGTTCAAGCGATGGCAGGGAGTCCCACAGCATGCGTCCAATGTGTATAATGTTCCTATGTGTGTCACTATTATAGAGTCAGGACCAGAAATAATTAAAATGGTGGGCTGGTCCAGTAGGGAGGCTGGGCTTACAGCTACAATGAGATAGGAAACGGCAGCTTCCTCAGAACTGCCTGAGACTCTGGCCAGAGCAGATGTGCTTGTCAGATGGGGCTCTGGAAGATCTCCCAGAGAGGAGAGGTCTGTTGCCCTGGACTAAAAGGACTCCAGTGACTCAAGAGGGGTCCCAAGGACTCAGAGGACTCCAGGGACTCAAGTGGGGTCCCAAGGATCAAAGGACTGAAGATCACAGCATGGACCCTAGGACTCTGGAAGGGCCCCCGCTTGTGAAGGGGTATTCCTGGCATGTGAACTACTGTCTATCTGTGGCTGCTACAGCTGCTGTGGGTGCAGTTGTGGGGCGTGTCAGGGAAAGATCAGGAATCCAGTGCTGTATTCTACTATTATTCTACTCCATCCCTGTTTATTAAAAGTTATTTTCCTTGTTAGAGATCAGCTGCCTTTCTTGAGTATTAAGGGAGTCTGTCATCCCATTTGGCCTATAAGCTGGGCCACCGCCATCAGAGGCTTATCTACATTCTATTTTGCTGTAGATAAGCCCCCGATGTAACCTGAAATATAAGAAAAAAGAGTTAGATTATACACCCTGGCGTTCGGTTCGGTCTGATGGGTGTCACCGTCCCGTCCAGGGCCTCCCATCTTCATACAATGAGGTCCTCCTCCTTGCTTCTCCCTCGGCTTCTGTGCAGGTGTACTTTATCTGCCCTGTTGAGGGCAAAGTAAAGTACTGCAGTGCTCAGGCGCGGGACCTCTCTGACCTTTCCCGGCGCCTGCGCACTGCAGTACTTTTCTCTGCTGCTCCACAAGTCTTGGCATCCCCAAGACTTGCGGGACCAACCTTTGTATCTCTCACTTCCTTCACTGCTTCTGGCTCCTCCACCTCCTCTATGGCCTCCACCTTCCCATTAATGAGACACACAGTCCAACAGTGCAGAGAGAATCCCCCACCTCCGTACTGCAAAGTCAGGGCTCACCGCAATCTAGGAGTGGTAAAATTAATATGCCTTGGACATCGCAGTTACACAACTGAAGAGTTGTGTACATTCATCCAGGCCAGGTTAGAGCATTGTCTGTCTCCACTGAACATGGAGCCAGCAAAGGTCATGTCCAAACCTGGTGGTGGCCCTATGCCAGGGCAACCTCACACAAATGCCTTGCATGGCTCACATTCTCAACCAGCGATTTCTCTGCCACTATCCCAGCCTGGATGCTCTGCTACAGAAAGCACGGTCGCTGTGTGCTCACTTTCAGCGATCGCAGATCATTGACATACAGTTGAATCCAGAAGTTTACATGCATTATATAATAAGACACATTGCTTGTTTTTCTCAATATCTGACATGAAATCAGAATAAACTTTTTACATTTTAGGTCAATTAGGATTACCATAATTATTAATATTTGCCAAATGCCGGAATAATGAGAGAGAGATTGCTTTAAGGCATTTTTATTACTTACTGTAAAGTCAAAGATTTACATACACTAAGATTACTATGCCTTTAAATAACTCTGGACTGCCCATATGATGATGTCATGTGTTTAGAAGCTTCTTATTGTCAATATCTTAGTTAATTAGAGACACACCTGTGGATGTATTTTAATGCACACCTGAAACACACTGCTTCTTTATGTAGCATCATGGGAAAGTCTCAAGAAATCAGCCCGTGCACCAACAGAACAGATTACAAGTCGGACACTTGGTGAAAGACTGAAAAGCATGGTGCAGGAGTATCTTGAGCTCAATATCAATGAGATCAGTGTGAATTTGCATTTTAGTCTTCAAAAATAGAAGAGTGGCCTAAGCTCCCCTGTCATGTCTTGGAGGTTTTGTCATGCCCGGCAACCATCATCTCGCGCGATCAGCGATAACCAGCGGGGGAGCCGGTCGTAGGTAAGTATCACACATAGCGATATCGCTAGCAATATCGTGGATGCGTCACAAAACCAGTAACGTTATAGCGATATTGGTAATGATATCGCTTAGTATGATGGGCCCTTAACTTTCTTCAAAATGAACAATTAATGGTTCTCCAACGACTTTTGCACTCCAGTTACAGACTGGGCAGACTAGGCAATGGTGTCGTTTTTAGTGAAATGCATTGACATCGCGTTATTGTAGTCTGTGCCACCTTTGTCATGGCTTCTATGCCTGCAGTTGCTGATGCTGCTGATGTTACAGTTTTTTGAAATGTGGAACCTCCAGATTGAATCTCCATCTGGTAGTTTGCCAATAGTTGAAGGTGTGTCAGCGTTCTATTATACTGTTTCTACTCTGTGGAAATTGATGCACCTTTAGTGGTGTGTGATAATATTATTTTTATTTTTAAATATGGAGACTCCTAGTTGCATCTCCCTCATGTGTATTGCCTGTAGAATTATGGCTCTCAGACAGGCAGGCTTGCACTTACTTTCACTCAACTAACTGTTTAACTGATGTTTGTGACATCTAAGTGTGGCTGGGAAAAGAAATGGAACTGTTGCATAAAGTATCAGGGCTCCCAGCAAAGAAGGCTTACACTCCTCCCTTAAAAGGGAACCTGTCACCCCTCCAGGCATATTGAAGTAAAAGAGCCTCCTTGTGCAGCACTAATGCTGCATTCTGTCAAGGTGGCTCTTTTATTTGGCGTCCCTTCCACCGCAGAAAGAAGCGTTTTTAAAATTTGTCACTCATACCTGAAATTTGTCCAGAGGGCAGGTCTTTCCCCCCCGGACACAGACGCCTCACATCCATCAGTCATTTCCTCCTTTCCTTTTGGTGCCGCCTCCTCAGCATTCTTTTTTTTTCCTGGCGCCTGCACTGTAATATTGTTTCTTGGGCATGCGCAGTTAGCGCTGCCCGTCCACTGACATCACATGATGTCTTGCTTATCGCACCTGCCTCCCAGACAAACTTCAGGTATGAGTGACAAATTTTAAAAATGCTTCTTTCTCCCATGGACGGGACGCCAAATAAAAGAGCCACCTTGACAGAATGCAGCATTAGTGCTGCACAAGGTGGCTCTTTTACTTCAAAACGCCTGGGGGGGTGACAGGTTCCCTTTAACCACCAAGTCTTCATTGAAACTTCAATTCAAAGCTGTAAATGCTGGACTAGACCCTGATACGTCATACATGGCCCATGGCTGACTGCTTCTGTGCCGTTTGTGGGTCAATTGATCAGTGAACTACCTGTGTTTCTTTCCTTACATTTTCCTACCAATAGTACTCTCTAAGGCTGGTTTCACATTAGCGCTTTTTAAGCGCACGCACGGCCGGGGGTAGCTCCGCCCCAGAGCCGGCTCTCTGCCCGGCGTGCCCGCCCCTTGCTTGTAGCGCCGCCTCCTAGCGCACAGCGGCGCCTGCGATCGGCGCACCCTATCTTTAGCATAGGGTGCGCAGATCGTGCACAGGCCGTGCGCTAGTTGCGCTTTGACCTGCGCTGCGCACTTTTGACGGTGCGCCGTGCGCGCCAAAATCAAACTTTTCGGATTTTGGCGCGCACGGCGCACCGTCAAAAGTGAGCCCGACTGTCAGTTAGTAAATTTACCTGTTTCTCCAAGTGCTGCAGACGTAAAGAACTGCACATATTTCAGCCCGTAACTGCTTATTTCTCTTAAATGTGTTGTAGAATACTATAAAATTAATGGAGCATTTTGAACCACTACAGATACTGTAGGTATGAACCATGGAAGGCTGTCATATTGAACCCTCACAAACTAGCCTTAAATTGTGCTATATGTAAAGAATTCTTTGATAGTAAAGCAAGTCAAGTCTTTCAGCTGGAATGAAAGTTATTTTGTTAGAGCAGGATGATGCATGCTGGCTCCTTTGTACTTTCGCATTATGTGGCAGTCTTTTCGTGTTTGGTAATGGCATAGTTGGGTTCCCTGTTATCGTAAGGTAATTCAATGATGTCATTAACGATCTGCTACTGCAGGAGAATGGCACAATAAGCCTCCTGGAAATAGAAACATTTTACACACAAATTGCTATGTTCCCTCTGCAGTTTCTCTGATGGCATCCCATAAACCATATGGCTTAGATTGGTGTTTGCAAACTTGTTTCTTTGAGCTTCCTTAGCAATCCTTACCGTAACCTTCATCTTGAGTTTACAGGTATAAAGATAAGCTCACACACATGAATTAAACAAAAAATAAAAAAATAAAAAGAGAACATTTTTGAAGCAGTAATCTGTACCAAAATTTTAATGTTTTTTTTTAGAAACCTCTTGTACTTTCTGCAGAAACAATCCCATTCAAATGTATGTATTGAATTTCATACTCTCATAACCTTCTTCAGTAGTTGCCATAGAACTAGGAGCTTGCAGGCACTATTACAACTCTACTTTTCTACCTAACACTGCACAGTACATAGCAGAGAGCATGTCTGACTCCTGTCTCTGCCTCTTTGACAGATTTAAAAATAAATCTGAGGGCAATCAAGATTTCAAGCCATAGCTTTTCAGATCCAATAGCAAAATAGAGGAACCCAATAGCAGTCAGAAATATGACAAAATATTTCTTTGCTGCACATCATGTGTATTATCAGAAACTTCCAACACCTAAACAGAGCGAACCAAAGAATGATTGAGAATTGATATCCAATGATTCCCAAATAAGGCAATGCTCACATGTAAAGGAAGTAGTGATAAGCGAGCATGTTCTCCACTACTTGGTACTCGCCCGAGTATTGCTGTACTCGCGGTACTCGGCAAGCACTGAGCATTTCCGGGATTATTCAGCTGGAGCTCAGGTCTCCGCCCTGCATGTTTGGTGCTCTTTAAAGCGCAAATCAACATGCAGGGATTATGTGCCACACACATTATAATGCCAGCCATCTTTGTTGTTGTATTTCAGTGATTGGCTGGCTGGACAGCGTCATCAGGTCTATATCAGATCTGACGCCGCCTTGCTTGGACCAGTCGCCTCTGGAATCAGATATTGTAGGTAGAGCTGCTGAGATATGGAGAGATTTGTACTTTAATTAGTTAGTGTGGGCATACCATTGTTGAATCCACATATCCAGCTAAACCATAGATTGCAGTGCTAGGTAGGCAGGGAGTGTATATGCATATATACACATCAGTGCAAGGCATGCATGCACTGTATGTGGTTATATAGATATCAGTAGCAGGTAGAGTTTAACGAAATGGCTCGGTCAAATTCAAAAGTCGCCGACTTTAGCTAAAGTCGGGTTTCGCCGATCAAAACTCGACCATAACGTGAGTTCGGCCATGAGGTCTCCGATACGAGCCCCAAAGTCGCGTTTCAAATAATGCTTCCAGCTCCTTTTCTCAGCCAATGATGGAGGACGCACACTGTGGGCAGCGCGATGACATGGGCAGCGGCCACCACCATCTTAGAGAAGGGCATTGAAGTGATTGGCTGGCTTTGTGTGGCGTCACAGTGGCTATAAAAGGCTGTGACCGCTGACCTCCATCTTACTTCTGCCGATCTTAGAATAGGGAGAGGTGCTGCTGATTCTGAATAGGGAGAGCGTTAGGCAGGGAAGAAGAAAAAAAATAACTTCTGCTGATAGCGCTTTTCACTGTACAGTTAGTGTGCAGTGAAAGGGGACGATTTTTGTTGTGTGCAGCAGCGCTGTTGGTGATTAGGCAGCCTTTTAAGGCTACCTGACAGCTGCATTGCTGTTTGCACACTGCTGTTCAAACTGCTTTTTTCAAAGCACTCCAACTTTATTATTTTGTTCTGGTCAGTTACCGAGTGTTCATTTTTTCACACACTGTATAGCGGTGTACGCTCCTCACACACTACTGTTTACCGACTGGTATCACGGACAAATACAACCTATCTGTGTGTGACTCTGGAAAAACAAACGGAGGAGATTTTCCATTTTTCCAGACCTACACTATATAGAGCTGTCCACTTTTCAAACAGTTTCGTATATCTGCTGTTTGATAACATTCAAAACTATACAGAGACAGTGTGTGTCACTCCGTATAAAAATAGACGGAGATTTAAAATTTTCCATACAGACACCGTATAGCGGTCTATGCTCCTCACACACTACCGTGTACTGTCTGGTATATATAGCTGCAGTTCATCGGATCCTACCCATTTGTGCTTATGGTTGTTGTGTTCCACACAACTGAACCAGGTGAGTGGATCCATATCTGTTGAAACGTTTATATCATTGGATAAGACCCTATTGTGCGCTTCTGTCTCCCCCTTTTTTATTGTGTACTGTCTGGTATCACGGACAAATACAAGCTATCTGTGTGTGACTCTGGAAAAACAAACCGAGGAGATTTTCCATTTTTCCAGACCTACACCGTATAGAGCTGTCCGCTTTTCAAACAGTTTCGTATATCTGCTGTTTGATAACGGTCAAAACTATACAGAGACAGCGTGTGTCACTCCGTATAAAAATAGACGGAGATTTACAATTTTCCATACAGACACCATATAGAGCTGTCCGATTCTCAAACAGTATTGTATATCTGCTGTTCACATTATGGTCACATCTATACAGAGTCAGCGTGTGTGTGTGACACTCCGTAAATACATACATATACGGACATTTCCATTTCTCCATACACCATATTGAGCTGTCCGATTCTCAAACAGTATTGTATATCTGCTGTTTGCATTACAGTCACATTTATACAGAGTCAGCGTGTGTGTGTGACACTCCGTAAATACATATACGGACATTTCCATTTCTCCATACACCATATTGAGCTTTCCGATTCTCAAACAGTATTGTATATCTGCTGTTCACATTACAGTCACATCTATACAGAGTCAGCGTGTGTGTGACACTCCGTAAATACATATACGGAGATTGCTAGTTACACAAAAAACGTATGCAGCAGTACACTTCATATTCAGTACCGTATATCTGCTTGTTGGATTACGTTCAAATACATACTGGGAGAGCATCTGTGACTAAGAAAATATATGCATAGATTTAATTTTTTTAATACACCTTACACAGCTGGACGCTCCTCATACAGTACCATCTCTCTGCTGGTCTTTTTGTTACATTTTCCCAAACATGAGGAAGTATGGTGGAAGAGGCCGTGGACGTGGGCAGGGGGGCGCGGCTGGTAGTGATGGTGGTGGTGCATCGGCTGGTTCTGGCAAAAGCACAATAGCAGCTAAGGCAGGAGGTGTTGAGCCTGCGTCATCATCTAGCCCAAGAAGGCCTGTAAGGTTCCCTTTTCTTGGAGTAGGAAAACCGCTTTTAAAGCCGGAGCATCAGGAGCAGGTTTTGGTGTCCATTGCCGAAACAGCCACCAGCTCTATTGCCTCCTCTTCTGATCGTTCGAAACCTGCAAGCACGGAGTCGTCAGTGCAGGGTTCTGGTCAGGAAAAACATCTTTCCTTGTGTCCTTCACTCCCACCAAAAGTTAAGGATGCGGCAGCCCACACTTCAGATTACTCTATTGAGCTCTTTTCACATACCATGCCTGGGTCATCCAGTCAAATTCTGAATTCCCCAGTCCAAGATGAATCTGACATGGAGTGCACTGATGCACAGCCACTCCTAGATGATTCTGCTGGTACATTAACTCAGAGCACTACATTGCCCTCGCAGTCTACTGAGCCAGAATCTGACCCTGATGAAACCCAGGTGCCCCTCCCGCATACTATACCACCTTACACGGTGACACAGAGGAAGGTAAAGAGGAAGGTGCAGATGACTTTGAAGAGGTGATGGATGACCCAGTTCTTGACCCGGATAGGCATCCATTGGGGGAGGAGGGTGGCGCTGACAATAGTTCAGATAAGGAGAAGGATCCGCTGCAGGCATTGACATCACAGCAGCGGTTATCTGGCAGGCCCGTAGCTGTCCAAAAACGTGGACCAAAAACTAAAAGAGTTGCAGGACAGCTTGGCCAGACGGTCAACTTAGCACAGCGTGCAAGGCCAGAAAATGTATACCATAGTAGGAAGAGTGCAGTGTGGCACTTCTTTGTCCAAAATCCTACTGATGAGGCAAAGGTTACCTGTAAGAAGTGCGGAAGGACCTTAAGCCGAGGTAAACAACTCAGAAATACCAGTTGCATGCTTAGACATTTAATCAACATGCACTTGCAAGCATGGATGGACTACAAAACCTCAGGTAGCACATGTGCACCTGCTCCGACTGAAGGTAGCCAGCAACGCTCCATCACTTCCCCCACTATAAGACCCCCGCCACTGTTAAGCACACCACCAGCACTAAATGTTGAGGTGTCGTCGCAAGGCAAAAGCACTCAGGGAATCGCAATGGTTTTGCAACACAACACTGAATCTAGGCCATCACCACAATACCATCACCAACCCCCTCTCACGCCGTCCTGTCCACCGCTACTACCCCCATATGCAGCTCTCCAGTCCAGCTCACCCTACCAGACACTCTGAGTAGAACAAGAAAGTACACATCCTCTCATCCGCGTACACTGTGTTTGAATGCCTACATTGCCAAACTAATCTCATTAGAGATGATGCCCTACCATTGGGTTGAAAGCGAAGCTTTCCGCGAGCTCATGGCCTATGCAGTCCCACACTATGACCTACCCAGTCGGCACTTCTTTTCTCGAAAAGCCATCCCAGCCCTCCACCTTCATGTGAAAGACCGCATTGTCCATGCACTCAAGCAATCAGTGAGTGGAAAGGTGCAACTCGCAACAAATGCATGGTCCAGTAGGCATGGCCAGGGCCGTTACGTGTCGATCGCTGCGCACTGGGTTAATGTGGTGGATGCAGGCTCCACAGGGGACAGCGTTGGTGGAACAGTGCTGCCTAGCCCATGGTATAGGAAACAATTGGCTGTAGGCTTTCGACCCTCCTCCTCCTCCATAAGCGAAAGCTCATCCACAGAGCGCAGTTGCACGAGCACTCCATCCGCAGCTGGCAGTGTTGCACACGAGATGTCCCACTATCGAACAGCTAGTGGTAAGCGTCAGCAGGCTGTGTTAAAGATGATATTTTTGGGCGACAACAGACACATCGCGGAGGTACTGGCCGACTACTTGCAGCGACAAGTCATGGCTGGGCAGTCTACATCTTGAGCCTGGCAAGGTAGTCAGTGATAACAGCCGTAATTTTGTGGCAGCCATAGCCCTTGCAAAACTCAGACACATAGCTTGCCTGGCTCACACTTTGAACCTGGTAGTGCAGTGCTTCCTTAATAATTATCCAAAGTTAACTCCCTGCTCCATAAGGTGAAAAGACTGTGCTCGCACATCCGTCACTCGCACGAACACTCCAGTTGTATGCAGAAGCTGCAGCGATTGCTCCACCTCCCCAAGCACCGCCTAATTATAGACATTGCAATAAGGTGGAACTCCACCCTGCACATGGTTGATAGGCTGTGCGAACAGAGGCAGGCAGTAATGCATTTGTGGGAGGATAGACATGGAATTGCCTGGTGTGCAGTGGTCAAAGCTGAAAGACCTCTGTAAAGTCCTTCAGTGTTTTGAGGAATGCACACGGCTAGTATGCATACACGACACCATATTAGGCATGAGCATCTCACTTATACGTCTGCTCATGCAAAGTTTGACGAACATTAGGGATCTGGCATCTGCAGCAGAGGAGGAGGAACAGGAGGAGGAGGAGGAGGAGGGAAGCCTTGCTGACAGTCAGCCATTGTCTGGTCAGGTTGCTGTATTGGACGAGGTGGAGGAAGAAGAGGAAGAGGAGGATGAGGGGGATGATTATTTTGGGCAGGAGGATGCTTCTCAGGGGGCAAGAGAAAATGTTGGCATTCCAAGGTCAGGTACAGGGTTTGTGTGTGACTGTAGGGATGTGGATTTGCCAGAAAGTGCTCTTCCACCCAGCAGTGGCAGTGCATTATTGACACCTGGAACATTGGCCCACATGTACGATTATGCATTGCGGATCCTAAAAAGGGACCCCCGCATTGCCAAAATGATGAAGGATGATGACTTCTGGCTGGCTAGCATCCTCGATCCACGCTACAAAGTCAAATTACACAACATCATGCCACAGGAGAACCTAGAGATAATATTGGCTAACAAACAAGCAACTCTGGTAAACCGTTTGTTTGAGGCTTTCCCAGCACACAGTAGCAGTGCTGGTTTTCCCATGAGCTGTAGTGGGCACAATGGAAGAGGTGTTCGTGGTGCCACAGCCGAAGTGGCGTTGGAGACAGGGGTTTCATGACCATGTTGTGGACTGATTTCTCAAGTACGGCTCACACGACTGCTAATACTGCATCGATTAAAAGTGACAGGAGACAGCAGTTGTCAACTATGGTTCAAAATTACCTCTCCTCCCCTATCGATGTTCTCCCTCACAGGTCATTCCCCTTTGACTATTGAGCCTCTAAACTGGACACCTGGCCTGAATTGGCACAATATGCCTTACAGGAGCTCGCTTGCCCTGCTGCTATTGTGTTATCTGAAAGAGTATTCAGTGCTGCTGGATCAATCCTGACAGAAAAAAGGACCCGTCTGTCGACCCAAAATGTTGATGATCTAACCTTCATTAAAATGAACCATGCATGGGTTTCAAAGGATTTTGTCCCACCTTCCCCTGATGACACATAGGTTGCCAGAAAACTGCCTCGCTTTTGTCCTCCTCTTCCTCGGACTTGCCCAATTCCGCCATTTGTAGCTGCTGAATATCCAGCCTACACATCAACATATGCCATTTTTTAAACCTCCCTAACTGGACTGACCACCGCCCCAAGGGCTGGGGTCAACACCTGGCACACCGGGGCAAGTGCCGTTGCTCTGAACAGGTGGATGGGCCCACTGTTGGCCGATGGCACTGGCACAGGGCCCCTCATAGTACAATACAGTGTCTCTGATGGTGGGGGGCCCACTCGCCAACAGACACACCAGCGTACTATGAGGGGCTCTGTGCCAGTACCATCGCCCATGAGTGTGCCCCCCTGCTTGGTCAGGGCAGCAGCACTTGCAAGTTGCAATACTTACCTCTCCCTGCTCCACCGCTGTGTAGTCTGGCCAGTTAAATCCTTCACAGGGACGGCCACTAGAAATTTGGTGCATTGATCGATGATGGTTAAGATGTAGCTATGGCCTGTCCTGCTGGCCTCTACCTTCAGATGATCAATGGCTACCATTTGTAATGGATGACCACTTACAAGTAGATGCAGTGGTGCTTTATGATCACCCTTCACAGTTGTGATAGTCACAGACGTGTGACATTCCTGCCACCATTTTTCAATGTCTCCTCTCATGCCAATCCAATAGAATCGCCTACGGCCTGTGGCTTCTGTCTTTTGCACTCCAAAATGACCAGACACATCATAATAGGCAGTGAGGACCATGTCTACATCTCTCCCTGTGATCACAATTTGATGGAGACGAGTAATGGTGATGTGATCCATGCTACTGCGATAAAGCAATCCTTTCTTCACAAAGAACTGTTTTCGCTGTCTCCACAGACACAGTAATTGAGGGTCTGCATCGCCTCTGCAACATCTACCGGGAGGTTTTCCCACGATGAGTAATTCCCAAATTTCTGCTAACACTTGACTTTCTGTCTGTACTTGTATCCATGAAACTTCCAGTAGCGGAGAGTCTGGACTGGCTTACTGAGATTGAAATATATACGAAGATTTAAAAGTACCACAGCACTGTATACTGTTGTACGCTTCAAATACCTTTCCCTTTTTCTACTTTTTAAATTCTGGTGTAACACGTACTGAGCCTGTGAGTGTCTGTGTCTGACTCCGGAAGTAAAGACGGAAATTAACAATTACCCCTAGAATGGATACACCTGGTATGTGCTGATACAGTACCTTTGTTCAAAATTTTTTATTACGGTATCATCCATAGTGAGTGAGCGTGTGTGGTTTACACCTTCTATATACACGGTGAATCGGAGATACTAATTCTTACCCTATACTCGATACAGCTTGTATCTTGTTATACAGTACCTTTGTTCGACATTTAGTATTACGGTCAAATCCATACTGTGTAAGCGTCTGAGAGTGACTATGGGACTATGTATATGGAGATTTAAATTGTACCATAGAATATTTATACTTGCTATCTTGTTATCTAGTACCTTTTTTACAACATTTTTTATTATGGTCAAACCCAGACTGAGTGAGCATCTGAGGGTGACTCCAGAAATATATACCGAGATTTCAAATTTGGCCAACACTGTATACAGCTGTATGCTTCTGATACAGTAACATTTTTTGCTATTTAGATTTAAGATCACCCCAAACTCTATACAGCTGTACGCTTGTGTTAAATTACCCATTTACAGCTTTTCATATTCTTGTGTAATTCATACTGGGCCTGAGAGCGTTTGTGTCTGCCTCCTGAAATATATACGGAGATTCAGAATGTTTACACTATATTATATATACCTTGTATCTGGTGATACTGTACCCTTTTTCAATTTTTTTTTTGTGTAATCCATGCTGAGCCTGTAAGCATCTATGTATGACTCATGAAATATATACGGAGATTTACTGTTATCCCTAGAATGTATAGAGCTGTACACTTCTGATACAGTACCATATATCTGCTGGTATTTTGGGTCCATTCTCCAAAACATGAGGAAGTATGGTAGAAGAGGATGTGGATGTGGACATGGCCATGGGGGGCCACCTAGTACTGATGGTGGTGGTGGTGCATCTGCTGGTAGTGCCAAAAACACAATAGCAGCTAAGGCAGGAGGTGTTGAGCCTGCGTCATGGTGTAGCTCCAGAAGGCCTGTAAGGCTCCCTTTTCTGGGAGTAGGTAGACTGCTTTTAAAGCCAGAGCATCAGAAACTGTTTTTGGCTTACATTGCTGAAACAGCCTCCAGCTCTATCGCCTCCTCTTCTGAAGTTTCAAAAAATGCAAGCACTGAGTCTTCAGTGCAGGTTTCTGGTCAGGAGCAACCCCTTTCCTTGTGTCCTTCACCCACACCAAAAGTGAAGGATGCGGCAGCACACACTTCAGATTACTCCATGGAGCTCTTTTCAAATACCATGCCTGGGTTCATTAAAAATGGGGCCCATCATATACTGGAGCATTCCAAATGGGGGACATCAGACACTGGAGCAGCAATTACGGGGCCCATTATACACTGGAGCTTTAGAAATGGAGCCCATAATATATTGAGCATTATTAGGGCCCATCATACACTGGAGCATCATCCATGAGGCCCATCATATACTGGAGCATTCCAAATGGGGGACATCAGACACTGGAGCACCATTTATGGGGCCCATTATACACTGGAGCATTAGAAATGGAGCCCATTATATATGGAGGATTATTAGGGCCCATCATACACTGGAGCATCATCCATGAGGCCCATCATATACTGGAGCATTCCAAATGGGGGACATCAAACACTGGAGCAGCATTTACGGGGCCCATTATAGACTGGACTAGAGTTGAGCGAAAAGGGTCGGTCAATTTCAAAACCCGACTTTCACAAAAGTCGGGTTTCATGAAATGAAAGCCGACCATAGCGTGAGGTCGGCCACGAGGTCGGCGACCATGGCGCCAAAGTCGCGTTTCAAAAGTTGCTTCCAGCGCCCTTTTTCAGCCAATGATGGAGGGCGCACACTGTGGGCAATGCAATGACATAGGTAGCGGTCACCACCATCTTTGAGAAGGGCATGCAAGTGATTGGCTTGCTTTGTGTGGCGTCACAGGGGCTATAAAAGGGCATGCACACCGACCACCATCTTACTTCTGCTGATCTCAGAATAGCGAGAGCTGCTGCTGATGATGATTATGTAGGGAGAGCGTTAGGCAGGGAAGACGATACAAAAAAACTGCTTCTGCTGCTAGCGATTTTGCCTGTACAACACACCAGTGAGTGTGCAGTGCAAGGGGAGGCTATATTTTGATGCATTCAGCTCTGTTGGTCATTAGGCTGCCTTATAAGGCTCCCTGATAGCTGCATTGCTGCTTTCACACTGCTGTGCAAACTGCTTTTTTAAAAGCAAAAATACTTTTCATCCTCTTTTTTGCCCAGTTACCAAGCATTCATTTTTCCACACTTTTGTGTGCAGCAGTCCTGCTTATTAGGCTGCCTGCTGCCATACTTGGGACTGAGAGCATCATTGTCAGCTTGCTAAAATCTCTAGGGAGATTCAAATTCTCCCCAGTCCTATATAGACATTTTATACACCATCCAATTTCAGCCTGTTATATTGCGGTGTAATCTACACTGGGCCTGAGATAATAGTTCAGTGTCCTCAAGTCTGTAGGGAGATTCAAATTCTCCCCAGTGGACATTTTATACACCATCCAATTTCAGCCTGTTATATTGAGGTGTAATCTACACTGGGCCTGAGATAATAGTTCAGTGTCCTCAAGTCTGTAGGGAGATTCAAATTCTGCCCAGTCCTACAGTATATAGACATTTTATACACCATCCAATTTAAGCCTGTTATATTGAGGTGTAATCTACACTGGGCCTGAGATAATAGTTCGGTGTCCTCTAGTCTGTAGGGAGATTCAAATTCTCCCCAGTCCTATATAGACATTTTATACACCATCCAATTTCAGCCTGTTATATTGAGGTGTAATCTACACTAGGCCTGAGATAAGAGTTCAGTGTCCTCAAGTCTGTAGGGAGATTCAAATTCTCCCCAATACTATATACACCTTGTACCTTGTTTTGCAGTACCATATTGCTGGTGGTATTTTGGGTACATTTTCCCAAAAATGAGGAAGTGTGTTGGAAGAGGCTGTGGAAGTGGGCAGGGGTTGCCAGCTGGTAATGATGGTGTTGATGTAGATGCCTGATCTATCTGTGGACAACAAATTGTGGCATTTCAGGCCTCCATTCTCCTTTTTTGGCTGTGTCTTACCATAAAACTATACAGTATTTTTCTGTAAAAAAAACAAACATACAGGCCACATATTGAAAAGTGTGGTATCTCCGTCAGATGGTTAGTCTACAAATTGTGGCATTTCAGGCCTCCATTCTACTGTATTTGCTGTCTGTTACCCTAGGTCTATACACTATTTTGGGGTAAAAAATAAATAACGGTTTCTCAAAAGCTACCCAGAGCTGCCGGATCTGCTTGTCAATGTACGCCGCCTGTGTGCCCATTTTAGAAAGTCAGCTCCAGCTTCTGCCACCCTTGCCGTGCTTCAGAAACGTTTGCATTTTCCGGCTCACCGACTGGTGTGTGATGTCCCCACGCGTTGGAACTCATTACTACACATGTTGGAAAGGATTAGTGAGCAGAAGAGGGCAGTTGTTGACTACCAGCATCAACAAAGCTGTCCGTATTCAGTTCAGAGTCCACATATAAGACCTCAGGAGTGAACATAGATGTCAGACCTATGTACCATCCTACAAAACTTTGAGGAGTCCACCAAGATGGTGAGCAGCAATGACACCATAACTAGCGCCACCATCCGCTTCTCTTTCTTCTGAAACACTCTCTGCTCACAATCAAAGAAGAGGCATTGCAGGCAGAGCACGATGAGATGGAGCAAGGAAGCATACAGGGTGATTACACACAGCCCAGCCTCATGTCATCTCAACGTGGATTGGTTGACAATGAGGAAAAAGAAGAGGAGGAAGAACAGAAGCTACTTTCATGCGCTATAGATGGTTGTTGTGAGTTCATTTTCCCCTCCGTCACTGAGGCCTGGTGAACTCCCTATTCTAGTGAAGGAAGGTAGTGAGCCTGATTATCAGGCACCTGGGACTAATGAAGACGATTGGCTGAGTGGAGTCACTGACTGGATTTAAGGCAGCCTACGCCCTTTCTGCCCTGTGGGTGATTTCTCTGTTGGCTCTTGGACACCAGTCTGATTCCTGCTCTCCTAAAGCTAAGTTTGATGTTTTGCCTTTTGCATCTAAGATTTGTTTTTGTTTTTCTTGCTTTTTGGATTCTGCCACTCCCTGCTGGAGTGTGCAGTATTCCTTGAGCTCTGTTTTCTGAAAGTACCTGAGTGCTGATTTAGTTTTTGAAGTTTAGTTGCTTCAGGGCCATTTTTATATCAGCTTGTTGGCTTTTGTCTCTGATAGGGTTTTGGCAGATTGCAGACAGCAGCCTTCCTATCCGTTCCTATCTAGGTAGTTTTTGGGCCCCGTCTTTGCTCAGCCTGTCTTTCTGTCGGTGTAAGTGTTTTCATCTTGCTTCACTCACCGTCATTATATGTGGGGGCTGCCTATTGCTTTGGGGTCTGCTCTGGGGCAGTTAGATTTCCCCTTTCCTTCTTTAGGTCTATGTATCTCTCCGGCTGTGATCGAGGGGTCTAGGTCATCATAGGAACCCCCCATGGCTACTGCTAGTTGTGTTGATAGGTTCAGGGGTCTGCAATCTGATAGTTGCCAACTTCTCTGGTTTTCAGGACTTAGCTAGCATTTCTGTTTTTGCCTCCTACGGTGACTCAATCATAACAGAATCACCCGCCCAACCGCAGATCCTGGGGTACTCAATAGCAGGAAAGAATTGTGTTTAAAAAAAAAAAAAAAAAGGTGTGTGTATATTCTTTCCTCTATATCTCTGAGGCCGTAGGGGGAATTTTTTTTTCTCTCAATGGAGATAAAGCAAGTGTCTGATCGTGTGGAGCAGCTCGCTGCTGAAGTGCGAGGAATTTCCGCCTATCTTGCTCGTTCACATGCTGTTGAACCAAAGATCCCCACACCTGATGTATTTTTTGGGGATCGATCTAAATTTTTGAGTTTCAAAAATAATTGTAAATTATTTTTTGCTTTGAAGCCTAACTCGTCAGGGAGCCCCGCGCAGCAGGTTAAAATTGTCATCTCTTTGCTGCGCGGCGATCCCCAGGATTGGGCGTTTTCTTTGAAACCAGATGACCCTATTCTGACTAATGTGAACGCATTTTTTCAAGCCTTGGGGTTGCTGTACGACGAATCTAATGCTATTGATCAGGCTGAAAAGACCCTGTTAGCATTGAACCAGGGTCGAGAATCTGCAGAGTTGTACTGTCAAAAGTTCCGAAAGTGGGCGGTCCTTACTACCTGGCATGATAATGCCTTGGCTGCTCTCTTTCGGAAGGGTTTGTCAGAAGCCGTAAAAGATACTATGGTGGGATTTCCTGTTCCCTCTGGTCTGGACGATTCTATGTCTTTAGCCATTCAGGTAGATCGGCGTTTACGTGAACGCAGGATTACACGAGAGGTGTTGCCACCGGTTGAACAGACGTCTGAACCTATGCAATGTGATAGAGTTTTGTCTAAGGCGCAACGTCAGGAATTCAGAAGGCGTAATAAGCTGTGTTTTTTCTGTGGAGATGCCTCACATGTTATTTCTGTTTGTCCTAAACGTGAGAAACGCTTTGCACACACGTTTTCTGTTGGTGGGGTTCAGCCTAAGTTTCTTTTGGCGATTACTCTGATCTGTTCCCTGTCCACATTTTCCGCCAAGGCTTTTGTGGATTCGGGAGCAGCGCTAAACCTAATGGACTTGGATTTTGCTAAACGTTGTGGATTTCCGTTGACACCTCTGCAGACGCCTATCCCTTTGAGGGGGATTGATGCTACCCCTCTGGCTAAAAATAAACCTCAGTTTTGGACCCAGTTGGTCATGCGGGTCACCCCAGACCACCAAAAAATTGCAGATTTTTGGTGTTGCATGGTCTGCATGATGCCGTTGTTCTGGGGTTTCCCTGGTTGCAGATTCATAATCCAGTTTTGGATTGGAAGTCTGTGTCTGTGGTGAGTTGGGGTTGCCGGTGTACCTTTAGTGAGGCTCCGGTTTTTTCCACCTCTCCTCAGTCGCATGAGGTTCCTGACTATTTGGCGGACTACTATGATGTATTTAGTGAGAATGAGTCTGCGTCCTTGCCTCCTCATAGGAATTATGACTGTGCTATTGAACTAAACCCGGGGTGTAAATTTCCTAAGGGTCGGCTCTTCAATTTATCTGTACCCGAGCACGAGGCTATGCGGTCCTATATTAAGGAGGCGTTGGAGAAGGGTCATATTAGACTATCCTCTTCACCCTTAGGTGCCGGTTTTTTTTTTGTGGCCAAGAAGGATGGCTCTTTAAGGCCTTGTATTGATTATCGTGCCCTCAATAAAATTACTATTAAATATCAGTATCCGTTACCCCTGATTTCGGATCTATTCTCTAGAGTCAGAGGTGCTTGCTGGTTTACCAAGCTTGACCTCAGGGGGGCGTATAATCTTATCCGCATTAAGCAGGGGGATGAATGGAAGACGGCGTTTAATACTCCGGAGGGACATTTTGAGTACCTGGTGATGCCTTTTGGGCTCACTAATGCCCCTTCTGTCTTCCAGTGCTTCATGAATGATATTTTCCGAGACTTTGTCGATAAATTTTTGATTATCTATCTGGATGATATTTTGATCTTCTCCAAGGATTGGGATTCTCATGTGGAACATATTCGGACTGTGTTCCGGATGTTGAGAGAGAATTCTCTGTATGTCAAAGGATCAAAATGCCTTTTTGGAGTACAGAGAATTTCTTTTTTGGGATTTATTTTGTCTCCGTCAACTATTGAAATGGACCCGGCCAAGGTACAGGCCATTTATGATTGGGTTCAGCCCACTTCTTTGAAAGCCCTCCA
Organism: Dendrobates tinctorius; assembly: GCF_039654945.1. Classification (NCBI taxonomy): domain Eukaryota; kingdom Metazoa; phylum Chordata; class Amphibia; order Anura; family Dendrobatidae; genus Dendrobates; species Dendrobates tinctorius. The sequence continues at coordinate 16,605,811 of NW_027361910.1, read as the reverse complement.
GAAGTTTTTGGGTTTTGCTAATTTTTATCGGAAATTTATAGCAAAATTTTCTAGTATTGCCAAACCATTGACTGACCTGACCAGGAAGGGTGCGGATGTGTTGAATTGGTCTCCGGAGGCGGTTGCTTCCTTTCAGGAGCTGAAGCGTAGATTTACCTCTGCCCTGGTTCTGCGGCAACCTGATGTCTCACTCCTGTTCCAGGTAGAGGTGGATGCTTCTGAGATTGGTGCAGGAGCGGTGTTGTCCCAAAAGGATCCGGTAACATCTAAAAGGAATCCCTGTGCTTTCTTTTCCCATAAGTTCTCTTCATCTGAACGTAACTATGATGTGGGGAATCGGGAACTGTTGGCCATGAAATGGGCATTTGAGGAGTGGAGACATTGGTTGGAGGGAGCCAAACATCAAGTTGTGGTCCTCACTGACCACAAAAATTTGATTTACCTAGAGTCGGCTAAACGCTTGAACCCTAGACAGGCTAGTTGGGCCTTGTTTTTTACACGTTTTGATTTTGTGGTCTCTTTCCTTCCTGGAACTAAGAATGTCAGACGCCCTCTCTAGGAGTTTCTTTGCTGATTCTCCTGTGGTGACCAAGCCTGCCACCATCTTAGGCGAAGGGGTAGTTCTTTCTGCCATCTCGCCCGATTTGAGACTTGCTCTGCAAGAGTTCCAGGAGGACAAACCTGAGCGTTGCCCCAGTGGAAAGTTGTATGTTCCTGACCAGTGGAAGAAGAGAGTGATGTCTGAAGTTCATTGCTCTGCATTGGCTGGTCATCCAGGTATTTTTGGTACTAGAGATCTGGTGAGTCGCTCTTTTTGGTGGCCCACCTTGTCTCATGATGTCAGGAATTTTGTGCAGTCCTGTGGGACTTGCTCCCGGTCTAAATCTTGTTCTCGCTCTAGTGGGTTGTTGATGCCTTTGCCGGTCCCCAGGAGGCCATGGACCCATATTTCAATGGATTTCATTTCTGATATGCCGGTCTCTCAAAGAATGACTGTTATTTGGGTGATTTGTGATAGGTTCTCTAAGATGGTTCATCTTGTACCACTCCCTAAGTTGCCATCTTCCTCTGAGTTGGTGCCTCTGTTTTTGCAACAGGTGGTTCGCTTGCACGGGATTCCTGAGAACATTGTATCTGACAGAGGAGTTCAATTTGTGTCTAAATTTTGGAGGACGTTCTGTTCCAAGTTGGGAATTCAGTTGTCCTTCTCCTCTGCTTTTCACCCTCAGACCAATGGGCAGACAGAGAGAACAAACCAGACCTTGGAGTCGTATTTGAGATGTTTTATTTCCGCTGATCAGGATGATTGGGTTTCATTTTTGCCGTTGGCCGAATTTGCTTTAAATAATAGAGCTAGTTCTGCCACTTTGATGTCACCTTTTTTTTGTAACTTTGGTTTTCACCCTCGATTTTCTTCAGGGCAGGTGGAGCCTTCTGCCTGCCCAGGTGTTGACACTGTGGTGGAGAGAATGCACCAGATCTGGGACCAAGTGGTGGATAAGTTATCTCTCTCCCAGGAAAAGGCCCAGCGGTTTTCCAATCGACATAGGACCATTGGTCCCCAGTTTAAGATTGGTGATATGGTGTGGTTATCATCAAAAAATATTGCTATGAAGGTGGCTTCTCCTAAGTTTAAGCCCAGATTTATTGGACCTTACAAGATTTTGGAGGTTATTAATCCGGTCTCTTTTCGTTTGGCTCTTCCTGTCACATTTAAGATCCATAATGTGTTCCATAAGTCCTTGTTGAAGAGGTTTGTTGAGCCAGTTGTGCCTGAGGTGGCACCTCCGGACCCTGTATTGGTTGAAGGTAACTTGGAATATGAGGTAGTGAAAATTCTGGATTCCCGTCTGGCAAGACGGAGACTCCAGTATTTGGTTAAGTGGAAGGGTTATGGTCAGGAGGATAATTCCTGGGTCTCTGCCTCTGATATTCATGTCAAAAGATTGGTGCGTGCCTTTCATCGGGCTCACCCTGATCGCCCTGGTAGCGTTGTTGAGGGTTCGGTGACCCCTCCTCAAGGGGGGGTACTGTTGTGAGTTCATTTTCCCCTCCGTCACTGAGGCCTGGTGAACTCCCTATTCTAGTGAAGGAAGGTAGTAAGCCTGATTATCAGGCACCTGGGACTAATGAAGACGATTGGCTGAGTGGAGTCACTGACTGGATTTAAGGCAGCCTACGCCCTTTCTGCCCTGCGGGTGATTTCTCTGTGGACTCTTGGACACCAGTCTGATTCCTGCTCTCCTAAAGCTAAGTTTGCTGTTTTGCCTTTTGCATCTAAGATTTGTTTTTGTTTTTCTTGCTTTTTGGATTCTGCCACTCCCTGCTGGAGTGTGCAGTGTTCCTTGAGCTCTGTTTTCTGAAAGTACCTGAGTGCTGATTTAGTTTTTGAAGCTTAGTTGCTTCAGGGCCATTTTTATATCAGCTTGTTGGCTTTTGTCTCTGATAGGGTTTTGGCAGATTGCAGACAGCAGCCTTCCTATCCGTTCCTATCTAGGTAGTTTTTGGGCCCCGTCTTTGCTCAGCCTGTCTTTCTGTCGGTGTAAGTGTTTTCATCTTGCTTCACCGTCATTATATGTGGGGGGCTGCCTATTGCTTTGGGGTCTGCTCTGGGGCAGTTAGATTTCCCCTTTCCTTCTTTAGGTCTATGTATCTCTCCGGCTGTGATCGAGGGGTCTAGGTCATCGTAGGAACCCCCCACGGCTACTGCTAGTTGTGTTGATAGGTTCAGGGGTCTGCAATCTGATAGTTGCCAACTTCTCTGGTTTTCAGGACTTAGCTAGCATTTCTGTTTTTGCCTCCTACGGTGACTCAATCATAACAGATGGTACTACAAGTAAAACTGTCTGTTCAGCGTGGATGGCCTGAGGACAGGGAGGAGGATAGTACCAATTGTATGTGAAATTTCTTGAAGAAGGGGTTGTATTAACCTTGAAACGTGTCGAATAAACTACTGTTAACTTCTTCCTACTCCTGGAAATTCATCATTTGGGCAGCATGGACAATAATCTACATCCTACCCTGCAGTATACTGTGTTATCTGGTTGATGTTTGACCTGTGGTTCTGCGGCAGCCTATACCTACTATACATGCTTTGACTACTGAATGCCAAGTGAGTAGCTTTTTTGTAAAAAATTGCTGTTTACTTTGTGGGATAATACCCTATTTTGTGCTTTGTGTCTCTCTTTGCTTCAAGTATCCTCTTGGTGAGGACATGAAAGTTTTGCTTGTTAGCAGCCTGCCACCCATGGCTGATTATATGTTGCACTGCCTTTCCCTTGACTCTCGTATTGTCAAAATTTTGGCTGACAGTCATTACTGGTTGGTGACACTTCTAAACCCACGCTACAAGGAGAGCTTTCAATCTCTTCTTCCAGAGGCAGACAGAGGTACTAAAATGGTGCAGTACCAGAAGGCCCTTGTTGCGGAATTATTAAAAAATTTCCCATTTGAAAACGCTAGCCGCAGAGGTCACAGTTCATTGAACAACCAAGGAATACAGGTGAGAGAGGCACAACTCCAATCCAGCAGAGGGAGGGGAACACTGGCAATGTTCTGAGAGAGTTTTCTCAGACCCTCCCTCATCCTCATAATCCACTAGATCACCATGGTGACCGTAGTCCGTGATGCAACAGTCACTAGAAATTTTTGCAAGGGTGTTTATGATGCCCGTTCCAAAAATGTTTACACTCTATGTTGAGGTGTTCCCACCCAGGGGGAAATGTTTTTCAGCCTACACACTTAGTTTATGGGCATTACAAGTATAGGAGACCCGCTCCTGGAAACTAGAAAACAGTTTTAGTAGGCCATCCTCCACGTCTCTTCCGACACCACCACTAGATCACCAGGGTAATCATGGTCCGTGATGCAATAGCTACTATAGTTTTTTTTACAAGGGTGTTTATGATGGCCGTAAAAAAATATATACAAAGTCGGTTGATGTGTACCCCCAAGGGGGAAATGTTTGTCAGCCCATACAGTTAGTGTATGGGCATTATGATTATATGAGACCCGCTCCTGTACACTGGGAAAACATTTTTTGAAGACCATCCTCCACATTTCTTCCTTGGGGGATTGGAGTGTGTGCAAATTTTGGGCAGACCTTGTATTTACTTCATGGGCAGACTTTAGGTGACTTAAAAAAATCAGAATAATGGGAACTTTGGTTTAATGTGGCCATCCAGTAATTGTGTTCAAAGGCTTAATGGGGTGCGTGAAAGTTTGGTGCAGGGCAGACCTTGCATTCAATGCATAAGCAAACAGTATGGGAGTACCAAATGAATACTGGGAACTTTGGTTGCATGTGGTCATCCAGTACGTGGCTTCAAAGACTTATTGGGGTGCGTGTAACTTTGGTGCAGGGGAGGCCTTGCATTCGATGGATAAGCAAACAGTATGGGAGTACCAAATGAATAATGTGAACTTAGTTTTCATGTGACCATCCAGTGCGTGGCTTCAAAGACTTATTGGGGTGCATGTAACTTTGGTGCAGGGCAGGCCTTGAATTCAATGGATAAGCAAACAGTATGGGAGTACTAAATAAATACTGGGAACCATGGTTGCATGTGGTCATCCATGACGTCTGTTCAAATGTTTAATAATGGGAACAACAAAGCATAGCCGGCTGATGGCCCTCTAAAAATAGACTATCTCTAAGGCTAAGTTAAAACTTGCGTATGGCTGGTCTGTGTAGGGCTGCATACTTCCTCCCTTAAGCTCTGCCTATGCTCCGCCTACTTCCGCATGCATCCTGCATCATTCTATCTTTAACATTGGGTACACAGGGAAATGCGTTGTATGTAAATGTGTCCGTACACGACGTTTTGACGTGACCGCTGACCCCACGGGAACTCAACTCATTCGCTTCATTCCTTAAGAGGCTTCTCCTGTCTATTCTATAAACCTCAGTCTTTCATCATGGGAGCTTCATCCTGGAGGACCAACAGTTCATACTATAGATATTATAATAGGTATCCTGGTTTAATTGTTTATTTGCTCACACCAGGGAGCCTTGGCTTCAAAGTTAACTTGAATGATTAAACTATTTATATAGTATGCAGATATCTGTGATGTAATCTGTGATGTAATCTTGGAATATTGCTCTAGTGCACATAGCACTAAAAGGATTGATTGGTGCATTTGGGCCAGATTTTACAGGTGGCCTGAGAGATGGGAGGGTCTTGCTGCCCACATAGGTAATTATATCTTGTTAGTATGTTTTGCTAAAATGTACTAGATGTATAATTGGAATGGTTTAACCCCTTTCTGACATGAGATGCACTATCCCGTCCACGATACCCGGGCCCCTATGACTGGGGACGGGATAGTACATCTAAGCGATCAGCGGTGCTCCCGGGGGAGGGCCGCTGATTGAGGCCGGTTGTCAGTTGATTATCACATGGACACGGACCGCCCCCGTCACATTATCCCCTGGCACACTGCGATCAAACATCGCAGTGTACCGGGGGATTAGGGAAGCATCGGCAGGGAGGGGGCGAGATGTGCAGCGCTGCTATGGGGGCCTCCTTCCCTTCCCAAGATGGCTGCGGGGGCCTTATGAGGCCTGCAGGAAGGCGGCTTCCTCATTGCCTTGAGGAAGCCTGTGCAGCACCTGTCAGATTGCTGATCTGACAAAGTGCTGTCCAAACTGTCAGATCATCGATCTGACACATTACAGTGATGTCCCCCCCGGGACAATAAAATAAGGTAAAAAAAAAAGTGTAAAAATAATCTATAAAAAATCCCTAAGTAAATTTAAAAAAAAATTCCCTAATAAATTCATTTTTTGGAAATAACAAAAAAAAATAAAAGTACAAATATTTAGTATCGCCGCATCCGTAACTACCCGCCCTATAAAACTGTCCCACTAATTAACCCCTTTAGTGAACCCCTTAAAAAATAAAAATAAAAACAAAGCAAAAAAACAATGCTTTATCATCATACCGCCAAACAAAAAGTGCAATAACGTGCGATCAAAAAGACGGATTTAAATAACCATGGTACCACTGAAAACGTCATCTTGTCCCGCAAAAAACGAGCCACACAGCATCATCAGCAAAAAAATAAAAAAGTTATAGCAAGCAGAATAAAGTGATGCAAAAATAATTATTTTTTATATAAAATTGTTTTTATTGCATACAAGCGCCAAAACATAAAAAAGACATAAATGAGGTATCGCTGTAATCATATTGACCCGAAGAATAAAACCGCTTTATCAATTCTACCACACGCGGAATGGTGTGAATGCACACCCCAAAAGAAATTCAAAAAATGCTGGTTTTTGTTAATTCTGCGTCCCAAAAATCGGAATAAAAAGCGATCAAAAAGTCACGTGCCCAAAAGGGTACCAATAAAAACATCAACATGTCCCGCAAAATATAAGACCTCTCATAATTCAGTAGGTCAAAATATGGAAAAATTATAGTTCTCAAAATGTGGCGATGCAAAAACTATTTTTACAATAAAAAGCATCTTTTAGCATATGACAGCCACCACACATAAAAACCCACCATAAATAGTAAATCAAACCCCCTTTATCACCCCCTTAGTTAGGGAAAAATAATAACATTGAAAAAAAATTTATTTACTTCCATTTTCCCATTAGGGTTAGGGTTAGGGCTAGGGCTAGGGTTAGTTAGGGCTAGGGTTAGGGCTAGGGTTAGGGTTAGGGCTAGGGTTAGGGCTAGGGTTAGGGCTAGGGTTAGGACTGAGGCTAGGGTTGGAGTTAGAACTGGGGGTTTCCACTGTTTAGCCACATCAGGTGCTCTCCAAATGCAACATGGCGTCTGATCTTAATTCCATCCAATTCTGTATTGAAAAAGTCAAACGGTGCTACTTCCCTTCCAAGCTCTGCCATGCGCCCAAACAGTGGTTTACTCCCACATATGGGATATCAGCGTACTCAGGACAAATTGCACAACAGCTTTTGGGGTCCAATTTCTCCTGGTACCCTTGGGAAAATAAAAAATTGGTGGCAAAAATAACATTTTTGCGGAAAAAAATATGCTTTTTTATTTTTATGGCTCTACGTTATAAACTTCTGTGAAGCACTTGGGGGTTCAAAGTGCTCACCACACATCTAGAAAAGTTCCTTGGGGGGTCTAATTTCCAAAATGGGGTCACTTGTGGGGGGTTTTCACAGTTTAATCACATCAGTGGCTCTCCAAAGGCAACATGACACCCGCAGACCGCTCCATCAAAGTCTGCACTCCAAATCGTCACTACTTCACTTCCGAGCCCCGACGTGTGCCCATACAGTAGTTTTCTCCCACATATGGGATATCAGCGTACTCAAGACAAATTGGACAACAACTTTTGGGGTCCAATTTCTTCTGTTATCCTTGGAAAAATAAAAAAAATTGGGGACTAAAAGATCATGTTTGTGGAAAAAATATGATTTTTTTTATTTTCACGCCCGGGTGTTATAAACTTCTGTGAAGCCCTTGGGGGTTCAAAGTTCTCACCACACATCTAGAAAAGTTCCTTGGGGGGATCTAGTTTCCAAAATGGGGTCACTTGTGGGGGTTTTCACAGTTTAAGCACATCAGTGGCTCTCCAAAGGCAACATGACACCCGCAGACCACTCCATCAAAGTCTGCACTCCAAAACATCACTACTTCACTTCCGAGCCCCGACGTGTGCCCATACAGTAGTTTTCTCCCACATATGGGATATCAGCATACTCAAGACAAATTGGACAACAACTTTTGGGGTCCAATCTCTTCTGTTATCCTTGGAAAAATAAAAAAAATTGGGGACTAAAAGATCATGTTTGTGGAAAAAATATGATTTTTTTATTTTCACGCCTGGGTGTTATAAACTTCTGTGAAGCCCTTGGGGGTTCAAAGTTCTCACCACACCTCTAGATAAGTTCCTTAGGGGGTCTAGTTTCCAAAATGGTGTCATTTGTGGGGGTTTTCCACTGTTTTGGCACATCAGGGGCTTTCCAAACGCGACATGGCGCCCGATCTCAATTCCAGCCAAAAATGTCAAATGTCGCTGCTTCCCTTCCGAGCACTGCCATGTGCCCAAATAGTAGTTTACTCCCACATGTGGGGTATCAGCCTACTCAAGACAAATTGCACAATAACTTTTAGAGTCCTGTTACTCTTGGGAAAATAAAAATTGGGGGTGAAAAGATCATTTTTGTGGAAAAAATATGATTTTTTAATTGTACGGCTGTAAGTTATAAACTTCTGTGAAGCCCTTGGGGGTTGAAAGTTCTCACCACACATCTAGATAAGTTCATTGGGGGTCTAGGTTCCAAAATGGTTTCATTTGTGGGGGGTTTCCACTGTTTTGGCACATCAGGGGCTTTCCAAATGCAACATGGCATTTGATCTCAATTCGAGCCAAAAAAGTAAAATGTCGCTGCTTCCCTTCCTAGCTCTGCCATGCGCCCAAATAGTCGTTTACCCGCACATATGGGGTATCAGCATACTCAGGACAAATTGCACAATAACTTTTGGGGTCCTGTTACCCTTGGGAAAATAAAAATTGTGGGTAAAAAGATAATTGTTTTGGAAAAAATATGATTTTTTAATTGTACGACTTTAAATTATAAACTTCTGTGAAGCCCTCGGGGGTTCAAAGTTTTCACCACATATCTAGATAAGTTCCTTGGGGGGTCAAGTTTCCAAAATGGGGTCACTTGTGGGGGGTTTCCACTGTTTAGGCACATCAGGGGCTATCCAAACATGACGTGGCATCCGATCTGAATTCCAGCCTATTTTGCAGTGAAAAAAATCAAATGGCGCTCTTTCCCTTCTGAGCTCTGCCATGCGCTGAAATAGTGGTTCCCCCACATATCAGGTATCAGCGTACTCAGGACAAATTGCACAATAACTTTTGCGTCCAATTTCTCCTGTTACCCTAGGTATAATAAAAAAAATTGGACCTGAAGTTGACTCCAGAATTAGTGTAAAGTAAATATGTGGGGAATGTTATTTATTAAGTTTTTTTGTGTGCCATATCTCTGTGATTTAAGGGCATAAAAATTCAAATTTGGAAAATTGCGAATTATTCAAAATTTTCACCAAATTTTCGTTTTTTTCACAAATAAACGCAAGTCATATCAAAGAAACTTTATCACTATCATGAAGTACAATATGTCATGAGAAAACAGGGTCAGAATCACCAGGATCCATGGAAGCGTTCCAGAGTTATTACCTCATAAAGGGACAGTGGTCAGAATTGTAAAAATTGGCCCGGTCATGAAAGTGCAAACCACCCTTGGGGTAAAGGGGTTAAAAAAGTATGAATAATACAAAGAAAATATTTTAGACTGAGAATATTATACTCCATTCATTTGCATACTGCAATTTGCAATTTTTTGTTTTTCTCTGCAATGAAAGATTGTTTTTTGCTAAGAAGATTCCAGTGTTCAATGAGAGTTTCAACCATGGTAACACAAAACCCATAAGTATATATGAAATAAAATACCAAACACAGAATTGTAAAAAAAGAATAATGGTCGTGGTGTTTATTTAGGGTAACCATAATAGAGTTTATATTATTCAATAAATTAATACCCAAAATTGCAATAATAAGTTAATGATATAATAAAACCAATCCACCCAGATAGCTGGCGATTTTCCCTCAAATAAAAAATCATGACAAGGAAGGAAACATAAAAAAGAGGGAGAGAGGGTGGGATCTTCTTTCTAGGGCAGCACGGTGGCTGGAGTCCTGGGTTCAAATCCAACCAAGGACAATATCTCCCTGTGATTTTGTGGGTTTCCTCCAGGTTCTACGGTTTCCGACCACACTCCATAGACATTCTGATAGGGAATTTAGATTGTGAGCCCTATCAGGGACAGCGATGATAATGTGTGCAAACTGTAAAGTGCTGTGGAATATGTTAGCGCTATATAAAAATAAAGACTATTATTATTCTTTCTTCTTCTGAGGTGAATGGACTAACTGGCAAAAAGTGGGCTCTTATGCCAAAAATCTTCCCAGTCTTTTATGACACAGTCAATCATATTCCATAAAAAATGCACCAAGAACAGCTGGAAATAACTGGAATGAACCTGCTTGTGACTTCACAGCTTACCAGAATGACTCTTTGACCTCAGTTTGAACATCAGGAAACCATTTTAAAACTCATATTAAAGCAACCCCAAAATAACAGAATGATTAAAATAGGGTCTGTGTTCCCATGAGACCTCCCCTACATTTATATTTGGGGGAGGGCTACCATTATTAAAATTTATAATAGGTGCCAATTAGTGTTGAGCGATACTTTCCGATATTGTGAAATATCGGATCGGATTGGATCGGACCGATACCCAAAAAGTATCAGGTATCGCCGATTCCGATACCGGAAACCCATGCAAGTTAATGGGACAGAAAAATCGGAATTAAAAAAAACCCTTTCTTTACTTGCACATCCAGTTCGGGAGGGGGAAAGTGTGGGCGGTGCATGGGTGGAACCTGTGGGTGTCTGTGTGTTCGGGCGGGGTCTGTACGGGCCTCTCGGGGGTCTGTGCGGGCCTGCCGGAGGTCTGTGCGGGCCTGCTGGGGGTCTGTGAGGGCCTGCCGGGGGTCTGTGCGGGCCTGCCGCGGGGTCTGTGTGGGCTGCCGGGGTCTGTGCGGATCTGCCGGGGGTCGGTGCGGGCTGCCGGGGGTCTGTGCGGGCCTGCCGGGGGTCTGTGTGGGCCTGCTGGGGGTCTGTGTGGGCCTGCCAGGGGTCTGTGCGGGCCTGCCGGGGGTACAGTAGTACAGTAGTAGTCCCATCATCCGGCTAATGTGTTGAATGTAAAAAAAACAAAACATACATACTACATACATACTACATATATACTACATTAATACAACATACATATATACTACATACTACATACATACTTCATATATACTACATTCATACAACATACATACTACATACATACTACATATATACTACATTCATACAACATACATACTACATACATATTTCATATATACTACATTCATACAACATACATACATACTACATACTGCATACATACTTCATATATACTACATTCATGCAACATACATACATACTACATACTACATACTACATACATACTTCATATATACTACATTCATACAACATACAAACATACTACATATATACTACATTCATACAACATACATACATACTACATACTGCATACATATAAACTACATTAATACAACATATGTACATACTACATATATACTACATTTATAAAACATACATACATAGTACATACATAGTACATATATACTACATTCATACAACATACATACAAACTACATACTACATACATACTGCATATATACTACATTCATACAACATACATACATACATAGTACATACTACATACATACAACATACATAAAACATGCTGCATACATACTACATACATACTACATACAATACATTCATACATTCATACAATACATACATATAGACATACTGTACATATAACATGGAGTACATACTCACCATCACTTGTCACTTTGATCCCCGAAGCCAGTGTCATCTGTAAAAAATATTAAAATAACAAACAACTGATATACTCCCTGATCCGCAGAAATCCACGAGTGTCCCACGACAATCTCCTGTGGAGAACAGCAGCATCAGCTGATGCCACCGCTCTCTAGGGGCCCCAGGAATACAATGATGGGAGGTAGGTATCCTTCCGCACTGTATTCCTCCGCCACTGTAAAAAAATAGTCCCTAGTCTCACTTTTGGCATTGCTGTGTGAGAAAGTTCAAACGCAGCTTTTGCCATAAAGTGAGACCAGTGAACTATAGTAACCTCTCAGTGATGCACTGCAGGAGATCGTCGTGGGACACTCGTGGATTTCAGCGGATCATGGAGTATATCGATTGTTTGTTATTTTAATATTTTTTACAGTGAGATGACACTGGCTTCGGAGTTCAAAGTGACAAGTGATGGTGAGTATGTACTCTATGTTATATGTACTGTATGTCTATATGTATGTATTGTATGAATGTATGAATGTATGGTGTGTAGTATGTATGTTGTATGAATGTAGTATATATGTAGTATGTAGTATGTATGTACAGTCATGGCCAAAAGTATTGACACCCCTGCAATTCTGTCAGATAATATTCAGTTTCTTACTGAAAATGATTGCAAACACAAATTCTTTGGTATTATTATCTTCAATTAATTTGTCTTAAATGAAAAAACACAAAAGAGAATGAAGCAAAAAGCAAAACATTGATCATTTCACACAAAACTCCAAAAATGGGCCGGACAAAAGTATTGGCACTCTCAGCCTAATACTTGGTTGCACAACCTTTAGCCAAAATAACTGCGACCAACCGCTTCCGGTAACCATCAATGAGTTTCTTACAATGCTCTGCTGGAATTTTAGACCAGTCTTCTTTGGCAAACTACTCCAGGTCCCTGATATTTGAAGGGTGCCTTCTCCAAACTGCCATTTTTAGATCTCTCCACAGGTGTTCTATGGGATTCAGGTCTGGACTCATTGCTGGCCACCTTAGAAGTCTCCAGTGCTTTCTCTCAAACCATTTTCTAGTGCTTTTTGAAGTGTGTTTTGGGTTATTGTCCTGCTGGAAGACCCATGACCTCTGAGGTAGACCCAGCTTTCTCACACTGGGCCCTAAATTATGCTGCAAAATTTGTTGGTAGTCTTCTGACTTCATAATGCCATGCACACGGTCAAGCAGTCCAGTGCCAGACGCAGCAAAGCAACCCCAAAACATCAGGGAACCTCCGCCATGTTTGACTGTAGGGACCGTGTACTTTTCTTTGAATGCCTCTTTTTTCTCCTGTAAACTCTATGTTGATGCTTTTGCCCTAAAAGCTCTACTTTTGTCTCATCTGACCAGAGAACATTATTCCAAAATGTTTTAGGCTTTTTCAGGTAAGTTTTGGCAAACTCCAGCCTGGCTTTTTTATGTCTCGGGGTAAGAAGTGAAGTTTTCCTGGGTCTCCTACCATACAGTCCCTTTTCATTCAGATGCCGACGGATAGTACGGGTTGACACCGTTGTACTCTCGGACTGCAGCTTGAATTTGTTTGGATGTTAGTGGAGGTTCTTTATCCAACATCCGCACAATCTTGCGTTGAAATCTCTTGTCAATTTTTCTTTTCCGTCCACATCTAGGGAGGTTAGCCACAGTGCCATGGGCTTTAAACTTCTTGATGACACTGCGCACGGTAGACACAGGAACATTCTGGTCTTTGGAGATGGACTTGTAGCCTTGAGATTGCTCATGCTTCCTCACAATTTGGTTTCTCAAGTCCTCAGACAGTTCTTTGGTCTTCTTTCTTTTCTCCATGCTCAATGTGGTACGCACAAGGACACAGGACAGAGGTTGAGTCAACTTTAATCCATGTCAACTGGCTGCAAGTGTGATTTAGTTATTGCCAACACCTGTTAGGTGCCACAGATAAGTTATAGGTGCTGTTAATTACACAAATTAGAGAAGCATCACATGATTTTTCGAACAGTGCCAATACTTTTGTCCACCCTCTTTGTTATGTTTGGTGTGGAATTATATCCAATTTGGCTTTAGGACAATTCTTTTTGTGTTTTTTCATTTAAGACAAATTAAATGAAGATAATAATACCAAAGAATTTGTGTTTGCAATCATTTTCAGGAAGAAACTGAGTATTATCTGACAGAATTGCAGGGGTGTCAATACTTTTGGCCATGACTGTATGTTGTATGAATGTAGTATATATGTAGTATGTATGTAGTATGTATGTATGTATGTTGTATGAATGTAGTATATATATGTAGTATGTATGTATGTATATTGTATGAATGTAGTATATATGTAGTATGTATGTATGTTGTTTGAATGTAGTATATAAGTAGTATGTATGTAGTATGTATGTATGTTGTATGAATGTAGTATATATGTAGTATGTATGTAGTATGTATGTATGTATGTTGTATGAATGTAGTATGTATGTAGTATGTATGCATTATGTAGTATGTATGTATGTTGTATGAATGTTGTATATATGTAGGATGCATGTAGTATGTATGTATGTTGTATGAATGTAGTATATATGTATTATGTATGCATTATGTAGTATGTATGTATGTTGTATGAATGTTGTATATATGTAGGATGCATGTAGTATGTATGTATGTATGTTGTATGAATGTAGTATATATGTAGTATGTATGTATGTTGTATGAATGTAGTATATATGAAGTATGTATGTAGTATGTATGTATGTTGTATGAATGTTGTATATATGTAGTATGTAAGTAGTATGTATGTAGTATGTATGTTTGTTTTTTTTTTTACATTCAACACATTAGCCGGATGATGGGACTACTACTATCCCATCATTGGCTAAAGTGTCAATCATTGTCATTGTAGCAGGCATAGCCCGATGGGACTTGTGGTCCCATCGGACGATGCCTGCACACACACACAACCCCCGGCAGGCCCGCACAGACCCCCGGCAGCCCGCACAGACCCCCGGCAGGCCCGTACAGACCCCCGGCAGCCCGCACAGACCCCTGGCAGGCCCATACAGACCCCCCAGCAGGTCCGTACAGACCCCCGGCAGCCCGCACAGTCCCTTGGCAGGCCCATACAGACCCCCGGCAGGCCCACACAGACCCCCGGCAGGCCCGCACAGACCCCCGGCAGCCCGCACAGACCACCGGCAGGCCCGTACAGACCCCTGGCAGCCCGCACAGACCCCCGGCAGGCCCACACAGACCACTGGCAGGCCCGCACAGACTGCTCATCATGATGCGCACAAAACGTGCATCATGATGACATCATTTCAGCAGTCAATCACAGCCACAACACTGGCTAATTGCATTATGGGAACTTCCGATTCCAGTATTCGATATTTTAAAAATATCGGTACTCGGTATCAGAATTCCGATACAGCGAATATCGGCCGATACCCAATATTTGCTGCATCGGAATGCTCAACACTAGTGCCAATACATTGTCTGGAATTGCATTTACAATAGTTTTTAAATGCCATTGCTCTTTGTATCTCAGAGACCATGCTATTTGACCATTTATTTCCTCCAGTTTCTGTCTAATAATTGCCACTTTGTTGCCAACCACCACACTTTACTTACTGACCCATATCTCAATTGGTTGACCTACTCTTGTGAACAACAGCAATTATTCTATTACGTTAACACTATTCTCTCAGTGACTGACTTGTCAACATAGCACTTGACTTATTGAAATACTATCTTCTTGGTAGAAATGTAAGAGTTCTGCCAGACATTGCCACTTCTAAAATGGATAAAGCAAAATAAAGAGAAAAATGCAAGAGTGACTATGTATTTTTTGTTGATTCTGTCTGAAAATTAACTACTGAGTAGAACAGAGAACAGCTAAACTGCATGAAAATGGGAAACTCTGTCTAGAGTCCAGCCCTGATATCTGGAGAATTTATGCCTTCTGGCATACAGCAGATATTTAAAGGGGTTGTCCACTACTTGGACTACCCTCTCTCATTCCTCATGTTTGGCCCCATTAAACTAAAAACAGCCAGCGTCATTGCAGCAATGTCGGCATTCGCATTCCCGGGTCTCATGTGAGCTTTTATGTCACGTGATCCCTGCGCCTATTCACGGCTGACGTCACGGTCCTTATCTTCGATCAAATCAAACATCAAGAGGAAGTCAGAGAGCAGCAGCAGAACTGGCTTCCTGTTGATGTTCAATACATCTGTAGGCATGAACAGTGAATCTGGCCATGATTGGATACATTTGTTGTAACAACCTCACATCAGCTCCATGAACACCACTGGAACATCGCCAGCACTCGAGGTGATTATAAGTGTTTTTATTTTCACAGGGCCAAAAAATGAGGATGAACAAGGGGTTGTCCTCATAGTAATGACCCCCCCATACGTGACCCCATTTTACAAACTACACCTTTCAATGGATTCACCTAAGGATACAGTGATCGATCTTATTGACAACATGAATGTTTCACTGAAATTTATACCATTGGACAGTATAGAAAATATAATTATATTTTAATCACAAAAAATTAGTTTTAGACCCAGATTTTACATTTTCACAGGGAAAAATGTCATTTTTTTACAAGAATCACAGGCCGCAAAACGTCTCGAACATGTGGACACGGATGATACACTGGGATGTCATCCTTGTGACACATCCCCGGCACCTGAGAAGCAGCGGTACAGTAAGCGCTGTTCCCCGATGCTGGGTGCTGAAGACGACTCTCATCATTCTCCCCTGCTATGCTGGCGATCACCGCGAGCAGATGAGAATGATGTAAGTTATATTCAAGTGATAGCAATGGCAGCAGGCTGCGGCTGATGGGACTATTACTTCAGTTAGCCTACACCTGCTGCCACTAATAACGGCAAGTGCAGGAGTGGCTGATGGGAGTATCCATCAGCCACGACCTGTGCTACAAATAAATAAATTATTTAAAAATCCGGCCTGGGATCCGCTTTATTTTCTATAACCAGCCAGGCAAAACTGACAGTTGGGGGCTGCAACCGTCAGCTGTCAGCTTCAGCAAGGTTGGTTATCAAGAATAGAGGGGTCCCCTCACTGTTTTTTTAATAATTTACATAAATAATTTTAAAAAATGCTGTGGGGTCCCCCCCCATCTTTGACAATCAGCCTTGCTAAAGCTGACAGCTGGGGGCTGGTATTCTCAAGCTGGTAAGGGGCTATTGATATTGACACCCCCAGCCCAAAAATAACAGCTAGCAGCCGCGCAGAAAAGGCACATCTATTAGAAGCGTCAATTGTGGTACCTTTGTATTGTCCGGTGACACCAAAGTCTATAAGCCACCTATTCATTACTAATCCTATAGTTGTATTGTAAATAAAGACACAGCTAGAATAAAGTCTTTTATTAGAAATAAAACACAGTTTTTTTTTATTTAAAAATAAACACAGTTATACTCCCCTTAAGCCTAATTGCACTAAACCCCTTGTCTCCTGTAAGAATACAGAAAAGAAAAAAACAATACAATATCTCTCACCTGTGCATTGCTCTCTCCCATGCAGTAATCCATGTCTGGGGGATTAATAGTTTTCAACCTGCACAGTGCCAAGATGTGACTGTCCAGGCTGAGAACCACTGGTGAATGACCTGCTGCGTGCACAGCATCATTGACCAGCGGTGACATCATCATGGTTACCGCCGGTCAGTGAGGCTGCGTTCTCAGCAGGACTGAAATGTGGTGACCTCAGCACAATGGGAAAAAAGTCAGTGAGGAGGTGACCACAGTTCAAGCTCAGTGAGTTCACAGAAGATCATGGTGATAAATTCTCATGGTAATCTGCTGTGAACTCACTGAGCTTGAACTGTGATGACCTCATGACTGACTTTTTCCCACGGTGCAGAGGTAGTCAGTGGAATTAGTTGTTAGGTGAGTATACTGTAACTGTATATGTTATTTTCAAATAAAATGGAAAAGTGTGTTTTGTTTTTATTTCTAATAAAGGACTTTTAATTGCTGTGTCTTTATTTATCATATAACTAGGCGTCTTATAGACACCTCTCTGTTACTAAGCCGTGGGTTTGATGTCACCACACAATACAAAAGTGTCATCAACCCCACAAATATGAAAATCACTTGCCACCACTACAAGGCAAGTGGGAAGAGCCAGGCAAAGCACCAGAATTGGCACATCTAATTGATGTACCTTTTCTGGGCAGCTGCGGACTGCTATTTTTAGGATGGAAGGATGGCCCCTTACCAGAATGAGGATACCAGCCCCCAGCTGTCAGCTTTAGCAAGGTTGGTTGTCAAAAATGGGGGGAACCCAGTGCCATATTTTAAATTACTTATTAAAAAAAACAGCACGGAGACCACTCTATTCTTGATAACCAGCTTTGCTGAAGCTGACAGCTGAGGGCTGCAGCCCCCATCTGTGAGTTTTGAGTGTCTGGTTTTAGAAAACACAGGGGAACCCACATCTTTTTTCTAAATTTATTTATAAAGAAGGCAATGGGTGATGAATAATTTAATCAGTCGCTCCTGCTGTAACTGTTGTTAGCAGCAAAAGGTGTAGGCTCATGGGGGTAATAGTCCCATCAGCCACTGCCTGCTGTCATTGCTATCACTCGAATATAACTCTCATCATTTTCCCCTTCTCACACAGAGCAGGGGAGAATGATGAGAGCTATCTTCAGCACCCGGTGCCGGGGAACATCGCTTACTGTTCTTCCCTGGCGCCCGTCTGTGCAGTACTAATGAGGCACACATATGGCACACAGTTGCCACAGGTATGCCACAGGTGTTACACACATGGAAACATGGACACTAACATCTCCGGTACCGTTTTTTCTGGTACTGGAAATATTAAAACATGTGAAACTGGCCTTATAGAAAAAATAATTGTTTTGCGTCACTCTATTCTGAGAGCTAAAGACGTTTTATTTCTCTGCTGACGCAGCTGTATGTCACCTTATTTTTTTGCAGAACAAGATTACATTTGCAGTGGTACAATTTTTTGACATTCGACTTTTCAATTGCGTTTTATTTCATTTTTTGCTGGCAATATGATGAAAAAGCATAGTTTTTTTGCCACGCTTTTTATTTTTTAATGCTGCTCACTGAAGGGGGTAAATTGTTTGACAGTGGTATAAAATGGGTCATACCAGATGCGGTGACACCAAATATGTGTACTTTTTAAATACATACTTATTGATATAATTTTTTTCATTTTTTTCATTTATTTTATGATATTTTTAAAAACATTTTTACATTTTTTTAACTTTTTTTTTTAACTTTTACACTTTGTCTCTCTATGGGACTTTAAGTTTTATTACATTGCCCTCTGGTATAGTGCATAGCGACCTTGGGTTGCCATAGCAAATACGAAGCCCTCATGATGCCATTGCAGAGGTGCCAATTTGAAAAGAGAGGGAGCCGCTGCCCTCTCCCAGCCTTCTAAATGCTGCAATGACTATTGAGCACACCATTTAGGAAGTTATGACAGCAGCATAGATGGGCATCGCACAGGAAATCAGTTCCCTGCACTCTTCCATCAAGACAAAGCAATGTTATCGCGTTGTTCTGATGGTCTTCATGGAGACCCCTGGCTGCAAAATGGCCACAGGGTCCTTCAGGGTCCTGCAAGGAATCAGGCGCTGACATGCTTCTTCCCTGCCTGTCAGATGCTGATGTGATACTCTGCTGTGCAGAGAAGCAGATCAGCGATCTGACACCATACAGTGATGTCCCAGGATGGGACAATGTAAAAAGTTTAAAAAAATATTAAAAACTGTAAAAATATATATTTTTTAAATTCCCAAATAAAGAAAAAAGAGAAACAAATATTTTCCAATAAAGACATTTATTTATGTAAATAAAAAAATAAACAATAAAAGTACCCATATTTAGTATCACCATGTCCGTAACGACCCGCTCTATAAAACTGTGCCACTAGTTAACCCCTTCAGTGAAAACTGTAAAAAAGTTAAAGAATAAGGCAAAAAACAATGCTTTATCATCATACTGCTGAACAAAAAGTCAATAAAATGTGATTAAAAAGTTGAATGTAAATAAAAATGATACCGCTGAAAATGCCATCTTGTCCTGCAAAAAACAAGCCATAATACAGCTCCATCAGCAGAAAAATAAAAAAGTTATAGCTTTTAGAATAAAGCGATGCAAAAATAATTATTTTTTCTCTAAAATAGTTTTTATTGTGTAAAAGTGCCAAAAGATAAAAAAAACTATATAAATTGGGTATTGCTGTAATTGTACTGACCCAAAGAATAACGCTGCCTTACCAACTTTACTACAGATGGAACGGTATAAAAAAACAAAACAAAAAGCACTTCCTGAATTGCTGGATTTTGTTCATTCTGTCTCCCACAAATCAGAGTAGAATGCGATAAAAAAAAGTCACGTGCTGAATAAAAACCTCAGCTCGTCCTGCATGAACCAAGCTCTCACACAACTCTGTTGGCTGAAATATGGAAACATTATAGCTCTCAAAATGTGGTGATGGAAAAACTAGTTTTCACAATAAAAAGCGTCTTTTAGTGCGTGAAAGAGGCTAAACATAAAAACCTGATATAAATCTGGTATCGTTGTAATCGCACCAACCCAAAGAATAAAGTCAACTAATTGTTTATACTGGATGAGGAATGATGTAAAAAATAAATAAAACCAATTCTTCACATGCTCTTGATTTTTTCATTCTGCCTCCCAAAGATTGCAATAAGGCTCGGCACACATTTATCCTGCGCTCTGCACTGAGCGCTTATATCGGGGTTTCTGTGTAAATCTCTGAAATAGGTTATTCAGATGGAATCTCTGGCAGAAGATTCCCTATAATGAGGCAGATGGAGGCGCTGTGGACGCCATAGGACCTGTGATCTGTTGGTGTCCTTCTTTTTAGGATTGCATAAAAGTGCCATTTGTGCACTTCTGAAAAGAAAGACACCGCTGAACACAGGCCAGACAGAGTTCAGGGTAACTCTGTTGCCTCATTATAGTGAATGGATCCATCAGGGGTTTTATCTGTCACATCTCTCAGAGATTTAGATGTAAACCCCGATATAAGTGCTCAATGTAGACCACTGATTAAATGTGATCATAAATGTTATGTAAAATGTTCCCAATAAAAGCTTCAACTCAATCCACAAAAAGGCAAGTCCCCTCTCAGGTCTGTCTTCTTTTAATGGAAATATAGGGGCTTCCATGTTACTGGTAGCACAAAGACTGGAAAAGCTAAATGGCTCCTCGCACCACAAAAGAAATTCTGCAAATTCTCAGCTTCCAAATCCAAATGCCTCCTCCCTTCTGAGCCCCAGTGTGCCTAAAACACATTTAGCACCCACATGTTTTGCATTTCTGTAGTGAAGAGAGCCCACCTAATTTAAGGTGTGTAACTCCAGAAGCATGAGTTGGGCATAATATACTGGTCAGTACAATGGCAGTTTGCAATTTTCACTCAGCAACATCCACTGCTACTTGTTTCTGGAAAACACCCATGGAGTAAAATTCATCACTACACCTGTAGAAAAATTCCCAAAGGGAAGAGCTTTTTCCTGCACTTAAGGGCTCTGTATATGGAGTCCAAAAACTATTCTAGGAAAATCTGCATTCCAGGAGGCAAATAGCGCTCCATTCCTCCTGAGTCTCTCCGTATGGCTAAGCAGTTCTGTACAGCCACCTATGGGGTATTTATGAATTCAGTAGAAATTGTGGGACAAGTTTTGGTGCCATTTTTGACACAATATTGGTGGTAAAAATCTAAATAATTTTTTCTTCACTGCCTAATGGCATAAAATTCTGTGGTGTCAATATAATCACTACACCCCTAGATGGATTCATTGAGTGGTTTAGTTTGTAAAATGCAGTCACTTATGGGGGCTCTGCTCTTCTGGCATCTCAGTGGCTCTGCCAATGTGACATGGCGCCCTCAAACCAGTGCAGCAAAATTTGCACTGTAGTATGGCGCTGCTTCCGACCTGAGCTTTGCACTGCGCCTCAAAAGTAGTTTTTGACCACATATCGGGTATCGGTGAAATCAGGAGAAATTGCAAAACAATTTTTTGGGTCCATTTTCTCCTGTTACCCTCAAAAAAATACAAAGTTTGGAGCTAAAAAAGATTTTTGCCGGAAAAATTTAATTTGTTTTCTTCATGTCTTAACGTTATAAACTTCTGTGAAGCCCCAGGGGGTTCAAGGTGCTCAATACATATCTAGATAAGTTCACAAAGGGGTCTAGTTTCCAAAATCGTGTCACTTGTTGACGGTTTCCACTCTTTAGGCACATCAGCAGCTCTCCAAAAGCGACATGGCATCCGCTAATTATTACAGTAAATTTTGCATTCAAAAAGTGAAATGGCACTTCTTCCCTTCCAATCCCTGCCATGCACCCAAACAGTTGTTTTCCTCCAGATATTGGGTATCTGCGCACTCAGGAGAAATTGCATAACAAATTGTATGGAGCAATTTCTCCTTTTACCCTAATGAAAATGCAAAATTTAGGCTACTTTCACACTTGCGTTTTTTTGCTGCCCGTTTTTTTGCTGCCCGTTTTTTGCGCAAACAAATGCATGAAAAAATGCATTATGCGTTTGTGTGCGTTTTTTTGCTGGTTTTGGTGCATTTTTTTTAAAAAAACGCATGCATTTTTTTGGGCATATGTGCGCATTACAATGTGCACGTATGCGCACTCATAGACTTTTATGGGTGTTTTGCATTTTTTTGGGGCAAGTTGGATGCACAAAAAATGCAACAGGATGTATTTTGTGCGCCCGAACGCGCACTGCAGAAAAACGCATGCGCATACAAACGCGTACGTGCACATATGTATGCGCACTTATGCGCACCCATGTTAAATGATCCCAGCAAAGAGCAAACAGATGAACGGCATACAAATCACCACATTACCAGATGGAGCTATTTATCTGAAGTATTGCGGCATATAATTCAGTCAAAAAATGGAGGTGCTTGCATGAAAAAACATGAATATTTCAATGTGAAGCGAAAAAAGAAGAAATATGCAGCACTCGCCGATATAGCTGAAAAACTGTGCATCTTTATTTCACATAAATTCCATCAATAGATGTGTGGACATGCAGGACGTTAGAGGAATGCAAGGGGAGGGAGGTTCGCGATTACTCGCTTCTACAGGTCCAGGACCTGGACTGCATGTCCACACATCTATTGATGGAAATTATGTGAAATAAAGACGCACAGTTTTTCAGCTATATCAGTGAGTGCTTCATATTTCTTCTTTTTTCGCACCCATGTTAAAGTATAGGGGAAAAAACGCATGCGTTTTTTTGCGCTAAAAAGCAACGCAAAAAAATGCAAGTGTGAAACCAGCCTTAGAGCTCAAAAAGATTTATCTGTGAAAAATGTATTTTTTTTTATTTTCACGGCTGTATGTTATAAACTTATATGAAGTACCTGTGGGTTCAAGGTGTTCAATGCACATCTAGATAAGTTCACTAAGGGGGTCTAGTTTCCAAAAGGGTCTCTCTTGTTGGGAGTTTCCACTGTTTAGGTACATCAGGGGCTCTCCAAACATGACATGGTGTCTGCTAATTATATGGTGTCTGCCAGCAAATTTTACATTCAAAAGGTGAAATGGCGCTCCTTCCCTTTAAAGCCCTGCCATGTGCCCAAACAGTAGATTTCCTCCACATATGGGATATCAGCATGCTCAGGATAAATTGCATAGCAAATTGTATGGTCCATTTTCTCCTGTTATCATTTCGAAAATAAAAAAAAGATCTAAAAGAAATGTTTGTGAAAGAAAAGTAAATGTTTATTTTTTCCTTCCACATTCCAAAAATTCCTGTGAAGCACCTTAAAGGTTAATAATCTTCTTGAATGTGGCTTTAAGTACCTTAAAGGGTGCAGTTTTTAGAATGGTGTCACTTTTGGGTATTTTCTGTCATATAGAGCCCTCAAAGTCACTTCAAGTGTGAGGTGGTCCCTAAAAAAAGATATAAAGTAGACATGTGGGAAGTTTTATATATTAACTATTTTGTGCGATCTGTTTCTCTGATTTAAGGGCATAAAAAAGAAAAATTTAAAAATTGCAAAATCTTCAAAATTTTTGCCAAAATGAAAAATTTAAAAATTGCAAAATCTTCAAAATTTTTGCCAAATTTCCGTTTTTTTCACAAATAAATGCAAGTCATTTCAAAGAAATGTTACTACTATCATGAAGTACAATATGTCACGATAAAATAATATCATTAACAGTAGGATCCATTGAAGTGTTCCAGAGTTATGACCTCATAAAGTGACATTGGTCAGAATTGTAAAAATTGGTCTGGTCAGGAAGGTGAAAACAGGCTTCGGGGTGAAGGGGTTAACATTGATGAGGTATCCTTAGGATAGGCGTCAATGTCTAATTGATCAAAGTGCAACACCTGACAATCCCAGCTGACCAGCTCGGTGTCAGCCAGAACTTTACCAGTTATGGAGCTGCATTGTGCAGTTCTGCCTTCTCTATAGTGGCTCTGTACCTGGCCAAGGCCAGGTATTCCTTCACAACTGTTGCACCCCCACCAATCAGTCATTGATGACCTATTCATAGGTCATCAATATTAACCCCTTCACCCCCAAGGGTGGCTTGCACGTTCATGACCGGGCCAATTTTTACAATTCTGACCACTGTACCTTTATAAGGTCATAACTCTGGAACGCTTCCATGGATCCCGGTGATTCTGACATTATTTTCTCGTGACATATTGTACTTCATGTTAGTGGTAAAATTTCATTCAAATAAAGCTTGCAATGTGTTACCATCTTTTCAGTTAGCCATTAAAAGGTATCAACTACTGAGGACTCTCAATCCTGAATATTTTTCATTCAAATAACTTGCATTTATTTGTGAGAAAAACGGAAATTTGGCAAAAATTTTGAAAATTTCGCAATTTTCCAACTTTGAATTTTTATGCCCATAAATCACAGAGATATGGCACACAAAAAAACTTGATAACTAACATTTTCCACATGTTTACTTTACATCAGCACAATTTTGGAACCAAAATTTTTTTTTGTTAGGAAGTTATAAGGGTTAAAAGTTGACCAGCGATTTCTCATTTTTACAACACCATTTTATTTTTAGGACCACATCACATTTGAAGCCACTTTGAGGGGTCTATATGATAGAAAATACCCAAAAGTGACACCATTCTAAAAACTGCACCCCTGAAGGTGCTCAAAACCACATTCAAGAAGTTTATTAACCCTTTAGGTGCGTCACAGGAATTTTTTTGAATATTTAAAAAAAAAAATGAACATCTAACTTTTTTTCACAAAAAAAATACTTCAGGTTCAATTTTTTTTATTTTACCAAGGGTAACAGAAGAAATTGGACTGCAAAAGTTATTGTGCAATTTGTTCTGAGTACGCTGATACCTGACATGTGGGGGGGAACGACTGTTTCGGCGCATGGCAGAGCTCAGAATGGAAGGAGCGCCGTTTGACTTTTTCAATGCAAAATTGGCTGGAATTCAGATCGGACGCCATGTCACGTTTGGAGAGTCCCTGATGTACCTAAACAGTGGAAACCCCCTACAAGTGACCCCATTTTGGAAACTAGACCCCCCAAGGAACTTATCTAGATATGTGGTGAGAACTTTGAACCCACAAGGGCTTTACTGAAGTTTATAACGTACAGCGGTACAATTAAAAAATCATATTTTTTCCACAAAAATGATCTTTTCACCCCAATTTTTATTTTCCCAAGGGTAACAGGACCCTAAAAGTTATTGTACAATTTGTCCTGAGTACACTGATACCCCACATGTGGGGGTAAACCACTATTTGGGCGCATGGCAGAGCTCGGAAGGGAAGCAGCGCCATTTGACGTTTTTGGCTGGAATTGAGATCGGACACCATGTCGCGATTGGAAAACCCCTGATGTACCTAAACAGTGGAAACCCCCCACAAATGACACCATTTTGTAAACTAGACCCCCCAAGGAACTTATCTAGATGTGTGGTGAGCACTTTGAACCCCCCAGTGCTTCACAGAAGTTTATAACGCCCGGGCGTGAAAATAAAAAATTCATATTTTTTCCACAAACATGATCTTTTAGTCACCATTTTTTTATTTTCCCAAGGGTACCAGGAGAAATTGGACCGCAAAAGTTGTTGTCCAATTTGTCCTGAGTATGCTGATACCCCATATGTGGGAGAAAACTACTGTATGGGCACACGTCAGGGCTCGGAAGGGAAGTAGTGACGTTTTGGAATGCACACTTTGATGGAATGATCTGCGGGTGTCATGTTGCCTTTGGAGAGCCCCTAATGTACCTAAACAGTGGAAACCCCCTCAAATGACCCCATTTTGGAAACGAGACCCCCTAAGGAACTTATCTAGATGTGTGGTGATCACTTTGAACCCCCAAGGGCTTCACAGAAGTTTATAATGTCCGGGCATGAAAATATAAAAATCGTATTTTTTCCACAAACATGATCAATTAGTCCCCAATTTTTTTATTTTCCCAAGGGTAACAGGAGAAATTGAACCCCAAAAGTTGTTGTCCAATTTGTCCTGAGTACGCTGACGCCCCATATGTGGGAGAAAACTACTGTATGGACACACGTCGGGGCTCGGAAGGGAAGCAGTGACGTTTTGGAATGCAGACTTTGATGGAATGGTCTGCGGGTGTCATGTGCGTTTGGAGAGCCCCTGATGTACCTAAACTATTGAAACTCCCCACAAGTGACCCCATTTTGGACACTAGACCCCCCACGGAACTTATCTAGGTGTGTGGTGAGCACTTTGAACCCCCAAGTGCTTCACAGAAGTTTATAACGCTCGGACGTGAAAATAAAAAAAATCATTTTTTTTCCACAAAAATGATATTTTTGCCCCCAATTTTTTATTTTCCTAAGGGTAACAGGAGAAATTGGACCCCAAAAATTGTTTTTAATTTGTCCTGAGTAGGCTGATACCCTACATGTGGGGTAAAACACTGTTTGGGCGCATGGCAGAGCTTGGAAGGGAAGGAGCACCATTTGACTTTTTCAACTCAGAATTGGCTGGAATTGAGATCACACGTCATGTTGCATTTGGAGAGCCCCTGATGTGCCCAAACAGTGTAAACCCCCAATTCTAACTCCAACCCGAACCCCAACACACCCCTAACCCTAATCTCAGCCCTAACCCTAACCCTAGCCCTAACCCTAGCCCTAACCCTAGCCCTAACCCTACCCTAATGGAAAAATGGAAATACATAAATTTTATTATTTTTCCCTAACTAAGGGGGTGATAACGGGGGTTTGATTTACTATTTATGGCAGTTTTTATGTTTGCCAGCTGTCGCATGCTAAAAGACGCTTTTTATTGTAAAAATAGTTTTTGCATCACCACATATTGAGCGCTATAACTTTTCCGTATTTTGACTCACCAACTCATGTGAGGTCTTATTTTTTGTGGGACGAGTTGACGTTTTTATTGGTACCATTTTCGGGCATGTGACATTTTTTGATGGCTTTTTATTCTGATTTTTGGGACGCAGAATGAGTAAAAACCAGCGTTTCATGAATTTCTTTTGGGGGGGTGCGTTTACACCGTTCCGCGTGCGGTAAAATTGATAAAGCGGTTTTATTCTTTGGGTTAGTATGGTTACAGCGATACCTCATTTAGGTCGTTTTTTATGTTTTGTCGGTTTTATGCAATGAAAACTATTTTATATAAAAAATAATTATTTTTGCATCGCTTTATTCTGCGAGCTATAACTTTTTTATTTTTTTGCAGATGATGCTGTGTGGCAGCTTGTTTTTTGCGGGACAAGATGACGTTTTCAGCGGTACCATGGATATTTATATGCGTCTTTTTGATCGCGCGTTATTACACTTTTTGTTTGGCGGTATGATAATAAATCATTATTTTTTGCTTCGTTTTTTATTTTTATTTTTTAAGGGGTTCGCTAAAGGGGTTAACTAATGGGACAGTTTTATAGGGCAGGTCGTTACGGACGCGGCGATACCAAATATGTGTACTTTTATTGTTTTTTTTTTTTATTTCCAAAAAATGAATTTATTGGGGAATATTTTTTCTTTTTTTTTAATTTATTTAGCGATTTTTTTTAAATTAGTTTTACACTTTTATTTTTTTTTTCTTTTACTTTATTACAATGTCCCAGGGGGGACATCACTGTCCTGTGACAGATCGCTGATCTGTCACATCACAGATCACAGTGACAGATCAGCGATCTGTCACAGGCAGTGCAGAAGGCTTCCTCATGCCTGCGCTTTGCCGGCGATACCTAATATGTGTACTTTTATTGTTTTGTTTATTTTTTATTTCCAAAAAATGGATTTATTTGGGGGAATATTTTTTTTTTTTCTAATTTATTTGGCGATTTTTTTAAAATTATTTTAACACTTTTTTAAATTTTTTTTTTACCTTTATTAAATAGTCCCAGGTGGGACATCACTGTTCTGTGACAGATCGCTGATCTGTCACATCACAGATCACTGTGACAGATCAGCGATCTGTCACAGGCAGTGCAGAAGGCTTCCTCATGCCTGCGCTTTGCAGGCACTGAGGAAGCCAGCTTCCTGCAGGCCCCCGTCGCCATCTTGGATTCGGGGGCCTGCAGGAAAGGAGCCCCCCGCAGCAGCGCTGCACATTGCGCTGCCGTGGGGGGCTCAGGGAAGCACGGAGGGAGCCCCTTCCCTGCTGATGCTTCCCTTTAACCCCCGGTACACCGCGATCATGTTTGATCGCGGTGTGCAAGGGGTTAACGTGTCGGGGGCGGTCCGTGACCGCCCCTGACACATTGTGCCGGGTGTCAGCTGTGATAATCAGCTGACACCCGGCCACGATCAGCGGTGCTCACCACGTGGGCGCAGCTGATCGCGGTAGACGTACTATCCCGTCCATGGGCATAGGGGCCCGGGTCCCATGGACTGGATAGTATGTCGGATGTCAGGAAGGGGTTAAAGTAGCAGACAACCTGTTTAAGTTAACTAAGTTAACTTAAATTCTCAAAAAAATGTTATGTTTGCAATGACTTCTTCCCAATCCCATATACAGTGGGTAAGAAAAATATTCAGACCTCTTTATATGTTTCTCTCTTTGTTTCATTGCAGCCATTTGGTAAATTCAAAAAAGTTCATTTTTTTCTCATTAATGTACAGTCTGCACACCATCTTGACTGAAAAAAACAGAAATGTAGAAATTTTTGCAAATTTATTAAAAAAGAAAAACTGAAATATTTCATGGTCATAAGTATTCAGACCCTTTGCTCAGTAATGAGTAGAAACACCCTTTTGCGCTAGTACAGCCATGAGTCTTCTTGCAAATGATGCAACAAGTTTTTCATACCTGGATTTGAGGATCTTCTGCCATTCTTCCTTGCAGATACTCTCATGTTCCGTCAGGTTGGATGGTGAACGTTGGTGGACAGCCATTTTCAGGTCTCTCCAGAGATGCTCAATTGGGTTTAAGTCAGGGCTCTGGCTGGGCCAGTCAAGAATGGTCACAGAGTTGTCCTGAAGCCACTCCTTTGTTATTTTAGCCATGTACTTAGGGTCATTGTCTTGTTGGAAGGGGAACCTTCGGCCAAATCTGTGGTCTAGAGCATTCTGGAAGAGGTTTTCATCCAGGATATGTCTATACTTGGCCACATTCATGTTTCCTTCAATTGCAACAAGTCATCCTGCCCTCCAGCTGAAAAAACACTCCCATAGCATGTTGCTGCCACCATGTTTCACTGTTGGGATTGTATTGGGCAGGTGATGAGCAGTGCCTGGTTTTCTCCACACATACCACTTAGAATTATCATCAAAAAATTCTATCTTCATCTCATCAGACCAGAGAATCTTATTTCTCATAGTCTGTGAGTCGATAATGTGTTTTAGCAAACTCTATGCGGGCTTTCATATGTCTGGCACTGAAGAGAGGCTTCTGTCAGGCCACTCTGCCATAAAGGCCCGACTGGTGGAGGGCTGCAGTGATAGTTGACTTTGTGGAACTTTCTCTGATCTCCCTACTGCATCTGTGGAGCTCAGCCACAGTGATCTTGGGGTTCTTCTTTACTTCTCTCACCAAGGCTCTTCTCCCACAATTGCTCAGTTTGGCTGGATGGCCAGGTCTAGGAAGACTTCTGATGGTCCCAAACTTCTTCCATTTAAGGATTATGGAGGTCACTGTGCTCTTAGGAGCCTTGAGTACTGCAGAAATTCTTTTGTAACCTTGGCCAGATCTGTGCCCTGCCACAATTCTGTCTCTGAGCTCCTTGACCAGTCATTTGACCTCATGATTCTCATTTGGTCTGACATGCACTGTGAGCTGTGAGGTCTTATATAGACAGGTGTGTGCCTTTACAAATCAAGTCCTATCAGTTTAATTAAACACAGCTGGACTCCAATGAAGGAATAGAACCATCTCAAGGAGGATCACAAGGAAATGGACAGCATGTTAACTATGAGTGTCTGAGCATAGGGTCTGAATACTTATGACCAGATGATATTTCAGTTTTTCTTTTTTAATAAATTTGCAAAAATGTCTACATTTCTGTTTTTTTTCACTCAAGATGGAGTGCAGAGTGTACATTAATGAGAAAAAAATGAACTTTTTTGAATTTACTAAATAGCTGCAATGAAACAAAGAGTGAAAAATGTAAAGGGGTCTCAATACTTTCTGTACCCACTGTATTTCTTCTACAATTAGAACAATTGTAAATTATTATAAAGAATATATACAGTATATGTTTGTAACTTGTTTGTTCCAATCAAGGTTCCAGCATTTTTATCTGTATTCTATTATCTTCGGCGTTTACTTTTCATCCTTGTAACAAGAAATAAAATGAAGATAGATGTAAATGTGTGCAGCTTAGTGCTAGTGAGTGCCATCTGCTTGATTGTTCTTTTCTAAGTGTACAATTAAATTGGAAAAAAGAAAAAAAAGTAATTTACAGACAAGACTAGCTAAAAAAGCTTCCTTAGCAAAATCCAAACACTAATGACATAAAATTCATGCTAATGCTGTTAAGATATAGCATCACGTGCCATCAGAACGTGTACACACTAATCTAAATTTCCTGCTATAAATAGTTTTCATAAAAAAGAAATCATAATGGAAAATGTCATTATGACAGGAAAAACCATTGTTTGAAGTTTTGATAGTTGTTTTGTGTATGTATATATTTTTCTTATGTAAAACTAACACAGTATGGGTTTCTAATATTTATGAGTGGATCTGACATAATTTGAATTTGCCAAATTATGCTTATTTCTTGGAAATTTTGATTTACTTTGAAGATAGAATAGCTCTTATTATGCCTTGTTGTGTCTCCAGACACCAAAACATAATAAATGTAAGATATAAAAACATAAAATATAACCCTTACACTCACTTCATCAGTCACCTGTCTAGTTCCTCCACTGATTACTTCCTGCTATCCAGTTCTCAGAGCTTCCTGTTCTTTCTCTGTTGCTATCCATATTTTATGGCCTGTTCAATCTCTTCCGGTACCACTGGTCATGACCAGGCCTTGGAGACCATTGTATGTTGCACTCCATGATGTCACAGACCCAATCACAGTGCAAAGATTATTTGCCAGGCCATGAAACGCCGCAACCATCTTTGTTGTGGTCGTGCAGTGATTGGCTGGCCGCACAGCATCATCAGGAGTATAAGGGAACGGACGCTGCCCTGCTCACCGCATTCAGCCCTGGATTGAGATAGTGTAGGGAGAGCGGCTGCCTTGATAGGGTCTGAATTGGGCATTTCTCAGTTAGTGTGGGGTCTACCATCCTAAATACTCACATTCAGCTAAACCAACAGACCTTTTAAGGACTAATTCCGAAGTATATAGTTTCCAGTGTTAGGCAGGCAGGGGCGGTGTACATCGCTGTATACACATCAGTGCAAGGCCTCCAGGCACTGTATGTGTGTGTATAGAGCATTGCATATATCATATCTGTGCATGGTGAAATTTTGGCCAGTTTATGACTTTTTTCTCTTTTGTGCCTGGCTGTTAGGCTGGTTTCAGACTAGGGCATTTTACATGCAGCGCACGCCGCCGCTAAGCCCCGCCCCGTCCGATCATTTCCTCCTACTATCACTTACGGCTGCATGCGATCTGCGCACCCTATCTTTAGCATAGGGTGTGCAGACTGTGCACTGGCCGTGCGCTAGTAGGAGTTTTGCATGCGCTGCACACTTTTGAAAGTGCGCCGGTGTGCGCCGAATGCACCATGTTGCATTTTGGTGCGCTCGGCGCACCTTCAAAAGTGCGCAGCACACGCAAAAATCCTACTAGCGCACGGCCAGCGCACGGTCTGCGCACCCTATGCTAAAGATAGGGTGTGCAGGTCGCATGCAGCTGTGTGCAATAGTAGAAGGAAATGACCAGACGGGGCGGGCAGGGGACGGGGCTTAGCGGCGCCGTGCGCTGCATGTAAAATGCATGAGTCTGAAACTAGCCTTAGTTTTGCTTCACTAAAGCAGTATTTAGGCCAAAAAAAAAGGCCACACATTTTTTGGTGCAGTATCTTTGTGCCAGCTCTTATCTGTGCATGGTGAAATTTTGGCCAGTTTACGGCTTTTTTCTCTCTTGTGCCTGGCTGTTAATTTTGCTTCAATAAAGCAGTATTTACAGTAGGCCAAAAAAAAAGGACACTCAGACCATATGACATTCTCCCAATATTCTTTTGCTCTCTAGCAAACTTTAGACGGGCCCGGACATGTACTGGCTTAAGCAAAGGGACACGTCTGACACTGCAGGATCTGAGTCCCTGGCGGTGTAGTGTGTTACTGATGATAGCCTCTGTTATGGTGGTGCCAGCTCTATGTCATTCACTAGGTCTCCTCTTGTGGTTCTGGGATTTTTGCTCACCGTTCTTGTGATCATTTTGACCCTATGGGGTGAGATCTTGCATGGAGCACCAGATTGAGGGAGATTATCAGTGGTCTTGTTTATCTTCCATTTTCTCATTAATGCTCCCACAGTTGATTTCATCACACCAAGCTGCTTGCCTGTTGCAGATTCAATCTTGCCAGTCTGGTGCAGGGCTACAATTTTGTTTCTGGTGAACTTCGATAGCTCTTTGGAGTGGGACTGTTTGAGGTTGTGGACAGGTGTCTTTTATGTTGATAACAAGTTTAAACAGGTGCCATTACTACAGGTAATGAGTGGAGGAAAGAGGAGCCACTTAAAGAAGAAGTTACAGGTCTGTGAGAGCCAGAAATCTTGCATGTTTTTAGGTGACCAAATACTTATTTTCCCCCAAAATTTACAAAACAAATCTTGCCAAATCAGACAACGTGATTTTCGGGATTTGTTTTCTCATTTTGACTCTCATAGTTGTGGTCTACCTATAATGTCGATTACAGGCCTCTCTCATTTTTTTAAGTGGGAGAACTTGCACAACTGGTGGCTGACTAAATACTTTTTTCCCCACTGTATGAAGTGTCTACAGTTGCCGCAAATAGCACTGTGAGTGGCTGCTGTAAGCACGTCCTAGTACTCTGATTGACATCTGGCATGGATACAGCAGCCACTTACTGTATAGTGCTATGAGCGGCAACTATAGACACTTCTTATACACCTCTATGACTGAAAATCGGTGGCTCCTGTGATGAATAATGTCCATTTTTTCCCATGAGCTGCACTTTCAGTATAGTGATCTGGCACATTTCTAACACTATTAACTTGCAGATTAACCCTACATCTGCAGATTAATAGCGTTATCCGACATGATAGGTTCCCTTTAAAGGGGTTGTTCACTACTCAGATAACCCATCTTAATCCATATGTTTTCCCCTTGTAAAATAACACACTAGGATCACCGTTAATACAACACCAGTGGTGAGTAGAAAAGGGAGAAAATAGCATACGGATTAAGATGGGGTTGCCCGAGTAGTGGAAAAAAATCCCTTTACGGAGTTAAAAGCAGCTGACGGAGTTCAGTTTCACCCATGGCTACAAGAATAAGATCCTGGTTGCAACCATGCCCCAGCCCTGACAGCCCGCTCAGTATTAGGGCCGGCTGTCAGTCAGTGCAGGGGCATAGCTACAGCTGCTGGTCACTATTCACTGAGCCGTTACTGAAGCCACCCAGCTGCACCTCTGTGGCTGAAAGCCTGAGGCTGCAGAGATGATTAAAGTTCACTTTCTCCTGGCAGCGGGGCTCTAAGTGCGATGGCCACAGAACTTCAGAACACTCTTGACCTGCAGATTAACCCTATATCTACAGGTTAATAGCGTTTATTTTACTAGACAGATTCCATTTTAAGTGCTTGTCTGGTTTCTAACATTAGTTTGCAGTCAGTCTATTTGAACGTAGACCGTGAAATAGTGACAGTAGTATAAATGCATAGAAGCAGAATTTACAGTGGTGCGCTGTATCTCAGAGCAAGGGGCCTTTTCTTGTTGTGTATAAAATGTGGCTTATGTGGGGGATGGGAGTAGACTGAAAATACTTGGGGCAAAAGACCCTGCACACTGTGTGCCCCTCCATCTTAGAAATTTTGCTTGCATCATGTATTTAGAGAATAGATACGTGAGAGGTGGGAGTTAGCAAGCGCCACCACTAAGCAAGCTCCTCTTTGGCAGACCTGAATGAAGGTAGACGTGACTTCAACTTTCATAAGATGCGTCCGTGTATGCTTGGTTTTGCCAGATGTCAT
The DNA here is from genome assembly GCF_039654945.1 of Dendrobates tinctorius. Taxonomy (NCBI): domain Eukaryota; kingdom Metazoa; phylum Chordata; class Amphibia; order Anura; family Dendrobatidae; genus Dendrobates; species Dendrobates tinctorius. The sequence goes on along the minus strand of NW_027361910.1, from coordinate 16,571,734 downwards.
GTGGCCGGGGCAAGCCTAGCATCATTCGAAAGAAACCATCTGCGGCCACGGTGGTAAAAATTTAAACGTGTCAGGGCAGGCCTAGGCATCTAGCATCATGTAAACCACCTGCGGCCATGATGGTGACAATTTCAAATGTAAGGAGGTGGATCGGACCACAGGTACCTGCATGCTGGGTCCGGAACTTGAGAGGCTGCATCCTCTGTCCCCGGGAGGAAGGATTAGGGAGGCAGAGCTTCCCCTGCAGTCTGGGGGAAGCTTGAGGGAGACGGAGCTTCCTGGAGTGACAGGAGGGCGGTGGGAATGTGAAAAGAGCATGCAGCATCAGCAGGATAATATATAATCCGCCTGTGTTACAGTAGATTGATGGACATGAAGCTGTAGATTACACATTGGACACTTACTTTGCATACTATGCTATATTTGGAATGAAATCTGACTTATCTGAGCCGCACATGCCCATCTTTAATCTTTATTTCACTTAAGTAAACTGAATGTTTTGAACATTCATGTCTTTTATATCCATTGGGCACTTGATAAGAAATACATTTTCTCACCAAAGACTTCTAATACTTGAAATCATGAATTATTCTATGTGTATTCAAAACTGAGCTTAAAACTATCAAAGTGCCATATGTATAAATATGCATAAATGTTTGGAATTGGCACCATGTGTGCCTCCCAAAAGGATTTAAAATTAAAGGCAATGTAGCTGGTATTATAAATACATTTAAGTTCTTAATTTCTTAATTTTTAACTACTGTCTAGCATTATACTGCTAACCCAATTGGCCTACATTTGAGATAGACGAATCATTTAGTTCTCTCTGTTAAAGAGAATCTGTCACCAGATTTTTGCTATGTGATCTGAGCGTAGCATAATTTATGGACAGAGACCCTGATTGCAGCGATGTATTACTTACTATACTAACTATTGCAGTTTTCATAAAATCACTGTCTTCTCTGCTGCTGCTCAATCAATTCTCTGAATGCTGAGCGCTGTACAACCAGGACCACATCATTGATTTCTGTGTACTCTATGTATAGGCAGAATAGACAGGGGCACCTCAAGGTACAGTTCTTGCCCCTTTTCTCTTCACACTGTACACTGCGGATTTTAGGTGCAACTCATCTAGCTGCTACTTGCAGAAGTATTCTGATGACTCTGCAATAGTAGGCCTCATCACAGGAGGTGATGAAAGAGAGTACAGAGACACTAACCAGGCTTTTGTGGAGTGGTGTCAGAGGAGCCACCTTAGGTTAATTCCGGGAAGACCAAGGAATTGGTGGTGGACTTTCGCAAGGGCAAAAATCCACCAGTAGTGGTGAACATTCAGGGAAATTACATTGAGATAGTCAACACCTATAAGTACCTTGGTGTGATCCTCAATAATAAGCTTGACTGGGCCCATCACTTGAATGCAGTGTACAGGAAGAGCCAAAGCAGGCATTATCTGCTCAGAAGGCTGAAAGCCTTCGGAGTTAGAGGGGCACTCAACTCTGTTGTGGCATCAGTCATCTTCTTTGGTGTGGCATGCTGGGGTAGTGGCATATCAACCAGGGATAGGAATAGGCTGGACAAACTGATTAGAAGGGCCAGCTCTGTCCTGGGATGCCCCCTTGATCCAGTTCAGGAAGTAGACGACAGGAGGATACTGGCCAAGGTGAGCTACATGGTGCAGAATGATTCCCATCCCATGCATGAGACCGTGACAAAGATGTGCAGTACTGTCAGTGACCGGCTACTTCATCCTAAATGTGAGAGGGAGCGCTATCGAAAGTCCTTCCTTCCTGCTGCAGTTAGGCTGTATAACCAGCACTGTCCAAAACGGAGAACGACCCAAACAGTGAACTGATAGATCCAAAGTTGTGACAGTCCGGTTACATTTTTTTTTTCTTCCCCGTATATGTACCTACCTACTGTCAATGTAATGCCTTTATGCATCTGTATCTGTACTTGTTCCTGCCTTGCTACTGTAATGCTCTGAATTTCCCCATGGTGGGACGATTAAAGGATTATCTTATCTTATCTTAGAAAGCTGCCAATCAGTGGTGAGGGCAGGGTTGCACAAAGCCGGCACAAGAGAACTAGTCCTCTTGTAATAATCTCCTGCTGATAAAACAATGATTTTATTGAAACTGTGGCAAGCTGTTCAGTAAGTGACACATCACTGGAAACAGGGTCTCTGCCGCTTATCATATCTCAGATTACATAGTAAAATCCCGCTGACAGATTCCCTGGCAAGGCAGAAAGGGTCTGACCAGGTTTTATAGGGAGATTAGAAAAAACTTTTTGACAGTTAGAGTGATCAATGAGTGGAACAGGCTGCCACGAGAAGTGGTGAGTTCTCCTTCAATGGAAGTCTTCAAACAGAGGCTGGACAGACATCTGACTGGGATGATTTAGCGAATCCTGCTTTGAGCAGGGGGTTGGACCAGATAGCCCAGGAGGTCCCTTCCAACTCTACGATTCTATGATTCTATGATTCTATGTAATGAACAGATCAGAAGCAGCTGAAAATAGAGCTGCAAGTTTCTGACCAGCATAGAAAGAGTCGTTAACCTCTTCAGCACCAAAGGAAACCAAATGCGTTTAATATGGGACACAATCACAGAGGCCAAATGGAAGGTCTGCGATTCACAATACGTATTGATCTTCTACTCCCAGATCTCCCAGGACGTGACACACTCATGACAAAAAAGTTTATGCTGTCTGGTCTTTGTTTGCCTGATTTCTGTGCTGTGAGTTCTGATCTACTGCTGCCTGACCGTTGGACTTTATTCTGACTACCTGTTTGTTATTGCCCCTTTGCTTATCAGATTTTTCTCTGGTATCCTGACTCTGACCTACAAAATTGTAGGCTCACTTACTAATGGATAGTGGCATGGCCATTTGCAATACATTATATGCAGTAGCTAAAGTGTATTTTTTGTGGGATCAGTCCAGACAGCCTAGCCTTCATTCCCCACATACATTAAAGAAGCATTTCCATCAAAATTGTTATTCCCTTAATATGTGGCAATCGCCATATTATACAGCACAGTGTGCTTACAATTGCTCATTTTGTCCTTCTATCCAGTTAATCCTTCTTTTTTCTATTAGGTTTGTGGCATCATCTGATTAAATCTGACTAGCTAAATCCTTCTAAATTCTGTGTAGAGAGAGTGAGCCTGTTTTCCATGGATGCATCAGCATAAGAACTACAATCCTACATCACTGCAAAGTCCCTGGCCAGACCAGCTCCACCTACTCTTCATCTTCTAACCGAGCTGCTTTGCCCCCTTTGCTTTATCTCTCTTCCTTACTTTTTTGGCCCATCATTTGGAGCCAGAACAGTCTCCTCATCATTTGGAGCCTTTAAGGCTACTTTCACACTTGCGTTTTTTTGCTGCGCGTTTTTTGCACAAAAAAACACACGAAAAAAACGCATACAAATGCATACAAATGCTGCGTTTTTTCAAGCATTTTTATGCACATGCAGGAAAAAAACACAGCATTTTTATGCATTTGTATGTGTTTTTAGCGCGTTTTTAGTCTGTTTGCGTTTTTTTCAACATTTTCCTGTTAGTACTACCAACCCTAACCCTAAACCCTAACTAACCCTAACCCCTAACCCTTAACCTAACCCTAACCCTACTAACCGCTAACCCTAACCCTTAACCCTAACCCTTAACCTAACCCTAAGCCTTAACCTAACCCAAACCCTACTAACCCCAACCCTAACCCTAAACCCTAACTAACCCTAACCCCTAACCCTTACCCTAACCCTACAAACCCTAACCCTAACCGTAAACCCTGACCATGCTAACCCTAACTAACCCTAACCCTAAACCCTGACTCTACTAACCCTAACTCACCCTAACCCTTACCATAACCATTGTCTAACCAATGTACAACAAAAAAACGCATGCGCAAAAAAACGCATACATGCGCATGCTAATGGGCACGTATGCGCACCCATAGACTTACAATGGGTATTTGCTGTAAAAAAAAAACGCATTGCGTGCGCATGCGTTTTTTGGGGGAAAGTCGGACGCACAAAAAATGCCACAAGATGCATTTTGTGCGCCCGAGCGCACACTACAAAAAACGCATGCGCACAAAAATGCATACAAACGCATGGGTATGCGCACATAAGCGCATCCCATGCAAAATATAGGGGAAAAAAGCGTGCGTTTTTAGCGCTAAATGACAGCGCAAAAAAACGCAAGTGTGAAACCAGCCTAATCTGTTTATATAGAGCTAAACCGTAGTAAAATACTTTTCTTCTCAATGTGGAGCAAACCAGTTATCAAGGCCAGTCAGTGCACATATGTATATTCACCTGTAATTTTTAAGACTATTAGCTTGTTCTCAGGTTAACCCTCCATATTATATTTTAAAGCATTGTGTTATTTGATATGAAATGTTTTAAATGTTCTTTGCACTTGTGGGTCAAAGTGTATGTGCATTTAATATATGCTAACATTTTAGAACAGAGCTGTATATGTTAGTTTGTGTAGCAATGCCAAACGTGTTAGCATGGATACAAAAGACCTGAATGTGTTAGTATGGCTGCAGCAGAGCTCATTTCTCTTGCTCATTTCTTAGGTTTTCCTTTATTTTTTGTACTCTGTATATACAGAGGATGGCTCCTCCTTTTCTGGGCTGTGCTTTTTGTCTATATAGCTTACCTTGGGAATGTGTTTAAACGGTCAGGTCTGGATTGTACTCTGCCTCCTCTATCTTGAGGCCTGCTGGCATGTAGCAATGTGATCTAGAAGATATAGGGACCATCCTGATTGGGTTCACCTTATCACGGTTGGACGACTTCTACGTTCTTTTGATCAAAATAGTGTCAATTAGGTACCCTATATTATTTACATGCACTATTACTGTTTACTTACTGCAGGGTATTTGCTCATTTTGTTTTTACTCTAGGTTATGTTTGTTAATGGCCACAGTGTGAATGTGCACCTACTCATTGCACTCATACCTACATGTATTCCAACTCACTTCTTTGGTTTTAGACCTAATACCGGGTATATTCTTTGTACCACATTGAGAAGTATTGTACCAAGGTTTAATTATAAGTAAACATAGGAGATTTAGAGGCTGACACAGTTCACGGTGAAAGAAACTGATGAGGACGCTGTTCTGACTCCAAATGATGGGACAGAAAGACAAAGAGGAGAGATAAAGCTAAGAGGGTGAAGAAGCTAGGTCAGGACTTGAAGAGGAGGTGGAGCTGGGCTGGTCAAGGACTTTGCAGTGATCTAGAATTGTAGTTCTATTGATGTCTCATGTAGGGAATAGAGACTTCTGGTTTCTACATGGAGCTGAAAAGGTTTCAGCTAAGTTGTTTTTAATCATACAATTCATACACCTAACAGAAGTTGAAGAATTAACTGCATAGAAAGGCAAAAGGGTAATTGTAAGTACACAGTGCTGTATAATATGATTGACCTGCCATTTTGGAGATGCTCTGATTCTGTAATCAGAGATGCTCTGATTCTTCTGTCCCTTCTTCCAGCATATTTAACAACTGACTATTCACTTGTTGACTAATAAATCCCAGCCCTTGACAGATGCCATTGTAATAAAATAGTTAAACAAATGTTCTACTACTGGACAACCCCTGCTTTAATAGTTAATTAGCTCAATTAAAATAAAAACAATGGCTACTTGCCTCACTGTAGGCACCGCTATCTCTGGAGGATGGCATGTCATTAATTTGCCACATTCCCATTGCAGCCAATAAGCAGCTTCTGTTTGGCTGGAGCTTATCAATAGTCCGTCAGGGTAGAATTATGCGGCTCCTCCTTGGCTGCAGTGGCCGTGTGACACAACAATATCACATCGCCATATGGGAACAGTGACTCCGGCATCACTGGAACTGCGCTGCTGTGTGAGGTCAGCATACATTGTTTTCATTTTAATTGGATTAATTAAGCAGGGGTCCAATAGTGCCTAACTCCTTTAAAGTTAGCATTAAGGCTGGATAGCGTATTTTATAAAGTACAACATTACTGCACAGTCTATAGAATCTTTATGGATGAAAAGCAAAACTAAAACGTAGTATTACTTGTTTATATCTTAATATGTATCAGTACTGCAAGTACAGAAAGTGTAGGCATAACTAATACAGAATTACGATGCATTCCTTAATAGAATAGCTACAACAATATAAAATGTTGAGACTTTTACCTACAAGGACACAGAAAAAAGGATGACAGACATTATGGATCGTGGAATTATTTGTTGGGGATATTACTGTACAAAACTCATAAACTTTCCATTTATCATTGAGAGGTCAAAGCTGATTGCTGTCACATTCAAGAATTTGCGGTAATGTAAATTTCAAATCAATTCCTCCATTCAATTACAATATGAAAGTTACATTTGATTATGCACATATACATTCACATGACATTAGCCTTGATTTTAACAATAGTCTTTATTTTATAATTGCAGATGCCTTGATCACCATCACGCTCACCACTGAAAACTCTAAACTCTCCTTGCTGCTTCTTTATTACTGTTTCTTTTCTTTTTTACTTAAGACTTTCTATAAATGTCCCATCATAGGTGGAGTGCCCTCTTAGCATAGATGTAATATTTTCAGTACTTTGATTGCTTTATAACAGTCCTGTATATGGTACAGACTGTATCATAAATTAATTTAACCTTGAGTTTGACAAAATTTCCAGTCAAGTGACACTACAATATCAGGCACATGGCCATTCGCTTTTAACCAAGAGAGAAGCATCTAAAAATTATTCCTGGTCCTGTTCAAGAAGGTTGATACATTGTACATTGGAAAAGAATGGCAAAGTAGCATGAAATATAACATATTCTGTTTAAACTGTAAAGTGCTTGAAATACCTTGTTGCTATACAAATAAAGAATATTAAGCCTAGTGCGGGAACTGACTGGGTGAGATGTAACCTATGAATTAAATAAAACTTTTACAGACCAAATTATTACATGAGTTTATAAGGTCATTACACTGCAGCCCTCATAAGCGCTGTAAAAATAATTAAACAAAATGCAATTAAAAAAGCTTTCCTATCAAAGTTGCAGTGACGTAGAATTGTAGTTTTAATGATGACTCATTCAGGGAAATTTGACTTCCTGTTTCTACACAGAGCTTAGAATTATTTAGCTAGTCTGATTTTAATCATGTGATGTCGTAGTCCTATTGGAAAAGAGAAGAATTAACTGGGTAGAAAGGTAAAATGAGCAATTGTACGTTCACAGTGCTATATAATATGATGACTGCAATTTATAAAAGATAAAAACTGATAGGAGTGCCTTTTTAATCACTACAGTTTATAAACTACACTATAATGCTTTAATAATCCACACCAGAGACCTCCATCAACATTAATTTTGCCCTGAATTCATTATTTGTGCTCCATTCAGTTTAGGCACTGCAATTTTGCCTATGGTGCCCCATTAAGTCTGTGTTCACATGTTGTTAGTCAACATACTTTGCATTTGCTCTGGGAAAGTACAGTAGATCATACACCGAGCACTAGACATTATATTGTTTCCCTAAAGTTATACACTACTATTGATGTCTTCTTACTCTTGAAATGATGGAATGAGTTTTATTGTTACCAGATTCCAAAATTGTTTTACTGTATTTCAGTGTATATGCAGGGGCTTCTCACAAAATTAAAGTATCATCAAAAAGTTAATTTATTTAAGTTTGTCAATACAAAAAGGGAAACTCATATATTATATAGCCATTACAAACAGAGTGATCTAATTCAAGTGTTTATTTCTGTATATGTTGATGATTATGGCTTACAGCCAATGAAAACCCAAAAGTCATTATCTCAGTAAATTAGAATAATTAACAAAAAACATATACAAAGGCTTCCTAAGCATTTAAAAAAGTCCCTTTGTTTCAGTAGGCTCCACAATCATGAGGAAAACTGCTGACTTGACAGATGTCCAGAAGGCAGTCATTGACACATTCCACAAGGAGGGTAAGCCACAAAAGGTCATTGCTAAGGAAGCTGGCTGTTCACAGAGTGCTGTATCCAAGCATTTTAATGGAAAGTTGAGTGGAAGGAAAAAGTGTGGTAGAAAAAGGTGCATAAACAACCGGGATAAACGCAGCCTTTAAAGAATTGTTAAGAAAAGGCATTAAAAAATTTGGGGGAGATTCACAAGAAGTGGACTGCTGCTGGAGTCATTGCTTCAAGAGCCACCACACACAGAGGTATCCAGGACAAGGGCTTCAAGTGTCGCATTCCTTGTGTCAAACCATTCATGACCAATAGAAAACTCCAAAAGTGTCTTACCTGGGCCAAAGAGAAAAATAACTAGAATGTTGCTCAGTTGTCCAAGATGTTGTTTTCAGATTAAAGTAAATTTAGCATTTCATTTGGAGATCAAAGTCCCAGAGTCTGGAGGAAGAGTGGAGAAGAACACAATCCATGCTGCTTGAGGTCTAGTGTGAAGTTCGCACAATCAGTGATGGTTAGGGGAGCCATGTCATCTGCTGGTGTAGATCCACTGTGTTTTATCAAGACCAAAGTCAGCACAGTCATCTACCAGGAAATTTTAGAGCACTTCATGTTTCCCTCTGTTGACAAGCTTTTTGGAGATGGAAGTTTAACTCTCCAGCAGAACTTGGCACCTGTCCACACTGCGAAAAGTACCAATACCTGGTTTAAAAATAACAGTATCACTATGCATGATTGGCCAACAAAATCTCCTTGCCTTAACCCCATAGAGAATCTATGAGGTATTGTCAAGAGGAAGATGAGAGACACCAGACCCAACAATGCAGACGAGCTGAAAGCTGCTATCAAAGCAACCTGGGCTTCCATAACACTTCAGCAGTGCCACAGGTTGATCGCCTCCATGTCACACTGCTTTGAAGCAGTAATTGATGCAAAAGGAGCCCCGGCCAAGTATTGAGTGCATTTACTGAACATACTTTTCAGTAGGCCAACACTTTGGATTTTAAAATCATTTTTCAAGCTGGTGTTATAAAGTATTCTTATTTACTGAGATAATGACTTTCGAGTTTTCATTGGCTGTAAGCCATAATCATCAACATTAACAGAAATAAACACTTGAAATAGATCACTTTGTAATGACTCTATGTAATATATGAGTTTCACCTTTTTGTATTTAAGAACAGAAATAAATTAACTTTTTGATATTCTAATTTTGTGAGAAGCACCTGTAGTTCAACTATTAAGAGAAAAAGAAAAGTGTTCTCGGCTGAAAGAAGTGAAAGCTCCTTATTTCTAATATACCCTTCAGCATCCTATTGTTCTTGTGAACACAAATACGCACACATGAAGCCAAAGCATCTGCTATTCTACAGATATCCCTTCTGGGCAATTAATTATTTCTGAAGTGGACAATAGCTCTTGACAGCATCTAATACTTAAAAGCAAACTTTCAGACAATATAAGACTAGCTGCAGTCCTTAAGACACAGGAAAACCCAAACAAGCAGAAATCATGCTGCCGGTTAATACACGGCTGTGTAATTGTACACAAAGACTTCTAAAATTCTTCCACTTCCACATCTGTTTTAATGTCCACTTGAGAGTATTAACTTTTGGTTTAGGCGCCTGGATAGCACAGAGGACTATCAACCAATTCAATAAATATCCACATCGGTGATTTCTAATACAATCTCAGTGACCCACGGAAACCATTGTCTATCTATGGAAGTTCACACAGTCACTCCGGAGACCTGCCTAAGCATTTTGTTGGAATTTATGTGCACTGACTCTTTTATAAAGTCACATCAAGTATGAATTGTGAAGCGTTACGGAACTGGAGTTTCAAAGCCTTCACCACTGGACTAATCATTGTCTGTGTGAGCTGACCAGATAAGAACGTATGTTATGAAGGATTATTAAGCTGCATAATGTAGAGTTTTGAGGGACTGGTCATATACAGTCTATGGAAATTACAGTAAGATACAGTTATGTTTGGGTAATGGAAAAATATTAATTTCATGATGATGAATATCACGTAAAACCCAACTAAATTTACAGGTGTACACTTAATGCATACACTAAGCATAAAGGCATAAATAAAAGTTGCTGTGCATGGACTGTACTATAACATAGGGAATACATTTGTAAAAGAGTAATGGGACATGTGAACACATATATGCAGTTGCCATGCACATTATTAATGTTTATGGCCAGGAAGAAAAGCGCTTAATACCTGGCAAATTGTTTTAATTTCTGCCTCTCCTTTATCCAGCAGTTTTTTTTGTATTTTTTTCACTGTTGTGGCTGTATAACGCTTTATTTTATGAGGTCAAATTGTATAATTTTTAGTGATGTTTCTTGTTTAGACTCAAAAATAGAAAAAAGCTATTTAAGGTTCAGTTTTTCTGTACAGGTGCTTCTCACAAAATTAGAATGTTATAAAAAAGTTATTTTATTTCAGTTCTTCAATACAAAAAGTGAAACTCATATATTACATAGTCATTACACACAGAGTGATCTATTTCAAGTGTTTATTTCTGTTAATGTTGATGATTATGGCTTACAGTCAATGAAAACCCAAAAGTTATTATCCCAGTAAATTAGAATACTTTATAACACCAGCTTCAAAAATTATTTTAAAATCTGAAATGTTGGCCTACTGAAATGTATGTTCAGTAAATGCACTCAATACTTGGTCGGGGCTCCTTTTGCATCATTTAGTGCATCAATGCGGCGTGGCATGGAGGCGATCAGCCTGTGGCACTACTGAGGTGTTATGGAGGCCCAGATTGCTTTGATAGCAGCCTTCAACTAGTCTGCATTGTTGAGTCTGGTGTCTCTCATGTTCCTTTTGACAATACCCCATAGATTGTCTATAGGGTTAAGGTAAGGCAAGTTTTCTGGATAAAACACAGTGGACCTACACCAGTAGATGGCATGGCTCCCCAAACTATCACTGACTGTGGAGACTTCACACTAGATCTCAAGCAGCTTGGATTGTGTGTCTCTCCACTCTTCGTCCATACTCTGGGACCTTGATTTCCAAATAAAATGCTAAATTTACTTTCATCTGAAAACAACACCTTGGACCACAGTGCAACAGTCCAGTTCTTTTTCTCCTTGGCCCAGGTAAGACACTTCTATTGGTCATGAGCGGCTTGACGCAAGGAATGCGACACTTGAAGCCTATGTCTTGGATACGTCTGTGTGTGGTGGCTCTTGAAGCAATGACTCCAACAGAAGTCCACTCCTTGTGAATCTTCCTCAAATTTTTGAATGGACTTTTCTTAACAATCCTTTCAAGGCTGAGGTTATCCTGGTTATCCTTAGCAATGGCCTTTTGTGCCTTACCCTCCATGTGGAGTGTGTCAATGACTGCCTTCTGGACAGCTGTCAAGTCAGCAGTCTTCCCCATGATTGTGGAGCTTATAGTAACAGAATCATGGACATTTTTAAATGCTTAGGAAGCCTTTGCTGGTGTTTTTTGTTAATTATTCTAATTTACTGAGATAATGACTGTTGGGTTTTCATTGGCTGTAAGCCATAATCATCAACATTGACAGAAATAAACACATGAAATAGATCCCTCTGTTTGTAATGACTCTATATACTATATGAGTTTCACTTATTGTATTGAAGAACTGAAATAAATTAACTTTTTGATGATATTCTAATTTTGTGAGAAGCACCTGTATATGGGTACGAGTGAACTGAGTCTCACTGCTAATCGCAGCATGCTGCTATTGTTCTCTCATGTTGAATGGGCATGAGAAAATAATTGCAGATGTGAGCTATCACATAGTATGACACTTGGCACTTGGCTGAGAGCTATACGATGTTTTATCGCATAGCTTTCGGCCATATTATAAGCTAGTGTGAACCCATCCTTATATTCTTCATGTCTTTTGTTGCGCTGAACCAGTGAAGTAATTGGCCTATTTCTATCGTGGTATATTATATTGTGTTCTGTTTATGCTGTTGGGTTGTGCCAAAATAATATGGGTTCTAACTCTTGATATAGAGTATTGTGGGCACTCACTCCTTAAGTAACTTTTCAATAAATGCCATACTGTAGCGTCCCTGTAACTAGTGGGTCAGTAATCCTGTCTTGTATGGTTTATATGCTGTAAAACTTCTTTTCATTCAAGTGAGTCATCTAAATTTTGATTGTCTGTGAGGTTGACACTGTGCTTTGTGATCAGGGGTAATGCAGGTTCACTGAGGTCACAGGCTACCGGTTCAGGATGTCAAAGTGTGGTTCCTCACAAGCTCTATTCTAGGTGGTGTAACAGGGAGCTATGGCACCTTGTGATCAGAAAAAGTAGATGATTGTTAGAAAAAAAGTGTGATGAATTCCAGAGTCTGTAAACAGTTCTGGACAGCAAGAAAATAGAGCCTGCAAAGAGAGATCAGGAGAGATGTAGCTTTGAAAATAGCAGGTCACACTAATTAGGTACATGATAAACTTCACAATCCTTCTTGGTAAAAAAACATAAAAGAACATAAGCAGGGCACTTTTATTCTATCTTAATCCCTTTACAAATCGATCATGTTGCTAAGCTGAGGAGTTTTGCTATTATCCTTACACATTAGCTGATCGGTAGGAGAGTTGGCAAATTGATTTTTTTAGTGAAATTGAATTCTATTTGAATTTTTACAAAAACTGTATTCTCCAGAATGCAGATTTTTTTTTAAGTCATTCTATGCGAATTCAACCAGATACAGGCCAATCATATCATGTCATACTGATAAATCGTAGGGGACAGGCAAAAGGTTGAAAAAAAAAACACTCTTATCACCTCACTCACACTCACCTCAATGCTTGCCTTCTGGCCACCTTTGTTGCCAGGACTTCACTGTAAGGTCCTTGCCACTGGCACTGAGCGCTGAAACTCATGGTCTTTTCAAGCTACACCAGGACATCCAGCCAAGACTGGGACATTTCTGACCATATGAGTTCTAAGATAGCTGTGATGTACATTTCCCAGGCCTAGTCAAGGCAGAAGTCCTGGCCTAGCATAAAGATGACTGAGGTTTCAGCCTGAGTACCCTACAAAGGTCAGTGGGCAGGGTAAGTGAGCAGTGAGGTGGGTATTGGTTAGCCCATATGTGTTGAGAGTTTCATGCTTTTAAGTGAATTTTTTAAGTGAGATGGAAATAAAATACCATTTTTTTTCTTTCTGGCTGGTGCTAGATTGCAACTATTCTTCATTTTTTTCTCCTTCTTTTCCTGAAATCTATTCTTTACTGAAACACCAGTGTTGCAGAAAATCAGTATAGTAATGGTGAAGATAAGATTTGTGAGAATGTCTTGTGTTGAGAGGTTCTCGATAAACTCAGCCAAGGGGAACCCCAGATATTAATATTAATATATATATGTGTACATATGTACCGTATACATATATACAGTTGAAACTAGAAGTTTACATACAGTATATAAAAAGACACATATGCATGTTTTTCTCAATATCTGACATGAAATCAGAATAAACCTTTCCTGTTTTAAGTCAATTGGGATTCCATAATTATAAATATTTGCCAAATGCCAGAATAATGATGAGAGAGAGAGAATGTTTTAAGGCATTTTTATCACTTACTGCAAAGTCAAAAATGTACATACATTTCATTAGTATTTGTTACCATTGCCCTTAAACTGAATTATTTGGGTCAAACATTTGGGATATCCTTCCACAAGCTTCTCACAATAGTTGTTCGGAATTTGGGCCAATTCCTCCTGATAAAACTGGTGTAACCAATCCAGGTTTGTAGGTCGCCTTGCTCGCACCAGCCTTTCCACCTTTGCAAATAAATTTTCAATAGGATTGAGATGAGGGCTTTGTGAAGGCCACTCCAAAACATTGACATTGTTATCCTTAAGCCACTTTGTTACCATTTTGGCAGTATGCTTCATGACATGGTCTATTTGGAAGACAGGTTTCTGCCCAAGCTTTAACTTCCTGGCTGATGTCTTGAGATGTTGCTTCAATATTTCTACGTAATCTTCTTTTCTCATGATGCCATGTATTTTTTGAAGTGCACCAGTCCCTACTGCAGCAAAACAACCCCACAACATGATGATGTCACCCCCGTGCTTCACAGTTGGGATGGTGTTCTTAGGCTTCCAAGCTTTTTCCTTCAAACGTAACAATAGTCATATGCCCAAAAAGTTCAATTTTAGATTCATCAAAGCACAGGACATGTCTCCAAATATTAAGGTCTTTGTTCCGTTGTGCATTTACAAACATTAATCTGGCTTTTTTAATTTTTTTTTGGAGTAATGGCTTCTTCCTGGCACAGTGGCCTTTCAGCCATGTTGATACAGTACTCGTTTCACTGTGAATATTGACACAACCTTACCCGTTTCCGCCATCATCTTCACAAGGTCTTTTGCTTTTGTCCTTGGGTTGATATGCACATGTTGGACAAAAGCACGTTTATTTCTGGGACACAGAACTAATCTCATTCCTGAACAGTATGATGGATGGACATTCCCATCTTGTTTATACTTGCGTATAATTATTAGTACAGATGAACGAGGCACCTTCAGGGATCTTGAAATTGTACCCAAGGATGAGCTACACTTGTGCAAGTCCACAATTCTCTTCATGATATCTTGGCTGATATCTTTAGATTTTTCCATGATGCTACACAAAGAAGCAGTGTGTTTCAGGTGTGCATTAACCCCTTCATGACCCAGCCTATTTTGACCTTAATGGCCTTGTCATTTTATGCAATTCTGACCAGTGTCCCTTTATGAGTGTGATGAATTCCAGAGTCTGTAAACAGTTCTGGACAGCAAGAAAATAGAGCCTGCAAAGAGAGATCAGGAGAGATGTAGCTTTGAAAATAGCAGGTCACACTAATTAGGTACATGATAAACTTCACAATCCTTCTTGGTAAAAAGAAGGATAACTTATAAGTGATAACTTAGGAACGCTTCAACAGATCCTAGTGATTGTGAGACTGTTTTTTTGTGACATATTGGGCTTCATGTTAGTGGTAAATTTAGGTCAATAATTTTTGATTTATTTGTGAAAAAAATGGAAATTTGGCGAAAATTTCGCAGTTTTCAAATTTTGAATTTTTATTCTGTTAAAGCAGAGAGTTATATGACACAAAATAGTTAATAAATAACATTTTCTACATTTCTATGTTACATAAGCACAATTTTGGAAACAATTTTTTTTGTTAGGAAGTTATAAGGGTTAAAAGTTGACCAACAATTTCTCATTTTTACAACAAAATTTACAAAACCAACTTTTTAGGGACCACCTCACATTTGAAGTCAGTTTGAGGGGTCTATATGGCTGAAAATATCCAAACGTGACAACATTCTAAAAACTGCACCCCTCAAGCTAATCAAAACCACATTAAAGAAGTTTATTAACCCTTCAGATGTTTCACAGCAGCAGAAGCAACATGGGAGGAAAATATGAACATTAAACTTTTTAATCACAAAAATGATTTTTAAGCAGCAATTTTTTTACTTTCCCAAGGGTAAAGGGAGAAAGTGGACCCAAAAGTTGTTGTCCAATTTGTCCTGAGTACGCTGAAATCCCATATGTGGGGGAACCACTGTTTGGGTGAACGGCAGGACTCGGAATGGAAGGAGCGCAATTTGACTTTTTGAATGGAAAATTAGCTCCAATCGTTAGCGGACACCATGTAGTGTTTGGAGAGCCCCTGTGTGCCTAAACTTTGGAGATCCCCCAAACTGACCCCTATTTGGAAACTAGACCCCCTAAGGAACTTATCTAGATGCATAGTGAGCACTTTAAACCCCCAGGCGCTTCACAAATTGATCCATAAAAATGAAAAAGTACTTTTTTTTCACAAAAATTTTCTTTTAGCCTCAGTTTTTTCATTTTCACATGGGTAACAGGATATAATGGATCCTAAAATTTGTTGCGCAATTTCTTCTGAGTACACCAATACCTCATATGTAGTCATAAACCACTGTTTAGGTGCACGGCAGGGCTCGGAAGGGAATGAGCGTCATTGGATTTTTTGAATGGAAAATTAGCTCCAATCGTTAGCGGACACCATGTCGCGTTTGGAGAGCCCCTGTGTGCTTAAACATTGGAGCTCCCCCACAAGTGACCTCATTTTGGAAACTAGACCCCCCCAAGGAACTTATCTAGATGTGTGGTGAGCACTCTGAATCCCCAAGTGCTTCACAGAAGTTTATAACGCAGAGCCGTGAAAATAAAAAATCATTTTTTTTCCTCAAAAAATGATTTTTTTAGCCCGCAATTTTTTATTCTCACAAGGGTAACAGAAGAAATTGGACCCCAAAAGTTGACCAGTTTGTCCTGAGTATAGTGTATAGTGTATGTAAACTTATAGTTTCAACTGTATATACTGTATATATATATATACCCACAAATCACTTTTACAGAATCGCGCTATCATAAAATAGCTAGCTAGTATCCAGCAGTGTAAATTCTGACCCTATAATGAAAAAATACTCTTATATATTAAGTTCATTTCATTTTACAGTAAAACAAAATTTTCCCACAGCTAGACTGTATACAAAATTACCTTAACTGTTAATCCATACTAAAAATAAAACTGTAATCTAACCACAGCACACCCAGTATAGCAATAATATGTTTTTATGCTCGTCTGACAGCACTCTAGGTATAACATTTCCCTTTATTTTATAAGCTTATTAAGAATGCATTATAGCTTTAACAGATATATAAACCTGGTAATTTGAGGAGATCATTTGGGGCCGTGCACTCAGTGCATGAATTAAAAGGGAATTATTGGAATTTATACGAGCTATTAAAATGCTGAAGCACCTTGCCGTGCCATAGTGGTTTCGCTAAACTGTATTCTATAAATATGCAGTGTCATTTATCTCAGTTGTTATCCTAAATAAATGAAAAATTGTCTCATTGGATATACTCTTTGTATAGCCATTATTCCTATTGATAATACATTTTAACACTTTCACTGATTGATTGGCATAACAACCCATGTCAATAAGTGGTCGACAACATTAACAGGGCAATCTTCTGCAGGCATCTAATGCATTGTTACGTTATTAGCAGAGCAACTACTTTTCCACGATTTTCTATCGTTCCTGCATCTCTTAGTTGACATATAGATGGATCTGTTTTAAATAAGGTCACCACCCTAGATGTTAAGTCTTTTTATTTTATTCCAAAGCTTTTTCCCCCCAGTGCTGGTTATATTTCAAGGCAAAGTATAATGAGCTGGAACTGAAGGTCTGTGATGCAGGATGGTGGGACAATTATTTCACTATAAAATATGAAGTTGCACAAGTATTTGAATCCAGACATTAGTCATGTAACGATTACCATCTAATGTCACTGCCTTTTCATTTAGTGCTGTTGCTGCAGTTGCCTCCGGGTTATATAGAACACCATAATAACGCAGTAGGATAGATGGATTATCTTGATATATTCACTCACTGATATGGCCGCTTGTAATGTTGGAAAACCACTCTGTCTTATATTATATCAATACAAGGCCATGCTAGGAATATTATGAGGGCTTTACTGAGAATTCCTTCGCAGATACTGATTTTAGATGTTATTTGAAACATCTTTGCAGTCAACATTTGGAGGTTAATATACAGTATAGAGAGAGTCTGTTGCTCATGTATTTTTGAACTTATATCTCATTATCTATTTATGTACGAATTTGGTAGTATGCAAAGAATATTTTATTGTAAAAAAAATGCCAGAAAGGCAAGAATAGTATTAACGTAGAACATTTGTGACATGTAACTTGAATTTCTAAATGTTTTAGAATTTCACATATTGGTGCAAATATAGACTCATGCATCTAATATTGCAAATCTAAGTTGCAGTAACACAATGACACTCACTGATCGCACTGAATGCCCAGAAGATGCTGGATAATGTATACAGCTGCTGGTAGCACGGCAGACTCTGACTGCTAGCCTGTCAGACAAATAATCACAAAAATGCTAATTCTCCTTCTACGCTGAAGGCAAAGCATTTACACTTATAATAGCAAATGCTTCATACATGAATCATCAATGGTTTATAGTGAAAGTTAAAATGGACAATTAGATATACAGTACATGTGAAGTGACCAGGGTGGTAGTCATGGCGAGGGGCTGGTGTGCCTCCATACCCTGGCACCCGCAAAGAATATATAATGACCTGTCTGTCATGTGGTTCATGTATAGTCCACAAAACTCACTTTTGGATAGGAGATCTCCATGGGTTCCATGGTCCCGTTTAGAGTTGCCACCACACATTTTTAAAATATTTTTAACATATTAACATTACTCAACAAGTTCAGTTCAGTTCAGTCACAGATACGGCACAGTAACTTCCACTGGTCACAGTTCCTTCCACCTGTGCTGTCTCTTGCTCTCCTGGCAATCCTTGTCCTAGAAACATACAAAAGAAGAGAGGAGAGCATTAGCTGCTTTGAGGAATAATGATACATTTGAAATCAAACAAGCCGATAAGGGGGGAAACCTGGTTTTATGGCCTAAAGATATGTACATTGATGAGGCTAGACGATAACTGACCAACACTCAGCACTACCAATTTCTACCCTCTGACCCCACAGAGATCTTCAAGTCCCGTTTAGATAGATTGCTTTGTAGGGCACACCAATATGGGATAATAGACAAAAAAGAAAAAGATTTCTTAACGGTTAGATACCCAATAGTACCAACATTTTATATGGTACCCAAAGTTCACAAATCCTTGCAAAAACCACCCGGTAGACCAATCGTATTGGGTACAGGAGGACTATATGAAAGATCATGTATATATGTGGACTTTTTCTTGCAGCCTATCGTACAGAAACTTGACTCGTATATCCAGGATTCAGCACATCTCATCCAATGTCTGGAGCCCCTGGAACTTCTGGATCATGTTCTCCTGGCAACTTTAGATGTTGAGGCTCTATATACGAGCATAATGCACAACACAGGTATTTTGGCGGTTGAATATTTTTTAGATCAATTCTCAACAGGACATACGGGTCATGATACCTTTATTCTGGATCTTCTGAGGGAGGTGCTAGAAAAAAACTACTTCATTTTTGATAGAGTTTTTTATAGACAAGTCTCAGGCACCGCCATGGGTGCTCGATGTGCACCCTCATATGCGAACCTGTACATGGGATGGTGGGAGGATACTCAAGTGCGGAAAAAAACAGCCTTTCAATGCCATGTGCATGGATGGTACCGCTTTATTGATGATATCCTCATCCTATGGACAGGTTCAAAGTTAGAACTGGAATCTTTTGTTGAAGAACTTAATATTAATAGCTGGAATATACACTTGACCTCTTGTGTTTCCAACAGTTCGGTGGATTTCCTGGACTTGAAAGTCATGATTCAAGGAAACAAGATTAGCACCACTCTCCATCGGAAAAGTACAGCAACGAATAACTTTCTTCATTACAAGAGTTTTCATCCAGCCCATCTGCGCAATGGGATCCCAAAATGACAGTTCTTACGAATAAGGAGGAACTGTAGTCGATTGGAGGATTCCCAAAAGGAATCTCGGTTATTAACAGACCGCTTTTTGGAACAAGGGTACCCACGCAATACTGTGTCCAAAGCATATGAACACTCGAGGAGTTGCATGAGAGAAGACACCCTGAAACCTAGGGTAAGGACCAATTTAGGCACAATAAATTTAATAACTAGATTTAACAATCAATGGGGTGACATATACAGAAATTTGAATAACAATTGGGACATCCTACGAAGTGAGACCAAGTTGAGAAACTTCATCACTGAGAAACCTAGGGTGATAGCAAGGAGAGCGACAAATCTGAAGGACTACCTTACGAACAGCCATTTTCGACGCCCTAAAACTAAAGTTAGATGTGGTTGTTCCAACAAGGGATCATTCCCTTGTGGTAATTGTACAGTGTGCCCGCTCATGATTTCAAGTAATGGGATCTCTATACCAGGTTTACCCACACAAATTCAATCGAAGGCATATTTTAATTGTCGTTTGCGCAATTTAATCTATGCACTGATTTGTGGTTGTAACAAGGTATATGTGGGCCAAACCACACAAGAATTGCGTAGGAGGGTCCAGCAACATCTCTCAAATATAGCCACGGCTAGAGTTGATAAAACTAAAGAAAAGCAATTAACTTCTGTAGCAGCCCATTTTTTGGAATTTCATAACAGCAGTCCTAAGACTCTTCGGATAATGGGGCTGGAGGGAGTGTATACAAACATCAGGGGGGGTAGAATTACGAGTAAGCTTTTGAGACGGGAAGCCAGATGGATTTTTGAACTTCAAAGTCTGGGTCCAAGGGGCTTAAATGAAGAACTGCTGTACACAGGGTTTTACAAAGTGAGTTAATGATTATTTACTTTATCTCCTTTGATGACCAGTTTGCAGAGGTTTTGCAACCTTATTTGGTTTTGTCCTTCCCTTCCCTTCCCTTAGAATACCCCCCGGGAACCCCCAGTTCCATTAATCCTGCTTGTACTAGCTTCTTTCTTCTGCTTTATCTTTAGGATTCTAGGAATAGGATCTAAAGCTGGAAGAATACCTTTTGGAAGATATGAATTTTTAAAGTGGATTTTGACAAGACAACTATCAACGTGTTATGTCCTTGCGGTTAACAGTGGGACACTAAAGCTTCATTAATTATAAGTGTCTTGAGATATGGGGATCCTTTTCTTCCTTTTTTTTTTTTTTTTTTTCTTGACTACACTTCATAGGAGGTTAATTTCGTCCTAGATATCAAGTCCTGGTTTCTGAGTGACACGATATGTGTATATGTATATATATATATGTATATGTTGGTCTAATCTAATATGGAAAAACTGTTTGGATATATTTTGCACTTTGAATGTTTCTGTGCCAAGATTTGGAGGGATATAGGGTCTCCTATGGATGCGTCATCGCACTTGGGCGATGTTTTCAGAGTAGTGAGTGCAAGCAATTGCACTAACTGCTGGCAGCACAGCCAGGTGCCTGTGCATCGAGAATTGATGCCTAGTAAGGGCACATCAACGTAACCGAAATAGTACTTAATTAAAACAACGGAGATGTGTTCATACACATAGCAACTCATGTGTTTCACTTGAGTTGTTGGTTTGGTGTGTCAAAGTGGATAAAAATAGTTTTATAAAAGCTCATATGTGTCACTTTGATATGTAGCACTGTGATTGGACCTGTGCCGAGATACAGAGTGACATGTGACTCTCTATACATTCGCTATTGCATTAGTGCGTTGCCTCTAGTGAGGCTATTGTGAAGTATTAAGCTCGGGCACCTGCGCAATGCAAAGATTTTAAACAATAGAGGTGTGTTCACACATATAACATCTCATGTGTCATGTTAAGGATGGAAAGTTTTTTTTGGTTTTTTTTTTGCCATAGTACCTTCGTATGTTAAGGTGGCTTATTTGTGCTATTTTTACATGTAGTGCTGTGACTGGATTTGTGACCATTAAACCCAGGCGACTGGGCAATGAGGGAACTGATGTTGAATAATAGAGGTGTGTTCACACACAGAACAACTTATGTGCGATATTTGATTCATTGTTATTTTGATATGTTGCACTGCTATGTGCATCAGAGACATGGAACTATTTTTTTTTTTTTTTTTTTTTTAATATATGCGTTTCACCAGGATGCAGAGTGACGTGGGACTTTCTAGATATGTGCCATAGCATCAATGCATTGTCTCCAGCGAGACCTTTGTGACGTGGGACTTTCTAGATATGCGCCATAGCATCAATGCGCTGTCTTCAGCGAGACCTTTGTGATGTATCAAGTTTAGGCACCTGTGTAATGAAAGAATTAATGATTTATTTAAAATAAAATAGAGGTGTGTTCACACATAACAGCTTATGTGCCATATTACCTTTGTATGTTAAGGTGGCTTATTTGTGCTATTTTGACATGTAGTACTGTGACTGGATTTGTGACCATTAAACCCAGGCGACTGGGCAATGAGGGAACTGATGTTGAATAATAGAGGTGTGTTCACACACAGAACAACTTATGTGCGATATTTGATTCATTACTTTAACCCCTTCACCCCCAAGGGTGGTTTGCACGTTCATGACCGGGCCAATTTTTACAATTCTGACCACTGTACCTTTATGAGGTCATAACTCTGGAACGCTTAAATGGATCCCAATGATTCTGACATTGTTTTCTCGTGACATATTGTACTTCATGTTAGTGGTAAAATTTCATTCAAATAACTTGCGTTTATTTGTGAGAAAAACGGAAATTTGGCGAAAATTTAGAAAATTTCGCAATTTTCCAACTTTGAATTTTTATGCCCTTAAATCACAGAGATATGGCACCCAAAAAACTTGATAACTAACATTTCCCACATATTTACTTTACATCAGCACAATTTTGGAACCAAAACTTTTTTTTTGTTAGGAAGTTATAAGGGTTAAAAGTTGACCAGCGATTTCTCATTTTTACAACACCTTTTTATTTTTACAGACCACATCACATTTGAAGCCACTTTGAGGGGTCTATATGATAGAAAATACCCAAAAGTGACACCATTCTAAAAACTGCACCCCTTAAGGTGCTCAAAACCACATTCAAGAAGTTTATTAACCCTTTAGGTGCGTCACAGGAATTTTTTTGAATATTTAAAAAAAAATGAACATCTAACTTTTTTTCACAAAAAAAATACTTCAGGTTCAATTTTATTTATTTTACCAAGGGTAACAGGAGAAATTGGACTGCAAAAGTTATTGCGCAATTTGTCCTGAGTACGCTGATACCTGATATGTGGGGGAACGACTGTTTCGGCGCATGGCAGAGCTCAGAATGGAAGGAGCGCCGTTTGACTTTTTCAATGCAAAATTGTCTGGAATTCAGATCGGACGCCATGTCACGTTTGGAGAGTCCCTGATGTACCTAACAGTGGAAACCCCCTACAAGTGACCCCATTTTGGAAACTAGACCCCCCAAGGAACTTATCTAGACATGTGGTGAGAACTTTGAACCCACAAGGGCTTTACAGAAGTTTATAACGTACAGCGGTACAATTAAAAAAATCATATTTTTTCCACAAAAATGATCTTTTCACCCCAATTTTTATTTTCCCAAGGGTAACAGGACCCTAAAAGTTATTGTGCAATTTGTCCTGAGTACGCCGATACCCCACATGTGGGGGTAAACCACTATTTGGGCGCATGGCAGAGCTCGGAAGGGAAGCAGCGCCATTTGACGTTTTTGGCTGGAATTGAGATCGGACATCATGTCGCGATTGGAAAACCCCTGATGCACCAAAACAGTGGAAACCCCCCACAAATGACACCATTTTGGCAACTAGACCCCCTAAGGAACTTATCTAGATGTGTGGTGAGAACTTTGAACCCCCAAGGGCTTCACAGAAGTTTATAACATAAAGCCGTACAATTAAAAAATCATATTCTTTCCACAAAAATGATCGTTTCACCCTCAATTCTTATTTTTCCAAGGGTAACAGGACCCTAAAAGTTATTGTGCAATTTGTCCTGAGTACGCTGATACCCCACATGTGGGGGTAAACCACTATTTGGGCGCATGGCAGAGCTTGGAAGGGAAGCAGCGTCATTTGACGTTTTTGGCTGGAATTGAGATCGGACACCATGTCGCGATTGGAAAACCCCTGATGTACCAAAACAGTGGAAATCCCCAACAAATGACACCATTTTGGCAACTAGACCCCCTAAGGAACTTATCTAGATGTGTGGTGAGAACTTTGAACCCCCAAGGGCTTCACAGAAGTTTATAACATAAAGCCGTACAATTAAAAAATCATATTTTTTCCACAAAAATGATCTTTTCACCCTCAATTCTTATTTTTCCAAGGGTAACAGGACCCTAAAAGTTATTGTTCAATTTGTCCTGAGCACGCTGATACCCCACATGTGGGGGTAAACCACTATTTGGGCGCATAGCAGAGCTCGGAAGGGAAGCAGCGCCATTTGACGTTTTTGGCTGGAATTGAGATCGGAAACCATGTCGCGATTGGAAAACCCCTGATGTACCTAAACAGTGGAAACCCCCCACAAATGACACCATTTTGTAAACTAGACCCCCCAAGGAACTTATCTAGATGTGTGGTGAGCACTATGAACCCCCCAGTGCTTCACAGAAGTTTATAACGCCCGGGCGTGAAAATAAAAAATTCGTATTTTTTCCACAAACATGATCTTTTAGTCACCATTTTTTTATTTTCCCAAGGGTACCAGGAGAAATTGGACCCCAAAAGTTGTTGTCCAATTTGTCCTGAGTACGCTGACACCCCATATGTGGGAGAAAACTACTGTATGGGCACACGTCGGGGCTCGGAAGGGAAGTAGTGACGTTTTGGAATGCAGACTTTGATGGAATGGTCTGCGGGTGTCATGTTGCCTTTGGAGAGCCCCTAATGTACCTAAACAGTGGAAACCCCCCACAAATGACCCCATTTTGAAAACTAGACCCCTAAGGAACTTATCTAGATGTGAGGTGAGCACTTTGAACCCCAAAGGGCTTCACAGAAGTTTATAATGCCCGGGCATGAAAATAAAAAAATCGTATTTTTTCCACAAACATGATCAATTAGTCCCCAATTTTTTTTATTTTCCCAAGGGTAACAGGAGAAATTGAACCCCAAAAGTTGTTGTCCAATTTGTCCAGAGTACGCTGACGCCCCATATGTGGGAGAAAACTACTGTATGGACACACGTCAGGGCTCGGAAGGGAAGTAGTGACGTTTTGGAATGCAGACTTTGATGGAATGGTCTGGGGGTGTCATGTTGCCTTTGGAGAGCCCCTAATGTACCTAAACAGTGGAAACCCCCCACAAATGACCCTATTTTGAAAACTAGACCCCCTAAGGAACTTATCTAGATGTGAGGTGAGCACTTTGGACCCCCAAGGGCTTCACAGAAGTTTATAATGCCCGGGCATGAAAATAAAAAAATCGTATTTTTTCCACAAACATGATCAATTAGTCCCCAATTTTTTTATTTTCCCAAGGGTAACAGGAGAAATTGAACCCCAAAAGTTGTTGTCCAATTTGTCCTGAGTACGCTGACACCCCATATGTGGGAGAAAACTACTGTATGGACACACGTCGGGGCTCGGAAGGGAAGTAGTGACGTTTTGGAATGCAGACTTTGAGGGAATGTTCTGCGGGTGTCATGTTGCCTTTGGAGAGCCGCTAATGTACCTAAACAGTGGAAACCCCCCACAAATGACCCCATTTTGGAAACGAGACCCCCTAAGGAACTTATCTAGATGTGTGGTGAGCACTTTGAACCCCCAAGGGCTTCACAGAAGTTTATAATGCCCGGGCATGAAAATAAAAAAATCATATTTTTCCACAAACATGATCAATTAGTCCCCAATTTTTTCATTTTCCCAAGGGTAACAGGAGAAATTGGACCCCAAAAGTTGTTGTCCAATTTGTCATGAATACGCTGACACCCCATATGTGGGAGAAAACTACTGTATGGACACACGTCGGGGCTCGGAAGTGAAGCAGTGACGTTTTGGAATGCAGACTTTGATGGAATGGTCTGCGGGTGTCATGTGCGTTTGGAGAGCCCCTGATGTACCTAAACTATTGAAACTCCCCACAAGTGACCCCATTTTGGACACTAGACCCCCCATCACATATCTAGATGTGTGTTGAGCACTTTGAACCCCCAAGTGCTTCACAGAAGTTTATAATGCTCGGACGTGAAAATAAATTTATTTTCCTAAGGGTAACAGGAGAAATTGGACCCCAAAAATTGTTTTGAAATTTGTCCTGAGTAGGCTGATACCCTACATGTGGGGGTAAAACACTGTTTGGGCGCATGTCAGAGCTTGGAAGGGAAGGAGCACCATTTGACTTTTTCAACTCAGAATTGGCTGGAATTGAAATCAGACGCCATGTTGCATTTGGAGAGCCCCTGATGTGCCCAAACAGTGGAAACCCCCAATTCTAACTCCAACCCGAACCCCAACACACCCCTAACCCTAATCTCAGCCCTAACCCTAACCCTAGCCCTAGCCCTAACCCTAGCCCTAACCCTAGCCCTAACCCTAACCCTACCCTAACCCTAACCCTAACCCTAGCCCTAACCTTAACTGTAATGGAAAAATGGAAATAAATACATTTTTTTTATTTTATTATTTTTCCCTAACTAAGGGGGTGATAATGGGGGGTTTGATTTACTATTTATGGCAGTTTTTATGTTTGGCGGCTGTCGCACGCTAAAAGACGCTTTTTATTGTAAAAATAGTTTTTGCATCACCACATATTGAGAGCTATAATTTTTCCGTATTTTGACCCGCTGAGTCATGTGAGGTCTTATTTTTTGCGGGACGAGTTGACGTTTTTATTGGTACCATTTTCGGGCACATGACATTTTTTGATCGCTTTTTATTCCGATTTTTGGGACGCAGAATGAACAAAAACCAGCGGTTCATGAATTTCTTTTGGGGGGTGCATTTACACCGTTCCGCGTGCGGTAAAATTGATAAAGCGGTTTTATTCTTCGGGTCAGTACGGTTACAGCGATACCTCATTTAGGTCGTTTTTTTATGCTTTGTCGGTTTTATGCAATGAAAACTATTTTATATAAAAAATAATTATTTTTGCATCGCTTTATTCTGCGAGCTATAACTTTTTAATTTTTTCGCTGATGATGCTGTGTGGCAGCTCGTTTTTTGCGGGACAAGATGACGTATTCAGCGGTACCATGGATATTTATATGCATCTTTTTGATCGCGCATTATTACACTTTTTGTTTGGCGGTATGATAATAAATCATTATTTTTTGCTTCGTTTTTTATTTTTATTTTTTAAGGGGTTCGCTAAAGCAGTTAACTAATGGGACAGTTTAATAGGGCAGGTCATTACGGATGTGGCGATACCTAATATGTGTACTTTTATTGTTTGGTTTTTTTTATTTTCAAAAAATGGAATTATTTGGGGGAATATTTTTTTTTTTTTTGTAATTTATTTGGCGATTTTTTTAAAATTATTTTAACACTTTTTTTTATTTTTTTTTTACTTTATTAAATAGTCCCAGGTGGGACATCACTGTTCTGTGACAGATCGCTGATCTGTCACATCACAGATCACTGTGACAGATCAGCGATCTGTCACAGGCAGTGCACAAGGCTTCCTCATGCCTGCGCTTTGCAGGCACTGAGGAAGCCAGCTTCCTGCAGGCCCCCGAAGGCCCCCGTCGCCATCTTGGATTCGGGCGCCTGCAGGAAAGGAGCCCCCGGCAGCAGCACTGCACATTGCGCTGCCGTGGGGGGCTCAGGGAAGCACGGAGGGAGCCCCCTCCCTGCCGATGCTTCCCTTTAACCCCCGGTACACCGCGATCATGTTTGATCACGGTGTGCATGGGGTTAACATGTCGGGGGCGGTCCGTGACTGCCCCTGACACATTGTGCCGGGTGTCAGCTGTGATAATCAGCTGACACCCGGCCGCGATCAGCGGCGCTCACCACGTGGGCGCCGCTGATCGCGGTAGACGTACTATCCCGTCCATGGGCATAGGGGCCCGGGTCCCATGGACGGGATAATACGTCTGATGTCAGGAAGAGGTTGAAGTCGATAAGATTTGTCTTATAAAAGCCTATATGGGTTATTTTGATATGTTGCATTAGAGACATGGAACTTTCTATATTTGTGTTTCGACAGGATGCAGAGTGACGTGGGACTTTCTAGACATGCGCTCTAGTATTAATGCGTTGTCTTCAGTGAGACCTTTGTGATGTATAAAGTTTAGGCACCTGCGCAATGAGAGAACCAAAGATCTATTCAAAACAATATAGGTGTGTTCATACACATAACATCTTATGTGCCATGTTACCTTTGTATGTTATAGTGGTCTACATGTGCTACTTTGACATTATTTAACCTAATAAAGATAAGAGAGGGGAAGAGGAGAGAGAAGGGGGGAAAGAAAGAAAAAAAAAAAAAAAGGGAAAGAAAAGAGAAAATATTTTTTTTGGACAAGATAATAGAGGTGTGTTCACACACATAACATCTTTTGTGCCATAATACCTTTGTATATCAAGGTGGCCTATATGTGCTATTTTGACATGTAGTGCTGTGACTGGATTTGTGATCATTAAACCCAGGCAACTGGGCTATGAGGGAACTGATGTTAAATAACAGAGGTGTGTTCACACACAGAACAACTTATGTGCGATATGTGATTCATCACTTTAAAGTTGATAAGATCAGTCTTATAAAAGCTTATATGGGTTATGATGATATGTTGCACTGCTATTTGCGTCAGAGACATGGAACTCTCTATAGATGTGTTTTCGCATTAGTGCACCATTTCTAGTGCGGCTATTTCAAGATATTAAGTCCAGGTGCCTGTGCATTGAAGGACGAAGGTGTGCTGGGTCTCTTGAGAGACTGTGACTGGATTTGTGACCATTAAATCTAGGCGACTGGGCAACGAGGGAACTGATGTTAAACAATAGAGGTGTGTTCACACACAGAACAACTTGTGTGCGAGATTTGATTCATCATTCATGTTGAAACTTCCGCCGGTATAGTCAGGCACCTGCACAATGGCATAGAACGCTGTCTCACTAAGCCCATGACTGATTTGTTTCCTCCGCATCAAAAAGACGCTCAGCTGGTAAGAGTTACTATCAATTTGATGTGTATTTATACTAAGGACTCTAACAGAGCACTACACTGACCTTGAGAAAGACACTTCATAGTGTCGATACGCGTGGGTTTGAGGGTCCCATACAATTTAACCATTGGTCTGCTTGTCCTCAGAAACCAGGTGATATCATGTTAGGGAAAGGGGCTATGTTGTCCCTATTTTCTTGTATTTGATTTAGTGGTAACATGTTGAGAACTTGATGCATACACATGGCGTTTATTTTGCCTGTGTATCCCTTATGCAATCACAGTGTTTCCCTATAGGACTTGATATGTAGATATTCTGGTATATTTGTATTAACACCATGATATTATGACAATGAATAAGATTGGGATTGTTAACCTGTGGTGTTAGATCCCAGATATTGAAATTCAGTAGATATTTGTTATTTGATTAAATGGTTAATTCTGGGGCCCACAGTATTTAGCTGTCTATTAACATGACCCATTGTTTTTGTTTGTCTATGTGTGTCTGTGAGTTCAGACATTTTAATTGTTTTTAAACTAAGTGTTTGCTTGTTGTGTTCACTATGATAAAATTTGATTTTTGACTATATTAGTGTATGGTGATCCCTATTTGTGTGCATATACTTTTCTCTTAATTTGTTACTGTGTTAATTTATTTATATGCACTAGGTGATCCCACCTGACTATATATTGTGGATGGTGCCCGTTTATCCCTTTTAGTCAGAAACATAAAATCTGGCGTCAACCACAATTCGGACTTACATGTGATATAGCCGAAAGAAGACCTGTAACTTCTTCTTTAAGAGTCCCTTCTGTCCTCCACTCATGACCAGTAGTAATGGCACCTGTTTGAACTTGTTATCAGCATAAAAGACACCTGTCCACAACCTCAAACAGTCACACTCCAAACACCACTATGATGAAGACCAAAGAGCTGTTGAAGGACACCAGAAACAAAATTGTATCCCTGCACCAGGTTGGTAAAACTGAATCAGCAATAGACAAACAGCTTGGTGTGATGAAATCAACTGTGGGAGCAATAATAAGAAAATGGAAGACATACAAGACCACTGATAATCTCCCTCGATCTGGGACTCCACACAAGATTTCACCCCATGGGGTAAAAGTGATCACAAGAACGGTGAGCAAAACTCCCAGAACCACATGGGGGAACATAGTGAATGACCTGCATAAAACTGGGACCACCATAACAAAGGCTATCATCAGTAACACACTACACCGCCAGGGACTCAGGTCCTGCATTGCCAAATATGTCCCCCTGCTTTAGCCAGTACATGTCCAGGCCCATCTGAAGTTTGCTAGAGAGCATTTGGATTGTCCAGAAGAGTATTGGGAGTATGTCCTATGGTCTGATGAGATCAAAGTAGAACTGTTTGGTAGAAACAAAACTCGTCATCTTTGGAGGAGACAGAATGCTGAGTTGCAGCCAAAGAACACCATACCTACTGTAAAGCATGGGGGTGGCAAAATCATGCTTTGGTACTGTTTCTCTGCAAAGGGACCAGGACGACTGATCCGTGTATATGAAAGAATGAATGGGGCCATGTATCGTGAGATTTTAAGTGCAAACCTCCTTCCATCAGCAAGGGCATTGAAGATAATGTGGATGGGTCTTTCAGCATGATAATGATCCCAAACACACTGCCAGGGCAATGAAAGAGTGGCTTCATAAAAAGCATATAAAAGCATATAAAGGTCCTGGAGTGGCCTAGCCAATCTCCAGATCTCAACCCCATAGAAAAACTTTGGAGGGATTTGAAAGTCCGTGTTGCCCAGCGACAGGCCCAAAACATCACTGCTCTAGAGGAGATCTGCATGTAGGAATGGGCCATCATACCACCAACAGTGTTCACCAACCTTGTGAAGACTAACAGAAAGCATTTGACCTCTGTTATTGCCAGCAAAGGATAAATAACAAAATATTGAGATGAACTTTTTAAAATGATCAAATACTTATTTTCCACCACAATTTGCAAAATAAATCTTGCCAAATCAGAACAAGGTGATTTTCTTAATTTGTATTCTCATTTTGACTTTCATAGTTGTGGTCTTCCTATGATGTCAATTACAGACCTCTATCATCTTTTTAAGTGGGAGAACTTGCACAATTGGTGGCTGACTAAATACTTTTTTCCCCACCGTACAATGTCGTCTTACCTGTCAGAATTGTCCCTTTTGGATGTTGTTACGCAAATGTCGGGTTGGAAGCTAGAGAAATGTAACAGGTTGTTGGTTGCTGTTGTCTTGCGGAATAGTTTAATCCGTGTCTGTGTGCCATCTTTGGTAATCTTGAGATCCAGGAAATCCACTGTTGTAACTGATAGATGGGCTGTCAAGAAGATATTAAAAACATTGTTGTTTAATTGCGAGATGAAAGTTTCACATTCACTGTCTGTGCCGGTCTAAAAAATTAGGATGTCGTCAATAAAACAATACCACTGATAAACAGCAGTTCGCAATCTGCTACTACATGTGGGGACAAATGACACCGCAAGAAACGACCTGGAAACCATCTGCAGAGACTTTGAAGACTTAGGCAAGAAAGTGAAAGAACTGGGAGCGCAGGTGGTCTTCTCATCCATCCTCCCAGTGGATGGCAATGGAACAAGAAGGTGGAATAAGATTCTGCAGGTGAACAACTGGCTACGTCGATGGTGCCGTCAGCAACGATTTGGATTTCTGGATCACGGAGTGAACTATTTATACGATGGACTACTTGCTAGAGATGGGGTGCACCTTACGAAGACTGGAAAGCATGTATTTGGAAGTCGCCTTGCTACATTTGTAAGGAGAGCTTTAAACTAGAACAACATGGGAAGGGAAGCAAAAGACCAGAAAAAGCCATACACCTGACAAATGCTATTGAGAACTCTGCTATTAGAAGTGGAAAGGAAGAACAAAGACGAAAGAATCTAATTAATAAAAATATTGGAGAAAGAGAAACCAATCACAAACTAAAATGTTTCTATACTAATGCACAAAGCATGGGCAACAAACAAGGAGAATTGGAACTACTAACACAGGAAAAGAAATATGATGTCATTGGAATCACTGAAACTTGGTGGGACAATACACATGATTGGAATACAAGACTAGAAGGATACAACTTATTTGCAAGAAACAGACTTGATAAACGAGGAGGGGGTGTCACATTGTATGTTAGAAACGCGTATATCTGCACAGAGATTGAAGCTTCAGAGACTGGGAGTTCTGTGGAAACTGTTTGGGTAAGAATACAAGGACAGAACAATGGAAAGGACACCATTGTAGGCATTTACTACAGGCCGCCTGTGCAAGCTGAAGATATGGATGAACTCTTTATGCATCAAATGGCCAAGTTCTCCAAAAAATATGACACAGTTGTCATGGGAGATTTCAACTATCCAGACATTTGTTGGGAATCTCTCTCAGGCAAAACTAACAGGTCAAGGAAATTCTTATCCTCTCTTGCTGACAACTTTATCTTCCAAAAGGTAAGGGAGAAAACAAGGGGAACTGCTACCTTGGATCTAATCCTTATAAACAGGGAGGAAATGGTTGAGGAGGTAAAAGTGGCTGGGACCCTGGGAGGTAGCGACCATGCTATTTTAGAATTTTGGATAACTAGAGGCGGAAGACCTGTGAAGACTCAGACGTCAAGGTTAGATTTCAGAAAGGCAGATTTTAAGGGATTCAGAAAGAGAATTGGAGGGATCCAATGGCTGGATATCCTTAAAGACAAAAATGTCCAGGAAGGATGGGAAATCTTGAAAAATGAAATTCTCAAAGCACAGTTGTTAACAATTCCGAAAAGAGGGAAGAATAGGAAGCATTTAAGGAAACCAGGATGGATGAACACAGAACTTAACTTGGGCAGCACGGTGGCTCAGTGGTTAGCGCTGCAGCCTTGCAGCGCTGGGGTCCTGGGTTCGAATCCCACCAAGGACAACATCTGCAAGGAGTTTGTATGTTCTCCCCGTGTTTGCGTGGGTTTCCTCCGGGTACTCCGGTTTCCTCCCACACTCCAAAGACATACTGATAGGGAATTTAGATTGTGAGCCTCATCGGGGACAGTGATGATAATGTGTGCAAACTGTAAAGCGCTGTGGAATATGTTAGGGCTATATAAAAATAAAGATTTATTTATTTTTAACTTAAGCACATGCTAAAAAGGAAGAAAAAAATGTTTATAAAATGGAAAGAGGGAGGCATATCTAAAGAAGAATATAATGCTGTCTGCAGAACCTGCAGGGCACAAATCAGATTATCTAAAGCTGAAAATGAATTGAGGCTTACAAGAGATGTCAAAAGCAATATTAAAGGATTTTGGGGATATGTCAAAAGTAAAAGAAAAGTCAAAGATGCTATAGGATTTTTACAGGATGAAAATGATGAAATGGTAAGACAGGATGTTGAGAAGGCTGAACTTTTAAATTCCTATTTTGCATCTGTTTTCTCTCAGAAAGGAAATGTAGCATCAACTGTTATTCACTGTCCTATTAAGGGAATAGAAGAATCCAGGATATCTATAAACAGAAAGATAGTGAGGAAACACTTAGCTAACCTAAATGAATTCAAGTCTCCAGGTCCAGATGAATTACACCCCAGAGTACTGAAGGAGATAGCAGAAGAAATTTTTGAACCCCTCTCCAAAATCTTTGAAAATTCTTGGAGAACAGGAGAAGTGCCAGAAGAGTGGAGAAGAGCAAATGTTGTTCCTATCTTCAAAAAGGGGAAGAAGGTGGACCCAGGCAACTATAGGCCGGTGAGTCTGACTTCTATACCAGGAAAGATCTTTGAACAAATTATTAAACAACATGTATGTCAATACCTGGATAAGAATGAAGTGATTAAACAGAGTCAGCATGGGTTTGTAACTAATAAGTCATGTCAGACTAACTTAATTTCCTTCTATGATGGTATCACTGATTGGGTGGATCAAGGAAATGCTGTAGATATAGTATATCTTGACTTCAGCAAAGCATTTGACAAAGTCTCTCATACAATCCTTATTGAAAAAATGACTAAGTATGGAATGGACAAGGCAACTGTTAGGTGGATTCATAACTGGCTTAGTGATCGGACCCAAAGAGTGGTCGTAAATGGCTGCACATCCAGTTGGAAGAATGTCTCAAGTGGGGTACCACAGGGCTCTGTCCTGGGCCCTGTATTGTTCAACATCTTTATCAACGATTTAGATGAAGGAATTGAGGGTAAACTGATTAAATTTGCTGATGACACAAAGCTAGGAGGGATAGCTAATACTAGAGAAGAGAGAGAGAGGATTCAAAAAGATTTAAATAAACTGGAGAAGTGGGCAGCAACTATCAGAATGGTTTTTAACAGGGAGAAATGCAAAGTACTACATCTGGGCAATAAAAATGAAAAAAGCAGATATAGAATGGGAGGAATAGGGCTAAGTGACAGCACATGTGAAAAAGACTTGGGTATACTAATAGATCACAGACTGAATATGAGTCAACAGTGTGATGCAGCAGCAAAAAAGGCAAATGCAATTCTAGGATGTATTAACAGAAGCATACAGTCTAGATCACGTGAAGTCATTATTTCCCTCTACTCCTCTTTGGTCAGACCTCATCTGGAATATTGTGTCCAGTTTTGGGCACCACATTTTAAAAAAGACATCAACAAACTGGAGCAAGTTCAGAAAAGAGCGACCAGAATGGTGACCGGTCTGCAAACCCTGTCTTATGAGGAAAGGTTGCAGGATTTGGGAATGTTTAGTTTGCAAAAGAGAAGACTGAGAGGAGACTTAATAGCTGTCTACAAATATCTAAAGGGCTGTCACATTGTAGAAGGATCAACTTTATTCTCATTTGCACAAGGAAAGACTAGAAGCAATGTGATGAAACTGAATGGAAGGAGACACAGATTAGATATTAGAAAAAACTTTTTGACAGTTAGAGTGATCAATGAGTGGAACAGGCTGCCACGAGAAGTGGTGAGTTCTCCTTCAATGGAAGTCTTCAAACAGAGGCTGGACAGACATCTGACTGGGATGATTTAGCGAATCCTGCTTTGAGCAGGGGGTTGGACCAGATGGCCCAGGAGGTCCCTTCCAACTCTACGATTCTATGATTCTATGATTCTATTGGGCACACCTGTGTTTCTTCCAACCACCCCAGGAGAAGGTTGGTGTAAAAGGGGGCACAGCATGCACCCATGGCAGTACCATATGCCTGTTTGTAACAGACCCGATCGAATACAAAATAACTTTTCGTGACAACAAACCAGAAAACATTTAGAATAAAAGAGTGGTGTCTGCGAGCACCTGAAATTTGCTGGTTCAATAAATAGGATACCACTTCAATGCCATGTTCATGATGTATGTTTGTGTAGCGTGACTTTATGTTCATGGTTACAAGGATGGTATTGGAAGGAATTGTAATTTCATTCAGTTGTTGAATAAGTTGGTAAGTATCTTGAATGTGAGAACCCAACAAGGTGACAAAAGGCTGTAAGAAATGATTCAGAATAATACAAGTACGTTCAGAAAGACTACCAATGCCTGCAACAATGGGCCTACCTGGTAGCTCTTGTAATGAATCATGCGTAGTGATGAGTGAGCATACACGTTACATGAGATTTCCCGAGCATGCTCGGGTGATCTTCGAGTATTTGGATGTTCTTAGAGATTTTGTTTCTGTCGCCGCAGCTGCATGATCTGCAGCTGCTAGACAGCCTGAATACGTATGGGGATTTCCTAACAAACAGGCAATCCCTGCATGTGTTCAGGTTGTCTAACAGTCACAAATCATGCAGCTACAGCGACAGAAAACTAATCTCCGAACACATCCAAAAATTCGGAGACCACCCAAACATGCTCGGGACATTTCGAGTAACGAGTATACTCACTCATCAGTACTTTATGCACCTTTGGGTGCTTATGTAGGGTAGGAAAAATTGGATGTGATGTCGTAAGAAAAGTGAATTCTTTCTCTCTCAGTTTGTTATTTTGAGTCACAGGCAGAAATAGTCAATCCAGTTTCTTTTTAAAGATGCTTGTCAGGTCCGATGGTTGAACATGGTAGCAACTGATATTGGTTAATTGTCATTTAACTTCCTTAGTGAACATCTCAATGGGCTATATGACAATGTTTCCACCTTTGTCAGCTCACTTTATAGTAAAGTAGGTATTATTCTTTATTTACAAACGGCATCTCTTTCCTTCATAACCAGGTTTTCCTGCTGATGCCTATCCAATTTAAGCTTTGAGATATCCCTGCTGACAGTGTCATAAAAAACTGGACTACTGGAAAGAGTGAAAAGGAGGGTATAGCCTTTGATGGCAGACTCCATAGATTGTAAGCAGTGTTACCTGATCCTTCAATTTCCTGAAGTAAGTCCAGAAAATCATGAAAGGCTTGTTTCTCATCCTGTGGTAGCGTATCAATTTATCATTATTATTATTATTTATTTATAAAGCACCATTGGTTCCATGTTGCTATACATGAGAAGGGGTTACATACAAATTACAGATATCACTTACAGTAAACAAACTAACAATCTCAGACTGATATGGAGGGGAGAGAGGACCCTGCCCTTTCAGGCTTACATGCTACAGGATGGTGGGGAAGGAGATAGTAGGTTGGGGGGTTGCAGCAGCTCCAGTGATGGTGAGGTGGTAGCTCCAGTAGTGGTGAGGAGGCAGCGGGGATCATTGCAGGCTGTAGGCTTTCCTGAAGAGATGGGTTTTCAGGTTCCGCCTGAAGGAACCGAGTGTGGTTGATAGCTGGACGTGTTGGGGCAGGGAATTCCTTAGGATGGGGGCTATTCGGGAGAAGTTTTGGAGGCGGTTGGGTGAGGAGAGAATAAGTGTGGAGGAGAGAAGGAGGTCTTGGGAGGACCGGAGATTATGTGAGGGAAGGTATCGGGAGATTAGTTCAGAGATGTATGGAGGAGACAGGTTGTAGATGGCCTTGAAGGTCAGTATTAGTAATTTGAATTGGATATGCTGAGGGAGTGGGAGCCAGTGAAGAGATTTGCAGAGGGGAGAAGCGGAGGAGTAGCGAGGAGAGAGATGAATTAGTCGGGCGGCAGAGTTGAGGATGGACTGGAGAGGTGCAAGGGTGTTAGCAGGGAGGCCACAGAATAGGATGTTGCAATAGTCGAGGGAGATGATGAGGGCATGCACAAGCATTTTAGTAGATTGAGGGTTGAGGAAGGGACTGATGGTTGGTGATAAAGCAATTTAAATGTCAACTGTCAGCAAAACAAATATAAATCCTTGCTTAGGGTAAATCTGTCCAAGTTGTTCATGGGTGAGAAAGATCACCTTTTACATAGGAGAGATCTTTCAAAGTCAGACTGAACATAATCAGAAAGTTTTATAATAAGTAGATTATCTGCATCAGCGTCAAACTTTATATTTTATGTAATTTCTTTAGGTTTCGTCTCATCTCCCTTTTGGAGACCAATCTCTTTTTTTGTTGAATAAGCTTTCATCTACCCCTCCTGTTGTGCCTTCCTGGTCGCTTGCTCCAGAAGATAAAAAAATCGCTGGTGAAGAGTCACCTGCAATAGATGTAGGTTCCAGGTCTTTATTTTTGTCGAATCTCATGGTCCTCTTGTTTTCATAGTGGGACCATTTAAATAGTTGTCTATTGTCAAAGTCTATCTTGTCACTTTTTTCCTTATAGGACATCTTTTTCAAAGCCGTCTATGGTTTCCTTGAGATGCTGTTGAAAAACTTTTGTGAATCAAAGGTGTTTAATTTCGTCTCCTTGTTCTTAGTCTCTTCTTTCAGGACGTTAATGTCTCTAACGGCGGCCATTTTTGCAGTTCAGGAGTTACTCTTCTTTTTGAACTCAATGAATCTAATTCCTGCCGACCATGCCAATTTTGTGAAGTGACCAGGGTGGTAGTCATTGTTAGGGGCTGCTATTCATTCAAAACCTTGGCAACCTACAATGAAAATATGTCTTTTCTGTGGTGTAGTTCATGTATAGTGCACAACACTCCATTTTGGATTGCAGATCACTACGAGTTCCACGGTACTGATTCCAGATGCCGCCGCCACACATTGACAGACTCTGAGTCCATTTTTAACATATTAACTTTACTCAACAAGTTCAGGTCAGTCACAGATACCGCACAGTAATTTTGCTCTCCTGGCATTCTTTTTCCTAGAAACGTACCATCTGGTACCACAGCTTTCCAATTTTCAGCACTAGTTCTTACTTGGGGATCCCTTCCTGTTTTTCCCTCTGAGGGCAAAATTAAAGGGAAGGTGCCGTGTTTTTTCATAATTTAATGTAAAAAAGAAAATAGTATAAAAAGACATTGTCCCCTAAGCTTGACTCAGTGGTGTGTATGGATTTTTTTTTCTGTAATAATGCAGCCACTGGGGGCTGCCATCTTACCTCTCTGGCTGCTGAACGACAGTTTCCATGCTCATTTACGGCAGTCCCTGGGCACAATAGTCTGCTGCCGACCCTATCTCTTTCATTGCAGCTGCATCAGGTGTGAACTGGGCACGCCTCTGGCGGAGCTCAATTCACAGCTGTAGGTGTGGCCAGGCGCCATCTTATTAGAGCCCAGTGCTTTTCTTTTAGCTTCATTTACACTCTATTGCAAGCCCTGGATGCTGTACTGTTCCAGCATAACAGGGCTTGGATGTTCACTCTGCACATACCAGCTGCAGGAGAGGACACAGGACGAGCTGCTGGAGACCGAGCTGCTCTTTCCAAACCACCCGACCAGCTACTGCCCCTGCTCTTGCAAAACATAGGATGAGCTGCTCCCTGCTGTTTCAAAACACTTGGCAATCTGCTGGACATCTAATCCTCTCCTGTGTGATACTGACTGCTGAGCCCTGTATCTAATCCTCTCCTGTGTGATACTGTGTGCTGAGCCATGTATCTTATCCTATCCTGTGTGATACTGCCTGCTGAGCCGTGTATCTAATCCTCTCCTGTGTGATACTGACTGCTGAGCTATGTATCTAATCCTATCCTGTGTGATACTGTCTGCTGAGCCATGTATCTAATCCTCTCCTGTGTGATACTGCCTGCTGAGACGTGTATCTAATCCTCTCCTGTGTGATACTGACTGCTGAGCTGTGTATCTAATCCTCTCCTGTGTGATACTGTGTGCTGAGCCGTGTATCTAATCCTCTCCTGTGTGATACTGACTGCTGAGCTGTGTATCTAATCATCTCCTGTGTGATACTGTGTGCTGAGCCGTGTATCTTATCCTATCCTGTGTGATACTGCCTGCTGAGCCGTGTATCTAATCCTCTCCTGTGTGATACTGACTGCTGAGCTATGTATCTAATCCTATCCTGCGTGATACTGTCTGCTGAGCCGTGTATCTAATCCTATCCTGTGTGATACTGTCTGCTGAGCCGTGTATCTAATCCTATCCTGTGTGATACTGTCTGCTGAGCTGTGTATCTAATCCTATCCTGTGTGATACTGTCTGCTGAGCCGTGTATCTAATCCTCTCCAGTGTGATACTGACTGCTGAGCTGTGTATCTAATCCTATCCTGTGTGATACTGACTGCTGAGTTATGTGTCTAATCTTCTGTGTTCTACTGACTGCTGAGCCGTGTATCTAATCCTATCCTGTGTGATACTGTCTGCTGAGATGTGTATCAAGATTTTTCTCCAGTTATGTTAGTTTGTATGTTGGCAAATGGTAGGAGTATTACATTTTTCAAGACGGCGTATCACAGAAAGTTCTAATCTTATGACTATGTTTCAACAATATTTTGTTTATTTGGGAAGGCACCTGGTACAAACTAACTGTGTTCCTGGATTAAATAAATCAGAATGATTTTGGCGTCCAATTTACCACCACTTGTAGTCAGGACAGAGTGAATTTTTTGGATCTGACCTTTTTCACAGAGCAGTCAAACCTTGCCACCAAGAGATATCGCAAAGAGGTGAATTCAAACAGTTTTATTCACATCTCCAGTTGCCACCTTCCTGCATGACTTGCAGATATCCCTAATGAGCAGTTCACGTGTATTCACCATAACTGCATGTATTTGGATAATCACTGTTAGTGGATGTTACAACTCTAAAAACTCTTCCCAGACATTTTAGGAAACATCACCATTGTAATTCCAGGCTTCTTTCTGTTAAGGGAATTGATGTCCTTAATTTGGGTCCGAGAGGTGGGATTTGTCAAAAATATTGGCCAATGGTTTTACAGACTGGGGACTTTAACCCCCCAAGGTTTAAATGAGAGCTCAGGCTTTAGTGCATACCTCTAGTAGCATTAGGAGTGATGGGTGGGGGTTTTTATTTCCTTTTATTTTTTGATCAATTCTTCTTTTTAATAATTTTTCATTTTTATTTTTTTAGTTGCAATTGTCGTGTATTGATCTTGCTGACCATCTGTCTTGTATCCTTCCTGGAGGATGAAGAATTGTTCTACAACTGAAGGAGCAACCTGTTCCTTTATTTGGGCTGTTTTTTATTATTATCATTTTTTATTTATTTTTGCATATATTGATTGATTATGGGGGCATATATATTTTCTTTAGTTATTCATTATTTTAGTAGTGATTTATTTATATTTAATTATTGATTAATTATGGTAGTGTATTGTTATTTTATACACATTATTATTATTATAATATGTAATTGATTATAATCACTTTTTATGAGATATTTAGCATATTGGCACTTGTATACTGGCACTATGTATAGTTTTTGTATATTGTGATTGGTATGCAATCATGTATTTTATATGTATATTTGTATATATATATATACATATATATATATACTGTATATATATATGCATATCTGTTAATATGTATGCTCATTAGTATGAGTATTATTTGCATTATGCACTTTATTAATCATTAATTGTCATGGGAGACATTCCACTGCACTTGGCACTTTATATATGTCACATACATATACTGCAGTATAGATATTTCCTATTTATCCTATTATAGTCACGCTCTATAGCAAATGTTTTTAGCATATAATTTTCCTTAGTAGTTCGCCCTATGATTAAGCACATGAGGCAGAGAGCATGCCGATACACAGGATCGCCGGGGTTTATGCCTTGATCTTCTGTGACTTACGGTTTTCGCATGCCACAAATAGGACCTGCGGTCTCCGGGCCACGTGATCGCTTATTATACCCCTGATTGGCTGGTGAGATCCATGTGATCCGTGCATGCGCCGTGATTGGCCTCTCTATATGTGGTGACTAACAGGACCTTTCATTATGTATAGTGCGACCGTGGATTCAGCGCTTTGGATATTAACACAGATGGCACATGATTAATGACTATGTTGATGTCAGGTTAGGTATTTAAACCGGTAGTGCCTGCCCTGACATGCCCCCGGAAGAAGCAGTGCGAAACGCGCGTCGGGGCAGAAGGGACGCCCGGGGATTCCCTCCAGCTGACATTAAGATAATTACTGGTCTTTTATTCACCCCATTTTGTGGCTAGTGCCGTTCTTTGAGATACATTCAAGTAGGTAGTGCTGGGTATTAATTTAGTAACATATGTCAGGTCAGACAATCGTACATTCCATACATACCTTCTTAGTGGGATTACATATCCCCTTTTTTTTTGTTT
Organism: Dendrobates tinctorius; assembly: GCF_039654945.1. Taxonomy (NCBI): domain Eukaryota; kingdom Metazoa; phylum Chordata; class Amphibia; order Anura; family Dendrobatidae; genus Dendrobates; species Dendrobates tinctorius. Next base: position 16,530,605 of record NW_027361910.1, on the reverse strand, counting down.
GTATCTTTAAAATTTAAATATGGGTGTACTTTAATGTCCAAGATATTGGCTGTTGTGGGTTCTTTCCTATCGATTTTTCAGTCCCTTTTTTAATGGTGTGACACCTTTCTATGTATTCAAACGTCTTTTGTACTTTATGTCAATAAAGATGTGTTTTTATTAATTTATACCATTGTGTGGTACCTAGAATTTTTTTTTTTAATTGTGGTTACCATAAAGTGATTATCATTGTTGGTGGTATATTACCCTTAAATGGGGTTTTGTGATTTTTGGGCAACTTATGTGATTACAATGTATTTGGATAGTTATGTTATCAAAGCTTAACACTTGAAATAGCAATTAATTTGCAAGGGCTACAACCAACAATTAATGATGACAAAGATTAATTAATGATCAAGGACAGCTTGAACCTTCATTTTTTGTTTTATGACATCAGTAAATTTGGATGACATGAGAAAGGTTAATGTGATGGCTTGAGGTGGCATTTACATTTCATGCACACACACATTTTAATATTTGTCACTTATTTTCTTAAATGTGCCTCCTAAGACATAAGAAGCAGTGATATAATTATAGGGATAACAATTGTAACAGCCTCCTCGATGCATCACACCTGTGGGGCTGGCACATTACTTACTAATGTTGGCTTGCTTCAACACTTGCATTTTTCACCTACTGTGTCCCCCCATTTCCTTGTAGATTGTAAGCTTGCGAGCAGGGACCTCACTCCTAATGTCACTGTTTGAATTGTCTTAACTTGTATTGAATTTATTGTCTGTACATGTCCCCGCTTAATTGTAAAGTGCTGCGGAATATGTTGGCGCTATATAAATAAAAATTATTATTATTATTATTATTATTAACACTTGCAGTGTTAGAGTCAGAATTCCGTGTTCTCCCAATAATTTGTAATTGACTGCCACTGAATCTGGGTTTCTATTCATCCATACTAACATAGTAATTCCTACTCCAGGAGGTCCTCCGGCATCTTGAGCCACCAGCAACACTTACCATTTGTTGACAGTGATTGACCTGACAGGTATCCTCCCCATGATTTCCCACTTTCTCATGCCAATATCAATTCAGAGGTTTTGCAGCATTCCTCTTATAGTGTTGTTCTGCATCATTAGTGCTTCATTCATGGCTTATCTATCATGCTGTGACAGTCTTTGGAAAGCAAGGGGGCCTCAAACTGACCCTGGAACTGGGATCCTAACTATCCCTGTCCTAGGGGTACTCTTAAAGGTGGAGAGACCTGAGTCTCCAATCTTACATGCTTCTGTTAATGCCCCCCTCCCCCAGGAGACCTGGTACAGATATGCTAGTGTATAAACACATAAGATAAACAGAGATAAGGAAAAGCATCTTACATTCAAAAATACTTTCCAAGGATATAGAGGAATAAACAGAAAGATAGCAAGGAACAAATCAAACGGTAATGGGATAATGATGAAATCATAAACCCCAAAACAGCACACAACAATCTCCATCAGCAACTACGAACTCCAACTCCAGCAAGCCAGGAAGTAAAACTTTCACAGGCAGGAATGAGATGGTCTGGCTAGGTTTTATAGAGAGAGAAAACGAGCAGGTAAAGAGCAGCTGTGAGATCGAGCTGCATGTCGCTAATCAGCATACAAAGAATTGTTAACCTCTTCAGCGCCAAACTCCATTTAATATGAGGAGCAAAGAACACAGGCTAAATGGAAGACCTGTGATTAACAGTACGTAAAGATCACCTAACTGCAGATCTCCCAGGAGGACATGTTACATTTTCATACTTTGTAGAAGATGTGGGTTGATAATTTTTCCTGTATGCAAAGTCTGTGGCAAAACCCATGCATAAAAATTCCGATGCTTGCTAGTCTATAGACTCAATAAGTCAGAGGAAGAAAATGTAAGTAAATCTTAAGAAGAGTTTTTTTATCCTCTTTTTCGTCAACGTCTGTACTGCCTGAAATGTTATAATTTCTGAGTAGGCTGTCGATTAGCCTGTGGCAGTCCTGGATGACTTACTCTCTATTTGCAAAATGAGGCAGTTCCTGGCAAGCCATTTAGTATTCTTAAAAATGCTGATAAGGCGCCAGGCCTCCTGGATGACCCCAGGAAATAGTTCATAAAGCATTGAGTGGCACTATAGGCTGCTCCGGGGTACAGAGTTTTTGACTTCACATTTATGTTCTATCCCCTTTTATCACAGTCTGTTATGGTTTGCCGCCTGACTGGTTTGTTAATGTTATTGTAGCATGGGGTAGAAAATAATTTGTGTGGTATTTTCTGCTTTCATGCTACAGTATGTTTGATGCTTGATATTAATTACAATACATTTTATGCTTGTGCTTGATGATTTAATATAATAAAACCTTTTCAATTAAAAACAAAAAAAAAACCCAATACATTTTTGCCTATATAAAGCTTGTATGAATCTGGCTACAGTGTGCGATAAGATTAGTATAATTACTCTTTTACATGGATAGGACATCTAAAGTTTCTGCATATATTGTTAATTTTATCTATATGCATATCTATATGCATATTAAAAGGGACAGCAAGGCTTAGTTCTCTTCAGTTGCAAACTCTTGAAAAAATCATTGATTGGTAAGAGGACATGTAAAAAACTGGAAGCATATAATCAACATTTCTTGCGCTGATTTGAATATATAAAATGCCATCTCTCTTTATCTCCACTATTTTATATTCTTTAGATTTCACTTATTTATTTTTGTAATTATTGTGTTCATAATACAGTGGTGCGTTGGTGTTTGTGGAATGTAATAGTTCCTTCTGTAGGCTGTGATGTTATTCCTGCCGAGCCTTCCCATCCCCACAGTACATGCCGAGTATAATAGTCACCTTGTTTGCACTACATACAGGTATTAAATAGAGCACAAATGCCACTAAATATCAGCTTGAGAGCATGTCTCCCGTCATTTATATTGCGGTAATTATATTAGGCGAACTATCAATTTGAATAAAGTGTACTTCATTATTACAAACTCCAAATTCAATTCCCCCTAATCCAGACCACCTGCTGACTCAATTTTCAATCTGTCCGAGAATCAGAAAAGCCTCAAGGGAGTCCAGCATATTCCATTTCTAATTAAGGGTTAATGCTGCTGCCTATTAATTACAGACATTTCTTTTAAAGCTTGCCAACTGTCTAGATATTACAGTTGCAGCTTAGAAGATAAGATGCAATCCCCAGAAAATTAATTAAAGATTACTGCTTAACTCATGACATTCCATAGCTTTAATATGAAATATATTCCACAAAAAGATTAAAGTCCTCTCATGGGTCCAAGATTTTCAGGGATCCTGTGGTATTTTCTAAGAATTATTAACCAATCATAATCAAAAGTGGGGTCATTCATTAATTTATTAACCTCTTAGTAGTGATGAGCGAGCACTAAAATGATCGGGTGCTCGTTGCTCGGGTCAAGCAAATTGGAATACTCGGGTACTCGGAGAGAACAACGAGCCCAATGTAAGTCTATGGGACACCCAAGCATTTTTACCGCAATGCCCCTGGGGGTCCTTTTAAGGTCTAAAAACGTCTGAAAATGATGGAAACACTGCTCAAATGACTTGGAGACATTATGGGGATTGCACCTGGAAGCATTTCCACTACCACCTTTATGCTGATGACACTCAGATCTACCTCTCTGGCCCAGATGTCACCTCTCTGCTGTCCAGAATCCCAGAGTGTCTATCAGCCATATCCTCCTTCTTTTCCTCTCGCTTCCTCAAACTCAATGTAGACAAATCTGAACTCATCATCTTTCCTCCATCTCACAGATGTTCTTTACCCGACCTAGCTATAACAATTAATGACATCACACTTTCCCCAGTACCAGAAGTCCGCTGCCTCGGAGTAACCTTTGACACTGCCCTGTCCTTCAAACCGCACATCCAAGCTCTTTCTACCTCCTGTCGCCTCCAGCTCAAAAATATTTCCAGAATCCGTCCTTTCCTCAACCGTCAATCTACTAAAATGCTTGTGCATGCCCTCATCATCTCCTGCCTCGACTACTGCAACATCCTTTTCTGTGGTCTCCCTGCTAACACCCTCGCACCTCTCCAGTCCATCCTTAACTCTGCCGCCCGACTAATTCATCTCTCTCCTCGCTACTCCTCCACTTCTACCCTCTGCAAATCTCTTCACTGACTCCCATTCCCTCAGCATATCCAGTTCAAATTACTAATTCTGACCTACAAGGCCATCTATAGCCTGTCTCCCCCATATGTCTCTGAACTAATATCCCGATACAGTCCCTCACGTAACCTCCGGTCCTCCCAAGACCTCCTTCTCTCCTCCACACTTATTCGCTCCTCACCCAACCGCCACCAAGACTTCTCCCGAATAGCCCCTATTCTCTGGAATTCTTTGCCCCAACAAGCCCAACTATCAACCACATTTGGATCCTTCAGACGGAACCTGAAAACCCACCTCTTCAAGAAAGCCTACAGCCTGCAATGACCCGCTACCTCCTTCTCTCTCACCACTACCGGTGAGATCACCTCAACCAACACCGGAACTGCTGCAACCCACCAACCTACTGTCTCCTTCCCCACCATCCTGTAGCATGTAAGCCCGAAAGGGCAGGGTCCTCTCTCCACTTTGTATCAGTCTGTCATTGTTAGTTTGTTTACTGTAAGTGATATCTGTAATTTGTATGTAACCCCTTCTCATGTACACCACCATGGAATCAATGGTGCTATATAAATAGATAATAATAATAATAATAATAATAATAATAATAATAATAATTTCTGACTCCTAGTTCACAGCTTTAAACAATGTTGTCAGTGTTTCATGTCATTTTTAGCGGTTCACCAAAAAACATACCAAAGGGAAGCCAAAACGGATTTTGCTGGGAAATTTGTAAAGGTACATTCGTTCCAGGTTAATGACTTGTATATAAGGCAAAATAATTAACCCCAGACCAAAATGTTCCTCCACCACTTGGGCTATGTTCAGACGCATCATTTTTTGAAGCATTTTTCAACTTTAACATTGCTTTCAACCAATACAAATTCATTCACTGGGAAATGTCATTGTAACATTTAACAACCCTAGCTGGCCATGTGGTGTGTGACACATAAACAGACCCATCTTGTTTCATTTATGACGGAGGGACTCTTAAAGTCACAAAGCCTATTTTTACCTGGGCATCAGGTGGCATTAATCTTCTTAAAGGGTCATTATTAAACAGTGGGTCTCCTAAACTGTTATTGCCTATGCAGTGAGTGGATGGGTTGCCAAGAATTATGACGCACTCCAATACCCCTTTCATGAGAGGTCCAGGAGGGCTTCCAGAAAAAATGTTGCATTGAATGCAAGGCCTGACTTACCCCAAAGTTACATGCACCCTATGAACCTTTTCAAGCCACGTACTGGATGGCCACCGGAAAATCCACTTCACATTATTCATTTTGTAATCCCAAACTCTTTTCTTATGCATTGACAGCAAGGCCTGCCCTGCTGCCAAGTCATCTGATAGGGAATTTAGATTGTGAACCCGATCGGGGACAGTGCCAGTAATGTCTGTAAAGCGCTGTGGAATTAATGGCACTATATAAATGAGTAAAAATAAATAAATCTGCATACCAGTATGCCTTTGAACCCAGGTACTGCATGGCCACCAGAAAATCCACTTCACATTATTCATTTTGTACTCCAATTCTGTTTTCTTATGCATTGACTGCAGGCCCTGCTAACAAGTCAGATGCACCCCAATAAGCCTTTGAACCCACATTATTCATTTTGTACTCTCATACTCTTTTCTTATGCATTGACAGCAAGGCCTGCTCCGCTGCTAAGTCATCTGCACCCCAATAACCCCAATCCCCCTTTGGAAGAAACCAATGTCCCATTAAAATGGAGCGGGTCTCCTAGACTTGTATTGCCCACACACTAAGTGTATGAGCTGGAAAACAATTCTCCTGTGGGGTGCACCTCAACCTTTTTCAGAAAAAGTATTTTATGCACAGCATAACCACTTGTTAATAATTCAACACTGACTGTAGCTGCATGGAACACATAAACCTTTTTGATCTAGTGGTGGTGGATGATGAGACTTGGAGGAAGGCCCGATTAAAAAAAAAAGCCCAATTTCTAGGAGCGGGTCTCACAGACTTGGAATGCCCATACACTTAGCGTATGGGCTGTCAAACATTTCCCCTGTGGGGTACACCTCAACCTTTTTCAGAACAAGTATTTTGCGCACAGCATAACCACTGACCCTTGTTAATAATTCAACACTGGCTGTAGCTGCATAGAACACGTAAACTCTTTTGATCTAGTGGCGGTGGATGATAAGACTTGGAGGAAGGCCTGATTAAAAAATAGGCCCAATTTCTAGGAGCGTCTTACAGACTAGGAATGTGGGCTGTCAAACATTTCCCCTTTGAGGTACACCTAAAGCTTTTTCAGAACAAGTATTTTACGCACAGAATAACCACCAACCCTTGCTAATAATTCAACACTGGCTGTAGATGCACGGAACACATAAACACTTTTAATCTAGTGGCGGTGGATGATGAGACTTGGAGGAAGGCCTGATTAAAAAATAGGCCCAATTTCTAGGAGCAGGCCTCAAAGACTTGAAATGCCCATACACTTAGTGTATGGGCTGTCAAACATTTCCCCTGTGGGGGTACACCTCAACCTTTTCCATAACAAGTATTTTACGCCTAGCAAAAGCACACACTCTTGCTTGTAATTCGACACTGGCTGTAGCAGCATGGAACACGTTAACACTGTTGATCTAGCGGCGGTGGATGATGAGACTTGGAGGAAGGCACGATTAAAAAATAGGCCCAAGGGGGCGTGGCCTGCGGCACATGGAGGAGGAAGCACAGTAGAACTTCTCCGGTGCTTATTGACCCCATACAGCAGCACACAGCTACTTAAAGCAGCGGCTCCAGACCCGTCAGGCAGCGGAAGACAGAGGGACCGTGGGGCCATGAAAGAATTGCGAAGCAGCAGAGGCAGAGGGAGGAAAAGCCCCCTCAAACTCACTCAGTTCTACCCAGCAGCGGAGGGCGCGCAAATTGGCGCTGGGGAGCACAAGCGCGGCATGGAGGCATTGCAGAAAGCCACATCACGCATGAGAGGAGAGGTAGGAGAGACCCCGCAGGGGATTGATGAAAGGAGACATAAGGGGAACAGCCCCTCTGAACGGAGCAGGGATGACCATATAAGAGTGGATTCAGGGGATCCCACGGCACAAGAGGACAGGGACCAAGGGGAGGACCAAGAAATTCGGTCCCAGGCTTCCCCTCCTACAAGAGGCCTGAAAGCCACAAACAGCTCCGCAGAACACAAGCAGAGCGTTGCACTAGCTAGTGCGGGAGAACCATTAACTGAGCACACTATGAGACAGCTTATGTCTGAAATAATGTCTAACTTCAAAAAGGATATGCAGAACATACTTAGATCTATGCAGAGGGACATCAATGTTATAGAAGAACGCACATCCCACATAGAAGATAAGATGGCGGAATTGACCACAGTGCACAATGAGGTGGTGGACTCGGTGGTATCCACAGATGAAGAGATAGATGTACTTAAACTTAAAATAGCGGATATGGAAGATAGATCTCGCCGCAACAATGTTCGTCTGAGAGGTATTGCGGAAACGGTTAAAACTGAAGACCTCAAAGAATTTCTTACTGATTATTTCTCATGCCTGTTGCCGGACACCACACAGCTCGATTTGATTATGGACAGAGCCCACAGACTTCCTAAGCCAAACCGTCTCCCGGCTGCGATAAGAGATGTTATAGTCAGAATACATTTCTTTCATATAAAAGAGAAGGTGTTGGAGGCTGCTCGTAACCCACCGTCCCTGCCCGACCGCTTTAAAGATATACAGTCATGGCCAAATGTATTGACACCCCTGCAATTCTGTCAGATAATACTCAGTTTCTTCCTGAAAATGATTGCAAACACAAATTCTTTGGTATTATTATCTTCATTTAATTTGTCTTAAATGAAAAAACACAAAAAGAATTGTCCTAAAGCCAAATTGGATATAATTCCACACCAAACATAACAAAGAGGGTGGACAAAAGTATTGGCACTGTTCGAAAAATCATGTGATGCTTCTCTAATTTGTGTAATTAACAGCACCTGTAACTTACCTGTGGCACCTAACAGGTGTTGGCAATAACTAAATCACACTTGCAGCCAGTTGACATGGATTAAAGTTGACTCAACCTCTGTCCTGTGTCCTTGTGTGTACCACATTGAGCATGGAGAAAAGAAAGAAGACCAAAGAACTGTCTGAGGACTTGAGAAACCAAATTGTGAGGAAGCATGAGCAATCTCAAGGCTACAAGTCCATCTCCTAAGACTTGAATGTTCCTGTGTCTACCGTGCGCAGTGTCATCAAGAAGTTTAAAGCCCATGGCACTGTGGATAACCTCCCTAGATGTGGACGGAAAAGAAAAATTGACAAGAGATTTCAACGCAAGATTGTGCGGATGTTGGATAAAGAACCGCCACTAACATCCAAACAAGTTCAAGCTGCCCTGCAGTCCGAGAGTACAACGGTGTCAACCAGTACTATCCGTCGGCATCTGAATGAAAAGGGACTGTATGGTAGGAGACCCAGGAAGACTCCACTTCTTACCCCGAGACATAAAAAAGTCAGGCTGGAGTTTGCCAAAACTTACCTGAAAAAGCCTAAAACATTTTGGAAGAATGTTCTCTGGTCAGATGAGACAAAAGTAGAGCTTTTAGGGCAAAAGCATCAACATAGAGTTTACAGGAGAAAAAAGAGGCATTCAAAGAAAAGTACACGGTCCCTACAGTCAAACATGGCGGAGGTTCCCTGATGTTTTGGGGTTGCTTTGCTGCCTCTGGCACTGGACTACTTGACCGTGTGCGTGGCATTATGAAGTCAGAAGACTACCAACAAATTTTGCAGCATAATTTAGGGCCCAGTGTGAGAAAGCTGGGTCTACCTCAGAGGTCATGGGTCTTCCAGCAGGACAATAACCCAAAACACACTTCAAAAAGCACTAGAAAATGGTTTGAGAGAAAGCACTGGAGACTTCTAAGGTGGCCAGCAATGAGTCCAGACCTGAATCCCATAGAACACCTGTGGAGAGATCTAAAAATGGCAGTTTGGAGAAGGCACCCTTCAAATATCAGGGACCTGGAGTAGTTTGCCAAAGAAGAATGGTCTAAAATTCCAGCAGAGCAATGTAAGAAACTCATTGATGGTTACCGGAAGCGGTTGGTCGCAGTTATTTTGGCTAAAGGTTGTGCAACCAAGTATTAGGCTGAGGGTGCCAATACTTTTGTCCGGCCCATTTTTGGAGTTTTGTGTGAAATGATCAATGTTTTGCTTTTTGCTTCATTCTCTTTTGTGTTTTTTCATTTAAGACAAGTTACTTGAAGATAATAATACCAAAGAATTTGTGTTTGCAATCATTTTCAGGAAGAAACTGAATATTATCTGACAGAATTGCAGGGGTGTCAATACTTTTGGCCATGACTGTAGCTATATATGTGGATCTATCTGCATTTACCCTAGCACGCAGGAGAGCATTTTCATCATGCACAGGGATCCTGAGGGAACACAATATCCCGTATAAATGGGGGTTCCCAGTGAAGCTGGTGATAACAAAAGATGGACGCAAGCATGTGGTGAATAATCCGGAGCAAGCCTTACGCCTTTGCAAGGAATGGAATCTCCCTTCTGATACTAGGGAAAACCAAGGGAAAAACCCACTACCACGACCAATTGTGGAGGAATGGTCCCAAGCGTGATTAAGATGTAACGAGGAACTGGTTTAATCTCACAGTTCAGGATATGGAAACCTGGAAAGGATCTCTGCTAATTGACATTTTTCAGAAGAGCTCTTATGGTTTTGAATTGCAGTTCTATAGGTTGTGAGCGGCAAGCCCTCTTAGGGAAAGACAGTTCGGGTCTGAGAAGTCGGGGGTCAAATATGGCAGGACCCCCTCGATTATGGTTAACGGGACTTGGACATGGATTGCCTAATAGGATTTTCTGATCTTCGGTTTTAGTTTTGTTTTTTTTTCTTCATATCAAGATCTTACAAGCAACCTTTCTGATTGCTCATTTTCTATTACCTTTTAAGGTTTTATTTTTTGTTTTTCCCGGGACCCGGTATTTTTTTTGTTTCCGGTTCCTATTAGGGTCATATGTCAGAACCCAGGTCACATCTAGTTCGCTAGACTTTTGCTGGGCTTCTGATTCCCGTGGAAGGCAGCCTGCACGGGCTCCCTATTTTTGTGCTCATGAGAGCAAAGTTTTTAGTTTGAATGTTATTTCTGTCTGTTTTTGTGTTTATCTTTTTCTTTATCTACAGTGGCAGCTTTTTCCAGTCGGATCTACAGGGGTGGAAAGGGGGGACGTGAAGCAATTTGACACAACGATGAGAGTGGGCACCAGTAACCTAGATGAGTATGAGTTTGAATGTCTGACACTATGTTATGTAGACCCACGTATGGGAGGAGGGACAAAACACGCACATCAAATTCCAAAAAACAATCATATGAGAAATAATGTGGTATCTGAGTATGGCACTAAAGTGGTCTACCTTTCCAGTACACACAAAACAAGGGGGATAAAATATACTCAGCATAGACTCACAGCAATCTTGACCAAATTTATAGATGGTGATTAAATTCATATCAGTGAATGCCAAAGGCTTAAATTCCCCATACAAACGGTCAGCTTTATGGAAAGAAGCACTGAGGAACAACGCAGACATACTGTGTGTACAGGAAACTCATTTAAACAGTGAAGACACAAGTAGATTAAAACATAAAAAATTCCCACACGTGATCCTGGCGCCGGCAGATAGAAAAAAAGGTGGGGTGGCGATTGCAATAAGGGACTCTGTGGCCTTTTCCCAAATAAACCAAATTATAGACCCACATGGAAGATACATTATATTGCAATGTATAATCAACAATATTCCATATACGTTGGTGACCATATATGCCCCCAACAAAGGACAATATACTCACATCAAGAGGATAATAGTAAAGGCCATTAAAGTCAAGAAAGGCTCTCTAATTCTGGTTGGGGATTTCAATGTGGCGTTGTGGCCCAACATGGATTCCACATCTAGATCGAATAAACTCAACCCTAGCCCGCTTACAAAACTGCTTCACATACAAGAACTATACGACATTTGGAGACTAAAGAATCCATCCACAAGAGATTACACGTTTCTTTCTCACCCGCATAACACCTATACGAGAATTGACTTTTTTCTAGTTGATAAGTCGGTAATTCCACAAGTGTTAAATGCCAAAATAGGAAATATAACATGGAGCGACCACGCTCCTATCACACTAGAAATAGAGGAAAAGTACACAACAGATAGATCTCCAATTTGGAGGCTTAACACCTATGTCATGAACCACCCCACTTACGCATCACAAACGCAAGAATCCATCCACGATTATTTTATACAAAATGATAATGGAGAAGTATCAGACACAACCCTATGGTGTGCACACAAAGCGGTACTGAGGGGACATTTTATAAAACAGGCTTCTCATTACAAAAGAACTACACAAACTGCAGTAACTGACATCCAAACCAAGTTGGGAAGACTACATAGAATGCATAAACAATCTTACTCACCCACAAGAGCGGCGGAAATCTCAGTTCTACATCAACAGCTTCATGAGCTTAATCTACACACATACGAGAAAGCCCTCAAAAAACTTAAAATGAAATATTACTGGCATGGAAATAAATCCGGGAAATTATTGGCCAAACAGGTGAAAATACGCATGGCTAAATTCCGTATCCCATATCTAAATGGCCCCAATGAGGGGAAAATAATAGATCCTCAGCGAATTGCCAACGAATTTGCTAAATATTATGAAGCCTTGTACAACTTAAAAGGAGATGTCCAGACCCACCAACCTAGTGATGCAGAAATAGGGACATTCCTGGAGTCAGTAAGCTTACCAACACTATCAGCCACACAAAAAGAAACCCTGTCCCAAAAATTCACAACTTTTGAAATTCATAGAGCTATTGATACTTTGAAAGCACATAAAGCCCCAGGACCAGATGGTATGCCAAACGATTACTATAAAAAGTATAAAAATTTAATTTCCCTGTACTTGGGTTCAATGAGGCAACCGAGAACAAAGCCTTCCCAGCAGAAATGCTGAACGCCCATATTATTACCTTGCCAAAGCCAGGAAAGGACCCAGACACCCCGGCAAATTTTAGACCAATTTCTCTATTGAATACGGACGTCAAATTATTTGCTAAAGTAATGTCTCTAAGGCTCCTGCACGTCCTTCCAGAGCTGATCCATTGGGATCAGGTCGGATTTGTCAAAAATAGACAAACCAGTGACGGAACCAGACGCCTTGTTGATTTGATCGCTGAGGTGGAGGGGGGTCGGACGCCTTCTCTGCTCCTATCGCTGGACGCGGAGAAGGCGTTTGACAGGATCCACTGGGGATTTATGGAGAGGACGCTTGAAAAATTTGGTTTTGGGGGATCCATTCTATCTTCCATTATGGCACTGTATTCTAGGCCCTCGGCCCAGGTATATACAAATGGATACCTATCTTCGGGTTTTAATATTACAAATGGAACACGGCAAGGGTGCCCTCTCTCCCCACTGATATTCGTATTAATGATGGAACCATTTGCCCAAATGATAAGAATGGAGAAAGAAATTTGCGGGATCAACGTGAGCTCTGTGGAGAACAAGATAGGTCTATTCGCTGACGACGTCATACTGTGTGTCACGAACCCTGAGGTCTCCTTGCCCCATATATTTAGGATAACTACCCTTTTCGGCCATGCTAGCTATTACAAAATTAATCTAAGTAAATGTTTGATTCTTGATATGTCAGATTTTGGAATAAATTCTTGGACTTTTGTGCGCTACCAGATAAATTCACCAATCCAATATTTAAGAGAAAGATTAATCCATTTATTTCCCAACGCGTTTCGAAATGTGTACCATTTCTTCTTCAGGGGATGACATATATGATCAAACAGAACTGTCACAGATTATATACAGCATGATTTCAAAAAACGGCGCCAAGAAACAGCGCCAAAAAGGTCACATGTCATCTGGTGCAAATGTCAGGGTTCAAAGTATCACAGTTAAACTAATGTATTAATTAATCTCAATTCATTAAAAACACAATATTTTTTTTATTATTTCATAGATAAAAAGAAAAAAAAAAAAAAAAAAAAAAAAAAGGAAAAAGAAAAGAAGAGAAGAAGGAGAAAAAATAAGAAAACGGAAAACAGGGAATGTATGTAAAAAACGAACTCTTGACACCTGAAAAAATGGCAAAAAAGTGTATCTTAGTACTCTGAACCACGGTCAGGCCGCATTAACCCGGATAAGACCCTATTGCGCTTTTTTGTTCCTTTAGTTTTGACACATTGATTCTTGATATGGGTATCCCGCAGGCCACAAAACAGAAACTAATGGAACAATATCCCCTGACTTGGAAGGTTGACGCAATCCCATACCTAGGGGTTCAGTTAACTTACCCGATCAAAAACCTAGGGAAAACAAATTATGCACACTTATTGCAAAATATCCATAAGGAAATACAATCATTCTCCAAAGCAATGGTGTCCTGGTTGGGCCGAATGTCAGTGGTAAAAATGATGATCCTTCCCCAAATTTTATATTATTTCCGCAACCTACCTATTCAAATCCCACTGCATACCCTCAACAAGCTCCAATCAGCTTTAATGAATTATATATGGAACCAGCGAAGGGCGAGAGTTTCGGCGAAATTCTTGTTCATGCCAATAAAATACGGGGGGCTAGGATGTCCATGTATACGTACATACTATCGAGCCACGATGCTGGATCAAATTAGATGCTGGTGGGATGGGAACTCTCCAAAGGCATGGGTAAAATTAGAAGCGCAGATTGTGGAGCACCCCTCTATGGCCTCATATATGTGGCACCTTCGTTTGGCCCAAAAAAAGCAATTGCCAAGACACCCCACAATACGAGCCGGCGCGAATATTTGGATGATGCAGTCATTAGGGCAGAAATTACTCCCCACAAGAATACATAAGATTCCAATGGATATTATGGGTAATTTAATCCAGAATATAGACTTGGGTGATTGGATTTCCAAAGGAATAATTAAAGTAGGAGATATTATGAATGCCTTGGAGCTTAGACCGTTTGGTGATCTGGTTAGCGTTTTTGGAGTAAACAAGAGGGACTTTTATAAATACCTTCAAATTAGACATTTATTATCAAGTGTGAAAACAGAACAGCAGGAGCTGGTCTCATCTTATGAGAATTTTTTTGCGGTAAACATAGACACCAAAGGGGGGATATCAAAGGCTTATGAGGCCTTGAACGACACATGCAATCCGCACTCCTTGCCTTTTGTGGGGAAATGGGAAATTGATTTGGGAAAAGTATTTGGGGAAGAACAATGGGAATATTCCTTCCAAATACACAAAAAAATATCTCACTGTATTAATCATTTGGAAACATCAAGGAAAATTCTATACAGATGGTATTATACTCCAGCGCACTTAAAAAATATATACCCTCAAAGTCTAGACACGTGTTGGAGGTGTAACAAGCGGCCAGGCTTGTTGTTCCACATATGGTGGGATTGTGAGCTGATCCAACCAGTTTGGACGGATACACAACAGAACTTAAGCTCAATACTCGGTTATAGTGTGAAACTGGGACCAGAAACTGCCTTGTTGTCCATAGGTCTGGAGGACATGGACCACAATGACGTACTAATAACTATACAATTTTTGACAGTAGTAAGAGTGTGCATCGCGAGCAAATGGAAGAGTTCACAGGTCCCGACCGCCCAAGAAATAATGGCCAAGATGCAACATAATTGTAATATGGAGAGGATGATAGCAATCAGTAGTGATAGGGGATTCAAGTTTGAAGTTGCATGGAGGAAATGGTTGGATTACTCCAAGTCTAGGTATGAATGGGATTAGGGAAATAATGATATGTGTGTCCATTGGGTGCCGAAATAGAGATATAATCATTGAGGTTCATTGATATATATTGTTGCTGATACTGAAAATTGGAATTCAGAATACAGATGATTATTTACTGTTATGGATTGTCGACTGGATCAGAATCAAAATCACAATGTAAATGAAAATAGAAATGAATAATGCTGCCTATCATCTGTATGTGCAAAATTTGCTGTTAAAATTCAATAAAATTATATGGTTCAAAAAAAATAGGCCCAATTTCTAGGAGCAGGTCTCATAGACTTGGAATGCCCATACACTTAGTGTATGGGCTGTCAAACATTTCCTCTGTGGGGTACACCTCAACCCTTTTCAGAACAAGTATTTTACAGACAGCATAACCACCGATCCTTGCTAATAATTCGACACTAGCTGTAGCTGCATGGAACACATAAACCCTGTTGATCTAGTGGCGATGGATGATGAGACGTGGAGGAAGGCCTGATTAAAAATATAGTCCCAATTTCTAGGAGTGGGGCTCATAGACTTGGAATGCCCATGCACTTAATGTATGGGCTGTCAAACATTTTCCCTGTGGGGTACACCTCAACCTTTTCCAGGACAAGTATTTTGTGCACAGCATAATCACCGACCTTTGTTAATAATTCGACACTGGCTGTAGCTGCACATGAGGCTGGGCTGTGTGTAATCACCCTGTTTGGTTCCTTGATCCATGTCCTCATGCTCCTCCTGCAATGCATCCTCTTTCATTGTGAGTAGAGAGCTTTTCAGAATGCAGATGAGTGGGATGGTGATGCTAATCATGGCGTCATTACCGCTCACCATCTTGGTGGACTTCTCAATGTTTTGGAGGATGTTACATATGTCTGACATCCATGTCCACTACTGAGGTCTTATGTGTAGAGTAGGACCTGAAAAATGACGGCCTTGTTGAATCTGACATCCAACAACTGCCTGCTTCTTCTCACAAATCCTTTCCAACATATGCAGTGTAGAATTCCAATGCGTGGGGACATCACACACCAGTTGGTGAGCCAGAATCTGCAATCGCTGCTGAAGTATAACTGGGGCGGCTGAAGCTGTAGCTGACATTCTAAAATGGGCACACAAGCGACATACTTTCACCAGCAGATCCCGCAGCTTCGGGTAGCTTTTTAGAAAATGTTGAACAACGATGTTAAGCACATGGGCCAGACATGGTACGTGTGTCAGTTCGCCTCACCTGAGAGCCGCCACCAGGTTCCTGCCATTGTCACACCCAACCATGCCTGGTTTGTCACCTAAGCAAATTATCTTCAGCACAGCCTGTTGCCGCTTGGCTTTGGCAATGCTGCAGTGCTTCCAGCTTGTGACTGATGTGCACATTTCGGAGATGGAGGCTGAAGAGGAGGAGAAGGAGGACTTCGGACACTAAAGTCCAGCGAGAAGATGTGGGTGTTTTGGTGGCCCAATTTCAGCCTGCCTACAGCTTTGTCCTGCACCATCACCATCACGTCCACTTCCTCGTCCTTTGCCACGTGCCTTGCCCATTGTAATTGGACTAGAATATTATACATGTTCACTACAAATGGCTGATTTGTGAGGCAACTTGTATGTGATGCATGTACAGGAAAACCACACTTTTACCTATCTGGACTGTAGGTAAAAATGTGTTTTGCCTTATCAGATTTGTGTCAATAAGTATGTTAGCAGACTGCAAAAAAAATACAATATGTAGGCCTAAAAATAACCAAATTTTTGGCACTGATAAATGAGGACTGTTATGGAGATATCACACCAACAAATGCGTGGCCTGTACTTTTTGCTTTTTTGGCTAAATAGTGCTGTATATAAGTACAGTGACACACAGGACAAAAAAGGAAAACCTGCCTAAAGTGGATAAACTTTGAGTATGCACAGATATGAGCCGACACGGAGATGCCACACCGACAAATGTGTGGCCTGTATTTTTTTTATTTTTTGCTAAATAGTGCTGTATCTAAGTACAGTGACACACAGGAAAAAATGAAAATCGGCCTAAACTGGCCAAACTTGGAGCAAGCACAGATATGAGCTGACACAGAGATACCAGATAAAGTACGACAAAAAAGCTGGGTGGAGACCCGAGTTCCCACTGAGTAATCCCGGAAATGCTCGGTGCTCGCCGAGTACACCAAGTACCATAATACTTGGGTGAGTAACGAGTAGTGGCGAGCATGTTTGCTCATCACTTCCTCTTAGAGACCTTGCCCATTTTCGCTTTTGCATTTCTGTTTTTCCCTCCCCTTCTTCCCAGAGACATAACTTTTTAATTTTTTCATCAATGTGGCCATGTGAGGGCTTGATTTTTGCGGGACGAGTTGTACTTTTGAACAACACCATTAGTTTTACTATATCATGTACTCAAAAATAGGAAAAAAATTCCAATTGCGGTGAAATTGCAAAAAAAGTGCAATTCCACAAAATTTTTTGGGATTTTTTTTACCATGTTCACCAAATGCTAAAACAGACTTGCCATTATGAAATCTCCAGGTCATTAAGAGTTCATAGACAGCAAACATGTCTAGGTTCTTTTTAATTTAAGGGGTGAAAAAAAATACAAAGTTTGTTAAAACAAAAAAAAGACCCGTAGCTTCTCCATTTTTCGTGAACTCGGGTTGGGTGAGGGCTTATTTTTTTGCGTGCTGAGCTGCCATTATTATTGACACCATTTTGGTGCAGATACAATCTTTTGTTAACCTGCATTTTAATGCAATGTTGCAGGACCAAAAAAGCATAATTCTGGCGTCATCTGATCCCCAAGTGAGTCTGATCCCCAACTTTTTGATGACGCTGCTGGCTGTGGCCATCCACCTGACCCTGCCCCAAAAGTGGAAGAGATTGATTGCACTGATGCCCAACCACTTGTTGGAGGATGAGTATATGGGATGGTTAGTGCACACAGTCATTGGACCTATGCAGCACATCTCAGGTGATGGCAAAACATAGGTGCCAACTGCTGCATCTTTCTGCAGTGTGCAGACCAGCAAGGAGGGCAGGGGTGAGGAGTGGGTGGAAGATGATGAGGTCCTAGACCTTACATGGAGTGAAGGGCATCCATGTGACATGTGCAATTTGGTGGAAGAGTAGAAGGCCACGTTGACCAAGCTTCAGAGCAAAAAAGGAAGCAGGGTGCAAAAGCACAGTGGCAGGCCCCCAGCCAGTATGTTGGCTGCTACTGCTCACCATGCTGACAAACTGAGCACACCAAAGCCAGCTCAATAGAGCTTCCTGGGGTGATGCTTCTTGAGACAATGTGCTGATGACAAGAGACGGGTGGTTTGCATATTGTGTCATCAATGCTTGAAGCGAGGCATAAATGTTGAACCTAAGCACCACCTGCATGATGAGGAATTCGAATTCAAAACATGAACTGCAGTGGAGTACATACCTGAAATCCAGGAAAGATCTGAAGCTCCTCCTGATCCCTTTTCCCTTGATCCTCAAGCCTGGCCTGTTGGTGTGCAACATCTCATAGCATCTCTGGGCATAATAATAATAATACATTTTATTTCTATAGAGCCGACATATTCCACAGCACTTTACATTTCAGAGGGGACTTGTACAGACGAAAGACATTACAGCATAACAATAATTACATAGATCATAACAGATACCAAGAAGAATGAGGGCCCTGCTCGCAAGCTTACAATCTAGGAGGAAAAAAGGTAGACACGAAAGGTGGGTGGTAACAATTGCCCTGATTGTTTGGATCAAACATAATGTTAAGTGTATAAAAGTACAGACACAGAGGGCTAACGGATGCATAAAGCTTGTGGGAAAATGATGCGGGAAACCTGGTTAGGGTAAAACTTTTGACTGTGCTGCATTTCCATTCTTTACTAGTAGAGGCTGTTGAGTTTCCGCAATCGTGCTTTAGCAAGATGGCCGATGATGTACAACTACATCCCATAACCAATTAGACAGCATAGCCATCATGCTGAGACAGACAGTATAGACTACTGATTTTTTACTTCAGTGGTTATGTATAAGTGGATGAAACTGAAACAAGTATATGCATTCTGCAATCATTTAGCATTTTTGTGGGATTTATTGATTTACTAAATATCTGAACAATGTATAAGAAAGACAGTGCTTTAGAATTTAACAATGATATGAAAGAAAACTGCTCCATTTAAGTGCGTAAAAAGTCAAAGCTAAAATTAATATCATATTTATTGTATAGAGGGAAGGTGGGCTCTCAGAATCGGTTTCACTGCAGGTCCTTGTATATTTATATCCCGGTCCAACATTACATTAAGGTAGGGTCACACAAGCGTATTTTCAATGAAAACACAGAGAGCATGCAAACAAATATTGTTAAATGTGGCAGTGCAGATGAGCATTTTTTTCATGGACCAAATTAAAAAATATCACAACATGCAGTAAATTCATCTGTGTTTTGAATGAGACTCAATACATTGCAATTTTTAAACACAGGAAAATGTATTTATTCTTGAAAATTTTTAATAACTGCTATGTAAAAATGGTATGCTCACAGATAAGGCTAGTTTCACATTTGCGCTTTTGAGCGCAGCGTTGGCCTGCGCACGGCTGCCACTAAGCCCCGCCCCTGCCGCGCCTCCGTCGGCAGCTCTGCCTACCGGCACATGACGCTGCATGCGTCCTCCGTCCCCTATCTTTATCACTGGGGGCGCAGGCCTGCTGCAGTTTGGTTGCGGCACCGTGAAAAGGACGCATGCGCCGCCAAACGCATACTGCGCACGGCCTGCGCCCCCAGTGATAAAGCTAGGGGATGCAGGACGCATGCAGCGTCATGCGCCGGTAGGCGGAGCTACCGACGGAGGCGCGGCAGGGGGCGGGGCTTAGCGGCGGACGTGCGCTGGCCGTCGCTGCGCTCAAAAGCGCAAATGTGAAACTAGCCTAACATGGATTCTGTCATGGCATAGTTTTCAGAGATCCGGGTGCTAGGGACTCCTTCCCTATTCATAAAGCTGGGGGTGCCCTAGCTTCCCTAAATAACTTCTAACGGTGAAGATGCCGGGTCACGTGCCTTACTGAGTTGCTAAATCAGCCCGTATCTGTCCTCTCCCCCACCCAGGGAAGTGGGGTGTAGCAGTGTAAATGAATATACAAACCAGACTAACAGGGGAAGGCATATAATGATAAACAAAAATATCAATCGTACAAATATGCCCTTACAAGTGGAAAGTCAGGAAGTAAAGGTTGGAAAAACCAAATAGGAGACAATGAGGATATACACACAGACAAATGCCCAAGCAACAGTCTTGAGAGCAACACTCCAAACACCCTCTATCCACCAACACTGGAAATCCCTGTTTGCCAGTGGTGAGTATACATAGCAGAGGAGAGTGGGAAACATTGAACAGTTGAGACCTTCAAAGCAGGAAAGCTTCCAGGAGCTCTCAACTGATCAGATTGACCCCTGCACAGCTAGCAAAAAACTGCACTGTGTAATAGATGGTGAAGTGCGTCTAATTAGTGCAGGAGTATGGGAAATCAGACAGACATGGTGGCCTTCTGGACCCTGTCTGTCGCGGTAAACCTGTGACAGATTCCATAAGGATTACAAATTAGAAACAAATCGTCTGAGCTTTCTTGATGAGACTTGGAAAAATTTGTATACACTAGTGTGAACCTGGCTTGCATGAGACTTATGTAAAGTTTCTTTTACTTGCTTGTCTTAAACTTTTTCCTATGTGTTTGCATATATGTGTATCATTCATCCTTACTTTGTTTTGACACTGAGGATCCAAAACAAAATCTGAAATAATTGGGTTTTGTTGCAGATATTAGCTTGCCCATTAAACTTAATGTGTGAAAATCTGGGAAATATCGGATCGGATTGGATCGGACCGATACCCCAAAAATATTGGATATCGCCGATTCCGATACGGGAAACCAATGCAAGTCAATGGGACACAAATATCGGAATGAAAATAAACCCTTACTTTCCTTGTAGGTTAATTCTACATGAAGGAAAACAACTAAGAATAATGTAGAATGTACTGGGGGAGGTGGAGGAGACATTAAAGGCATAGAGGTTTAGCCCAATGAAATGGAATAGCAGGAATTAATTTTTTTTAAGATGTTTTGTCTTCTTCCTCGGGGTGGTCTTCAGAGTCGTCGTCTTTAGGGTCATCGTCAGGGAGATCCAGAGTGATTACCAAAAACCATTTCAAAAAGCTTGAACTTGGAAATGTAGCAGAAGGTACAAGAAGGCTGAGGAACTGCTGAGAACCAGCTGTCGGTACTGGAACCTGGATGGGTAGCCGAAGGTACAAGAGCCAATGGAACTACCGAGGACCAGCTGATGGTACTGGAACCCGGTTACTAAGCAGGAGGTACCTGTGCCAGAAAGCACTACCAAGGACCAGAAGACGTTGGTGGAACTCGGATACCGAGAAGGAGGCACCTAAGCCAAAGGCTTTGCCTGGAACCAGCTGACGTTACTGGAACCCAGGGGGACATATTCAAGATTGACTTCCAAAGAACCAGCTAATGGTACTGGAACTCAGATAGGCAGCAGAAGGTACACATGAAAAAAAAAGTTGCAAGGCCGCGAGCCGGCCGGAGTAACCGAAACCCACAGTCCTACAGGGGGAGCTTGTCCTATTGGCACTACGGAACAAGCCTTCATTGCCAGATCCCGCAGCCCACATAGGAAGCACCTAAACTGCAGGCACCATAGAGTTGGCAAACCCGACCGCAACATGACAGGACAGCGTATTGGAGGCAAAGTGACTTTGACACTACCCAGAAACAGCTGGCATGCTGGAACCAGGCTGGGCAGGAGGGAGAACCCGTGCCAAAGACACTTCTGAGCAGCAACTGGCGGTGTTGGAGCCCAGGGATTACAGGAGAAACAGAGTGTAGCCAGAGGCCTAATTGGAGCAAGATTAATATCTGTAGTAGTGTGAGTGTGGTCGGAGCAGGAGAAATTGCCGGACACACAGCAGGGGATCAGCTAACATTACCGAACCCCAATAACACAGGAGCATGTGTTGACTGTGCAGACGGCACTTCTGAGCAGCAACTGGCAGTGTTGGAGCCCAGGGATTACAGTTCAGGTGGTAGAAACATGAACACAACAGGAGACCTGCATACTGTTGCCAACCAATTATTTAATCTGGAAGAGGACTTGGCAAATTCCTGCGAGATCCAGGCCATGTTCATTTTCAGAAAAGTAAGCCGGTCAATGTTATCGGAGGATAGTCGCATGCGACGGTCTGTTAGTACACCACCTGCAGCACTAAAGACGTGTTCCCATAAAACACTAGCAGCAGGGCAAGCCAGCACCTCCAACTATACTGGCTAAGCTCTGGCCATGTATCCAGCTTAGAGACCCAAAATTTGAAGGGGAAGAGCTGTGTGGGAGAACACTGAGAGGGCAAGACATATAGTCTGTCACCATCTGACGAAAACGTTGCCTCCTGCTGACTGGAGCCGTCTGTGAAGGTGTAGACATTTGTGGCACGGACACAAAACTTTGCCACATTTGGGCCATACTGGTCTTGCCCCTTGTGCTGAGGCACTGATTCTGCTCCCTCTATGTGCAGAGCTTCCTTGACGCACTGAGCTGCTTTGTAAAGCACTAGTAGCACTGCTCTCAGGTGGAATGGAGAACATGATGTAATGCACCAGTGTGTCCTGGTACTCCCTCATTTTACTCTGCCGGTTCAACGGTGTTATGAGGCTTTGTAAGTTGTCCCGGTAGCGAGGATCTAGGGGGTGTACACCCAATAATCAGCCGTGTTGAGAGTGTGGGCGATGCGGCGGTCATTTCTCAGGCACTGCAGCATGAAATCAACCATGTGCTGCAGACTGCCAACTGGCCAAGAAATGCTGTCCTGTTGTGAGTTCATTTTCCCCTTCACCGTTGATGTCTGATGAACTCCCTCTGCTGGTGAAGAGAGGTAGTGAAATTGATTGGGTTGAGAAGAACCTGTCATCTGAACAGGTGGAGCCTGATTGGACACCCGGAATCACTGAGTGGATATAAGGCAGCCGACGCCCTACTGGAGTGCTGGTGATCCTTTCTGCTCTGAGCTCTTGCAACCAGTTAGTCCTGTCTACTGAAAGCTAAGTTTTTGCTCTCTTATTTTTCCATGAGACTTTGTCTGTTTGCTTCGTGTTTTGTGTTCAGCCTGCCTTTGTTGGGACGGGTTGAGCTCCATTTTTGTCTCTGATCAGTTTATCTCTTTGCTCTGTTTTCAGAATATACCTGAGTGCTGATATAGTGATTTTGAAGTCGAGCGACTTCAGGGCCTTTTTCCCTATCAGACGGTTGGGACATTTTTGGTAGGGTTTTTTGCGGATTGCAGCCAGCATCTTTTCTGTCCTTTCCTATTTAGTTAGTTGGGCCCCATTGTTTGCTCAACCTGTCTTTCTGTCTGTGTTTGTGTTTTCATCTGCTTTTCACCGACAATACATGTTGGGGGCTGTCTATTGCTTTGGGGTCTGCTCTGGGGCAGTTTAGACTTCCCCTTTCTTTCTTTAGGCTTATTTAGTTCTCCGGCTGTGAACGAGGGGTCTAGGGCACCGTAGGAACCCCCCACGGCTACTGTTAGTTGTGGTGAATAGGATCAGGGGTCTGCAATCAGATAGCTACCAACCTCTCCGGTTTTCTGGACTTAGCTTGTATTTTTGTTTTTTCCTCCTTCGGTGACTCATTCATAACACTGTCCCCTGCTTGAGGCGTCATCTCTGCCTGCTCTGCATCACCCCACCCTCGCTCTACATTCTGACTACTAGAGCATTGTGTACCTCCCTCCTCTGGACAGATGTCTTCCTCCTCAATTGACTCCTCCTCATCCTCCTCACAAAGTGTCCCCTGCCTAGGCCTTTGTGAGGAACCACGTTGTGCAGACTGTCCAGAAGCAGATGGCATTTGTGACTCCTCATCCTCCACCTCTTCCACAACCTCCTCCCTTAGTGCTTGCAGTGTTTTTTCAAGCATTCAGATAAAGGGGATAGTCATGCTGACTAGTGCATCATCTGCACTCGCCATCCACATGGAATCATCGAAGGCACGCAAAACGTGGCAGATGTCCTTCATAGAGGCCCACTCAGTGGTGGTGAAGTGTGAACGGCGGGCAGTGCGACTTGTTTGCGCCTGATGCAGCTGGTACTCCATTACTGCTGCCTGCTGCTCACACAACCTCTCCAACTTTTGTAATGTTGAATTCCACCTGGTGGGTAGGTCACATATGATGCGATGTTCCGGAAGGCAGAATCGGCGCTGCAGAGCTGCAATGCGCGATATTGCCATGCTGGAACGCCGCAAGTGAGCGCACTCTATGCGGATCTTGTGCAGCAGTGCATCAAGATCTGGATAGTCAGTCAAAAAACTCTGCACAACCAAGTTGAGCACATGTGCCAGACACGGGATGTGAGTGAGGTTGCCTAGGCCCAGAGCTGCCACCATATTTTGGCCATTGTCACACACTACCGTGCCTGGCTGGAGATTCACTGGCACAAACCACACATCACTCTCCTGCTTGATGGCATTCCAGAGCTCCTGCGCTGTGTGGCTTCGATTCCCCAAATAAATTAATTTCAATACAGCCTGTTGACGTTTGGCCACGGCTGTGCTCATATTGGTCGTAACAGGTAAGCGTTCACGGGTCCATGTGGAGGTAGACTGTGACGGCTCCTGCAGCGCTGATTCAGAGGAACTGGAGTATGAGGAGGAGTCAATGTGCATAGACTGGATTCCTGCAATCCTTGGAGTTGGCAGATCACATACAGCGCCACTCTCAAGATCTGTACCCGGATTCACAACATTTACCCAATGGGCAGCGAGGGAAATATATCGTCCCTGTCCATGGTTACTGGTCCACGCATCGGTGGTCAGGTGGACCTTGCTACTGACGGCGTTTAGTAGCGCATGTTTAATTTTTCCCTCCACATGCTTTTGCAGGGCAGGGACAGCTTGCTTGCTGAAATAAAAGCGACTGGGCACGTTCTCTTGTGGGACTGCCAATGCCATGAAGTTACAGAAGGTGTCAGACTCCATCAGCCTGAATGAGAGCATTTCAAGGGACAGTAGTTTTGCAATGCCAGCATTCAGAGCCTGTGCTCAGGGGTGGTTTGCCGAGTATGGGCGCCTTTTCTCCCATGCCTGTGCTACCGATGGCTGTAGACTGGCCTGGGAGTGTGAGGATGACAGGGAACATGGTGCTGTGGGTGGAATGACACTGTGTCTCTGTACAACAGTGCCAGAGGTTCTTCCATGGTAATCCTGTGAGGAAGCCGAACCAGCTGTGTGTGAGCTGGAGGAAGAGGCTACAACATGAGCTGAAGAGGTGGTAGGTGGCGCTGTAGGTTGATCTAGGTCTTCAGTGTGTCTTTGTAACTTCACCACGTGCTTGGTCCGCACATGTTTCCACATATTTGTGGTGTTGAGGTTGCTGACACTTTTCCCTCTTTTCACTTTCTGATTACACAGCTTGCATTTGACAAAGCAAATGTCATGTGCAACTGTGTCAAAAAAGGACAAGGCACTGCAAGTCTTGGGAGCGCCCGTTTTGGGTTTTGGAAGAGGCATGCTCCTAATGGGTGCCGAAGTGGAGGCTACAGGCAACCGAGTCTACCCCCTCCCTCTCCCTCCTTTTTTGGCCGTTCTGGGAATCTCTTCCTCAGAGCTGCTCCCACCACCTTCCTGTACCTCACGCCATGATGGGTCAAGGACCTCATCATCTACACTACCCTCTTCAAACGACTGCTTCTCCTGGGTAGTCTTGACAGCACAGTATGCACCAGAAAGTGGCACCTGAGTCTCATCATCAGAGTACTGAGGTGTGCTGACTATAGGCACTGGCCCACCCGCCTCCTGAGATTCACAGAGACAAAGCTGGTGCGCATCACTGCATACTACCTCTTCTTCAAATTCTCGAATGCTGCTTGGCTGGCCCCCTCTTTCCAAGCCAACAGATTCAGAGAACAGAAGTAGAGATGGCTCCTGTCCAGGGCTCTCTGACTGCCTGGGCAATTTGGCAGGTGATGAACAGAATGATGGGTGCTCTTCAGTGCTCTGGCTCTGAGAGGATGTGGAAGTAATTGAAGTTGATGCGTTAGCTGCCATCCATCCGACAACGGCTTCAATTTGTTCATCCTGCAGCAGTGGGATACGGCGAGCTCCTACAAAGTTGCGCATAAAGGACTGTTCCCTGGTAAAACTGGGGGATGCTGAGTCACTGGTGCCCGCAGCAGGCACAGAATCCCCACGTCCTTTCCCTGCTGAAACTCCACGACCACGTGCCTTACTCCCTGCCTTCTTCATCTTGGTAGACTGATAAAGATAGGCAGAAAAGTACTAAGGGCTTAGTGTGCTTATTCCTGAACAGCTGCTAACAGGTATAAGAAACACTAATTTTATAAAGTGTGGACTAGACTTTAATATGAGCTAATGTGGCCTACACAACTGTAAAGTGGAGTGTTTGGTGAACTTTATTAACTTTTTTTTTCACAAAAAGACACTGGATGTGTCCAAAGATGTAAAACCGATAGTATCACAAACTTTTTGTAGCTATTACAATGCAGGAAGGTAACCTACAATGCAATAGATGAGGCTCCAAAAAATAGGCTAATACTAATCTGGCTGGGGCTGCAGGGCACAAGCCAGCAGAAAGACTCCTCTATCTACTCTTATATAGTGTTTGCAAATATTCTAGCTGGATACGGATGAAATCACACTAATAGGAGAAATCTGGAAAAATGAGCAGCACTAATGGAAAAAAGGACAATGTATGAGGCAGTGACGCACGCTGAGCGGACTATAACTGGAGGTGACTGCAGAACACACTACAGCATGAGCTGCACTCACACACAGAGACCTCACAAACAATCGTGAATCCCAAACAAATGAAAAATTTATAACTCTAAACATGAAACAATCTGAAATTAACGAAATAAAGGCCCAAACCCAGTTCATTTGGGAGGAGAAAGAGATTGTCTATCTAGGGATTAGAATAGCTGGATCAATCCAAGCCACAGTTAGGGCCAATTTAGACAGCATTATAAAGACTATTACAGGCGATCTATCCTTTTTGGCTCAGCTAGAGACTTCCATCTTTGGGAAGATTCTGGCAGTCAAAACTTTTATCCTTCCCAAAATTTTATACATATTTAGGACTTTACCAGTTAGCTTTCCGCACCAAACCATTGATAGAGCTCAAGAGCTCATCCGACTATTTATTTGGAAAGGTAAAAAAGCAAGAATATCTACAGACTTGATGTACAAAAATAAAAATCATGGGGGCGCAGGACTGCCCAACATATACACTTATTATCAGGCCTC
Source organism: Dendrobates tinctorius (assembly GCF_039654945.1). Lineage (NCBI taxonomy): Eukaryota > Metazoa > Chordata > Amphibia > Anura > Dendrobatidae > Dendrobates > Dendrobates tinctorius. Next base: position 16,503,320 of record NW_027361910.1, on the reverse strand, counting down.
GCTCATCAAACAGAGCTGGCACTGGTTTACTGTAAACATGACGCATCCAGCTTGGTATGGATTGGAGAGAGATGCTAGTGATAGAGGTTCCTTGCAAAAGCTTTTCTTTCACTTCCTTCTGCAAAAGCCCAGTGCGAACTCATCTCATCCTATATTCCGGCCGATAATCTCAGCCTGGAGGGATCTCATTAAGCCGACTAAAAATATCAAAAAAGCAGAGCAAATCTTAAAGTTGCCTCTATCTTCTTTGGCACTGATGGATGATCTCCCGATACCGGAGGTTTGGGGGAAATCTGGAATTAAAAGGGTGGGGGATGTTTTTAGTGGAGTAGAGTTCCTGAAATTCGGTGAGATCAGGGTTAAATATAATTTACCGTCATCTGAGCTAGTCTGGAAATTCATAAAAGGGAAGACTTTGAATTATGAAATGCTATCTTCACTATTGTGCAACCTTAAAAATAAAAACCTCTGTAGTCTGCGTAATTTGTATAGATCTGTTGTCAAAGACCTAACGAGCCACAAAAACATATACATGAAGAGATGGGAGTCCGATTTTGGTGCTGATATCCGTCTCAAGAACTGGAACGATGCCATCAAAAACACTTACAATTCCAACATATCAATGGGTCTTCATGAGAGTTATTTCAAATTGTTAAATAGGTGGTACTATACCCCGACGAGGTTATCACATTTTAACACAGAGCTATCTTCCTTGTGCTGGAGAGATTGTGGACACCAAGGGAACCTCTACCTTGTTTTCTGGGGTTGTTCAAAAATCAAAAACCTCTGGCTGCAAGTCACACAGCACATTAACCTCATTGCTAAGGACTTCACAATTACACCCGAAAGAGCACTTCTTTCATTAGACATGGAACAATTTGATGATTTGGTAAGACACATTATCATACACATCCTCTTAGTGACCAAGACCATGTTAGCACAATGGTGGAAGAAAGCAGAGGTTCCCAAGTTTTCAGACACACTTGACAAGATAGGCCAACACAGCGATTTAGAATGCAGATTTGCGATTAACAAAACAATCACATTCACAAATACTCAAAAAAATGGAAGACCTGGAACAACAAATTTCATATCAAATAGACTCAACAAGAGGCACTATAGTTTGAAGTTTAAACCTGGGCGCTTTAGTACTGGGATGCTGTATCTCCTTCCAAGAATGTTACCCCATAATAAGGATTGTCGATTTTTTTTTTCTTTTATGTTGTTATTCGATATATGTTATTCTATGCCTATTTGTGGGTTCTCTAGTTTTTAAATTTTTTTCCGTACCTGTACAAGGTTGTTTATTCCCCACTCCCTTCCCTCCCTTCCTACCTTCCTTTCCCTACCCTGTTTATTTCTAGAAAAACAATAAAATTATTTGAAAACAAACAGCCGTGAACAGTGCTGCAAGGCAAAAGAAAGCTTCTCACACAGCGGTTGCTAAAGTAGCCTGGGTAAAGCACAATAAAGCAAATCGCTAGCGCAAACTGTCCCTCAGAGTCCGAACAGCAGCGTCCTGTCCCTAACTAAATTGTCAGCAGAGTGAACCAAAAATGGCGGCGGCGGCTTTTATAGTGCATCATGACATCATTTCAGCAGTCAATCACAGCCATGCCATTAGTTAACATGCCTAACATGCATAACAGGATGTGCCCACACTTCTTAGGATTCCTCATTGGCTGAATAAAATCAAACTGGCTCATTGCATTATGGGAACTTCCGATCCGGTATTCGATATTCTTAAAGTATCGGAACTCAGTATCGGAACTCCGATACCGCGAATATCAGCCAATACCCGATATTGCAGTATCGGAATGCTCAACACTAATCCTCAACCAACAACCTGCAAAATATATTTATATTTTTGCAAGTTTAAACATCTTAATTGCGAGTCAATATCTATGGGAAAATCTCTGCAATGTTTTGGTGGGAATTGATCAAGTTGATGCAATTTGCAGAACTTTTCTTCTCTCTGTGAACTGTACTTTGGAAGAGTTTCACTAAATCAGAAAGTCTGCTTTTATTTTTCTTCTACTTACCCTACAAATATAACAATAGACAATCCACTGATAGATGAAAAATAGATAAGAAGATAAGTAAGACTTCCCTGTCACCAGATGTTGTAATGGTTAATTCATTAAATGACTTTAAGAGATTTGCCTTCCTTTCTTGATGAACTAACATATTACAGTCATGTATCTTAGATTGCTTGACATTCATAACTAATCCAGAGTTTTATTTTTATTCTGGTTGCCAAATTTAGCAGGTCAAAATCAGAACAACTTGACAGATTCTCATTTTCTCTTGTGTTTGCCTTAAATGAAACCAACTCTACTTTATTATTTTTCTGCTTTGTTTTTTTTTTTGTTTTCTAATTTTCTTTATTTCCTAATATTCAATGGTTAGAAGGGGTTGTCCACTACTGGACAACTTTAGTATAATCAATTTAGCATCCCTATTACAATGAAAACAATGTATACAATGTTCCCAGTGGTGACATGACATTGTTTAGTCAAGTGCAAGCAACAGCCAATGATTGGCTGCTCTTTGTTTGCTGCTAGGCAGCTAGAGATGAGTAGATCAGGCAAAATTTGAATTCACTTCTACACACATTTTTTTTTTTGAAAATTTGATTTGCAGGGAATTTAATTAATATTCCTTTTGAAGATTTGAGTTCTATCTAGTCCAAAAAGCGCAATATACGTAATATGCATGTACCGTATATACTCATGTATAAGCCGAGTTTATCAGCACAAAAAAATGTGCATGAGTCATTGTCCAAGAAAGCCGGTGGGGAAGGGGGAGCGGCGGAGCAGCGGGTCACAAAGGCACGAGCCGGCAGATGTGGCTACAGTCTGTGCCACTGCTAAAGAGTAATGATGTCAGGAACACTGCACTGCACTTGCTCACTGAGCCAGTGTGCGTGTCCTGAGTGAGACAAACAGTGCTCAAAGATATCCGAGGAGCGACAGCAGCAGTGAAGATGCGTGCTTCAGACCAGCAGGACCTAAAGCACGTGACTGCTGGGGGCATGGCCTAAACTCCAGAGAGCTAGGAGCTGCAGGAAAACTCCTAGAATGGTAACTACGGGACAAAGTTACCAAGGGGCATAGACAGGGATGTAAACAGATCAGACCGGGGTCAAAGCACGAGATAGCACGACAATTACCAAAGGGCTAGACAGAACGGATAGTCAAGACGTAGCCAAGAAGTCAGAAACCAGAGAAACAGATATACAGTACAGAATCAACAGGCAAACTCACAACAGGGGATAGAACAGGGTCAGAACCATATAAGCAAGCTAGAAGACAACGAACAGGCACAGGCGCACAGGGGTCTCCACACTCGACCAAAGGCAAAAGTATAACTGACAGGGATTAGAGTTTCCCAGGGCTATAAAAAGCTCTCTCTGAACCAAAGAGAGGCCACAATGATTAACCCCAGGCATACAGGTCAAATCCTGCACTTGGCTCAAGACATTAACCCCTCAAGTGCAGGTCAAAACCTGCACTGGGATCATGACAAATGAATATTCATTTTTCTTATAGCGCGCGCAGTGACAGCTGCAGCCACAGCCGCCAGCTTCCAGAAGACATCATATTCACACTCCAGCATGCCCAGCATCTCGTTGATCCTGTCGCCCTCGCAGCATCTCATTGGTGCCGGCTGTGCATGCATCTCCACTTCCATAAGCATAGAGGGAATATTCATTACCTTAATGAGTGGTGCCACATGATCGCTCAGAAGAGGAAGAGCTGTTGGAAGCCAGAGCGAGGTGCTGTGAGGGTACGCTGGAGAGTGAGTAGGATTTTTTTTTTGTAATAGTAAGCATGCATACCAGGACAGGAGGGGGGAGCCATACAAACCAGGGCATCTACGGGGGGAGCCACGCATACCAGGACAGCGATGGGGGGAGCCATACATACCAGGACAGAGACGGGGGTTGCCATGCTTACCAGGACAGCAACGGAGGAGCCATACATACCAGGAAAGTGACGGGGAGAGCCACGAATACCAGAACAGCAACGGGGGAGCCATGCATACCAGGACAGGACAGCGGAGCCACGCATACCAGGACAGTGATGGGGGAGCCACGCATACCAGGACAGTGACGAGGGGAGCCATGCATAACAAAGGACAGGGATGACGGGACAATGCATACCCGGCTTATACTTGAGTTAATAAGCTTACCCAGTTTTCCGTGGCAAAATTATGTGTCTCGGCTTATACTCGGGTTGGCTTATACTCGAGTATATACAGTAATAAAAAAATTGTTATACTTGCCCACTGCTTCATTACTCACTGCCACCTATCCGCTCTTCGCTGTATCTTCTGATCCCCTGCCATTCAAATTTGAATAATCTGTCCTCTTGCATTGTGCTGCATTTCTGGGTGTCATGGCATGCAGGAGGATTCTACACAGGTGCGGGATGTTAATGGCACATGTCGTGATACCATTGACCTCCCATATGCCTTCACAGAACGTTCCTAGATGCCATGACGCCTAGACTTCTGACACAGAGTGAGAGCCAATGAATTCAACTCGAGCAGCAAGAGATTTAGAAGATGTGGTGAGAACAGGATGGATGGCAGTGTGAGTAGTGTAGGGGCCAGAGAGATCATTGGCTGTTGCTTGCACATGACTCAACAATGTCATGTCACCACTGGGAACAGCGTCGCCAACATCACTGGAAGGGTACTGCTGCAGGATTTGAGTATATATTGTTTTCATTAGTAATGTTTCTATCATGATATAATTTGTTGTCTAACAAGGGTTTACGATCCAAACAACCCTGATGTGAGTATAACAATAATTTTTAACTGTTTGAGGGCACATTATGGTTTACAAAAATGCTGAAACTGCGCAAAAGTAAACTACAAAAAAAATCTGAATTTTGGCTATTATGGATTTTTGCAAAATTCAAATCAACGCAAATTTATTTGATCATCTCTAGCTGCAGATCTTTAATATTCTGTCATGGCAGATGTGTTGATGACAGTCACAATCTTTAAAATGTCCAGATAGATTTACAACCACAAAGCCTGTGTGAGAAGAGACAAGGATCAATAAATTTCCTCAACAGCATGAGATTTTAATACAAGATAAATAAAACCGCCAATTGTTAAGTTTTGTTTAACTATAACTTTCCATAGACTCTTACCAAAAGAATTTTCTAATGAAAATGTAAACTGTCAGCTACATATATTCTAACTTTCCATCAGTTCAATTAATTCTAAGGGCTATTAAATTAATTCCATCTAGTAATACGTTAGTGGTCAAGGAAAATAAGAAAAAGAAAAATCAAGTGTCTGATGTTGCTGGGTCTTAGTTTAAAAAGCGCATCATGACTAAAATTATATTACCTTGTTTAAAATTGCATTGAAAGATATATCAATCTTACAAAATAATAATCTGTATTTTTTCATTTTTTCTGTTGTAAACCTCTGTAGATATATTTTTAGATTGCATATAATAAATACTACTAGAGAATGTTAGTAATGTTTCTATCATGATATAACTTGTTGTCTAACAAGGGTTTATGATCCAAACAACCCTGACCCATTTTGCGATATCATTAAATTGTTTATTTTATTGCATTTTAACTTTTACTGTAAATTATACCATGACTGTATTATTACTCTGAAGAGTTTGGTTACAATTTTTTTTTTGCAAAATAAAAGAAGTCCCCCTTTATAAAATGAGATATGTACCACTGTAGAAAATCACCATGCACTCCAACCATCTTGAATAATGCCATAGCTGTGATTTGTCAGAGGGTTAAGAGCAGATATGGTCTTCCTTTGAAAGAAAAGTAATGAGCTCCTTGGTCTGCTGTCATTTGAAGGCTGCTTAGAAAGTGGCGTCAGAACTATTTTTAGACTTTCCAGAACAAATTTTCTGAAAGGTGAGAAACACTGTTGACCTTGAAATTCCAAATGGTACAGTACCGTATGACAGGACACTGAAATCTTCTAAAAAGGCACATTATTTTGCCCTATTTTAAATTTCAGAGGCTGCATTATGAGGACGGGTATAATGACACAAGTGACGGAGACATGATGTTAATGTAGATTAATGATACATGGTGATTCCTGGATTTACAGCTGAAAATGATTAATAGCCTGTATATGTAAGCTCAACAAAAAAAAAATCCTTACACATTGGCATGGTCTATTCTGCATGCTTATTGGACTGGATTTTTTTCAGCACTTTCCATAAAAGCAAATAATTTTAATACTAAAATCTAACACTCAATACCAGTAAGAGAGTAAGAGTAATACATACTTTGTTTGATCATTTTAGCAATTCCTCTGGTCCCATTGTTGGCATGCATCATTAGTTACTGTAATAAAGAAATAATACAGAAAGCAGTCACTCGAACAAGCCCAAGTGCCATTCTACCATACTACCATATACAAACACCAGTATTATGAATGGTAGAGTAGGTGGTTGGCATACAGGGTCTTCAGCAAAGGTATACCTAAGGAAGTGTGAAGAATAAGCTTTTGTGGCTGGATGTCATGATGAGGAAGCCAACAAATCGCTCTACTTCCTCCAAGTATCTAGATACAGTGCTGGGCAGCAAATTGACTCTTTGGCATGGGTAAAAGTAGAATCATAGAATCGTAGAGTTGGAAGTGACCTCCTGGGCCATCTGGTCCAACCCCCTGCTCAAAGCAGGATTCGCTAAATCATCCCAGTCAGATGTCTGTCCAGCCTCTGTTTGAAGACTTCCATTGAAGGACAACTCACCACTTCTCGTGGCAGCCTGTTCCACTCATTGATCACTCTAACTGTCAAAAAGTTTTTTCTAATATCTAATCTGTGTCTCCTCCCTTTCAGTTTCATCCCATTGCTTCTAGTCTTTCCTTGTGCAAATGAGAATAAAGTTGATCCTTCTACAATGTGACAGCCCTTTAGATATTTGTAGACAGCTATTAAGTTTCCTCTCAGTCTTCTCTTTTGCAAACTAAAAACATTCCCAAATCCTGCAACCTTTCCTCATAAGACAGGGTTTGCAGACCGGTCACCATTCTGGTCGCTCTTTTCTGAACTTGCTCCAGTTTGTTGATGTCTTTTTTAAAATGTGGTGCCCAAAACTAGACACAATATTCAAGATGAGGTCTTCAAGAGGAGTACAGCTAGCTGCAACTCTGGGGATTAATTATGCTTCTAACAGCTTCTTTTGGATAGGCATCTCATTTTTCCCCTTATATCCACCCTTAATCCACCCTATCCAGAGCAGAATTCTGCAGTGCGCAGGCGCCGGGCCTCTCCAGACGCCTGCGCACTGCAGGACTCTGCTCTGCCCTCAACAGGGCAGAGAAGTGCACTTGCGCTGCAGCCATTACAGGATGGGAGAAGAGGACGTCATCACATGAAGAAGGGAGGCGTCGGACCGGAGCACAACGCCCACCGGACCGGACCGCCCACCCCGGTGAGTATAATAAAAGGTGTTTTTCTTATCTTTCAGGTTGCATCGGAGGCTTATCTACAGCATTACAGAATGCAGTAGATAAGCCCCCGATGTCTATGCCGGCAGCTGCAAGCCGAAAAAATGGGTGACAGATTCCCTTTAAATACTTAAGGTACCGTTACACTAAGCAATGCACCAGTGATCTTGACAATGATACGACCTGTAAAGGATCACTGGAACGTCGCTAAATGGTCGCTTGTAAGCTGTCACACAGACAGATCTACTCAATGATGCAGCAACGATCCGGCGATCCGTATAACGACCTCGGACCTCGGCGGTCGTTGGGACCTTGTCACGCAGCAGCTTTTCTGACGACACGCCTGTGTCCATGAGTTCTGAGTCGCCAACGAGGTCGCTTGTCGGCATCAAGCACAAAAATGCATGCTGGCCAGCGAGTAACCAGCGATCAAAAAATGGCCCAGGACATTCGAGCACGATCAGCGAGATCGCAGCGGGGGCCCGGTCACCGCTGTGTCACATGTAGCGAGATCGCTGGCAAGGTCACTGTTGCGTCACAAAATCTGTGACGTTTCAGCGATTTCGCTAACAATCTCGCTATGTGAGACGGGGCCTTTAAACTCGGATTTTACTTTCAGTAAAATCTGAGTTTACATAAGGTTATTGATTTTCCTCTGTATTAGTCAGCATGCTTTGTGTTTCTTATAAACAGTAGCAATCTCAATGAATCTTCCAAGCTCTCCATCTGGCTAATTGAAAGCGTATGAAATAGTTCGATCGGCAACAAAAGATAAATATGACCACAAGAAGTGAAGCCAACGGCATTTACTAGAATTTTTTTTTCTTTTCTTTGCTAAACAAATGCAAATTGTTTCCATTAAAAAAAGGTTATTATCACCTCACTTCAGAGCAATCAAGTAGAAAGTCTGTTTGCGTCTGTGAATATTTTTTAGTGTTATATGCATACACGCTAACCTCGTCTTCTCACATACCCGCAGCAGAGTTTTGCAACACAGATTGGATAAATGTTTTTTTTTATTTCCATTTTGCAAAATGTTGACTTTTTTCTCCCCCTCCCCCCTAATTTATGCTCTGCCTGCTTGCAGAACCAATTGATCTGCTAAGCCGTTCAGAGAAACATGCAATCTGCAGTAATTCTTTCATCTGTGCAAAATAGGTGTTACATTATTTTTGCAGTTCTTAATGAGGTTGGCACATAAGCATAAATCCCTGAGATTGAATATGTTAAAGAGATGAACAGTATAGGTGTCATCTACAAAGAGTGAAGCTGTTGTGTGGTTTTTTCAACAGTTGCTTAACTGCCATAATTAAAAAGTTTGTATTTTCATGGAGAAGGAATGCAATCTTCAGGTTAACCCTATTCATTTCTGTCAGAATAATCATTGCTTTCTCTAAAATCATTTAGCAGGCGATAATATATGCATCAAGTCAAGTCTACGTGCCAATATGTCCCAAGCCAATTGGATTGGTTTCTCGCATGAAAAAAACCATCACAAATTGAACTTTCCAATCTCACTTGTTTTTTTACATGACATTGGCTTTTGCAATAATCTAGTCTTCTGATGATCCACATCTAAAAGAAGTTAACATATGCATAATGTAATTACTGGGAATAGGGTGGGAGCAAAAACTCCTGGTTCATAGGAGATCCTCTCAACTCTGCTATGACTAAATTTACATTGAAACTGGGGCTAATGCACCACCCCCAAGCAGAAATCAGCAATATAAATAATGCACTGATGTAGCCAGCCATGATTAAAAATTGCAAACAACACAGTACTGGGATATCATGGAAAAGTGTAATCTGACACATAACTACAGATTATTCAATTACTTTTACAACGTTAACAATTTAGATTGTGAACCCCACCACCAGAACTATTAACTACTAATTTAAATCAAATTATGTTGTCATATCAAGATAACTGTATAGTATTGCCATCTCTTGAGGATGTATCAGATAGCACAGAGTAAGATTCATCTGTTTCCTAAGCTGATGAATGCAGGGAATAATTTCTCTAAAAATGAGGAGTATACTGAGACATCTCTAAAATTTGAATGACAAAAGACAAATCATTTTGTACCCTCAACGACTTAAGTAAACGATATGCGCCCCATATCACCTAACAATGGTGGATTTAAAAGTAACACAAGTTCCAGTTGCTTTTCTGTCCCTCAATATCCTATGTTGCTTGTGCAGATAATGTAATTTATATAGTAGTAAAATCCATCATGTAGCAGTTTTTCGAAAAATCACTCTGTCGCTTCAAATCCTGGCACAGTTAAGGTGCCCCCACCACGATACTGACATGTGGCACTCTCAAATTGAGGGTGTGTGCCTTAAACAAGCATGAATTTACTGAGTTGCATGGGAGCCATGTTTCTGCAATTGTTGCTCACTAGGTTGCCCAATTGTAGGTGACTAGAAGTCATCCTACATGACATTGGATAAACATTATGCCTTAATACTGGTGGCAACAGGGAGATGTCCATTGAGGAGGATATGGGAGGAAGTGTGTAAATGTCACCTGCTATATAGGTATCAAATTCAATGAGCTTTCATCAAAAATTGCCACGGTAAAACATTGAGTCAATAAGCCATTAGAAAGAAACTGTCAGCAGCATTTTACTAAGTAAAGTACATACAGTGCTATATTGACACTGTCATATTGATTAAAATGATACTTGAGATGAAGAAATCCGTTTTGTATAATTTCTTGGTGGAGTGCAACTAGCAATGCAACATTAACTCCAAGGAAATCGTAAAAACGAAAGACAGCAAAATGTGCTGGGGTGGATAATCAAAATCATAGTGATCTAGATGTGTTGGTAATCACAACCAAGATTCCAGCACATGAATGGATAGTGCAGAACACACTGCATATTAAATATAACAACTGACGGAAAGCAGTGAAAAAATTCTAATGTCACATGGTAAAGTGCAGAGTAGGTTTTATTGAAAGGTGAAATGAACAGAACATGGCTAAAAAGTGACATTGGCAGGAAAAGCCGGGTGACAAAGGCTGCTCCAAATGATCAATCATGAAAAATACATCAGCATTGTGAAGTGCCTAAATATCTAGACATGAGTAGTGTTTGCCCATAAACATAACCATAAATACAGGGAAAAGTCCCTAAATAGAGTAATAGCAGGCAAAAACATACAGAAAGTAAACAAGGGAACACTTACACAAGAAGGAGCAGCAAGTGGGACCACAGCCGAACCCCAACGCGCGTTTCGGCGATTGTGCCTTCCTCAGGGGACTTGTGTTAATGCTGAAAAGGGCCCATTATATAGGGGAAGTGAAACTGAAAGTAACAAGCAAGCCCAGGGTCAAGACACACCCAACCATCTCAGAGTGACAGTCACAGCAGATGCAGACAAATCACAGGAGGGGGTTGAAAATGAAAGCACCAATCACGTCCGAGCACTAGACACGCCCACCCATCCCAACAAGCGAACACCGCTGGCGCTGACAAACCACGGGGCCCCGTGTAGTCAAACGTCAGACGGTGGGCGGGAGGGAGGAGGGGAGATGTCACGTGGTCCGTGACGCAATTGGCGCATGCGCAGTACAGACAGAAGTGACCGCGGCCATTTTAGAAAGAGGAACAATGTAAGGGCAGAGCTAAAGACGGCGCCTGCATATAACTAAAGTAGTGTGTCAAGCAGCCATTACAAGATTGGGAATAGGGAAAGAAGGGACAGGGTAGATACCATATTGGGTACAGACAACCAAAGATAGACAATAGATAAAAATATATCTCTCTTTCAGTTATATAATACATATAAACGACAAGTATATATAAGAAAATAATGACGATAATAATGCAAATAAGACTAAAGAATGTCCATATTAGATCATAGCTCCACACAGACCAAATCTGCATGACAAGTGTAGAGCCTAAAAAAGAAAAAGGAAAAAGAAAAATAGTCCAATGCAAAAATCAGGTGACCAAAGGTTGGGTGTGTAGAGAGGATCCTTAGGCGTCACATCCCCATAACACAAGACTGGAATATTCATTCACATGAAGGGCCGAGGAACAGCAAAAGCACGAAGTCACTATAATAAGAATAAAACAAATTAAAAACATGCTAAAAACCACAAACCAACATCACATAATTGGATTACAGGAAAGGAGCAAAGGAAAGGCTCTCATTGAGGCCATGTGGATGAACAGTCTTAAGTCGCCAGATCCACCTGGCTTCAAGTTGGCTAAGTCTTTTAGATAAACCCCCGCCTCGAACATCAATTTTGAGCGCATTGATGCCTTTAACCTTCAATAAGGTAGCATCGCAATCATGATGATCAAAAAAATGACGTGGTATAGTTCTAAGGGTGGCAGGGTCCTCGTGTGTGCGTGCCGCTTGGATACCCAACACATGCTCCCTCACTCTTACCTTGAGCTGCCGTGTTGTAAGGCCAATGTAAATCAGGCCACAAGGACAGGTGGCATGGTATATGACATATCTAGTGGTACAGGTTATTCTCTGACGAATGTCATATGTACTGGTACCACTAGAGTCACAAAAAGAATTACCACGTATTATGTTGGGGCATGCCACACAACCACCACACGGGACACAGCCACCCCCAGAACTAAATTTATCCAAGAAAGTCAATGGTTTATGGGCAATGTAATGACTGGAAACCAGATAATCTCTAAGATTCTTAGAGCGCCTGAAGGACATAGATGGTCTATGTGATAGGAACTGGTTGATAACTGGGTCAACCCGAAGAATCGGCCAAGCTCTCTGTAAGGCCATACGTACCTGGTTGGACCTAGAGCTGAACGTGGTAACAAACCTAATAGTCCCGTCTGTTTTAGAGTGCTGGACAGATTCAGGGCGATATAAAAGATCATGACGGGAAGCATACTTAGCCCTATTAAAGGCTCGCTTGATGGACCTGTGGCTATAGCCACGTACCAGAAAACGTTGACGCAGGATTTCGGCCTGCCGGAAGAAATCATCATCCGTGGAGCAGATCCTACGAAGACGTAGGAACTGCCCCACGGGGACGGCACGAATGATATGCTTGGGGTGACTAGAACTAGCATGTAAGAAAGAGTTAGTGGCGGTTATCTTCCTGAAGATGTCCGTCTGCAGGACCCCAGCATGGTCCCTCTTAATAGTAACATCTAAAAAGTCCAGGGATTCCCCACTATAAGAAAATGTTAGATGGATATTCAGATCGTTGCCATTTAAGAGAGTAATGAGTTGTTCAAGGTCGACGGGTGTGCCATGCCAAACGAAGAAAATATCATCAATGTACCGTGTCCAGAGGGGGACACGGCACATTGAGAGACCCTCGTCTGACATGAAGAGGTCCCTCTCCCACAGCCCCAGGAAAAGACCCGCATAGGAGGGCGCATAGGCCGCACCCATCGCGGTCCCCTGGAGCTGTAGGTAGAAAGACCCCTTGAACACAAAAAAATTGTGTGTGAGGGTGAACTCAAGTAGTCTCAGCAGGAGGTCCCTTACACCCAAACTAAGGTTGGAAGTACTTAAAAAGTATTTGACAGCCCTAAGGCCATCAATGTGTTTGATGTTGGTATACAGGGACTCCACATCCGCCGAGACCAAAAGAGTGTCACCCCCAAGGCACAACCCGTCGACCCTGCGTAACAGATCACCTGTATCCCGAAGGAAGGAGGGGAGGCTGGTGACAGGGGCTGCAGGTGGAAATCAATCCATTTATTCACATTTTCCAAGAAATTCCCCCGTCCCGAGACAATAGGCCGCCCAGGTGGCACAGAGGAGCTCTTATGTATTTTGGGGAGAAGATATAGGGTAGAGACTTTTGGTTCAGGGACAATTAGTGCATTATATAGCTCTTTGGTGATAATGCCGTCCTGTGTAGCATTTTTGAGAACAGTCTCCAGCATAGCGGAGTATGCGGAGAGAGGGTTATATGTTAATTTTTTATAACAGACAGTGTTATTAAGTTGTCTAAATGCCTCCTTCTCGTACATATCTACCGGCCACAGGACGACATTACCACCCTTGTCAGCTGGTTTAATGAGAACCCCAGGTATATTTTGAAGTGATCTCAGCCTACATCTCTCCTCAAAAGAAATATTGTCATTAGTGATAAACCGAGGAATATTATAGAACTCCTCTGTGACCACCCGGACAAACATGTCAATGGTGGCACAAGAGGATAGTGGGGGGAACTTCTTGGATTTTGGTCAAATGGACGGGGGAATCTTACCTCCATCGTTCACATTTCCAGATGCCAACTCCTCCAGTATAGTTAATGCCGCCTGTTCCTCCTCTGTGGGAAACAGGGATTGCATGTCGTTAGAATGAAAATATCTCTTAAATAGCAACGATCGCGCAAATAAGTGGAGATCCTTAATGGTGTCAAATAGGTCAAATCCAGAAGCTGGAGAGAAAGAGAGCCCCCTACTGAGGAGCAGCAGATCGGCCGCAGAAAGTAAAACGCCACTAAGGTTAATCACCTTATTATCATGTCCGGAGGCCACCAAATTCCGCTTGTATGGATGGATCTCGCCATCTCATTGTTGGAAGCAGATAGTGAAGAGGTAGAGGATAAATCAGACCGCCCACTCATGGAGGAAATAGATAAAGCAGAAGAAGCCTTACGTGAGGAAGACTGGATGACGCACTGTCTCCATAAGTAAACTCTCTTAGATGAATAATCTTTAGAGTCCCTGTTAAATTTGGAAACTTGAGAGTCCTGAATCTTTTTAACGAGGGAGTCCATGGTCTTATCTAGATCTGTCTCAAATTTGAGCATTTTATCAGATGGACATAAGGTACGAAATTCATTTAAAGACGTGTCAATTGTGGTATCAAGACTATTAATAACTGATGTATTGTGCTCAATAAGTAATCTCATCAGAGACACCGAACATACATTACATGTTTCCTCCCACTTAGTGATGAGTGTCTCATCATCTATGGGAAAGGACGGAATGATTTTAACCCTCAGACCTCTGGGGATCATTTTGTTGGTTACATATTTGTCCAAAAAACTCCTATTCCACCAAAGTTTGGATCTCTTAAGGAGCATGTTTTTGATCACAGAAAATTTGTCCTCCAATCCTAAATCCGGAGTCTGTAATGAATCAGCCGTGTTGCCGCTGAACACCCGATCCATTTGGGACAGCCAGGTTTGTTCTCTGGCTCGAAAATCCATGTTGCTGACCAAGAAACCTGTGCATAACACAGCAAGAGTAAATCGTAAAAATGAAAGACAGCAAAATGTGCTGGGGTGGATAATCAAAATCATAGTGATCTAGATGTGTTGGTAATCACAACCAAGATTCCAGCACATGAATGGATAGTGCAGAACACACTGCATATTAAATATAGCAACTGACGGAAGGCACAATCGCCGAAACGCGCGTTGGGGTTCGGCTGTGGTCCCACTTGCTGCTCCTTCTTGTGTAAGTGTTCCCTTGTTTACTTTCTGTATGTTTTTGCCTGCTATTACTCTATTTAGGGACTTTTCCCTGTATTTATGGTTATGTTTATGGGCAAACACTACTCATGTCTAGATATTTAGGCACTTCACAATGCTGATGTATTTTTCATGATTGATCATTTGGAGCAGCCTTTGTCACCCGGCTTTTCCTGCCAATGTCACTTTTTAGCCATGTTCTGTTCGTTTCACCTTTCAATAAAACCTACTCTGCACTTTACCATGTGACATTAGAATTTTTTCACTGCTTTCCGTCAGTTGCTATAATTAACTCCAAGGAGCAGACCTTGGTCTCTGCCACGTGAAAGTATAAAATAGAGATGGAGTTATTAAAAAATAATGGTGGCTAGATATCTATTTATATATAATTGCCTTGCAATGTTTTAATTTCCTGTTCTGTCCAGATGTCACCATATCATAGAATTCCAAGTGAAGGAAGTTCACCGACCGCCATATTGGGACACCCAAGTGATGGGTGTCTGAATATGGAAACTACTGCTGGTACCAACCTATTGCATGGTACCACCAGCAGAACACCATTGCACCACACACACACACTCTATACGCCATACGCACCACACACTCACACTCACACACACACACTCACACTCAAACACTGACGAAGCATCTTGCGCGGTACCACCAGCTGAACACCTTCACACTCCGCTTGTGCGAATTCCACGCAGACTCAGTGAATCATTCAGCCAATCCCAGTGGCAGATGCGCGACGTGTCTACAGGCAGAGGAAGCCGGTCAAATTAAAAGGGTTTTCTCACAAACAAAAGTTAATTTTAAAAATTGCCTGTGTCTGACCGTGCACAGAGCATACCACATCTCCTGAGGAAGCAAAAGACAATACTGACATTACAGCAGGGGATCACAGAGGATTCTTTTAGTGAGGTAAAATATTTTACTTACTGTTTTTAAACAATATTTTACCTCACAGAATGTATCCTCTATGATCTCCTGATGTAATGTCAGTATTGGCGTTTGCTTCCTCTCCTGCCCAGGAGCTGTGGTATGTTCTGTACACGGTCAGACACAGACAATTTTTAAAATGAACTTTCGTTTGTGGGAAAACCCCTTTAAATATAAATTTCCTCCTGACATGCTGTACACTGACTGTTAAGTGATGGGGTACACAGGTCAAACAAGAGATGATATGAGAGGAGAAGACAGCAGATGGGGAGAGAGAGAATTGCATTGTAAGACAGACAGAGCACAGGGGGGAGACTGTTCAAACGGGACAGCACATGAGGGGACGACACAGCACAAGAAGGAGAGGCAGACAAGGGGGATAGCACATGGGGTAGACCGGTCAAAGAAGAGAGCACAGACGGGAGAAGTCAGCACATGGGGAAAGTGGATAGGTGGATGAGCACATGGGGTAGAGAGATTCTCAACACTGCAAAGCCTGCCCCCATCGTGATATTACCGCTCTCCCGATGCGATAGTTTCGGGCCTCCATCTAGTCTTACATAGAGGCTGAGAATGGCTAGAATTATATTGGAAAAAAATTACAATCCAGTTAGTTCGACATTGATTGTGGTGAATTTACACACGTGGGAGTTCAGTTTCCGCACAAATGGATGACTAAATGCAAGTTTCTTGGGCAAATGAAAAGACATCTGATGACACAATGGAGGGAGAAAAATGAGGATGAATGAACTCATGGAGATCAACATCCAACACTGCGGAGACACCATCACATGTTTCTCAACGCAGTGATTCTAGAGCAAAGCCCCCATCCCTTATGGGAAATATGTAAAAATATGCAAAACACAAGCCGCGGAGACACCATCATATGTTTCTCAATGCAAGCAATGACTAGCCAGGTCTTTCCCCGGGAAGGAACAACCACGGGAAGGGCAGTCTCCAATGAAGGAAACCTCCTATGCCAAAACATGGTATCCACAGACAGCTGTTTCTTTTTTTTTTTTCTTTTAAACCATTCAGGTTAGTTATAAACAACTCAATATAAGCTCATCAACTTAAACGTCGTTGTTTCAACTCTCATCATCATGGTTCATATTTATTTTAGTATAACAAACCAAGGGTATACACAAAGACATCCTAAACATCAATAAACATCACTAAAATTCACTGATATTTGATCAGGTGCTGCCATTTTTTAAATTTCCAGACACCCTCTGCATCAGAACCACCACCGCCTTCGCTGTCTAATTTATAAAACAAGTATAATCTAGAAAGGATCAGCCCGACACACTTATTCACAGATACATGCTTATCTTTGAAAATTCCTAAATTCCTCACATCCCACAAACTCTGCATCACACAAGTCATAATTAACCATAGGATACTATTTTTCACACGACCACATGCACCAATTCCAAACATTGCAACACGCCAGTAAATAAAACTCACACCTGCTAACTCCTTACACAACCCACCTACACACTTCCACACACTGCACGCGTAATCACAGTCCCACATAGTATGCCACACAGTCTCACATCCACCACATCCTTGCCTCGGGCACACATCCGTTCTGGTCAGACCTCGTCTCTTCTGAACCTGTCGCACAGGCAAAATATTGTGCAAGGACATCCATACAATATCCTTTTGTCTTTTAGACATCACGTGCATTCCCATACTCTTCCATGCAACCGAAACTTCATTCCCTCTCAACCCTACAATATTACATTCCACATCATTCTTACGTATTATTTTCATCACATTCTTAGCCATTCTAAAATCATCCATCGGCACACTCAGTAAATCATGCTTCCTCACAAACTTCTCAATCACCTCAAAACAGACCGGACACTGGAAAGCAACAGGCACTCTAGCATCCCTCTTTCTCCAGCATAAGCCATATAACATCCAACCAGCAGAATAACTTGCCATATACAGTGGGGAAAAAAAGTATTTAGTCAGTCAGCAATAGTGCAAGTTCCACCACTTAAAAAGATGAGAGGCGTCTGTAATTTACATCATAGGTAGACCTCAACTATGGGAGACAAACTGAGAAAAAAAAATCCAGAAAATCACATTGTCTGTTTTTTTTTCATTTTATTTGCATATTATGGTGGAAAATAAGTATTTGGTCAGAAACAAGCAATCAAGATTTCTGGCTCTCACAGACCTGTAACTTCTTCTTTAAGAGTCTCCTCTTTCCTCCACTCATTACCTGTAGTAATGGCACCTGTTTAAACTTGTTATCAGTATAAAAAGACACCTGTGCACACCCTCAAACAGTCTGACTCCAAACTCCACTATGGTGAAGACCAAAGAGCTGTCAAAGGACACCAGAAACAAAATTGTAACCCTGCACCAGGCTGGGAAGACTGAATCTGCAATAGCCAACCAGCTTGGAGTGAAGAAATCAACTGTGGGAGCAATAATTAGGAAATGGAAGACATACAAGACCACTGATAATATCCCTCGATCTGGTGCTCCACGCAAAATCCCACCCCGTGGGGTCAGAATGATCACAAGAACGGTGAGCAAAAATCCCAGAAACACGCGGGGGGACCTAGTGAATGAACTGCAGAGAGCTGGGACCAATGTAACAAGGCCTACCATAAGTAACACACTACGCCACCATGGACTCAGATCCTGCAGTGCCAGACGTGTCCCACTGCTTAAGCCTGTACATGTCCGGGCCCGTCTGAAGTTTGCTAGAGAGCATTTGGATGATCCAGAGGAGTTTTGGGAGAATGTCCTATGGTCTGATGAAACCAAACTGGAACTGTTTGGTAGAAACACAACTTGTCGTGTTTGGAGGAAAAAGAATACTGAGTTGCATCCATCAAACACCATACCTACTGTAAAGCATGGTGGTGGAAACATCATGCTTTGGGGCTGTTTCTCTGCAAAGGGGCCAGGACGACTGATCCGGGTACATGAAAGAATGAATGGGGCCATGTATCGTGAGATTTTGAGTGCAAACCTCCTTCCATAAGCAAGGGCATTGATGATGAAACGTGGCTGGGTCTTTCAACATGACAATGATCCAAAGCACACCGCCAGGGCAACGAAGGAGTGGCTTCGTAAGAAGCATTTCAAGGTCCTGGAGTGGCCTAGCCAGTCTCCAGATCTCAACCCTATAGAAAACCTTTGGAGGGAGTTGAAAGTCCGTGTTGCCAAGCGAAAAGCCAAAAACATCACTGCTCTAGAGGAGATCTGCATGGAGGAATGGGCCAACATACCAACAACAGTGTGTGGCAACCTTGTGAAGACTTACAGAAAACGTTTGACCTCTGTCATTGCCAACAAAGGATATATCACAAAGTATTGAGATGAAATTTTGTTTCTGACCAAATACTTATTTTCCACCATAATATGCAAATAAAATGAAAAAAAAACAGACAATGTGATTTTCTGGATTTTTTTTTCTCAGTTTGTCTCCCATAGTTGAGGTCTACCTATGATGTAAATTACAGACGCCTCTCATCTTTTTAAGTGGTGGAACTTGCACTATTGCTGACTGACTAAATACTTTTTTTCCCCACTGTACGCTCCCTTATTTCCTTTATTCAGCAAAATAACAACAGTTTTGATATACTGAAGCCCCAGAAAAATCTCCATGTTTGGAAAGGCCATGCCACCATGGTGACACGCCTTGAAAAAACTCTCTCTTCTAAGTTTCTCTATTTTACTGCTCCAGAAAAAAGTAAAAGCTAACTTTTCCACTTTTTTTATTTTCCTACATGATGGTGGAAACACTGTTGCAATAAAAAGCAAAATCGGAAGAATCACCGCTTTTATGACCTAAATCTTACCACTCAAGGTCAAGTCTCTCAGTCGCCAAAAATTTAACTTACGCTCTATGTGTAATCCACACTCCTCCCAGCTCTCCTTACCTTCCAAGTCCTTATTAAATAATACTCCCAGCACTTTGATAGCACCCTCCTCACACTTTACCCCCTCCATTTTAACCCTGTCATCTCCAAAACATTTAAAACTGCATTTATTCCAATTCACTCTAAAGCCAGATGCACCACAGAAAAACTCCAGAAGCAACTTAACCCTATTCATAGATGCAACACTTTCACTCACAGCCACAACATCATCCATCTATCCAAGAGCTTTCACATGCTTCCCACCACTCCCAGGTACCAGCAAACCTCGCATCATTTTATCACGTCGCACCAAGCAAAACAGAGGTTCAATCACACATACAAACAAGACAGGGGACATGGGACACCCCTGCCTTACACCAGACTTAATATTCACTTTCTCACTCAACCACCCATTAACAAGAAACTCACTTGACAAACAATCATACAAAGACATTATCCCATTCACAAATTTTTGAGGAAAACCCATTCTCTCCAGAACTTTAAACAAAAACACATGCGAGACCCTATCAAACGCTTTCTCAAAATCAATTGACAGAACCATACACTTCCGTTTCCTTCCCATGCAGTCTCCAATCAAATCCCTTAATAACAATAAGTTATCACTCACACTTCTTCCAGGCACAGCACACACTTGATCCTCATCCACAACACTACCAATCACCTCACGCATACGATTCGCCAACAATTTGCTATATATTTTGTAATCTGCGTTCAGCAATGTTAAAGGTCTCCAATTCTCTAAACACTTTCTCTCACCTTTCTTATGCACAAGCACAACCACCCCCTCTTTCATTGATTCACACAACTTACCACTCTCCCACATATACTTACATATCTCAGTCAAATCAGCACCCAGAAAATCCCATGCCTTCACATAGAATTCTACCGGCAATCCGTCTTTACCTGGAGTCTAATTCTTTTTAGCACTCTTCATCACATTTTCTACTTCTTCCATAATTACGTCCTCATTCAAAATATCATATTCTCCACTATCCAACTTGTTCTCTAACCCATTCAGCACTTCTGAAACAAGACCAGAATCAATCAATTTTTTATCATATAACTTACTATAGAACCTATTCACCTCCTTTATTACCTTCTCACCTGATACACACAAACCGTTCCTATCCAGAATTTTATCCATATCAACCTTTCTCCCATTCATTTTCTTAAAAAAGAACCACGTGCACTTTTCATCTTTCTCAAGCTGTTCTATTTTGGTGCGATAGATGATTTCTTTCCCTTTTTCATCCATAACACGCTTTAATTCACTCTTTGTGTCAGCCAGCAGATCAGACACATCCATCCCACTTTCTCCACACTTCCTTAACCAGTCTAAGCACATGTTTAAATCATTAAATCTACTCAGATAAATAGCAGCTTTTTTATTGCCCCACTTTTTGAAGAATTTTTGGAACACACCTTAACCCAATCCCACCACTCCAGTACACATGCAAAATCCCTCTTACATACTCTCCACTCTTTATACTTTATTTTTAATTCATTCATCACATCCTCATCTTCTAACAATCTTACATTCAGCTTCCAAACCCCACCCCCATACACACGGTCATCAATCGCACTAAACACACCTCCCAAACACTCATGATCAGAAAAAGGTACAGCATTTTGTTAAAAATTCATACACAACATATTTTTGGAAAACAACATTTTTTCTATCCTGGATGCAATACCACTTTTATCAGCATGGTACGTTGGCGGTGGTGGGATGCCAAATTTCAGAGCATCAGCATCTAGAAGGGAAAAATCAGAAATAAGATTGGATAACTTTTTACCAGTTATGTCACAATTCCCTTCTGTGGTGCAATTAAAGTCTCTAACTAAAACTGTAGGCATTTTGCCCGGAAGAAACAAACTTAATTTTTCCAAAAGAGCTAGACGCTCCTTTTTCCTGTCGTGTCCTGATGGACAGTACACATTAATAATTCTAGCCCGCCACCCCCTATAATAATAATAATCTTTATTTATATAGCGCCAACATATTCCGCAGCGCTTTACAGTTTAACAGTTTCAAAGCACAAGTCATAAGTAGCAACATTAACAATACAATAATTAAAGCAAAATAAGACGAAATAAGATGACCCTGCTCGTGAGAGCTTACAATCTACAATGAGGTGGGGGAGATATAGAGTACAGGGGTGTATTTACAATGGTGTACAGTCATGGCCAAAAGTTTTGAGAATGACACAAATATTATATTTTCACATGATCTGCTGCCCTCTGGTTTTTATGTGTGTTTGTCAGATGTTTTTATCACATACAGAAATATAATTGCAATCATATTATGAGTAACAAAAGGTTATATTGACAGTTAGAATGAGTTAATGCAGCAAGTCAATATTTGCAGTGTTGACCCTTCTTCTTCAGGACCTCAGCAATTCTCCCTAGCATGCTCTCAATCAACTTCTGGATCAAATCCTGACTGATAGCAGTTCATTCTTGCAAAATCAATGCTTTTATTTTGTCTGAATTTGAAGGTTTTTGTTTGTCCACCCGTCTCTTGATGATTGACCACAAGTTCTCAATGGGATTAATATCTGGGGAGTTTCCAGGCCATGGTCCCAAAATCTCTATGTTTTGTTCCCTGAGCCATTTAGTTATCACCTTTGCTTTATGGCAAGGTGCTCCATCATGTTGAAAAAGGCATTGTTGGGGTGTGGCTTGAGCTCTGCCCATGTGAGCAGCAAGAGCTCAAAGCTCCTGCATGGATCCACACAAAGCGACACTAAGCTTATTAGAGGAATTTTGTTCCTGTCCAAATTTTATTGGATCACCTTCCTGAAGCTGGTCTCAACATTTTGACACCAGGATTGCTTATTTTGGGTGAGGGAAACCCATTTTTTCAGCCTTTTACATGCTGTGACTGGGAAGGAGTGGAGAGGAGGCGGAGGGATCTCTCACTTTCTTTGTCCTCTCACTGCCCTGGCTTGAGAGCCTGATACAGGATTTTTACCTGGAAGACCACTTTGAAATACCTCTGGATTACCAAGAAGTGCCCCCCAGATTGATTTGGTGCCTGTGCTGCTGTTTGGAGGTGAGACACACTGAAGATTTGCTGGCAGGGGCTGATGGTGCAGAGAAGGTCATAGCTACACTTCACTCAGCTGTTTGGGAAAAGAAGTTCCAGCCGTCCACCCTGCTTTGCACTGTTATACTATTGCAGTGGTGGCCCTGGTCTCAGGAGTGTAACTGGGTGCAATGGAGACTCCAGCATTGCTCATATCCTGACTGCTTTGCCGCTGAGACGTGAGCCTGGAGGACAGTTGTTCTGAGACTGCTAGGTCCTGGCTCGAGGGAGTCCCCAAGGGAGTTGTGCTGGTCACTATACTGTACTTGATGTGGCCCACTTTATGAACAGTGACACTGTGCGTGGTCTAGCTCTGAGAGCAGACTGAAGTGAAGTGTATGTTAGCTGACTGGCAAAAGTTGACCAGGCTGCTCTCGTAGCCCCTCACTAGTTTCCCTGCTACAGCTGATTGACACCTTAAGATTGCTGTGACCTGGTCTGGGAGGAACTCTCTGGGGAGCTACACCGGCTCCTGCATTGTTGAACCTGCGGTGTGCATGAGGAAGCGTGACATCCGGTGCTAACGTGGACTGAGAGTGGGCTGGAGAGACATACATACCAGCTGATTGTTGAAAGTAGTCCCGGCCTATCTCTGCTTTCTATTGCCACCCAGCCTCAGCTGTGAAGTCAATCTGAGGGAAATACCTGGTGCCACGCCTGCTCCTACCTGCTCCTGTACTACTGAGGCTGCGCTCATCTTACAGAGCAGAATAGCGGGAGCTGACATATATCTGGAGAGTGACGGGGGGTTACCCAGAACTGTCTGAGATTATACACCCCCAGTCACATCAGAAGCACCTGTATTGTTCCTGTGTTGTAGCAGAGGACCCTGTTTAAGGGAATCTCTGGTGGGTCAGACACGTTGTTACTAGTGCTGCAGTTTATAATTCAAAGGGACATAGGTGGTGACTGACGGCTATCACTTACAGTCTTCAAGAGATTGGTTTGTTAAGTGCGGTGCTGCTGTATTTGCAAACTACATTCGTAAGCAACACTTTGAAACTTGAAAATTTCCCTTGTACAATGCTTCCTGGGAGATGTGACTTCTTTCTAATTATGCAACTTTTTTATTGAACTTGGTCTCCAAAACATGTGACAATCTGACAACTAGATATTCCTGTCGAACCGGTCTTATTTTTACAAAACCTGCTAAACTGATAGGGGTCCAGGGTGCAATATTACTACAGCTATAAATAGTGTGTGTAATTTGTTACTAGTATTAGTTTATATACCTCTTCCTTCTCAGAGGAGTGGCTATATTCTGCATTTCACGTAGATTTTATTTGCTGGCATCTTTTATACCTCACAAAAGTTAAATCATGTTCACAGAAGGGAAATCAAGCTATAAATCACAGAAGGGTAGACTCACATCCCAATACAGCTCAAAATCTTGGGGGGATGTTGCTAATTTGGTAAGTCCAGTGAAGTCAAGGTCCCCTTTAAAGAAAGACCCTCCCAAAAGTGACCCTGCAAAAAAATCCCTCTCCACAACTTATAGCAATATTGCTAAAAGGGGGGCCATTTCCAAGGTGACCCCCTCCTCATCTCAGTTAGCTGGTGGTAATCAGAGGGAGACCCCCATCACAGCTCTTGGGGAAAATTTTGATGTGACTGAAGAAATGGACATAACAAAATCAGCTAAGAGGGGGGGCCCGGAAAATAAAGATAATAGGACACATTCGACCGCAGAAGACTCGGACTGCCCTTCTGATGACTATTCCCCTAATGTAAGTACAGATAGGCAGAGAGCTAAAAGAATACACACAGAACTCTCTCTTCCAACAGTAACTCCACACCCTGCTATTAATTATGAGGAATTTGTGGGTTCCTCTAAGCAGACCACGGAGGGTTTTATGGCCAACCTTTTTAAAGCTTTCAACGATTCCATCAGATTAGGTTTCGAGGCACAGAACAAAACCCTTAAAGATACGTGTGATGCAATAAACAGGAGACTTGATAAAGTTGAGAATAGGGTAGAGGCAATGGAAAAAAATACAGGATTTCTTTCTAAACAAAACTAATTACTACAGGCAGAAATCAGCACTCTTAAATCAAAGTTAACCGATTTAGAGGACCGCAACAGGAGAAATAACCTGAAGATTAGGGGGATCCCTGAAAGTGTATCCCAGAATGAACTTTCTGGATACGCAAAAGATATGTTTAAAAAGGCAGTACCGTCACTTTCAGATTTGGAGTTAAATATTGACAGGATTCATCGTCTTCCTCGTCCCAAGGGTTTATCTCAAGATAAACCTAGGGACACAATACTACGCATTCACTTTTTTGAAGCCAAAGAGAGGATTTTACAAAATATCAGAGAAAAAGGCTCTTTTCCAGAACCTTACAGAGACATCAAAATCTTCTCGGATTTTTCGAAGGAGACGATGGATGCCAGGAGAGCTTTTAGAGATGTTACTGCCAAACTAAGAGACCTTAAAGTGCCTTACCGTTGGGGTTTTCCAACAAAGCTGTTAGTTTGGTACAATAATAGAAACCACGTAATTAATACAGCTCAGGAAGGTTCCAGATTTGTAAAATTCCTTCTAGAAGAACCAGAGTTTAAGGACAGAGATTGAAACAATTGTTCATAATCTATGTATGTTTGCTTACATACTTAAACTAGTGGGGATCCATGGGGAAACTTTGCCACAATTTTTCATTTTTTTACCCCGCAAATAGGTGAGACTCCAATTTTGGAAGTCCGCCAGGAGGACTCTTACAGTCTTCACTTTTGTTTAATAGGCCTTGTTAGGCCAATTGTGGCTTGACTGCTTGATTACTTTTTTACTCGTTTTCTTTCCCTTTCATTGTACTTAATGAAAATTCTATCATACAATGTTAGGGGTCTTAACAGTCCCAATAAAAGATATGCTTTACTGAAAGAAATTTCCGGTACACATGCTGAATTGATATGCCTGCAAGAAGTCAAGCTGGCGAAGGATAACCAACCGACTTTTAAACATAAATCTTTTCCACACTTGTTTAAAGCACTTTCTCCATCAAAGAAGGCAGGAGTGATTACAATGATCGGTGGCGCTGTCCCATTTCAATTTGTCAATGAGGTAGCAGACCCATTGGGTAGATTTCATATTATCATCTGTGTATTAAATAATTCGCCTTGCACAGTAGTGAGCATTTATGCTCCAAACAAAAACCACATCTCCTTTCTGAATAAGTTACTAAAAAAAGTTAATAAACTGGCTTCCGATCGACACCCGGTCTTCCAGCACAAGAACTTCCCACACATGTACAAGTCACTTTCCACAAAGAAAAAGGCTGGGGTCATCACATTGGTAGGTGGCACCGTTCCTTTTCAGCTCATCAAAGAGATACCAGACTCCTTGGGCAGGTTTCATATACTCATATGTTTACTCCATGAAAGGCCATGCACAATAGTGAATGTATACGCACCCAACAAGGGACACATTCGCTTCTTGAACAAGCTTATCAAAAAAATTGACAAAGTTAAAACAGGCGAACTCATCTTATTGGGCGACTTTAATATTGTCCCAGATAGCAGTATTGATTCATCCTCTTTAGTTCGCCACAAGGTCCCAGCTTTAAAAGACTGGTTAATTCAAAATGAGCTTTATGATGCTTTCCGCTGCTTGAATACATCGTCACATGAGTATTCCCACTTTTCAGATGTACATAAGACAGCATCCAGGATAGATCTTCTACTTACTAACATATTCACTCTGTCCAAAATTAAGGACATTCGCTTCATGCAGAAGTCCATCTCGGATCATACCCCGGTTCTCATTGACTTCCTTGTGGGTCCTCCCCCTGACAAACCATTCCGCTGGAAGCTTAACTCAGCTTTACTATATATACCAGATTACAAACAAGAGATAGAAAACGCTCTCTTAAACTACTTCAAGGAAAACGTATCTGGTGAAGTAGATCAGTTCACGGTCTGGAACGCCCATAAAGCGGTCCTGAGGGGGTGTCTTATGCAAATTCTTTCTAAACATAAGAAGAGAAATAGGGAAAATATTTCAAACCTACAGGCCCAAATTAACGATCTAGAGAAAAAACAAACAAACTTAAAAGTTCCTTCCCAGACCATCCAGGCTGAGATTTTGAGACTTAGACAGAGTTTGAGATCTGAAATCTACCAGGAATAAGATGCAGCCATCAAAGCATCTAGGTACAAATCATATGAGTCTCTTAACAAGCCTACCAGGTTTATGATGAGGAAATTAAAAAGAGAAAGAATTAAAAGGAGAATAAATAAGATAGTATCTCCCTCGGGTGACCCCAAAACTCACCCTAGGGACATTGTCAACTCGTTTGCAGAATTCTTTAAAAATCTCTATAACCTGAAAGATGACCCCCAAACACCGGTGGTTAACTCGAATTTTGTAGATTCTTTTCTATAGAGTATTGATCTACCAAGAGTCGATGAGCTGGACTTGAGTTATGTCAATAGCCCCTTTACAGAGAGAGAAATTGCTGACGTAATCAAGAAACTGCTGTCCCAAAAATCACCAGGGCCGGATGGCTTCTCTGGAGACTACTATAAATCCTTTTCAAAAGTTCTGGCTCCACAGCTGGCTTCCGTCTTTGATCTGGCGTCCTCTCGGGGTTCCTTCCCAAAGGAGATGTTAGAGGCAACAATTATCATGATTCCAAAGGAGGGGGGACCCCGAGAGGATACAGAGCTATAGGCCAATATCGCTCATAAATAGCGATATTAAAATCTACTCAAAGATCATTGCAAACCGATTAAAAAACATCCTTCCACGTCTGTTGGTGGATGATCAAATAGGCTTTACAGAGGGCTGCCAGGCCTCAGACGAAACTAGCAGGGTGTTGAATCTGATAAATTTAGCGACCAACCTGAGAACCCAAACTGCTTTTCTGGCACTGGACGCCGAGAAGGCGTTTGATAGGCTAAATTGGCTTTACTTAAAAGCAACTCTCGCTAGATTTGGCTTTGATGAGAAGTTTCTATCAACAGTCTTTGCCTTGTACTCGGGTCCGAGGGCCAGGATTTATGCAAACAATTTCCTCTCCGACCCGTTCGACATTACCAATGGCACGAGACATGGGTGCCCCCTGTCCCCCCTTCTATTTGTGCTTGCCATAGAGCCCCTAGCCGAAAAAATAAGAATAAACAATGATATTAAAGGCTTTGAACTGCCATCACGAAATTTTAAAATTGGATTATTCGCAGATGATCTATTCCTCACGCTACTGGATCCTGCAAACTCCATTAAAGCCCTTTCAGTTGAACTAGAAAAATTCTCTAGAGCATCTTATTTTAAGATAAACCCAAACAAATCAAAATTTATAACTCTAAACATGAAACAATCTGAAATTAACAAAATAAAGGCCCAAACCCAGTTCATTTGGGAGGAGAAAGAGATTGTCTATCTAGGGATTAGAATAGCTGGATCAATCCAAGCCACAGTTAGGGCCAATTTAGACAGCATTATAAAGACTATTACAGGCGATCTATCCTTTTTGGCTCAGCTAGAGACTTCCATCTTTGGGAAGATTCTGGCAGTCAAAACTTTTATCCTTCCCAAAATTTTATACATATTTAGGACTTTACCAGTTAGCTTTCCGCGCCAAACCATTGATAGAGCTCAAGAGCTCATCCGACTATTTATTTGGAAAGGTAAAAAAGCAAGAATATCTGCAGACTTGATGTACAAAAATAAAAAACATGGGGGCGCAGGACTGCCCAACATATACGCTTATTATCAGGCCTCGCTCATCAAACAGAGCTGGCACTGGTTTACTGAAAGCATGACACATCCAGCTTGGTATGGCTTGGAGAGAGATGCTAGTGATAGAGGTTCCATTCAAAATCTTTTCTTTCACTTCCTTCTGCAAAAGCCCAGTGCGAACTCATCTCATCCTATATTCCGGCCGATAATCTCAGCCTGGAGGGATCTCATTAAGCCGTCTAAAAATATCAAAAAAGCAGAGCAAATCTTAAAGTTGCCTCTATCTTCATTGGCACTGATGGATGATCTCCCGATACCGGAGGTTTGGGGGAAATCTGGAATTAAAAGGGTGGGGGATGTTTTTAGTGGAGTGGAGTTCCTGAAATTCGGTGAGATCAGGGTTAAATATAATTTACCGTCATCTGAGCTAGTCTTTTACAACATGTTGAAAGACAGAATTTGGAAATTCATAAAAGGGAAGACTTTGAATTATGAAATGCTATCTTCACTACTGTGCAACCTTAAAAATAAAAACCTCTGGAAGTCTGCGTAATTTGTATAGATCTGTTGTCAAAGACCTAACGAGCCACAAAAACATATATATGAAGAGATGGGAGTCCGATTTTGGTGCTGATATCCGTCTCGAGAACTGGAACGATGCCATCAAAAACACTTACAATTCCAACATATCAATGGGTCTTCATGAGAGTTATTTTAAATTGTTAAATAGATGGTACTATACCCCGACGAGGTTATCGCATTTTAACACAGAGCCATCTTCCTTGTGCTGGAGAGATTGTGGACACCAAGGGAACCTCTACCATATTTTCTGGGGTTGTTCAAAAAATCAAAAACCTCTGGCTTCAAGTCACACAGCACATTAACCTCATTGCTAAGGACTTCATAATTACACCCGAAAGAGCACTTCTTTCTTTAGACATGGAACAATTTGATGATTCGGTAAGACACATTATCATACACATCCTCTTAGTGACCAAGACCATGTTAGCACAATGGTGGAAGAAAGCAGAGGTTCCCAAGTTTTCAGACATACTTGACAAGATAGGCCAACACAGCGATTTAGAACGCAGATTTGCGATCAACAACAATCACATTCACAAATACTCAAAAAAATGGAAGACCTGGAACAACAAATTTCATATCAACTAGACTTAACAAGAGGCACTATATTTTGAAGTTTAAACCTGGGCGCTTTAGTACTGGGAGCTGTATCTCCCTCCAAGAATGTTACCCCATAATAAGGATTGTCGATTTTTTTTTTTTTCTTTTATGTTGTTATTCGATATATGTTATTCTATGCCTGTTTGTGGGTTCTCTAGTTTTTAAATTTTTTTTCCGTACCTGTACAAGGTTGTTTATTCCCCACTCCCTTCCCTCCCTTCCTTTCCCTACCCTGTTTATTTCCAAAAAACCAATAAAATTATTTGAAAACTAAAAAAAGTTAATGAGGTTAAATCAGGAGACGTCATTTTGTTGGGTGATTTTAACATCATTCCTGACAGTACAATTGACTCATCCTCTACAGTCCGTTACAAAGCTCCGGTGCTGAATAAATGGCTAAAACAAAATGAGCTTTTTGATGTTTTTAGGTGTCTGAATACTTCCTCTCGAGAATACTCACATCACTCAGATGTCCATGGCACAGCCTCACGCATTGACTTAATCCTTACGAATGTCTTTACGTTGAGCAAATTTAAGAGCTTTAAGTTCCTCAAAAAAACATTATCAGATCATTGCCCTGTTTTGGCAGATTTCTCTTTAGGCCCAATTTCCGAAAATATCATTAATCTTCAGCCAGATGTCCGTGGGGGCGGACATCTGGCTGTGGGGCCCTCTTTCTGACATCTATTCATCTTGGTAAGCTGCATTATCTTTATTTCTTTGGGGTCACTTGACTGAAGCGCTTACAAATATAGGATTATACTGTCAGATGGGTGCCCCTTTGTTTGCCTGCATGTTCCTTGGTGCACTATGACTATTTTGCTATAACTTTTATGTATTTTTGTATGTACAATAAACATTTACATTTATTTATTTTTTTCGTTTTCACCGTGTACTCCTGTTTCTCTGGTATATTATAATTCATTGGAGTTGGTGTATTTTTTTGCTGGGTAGCTCGCCAAGTGGTGATGTCTTCCCTAGCTTTATCATGCGACTGATTCTGTTTCTGGAGAAAGAGAAAAATGTTGTGAAGAAGAAACGGAGAGTGGTGGTCATGGGGGATTCCCTGTTGAGAGGAACAGAGGCCGCTATCTGCAGACCGGATATAACTTCAAGAGAAATGTGCTGTCTTCCAGGTGCAAAAATTAAAGATGTGTCTGACAGAATATCAGGACTCTTCAGACCTACAGATGACTACCCATTCCTGCTACTACATGTGGGGACAAATGACACCGCAAGAAACAACCTGGAAACCATCTGCAGAGACTTTGAAGACTTAGGCAAGAAAGTGAAAGAACTGGGAGCGCAGGTGGTCTTCTCTTCCATCCTCCCAGTGGATGGCCATGGAACAACGAGGTGGAATAAGATTCTGCAGGTGAACAACTGGCTACGTCGATGGTGCCGTCAGCAACGATTTGGATTTCTGGATCACGGAGTGAACTACTTATACGATGAACTACTTGCTAGAGATGGGGTGCACCTTACGAAGACTGGAAAGCATGTATTTGGAAGTCGCCTTGCTACACTTGTAAGGAGAGCTTTAAACTAGAACAACGTGGGAAGGGAAGCAAAAAACCAGAAAAAGCCATACACCTGACAAATGCTATTGAGAACTCTGCTGTTAGAAGTGGAAAGGAAGAACAAAGACGAAAGAATCTAATTAATAAAAATATTGGAGAAAGAGAAACCAATCACAAACTAAAATGTTTCTATACTAATGCACAAAGCATGGGCAACAAACAAGGAGAATTGGAACTACTAACACAGGAAAAGAAATATGATGTCATTGGAATCACTGAAACTTGGTGGGACAATACACATGATTGGAATACAAGACTAGAAGGATACAACTTATTTGCAAGAAACAGACTTGATAAACAAGGAGGGGGGGTTGCATTGTATGTTAGAAACGCGTATATCTGCACAGAAATTGAAGCTTCAGAGACTGGGAGTTCCGTGGAAACTGTTTGGGTAAGAATACAAGGACAGAAAAATGGAAAGGACACCATTGTAGGCATTTACTACAGGCCGCCTGTGCAAGCTGAAGATATGGATGAACTCTTTATGCATCAAATGGCCAAGTTCTCCAAAAAATATGACATAGTTGTCATGGGAGATTTCAACTATCCAGACATTTGTTGGGAATCTCTCTCATCCAAAACTAACAGGTCAAGGAAATTCTTATCCTCTCTTGCTGACAACTTTATCTTCCAAAAGGTAGGGGAGAAAACAAGGGGAACTGCTACCTTGGATCTAATCCTTATAAACAGGGAGGAAATGGTTGAGGAGGTAAAAGTGGCTGGGACCCGAGGAGGTAGCGACCATGCTATTTTAGAATTTTGGATTACTAGAGGCGGAAGACCTGTGAAGAATCAGACGTCAAGGTTAGATTTCAGAAAGGCAGATTTTAAGGGATTCAGAAAGAGAATTGGAGGGATCCAATGGCTGGATATCTTTAAAGACAAAAATGTCCAGGAAGGATGGGAAATCTTGAAAAATGAAATTCTCAAAGCACAGTTGTTAACAATTCCGAAAAGAGGGAAGAATAGGAAGCATTTAAGGAAACCAGGATGCATGAACACAGAACTTAAGCACATGCTAAAAAGGAAGAAAAAAATGTTTATAAAATGGAAAGAGGGAGGCATATCTAAAGAAGAATATAATGCTGTCTGCAGAACCTGCAGGGCACAAATCAGATTACTAAAGCTGAAAATGAATTGAGGCTTGCAAGAGATGTCAAAAGCAATAATAAAGGATTTTGGGGATATGTCAAAAGTAAAAGAAAAGTCAAAGATGCTATAGGATTTTTACAGGATGAAAATGATGAAATGGTAAGACAGGATGTTGAGAAGGCTGAACTTTTAAATTCCTATTTTGCATCTGTTTTCTCTCAGAAAGGAAATGTAACATCAACTGTTATTCACTGTCCTATTAAGGGAATAGAAGAATCCAGGATATCTATAAACCGAAAGATAGTGAGGAAACACTTAGCTAACCTAAATGAATTCAAGTCTCCAGGTCCAGATGAATTACACCCCAGAGTACTGAAGGAGATAGCAGAAGAAATTTTTGAACCCCTCTCCATAATCTTTGAAAATTCTTGGAGAACAGGAGAAGTGCCAGAAGACTGGAGAAGAGCAAATGTTGTTCCTATCTTCAAAAAGGGGAAGAAGGTGGACCCAGGCAACTATAGGCCGGTGAGTCTGACTTCTATACCAGGAAAGATCTTTGAACAAATTATTAAACAACATGTATGTCAATACCTGGATAAGAATGAAGTGATTAAACAGAGTCAGCATGGGTTTGTAACTAATAAGTCATGTCAGACTAACTTAATTTCCTTCTATGACGGTATCACTGATTGGGTGGATCAAGGAAATGCTGTAGATATAGTATATCTTGACTTCAGCAAAGCATTTGACAAAGTCTCTCATACAATCCTTATTGAAAAAATGACTAAGTATGGAATGGACAAGGCAACTGTTAGGTGGATTCATAACTGGCTTAGTGATCGGACCCAAAGAGTGGTCGTAAATGGCTGCACATCCAGTTGGAAGAATGTCTCAAGTGGGGTACCACAGGGCTCTGTCCTGGGCCCTGTATTGTTCAACATCTTTATCAACGATTTAGATGAAGGAATTGAGGGTAAACTGATTAAATTTGCTGATGACACAAAGCTAGGAGGGATAGCTAATACTAGAGAAGAGAGAGAGAGGATTCAAAAAGATTTAAATAAACTGGAGAAGTGGGCAGCAACTAACAGAATGGTTTTTAACAGGGAGAAATGCAAAGTACTACATCTGGGCAATAAAAATGAAAAAAGCATATATAGAATGGGAGGAATAGGGCTAAGTGACAGCACATGTGAAAAAGACTTGGGTATACTAATAGATCACAGACTGAATATAAGTCAACAGTGTGATGCAGCAGCAAAAAAGGCAAATGCAATTCTAGGATGTATTAACAGAAGCATACAGCCTAGATCACGTGAAGTCATTATTTCCCTCTACTCCTCTTTGGTCAGACCTCATCTGGAATATTGTGTCCAGTTTTGGGCACCACATTTTAAAAAAGACATCAACAAACTGGAGCAAGTTCAGAAAAGAGCGACCAGAATGGTGACCGGTCTGCAAACCCTGTCTTATGAGGAAAGGTTGCAGGATTTGGGAATGTTTAGTTTGCAAAAGAGAAGACTGAGAGGAGACTTAATAGCTGTCTACAAATATCTAAAGGGCTGTCACATTGTAGAAGGATCAACTTTATTCTCATTTGCACAAGGAAAGACTAGAAGCAATGGGATGAAACTGAATGGGAAGAGACACAGATTAGATATTAGAAAAAACTTTGACAGTTAGAGTGATCAATGAGTGGAACAGGCTGCCACGAGAAGTGGTGAGTTCTCCTTCAATGGAAGTCTTCAAACAGAGGCTGGACAGACAACAGACATCTGACTGGGATAATTTAGCGAATCCTGCTTTGAGCAGGGGGTTGGACCAGATGGCCCAGGAGGTCCCTTCCAACTCTACGATTCTATGATTCTATGGCTGTGTTTTTAGGCAAGACTGAGAGAGAGCCCATTCCCTTGGCTGAGAAGCCACCCCACACATGAATGGTTTCAGGATGCTTGACAGTTGGCATGAGACAAGACTGGTGGTAGTGCTCACTTGGTCTTCTCCGAATAAGCCGTTTTCCAGATGTCCCAAACAATCGAAAAGGGGATTCATCTTAGAAAATGACTTTACCCCAGTCCTCAGCAGTCCACTCCCTGTACCTCTTGCAGAATATCAGTTTGTCCATGATGTTTTTTCTGGAGAGAAGTGGCTTCTTTGCTGCCCTCCTTGAAACCAGGCCTTGCTCCAAGAGTCTCCGCCTCACAGTGCGTGCAGATGCACTCACACCTGCCTGCTGCCATTCCTGAGCAAGCTCTGCACTTCTGGTAGCCCGATCCGCAGCTGAAACGCTTTTAAGAGACGGTCCTGGCGCTTGCTGGTCTTTCTTGGGCGCTCTGGAGCCTTTTTGGCAACAAAGGAACCTCTCTCCTTGAAGTTCTTGATGATGCGATAGATTGTTGACTGAGGTGCAATCTTTCTAGCTGTGATACTCTTCCCTGTTAGGCCATTTTTGTGCAGTGCAATGATGACTGCACATGTTTCTTTAGAGATAACCATGGTTAACAGAAGAGAAACTATGATGCCAAGCACCAGCCTCCTTTTAAAGTGTCCAGTGGTGTCATTCTTACTTAATCATGACAGATTGCTCCATTAACACAGGTGTGGGTGTTGATGAGGACAGGGCTGGAGATCAATCACTGAAACGATGTTAGCTGGTCCTTTCAAGGCAGGGCTGCAATGATGTTGAAATGTGTCTTGGGGAATAAAGTTAATTTTCTAGGCAAATATTGACTTTGCAAGTAATTGCTGTTAAGCTGATCACTCTTTATAACATTCTGGAGTATATGCAAATTGCCATTAGAAAAAATGAAGCAGTAGACTTTGTAAAAATTAATATTTGTGTCATTCTCAAAACTTTTGGCCATGACTGTATTTATAATGATGGCCCAGCCATCTTGAGGGAGTGAAAGATGGATGGAGATAGTGAATGGGCTACACACGCACCCTTACACATAGAATGACTTTGATTAGTGAACGTGATAAGCCGCTCTGAACAAATGTGTTTTGAGGGAGCGCCTAAAACTGTGCAAATTGTGGTTAGTCCTAATTTCTTGCGGTAGAGCATTCCAGAGGATAGGAGCAGCACGGGAAGTCTTGGAGTCGGGAGTGGGAGGTACGGATTAGTGCAGAGGTTAGTCGAAAGTCGTTTGCGGAGCACAGGGATCAGCTAGGCCGATAAACAGAAATGAGGGAGGAGATGTAGGGGGGTGCCGCACCGTGGAGAGCTTTGTGGGTGAGAACAAGTAATTTGAATTGGATCCTATAATGAATGGGCACCAGTGTAATGACTGACAAAGAGCGGACACATCCGAGTACCGATTAGCCAGATGGACAACCCTGGCTGCCGCATTAAGTATGCACTGGAGAGGGGATAGTCGAGTGACGGGGAGGCCAATTATTAAAACTTTGCAGTAATCCAGCCGGGAGTGGATCAATGCTACAGTGAGGGTTTTTGTCATTTCCATGGTGAGAAAAGGGCGGATTCTAGAAATGTTCTTTAGGTGTAAGCGGCAAGAGTGGGTGTTGTGAGTTCATTTTTCCCTTCACCATTGAGGTCTGAGAAACTCCCTCCTCTGGTGAAGGAAGGTAGTGAGGCTGATTATCAAACACCTGGGCAGCTAGATGATAACTGGGCGGCTGGAATTGAGGACTGGATATAAGGCTGCCGATGCCCTTCTTCCTGGCTGGTGATTTTCCTGCTGGATTCTTGGAGACCAGTCTGATTCCTGCATCTCAAAGCTAAGTTTTTCTGCTCTGCTTTGTACTCTTCAGTTTTGTTTTTGTTTTGCCTTGTTTTTTGGGAGTTCTGCCATCCCCGGCCGGGGGTGAGCTGAATTCCATTTTTGTCTCTGATCTGTTGATCTTTTGCTCTGTCTTCAGAATATACCTGAGTGCTAATATAGTCTTTTGAAGCCTAGCGACTTCAGGGCCTGTTTTTCCTATCAGTCGGTTGGCTCATTTTGATAGGGTTTTTGCGGATGGCAGACAGCAGCTTTCCTATCCTGTCCTATGTAGTTAGCTTGGGCCCCATCATTTGCTCAACCTATCTTTCTATCTGTGTTAGTGTTTTCATCTTGCTTCACCGTCATTATATGTTGGGGGCTGCCTATTGCTTTGGGGTCTGCTCTGGGGCAGTTTAGTTTTTCCCCTTTCTGTCTTTAGGCTATGTAGTTCTCCGGCTGTGATCGAGGGGTCTAGGGCACCGTAGGAACCCCCCACGGCTACTGCTAGTTGTTGTGGATAGGTCCAGGGGTCTGCAATCCCATAGCTGCCAACCTCTCTGGTTTTTCTGGACTTAGCTGGTATTTTGTTTTTTCCTCCTTCGGTGACTCATCATAACAAGTGGGCAAGAGATTGTATATGGAATGTGAAGGAGAGATTGGTGTCAAACATAACACCCAGACAGAGCGCCTGCTGCCGGGGTGTTATTGAGGTGCCACACACGGAGACACCTCAATAGTTTTGACAACTAACCTTACAATTCTGAAGTATGCGAAACAAAACCTGTTAAGCAATTCTCTAATCTCACAACATGTATTCATATGTTCAAACTTTAACCATATGTTAGTACGCCTCCTGCCGGAAAATCACACACAATAGCCAGGTGATGTCCGGTGGGAACCCCGCAAGAAGTCACCAACCACTTAGAGGTTGGAAAATCACTCAGAACGGATAACCTAGCGTGAATGTTCAATCTAAACACTTTGAATTCAGGAAATTCAGCTGAATAGGCAGTATAACCAGTGTGAAATCTGCTTATTGGTGCGTCCAGTATTTTGATAATGTGCCAACCCTCTTCTGAGATAGCGAGAACTAAAGTCTGTACAAAGCAAGGGCAGGACTTGAGACTATTGTGAGTAGTCGTGTAATCATTAATGTATCCCTTCACTGTTCTTGTTACTAGGCAACTAGGGCTGACCTTGTCACTTTATATGTAGTAAGTGGCAGTACTGTTAATGATCAACTTTGCTTCTGCAGTCAATATCACAGCAAGGGGGGCATAGCAATCGCCTCTTTCCTTTTGTGTATATATATATATATATATATACAGTGGGGAAAAAAAGTATTTAGTCAGTCAGCAAGAGTGCAAGTTCCACCACTTAAAATGATGAGAGGCGTCTGTAATTTACATCATAGGTAGACCTCAACTGTGGGAGACAAACTGAGAAAAAAAAATCCAGAAAATCACATTGTCTGTTTTTTTTCATTTTATTTGCATATTATGGTGGAAAATAAGTATTTGGTCAGAAACAAAATTTCATCTCAATACTTTGTGATATATCCTTTGTTGGCAATGACAGAGGTCAAACGTTTTCTGTAAGGCTGGTTTCACATTAGCGCATTTTCAGGGCGCGCACGGCCGGGGGTAGCTCCGCCCCCAAGCCGGCTCTCTGCCCGGTGTGCCCGCCCCTTCCTTGTAGCGCCGCCTCCTAGCGGACAGCGGCGCCTGCGATCGGCGCACCCTATCTTTAGCATAGGGTGCGCCGATCGTGCGCAGGCCGTGCGCTAGTTGCGCTTTGACCTGCGCTGCGCACTTTTGACGGTGCGCCGTGCGCGCCAAAATCAAACTTTTCGGATTTTGGCGCGCACGGCGCACCGTCAAAAGTGCGCAGCGCAGGTCAAAGCGCAACTAGCGCACGGCCTGCGCACGATCGGCGCACCCTATGCTAAAGATAGGGTGCGCCGATCGCAGGCGCCGCTGTCCGCTAGGAGGCGGCGCTACAAGGAAGGGGCGGGCACGCCGGGCAGAGAGCCGGATCGGGGGCGGAGCTACCCCCGGCCGTGCGCGCGCTGAAAATGCGCTAATGTGAAACCGGCCTAAGTCTTCACAAGGTTGCCACACACTGTTGTTGGTATGTTGGCCCATTCCTCCATGCAGATCTCCTCTAGAGCAGTGATGTTTTTGGCTTTTCGCTTGGCAACACGGACTTTCAACTCCCTCCAAAGGTTTTCTATAGGGTTGAGATCTGGAGACTGGCTAGGCCACTCCAGGACCTTGAAATGCTTCTTACGAAGCCACTCCTTCGTTGCCCTGGCGGTGTGCTTTGGATCATTGTCATGTTGAAAGACCCAGCCACGTTTCATCTTCAATGCCCTTGCTGATGGAAGGAGGTTTGCACTCAAAATCTCACGATACATGGCCCCATTTATTCTTTCATGTACCCGGATCAGTCGTCCTGGCCCCTTTGCAGAGAAACAGCCCCAAAGCATGATGTTTCCACCACCATGCTTTACAGTAGGTATGGTGTTTGATGGATGCAACTCAGTATTCTTTTTCCTCCAAACACGACAAGTTGTGTTTCTACCAAACAGTTCCAGTTTGGTTTCATCAGACCATAGGACATTCTCCCAAAACTCCTCTGGATCATCCAAATGCTCTCTAGCACACTTCAGACGGGCCCGGACATGTACAGGCTTAAGCAGTGGGACACGTCTGGCACTGCAGGATCTGAGTCCATGGTGGCGTAGTGTGTTACTTATGGTAGGCCTTGTTACATTGGTCCCAGCTCTCTGCAGTTCATTCACTAGGTCCCCCCGCGTGGTTCTGGGATTTTTGCTCACCGTTCTTGTGATCATTCTGACCCCACGGGGTGGGATTTTGTGTGGAGCACCAGATCGAGGGAGATTATCAGTGGTCTTGTATGTCTTCCATTTTCTAATTATTGCTCCCACAGTTGATTTCTTCACTCCAAGCTGGTTGGCTATTGCAGATTCAGTCTTCCCAGCCTGGTGCAGGGCTACAATTTTGTTTCTGGTGTCCTTTGACAGCTCTTTGGTCTTCACCATAGTGGAGTTTGGAGTCAGACTGTTTGAGGGTGTGCACAGGTGTCTTTTTATACTGATAACAAGTTTAAACAGGTGCCATTACTACAGGATATGTGTGGAGGACAGAGGAGACTCTTAAAGAAGAAGTTACAGGTCTGTGAGAGCCAGAAATCTTGATTGCTTGTTTCTGACCAAATACTTATTTTCCACCATAATATGCAAATAAAATGAAAAAAAAAACAGACAATGTGATTTTCTGGATTTTTTTTTCTCAGTTTGTCTCCCATAGTTGAGATCTACCTATGATGAAAATTACAGACGCCTCTCATCTTTTTAAGTGGTGGAACTTGCACTATTGCAGACTGACTAAATACTTTTTTTCCCCACTGTATATATATATATATCTGCCGTGTTGGTCACGTCACCAAACCCAATTTGTACTATGGGGTGTTTGGCCGGACGTGAGCACCTGGGTATGTGTAAATATTTTCTTCGACTGTCTAAGGTCGGAACCAGAGCTAATGCCCAGTAAAACACCCCCCTTCGTACTCCGCACTGTATTATTCTAGTAGCCCTAGTGCAGTATGGGATGGCTTTTTCAACAAATACTAGACACACCCTCTGGATTGGCTAGGTTAGTTAATGCGCACAAACACAGACAATTAAGGAATTCTACATATCTGACCAGGTTCATAGGCTCAGGATTTTCAGATGTGGTCAGTTAAATGTCCAGAGAAGACAGCCGACTATCTCATCCCAGCCCGGACGTGAATACAGAAGGGTAGGTGAGATGATATATTTTCTCACCTGGATTTTGGGCTGCAGCCCCGACCCTCTAAAGGTGTCCATCCTGGGAGGAGATGTTTTTGCGGCTGTGATCATCTGGGTGATCGTCCTTGCCCCTTGTTGCAAGCACCACTGTTGGAGTTGTCCCACTAGGGTGAGACCCTTCTTAATTGTCTGCTTTCAAATTAGAATGTGTTCTGTCAGGGAAATCAGACACAAATGCAAGCAATTGTCTCAAAATGATTTCTGTTTATTAGCTGAAGAATGCAGAGTATTTATTGAGAAAACAAGGAACACCATATCTAGCTAATATGTTTGATTTGGCCAATACTGTTTGACTTCTGTGAGAAGCAGTTTCCATTCTTAGATTTCCATTCATTAATCACGTCATACTTGCTGATGGTCAGCTTATTGACAGAATTAAATTAAAGAACAAGTAAGCATTTAATACAGATTCAGTAAAAGCAATCATATAAGTTTGATTTTGATATATATTCATATGCCATATATTCTCCCCTTAACAGCAGCCCACCAGAGGGAGACCCAACTTCTAGTCTCCACATCTCAAAAACTTGTTTGTAACATCAGCCACAGTAGCAACAGCAGGCACAGGAGCCACAACAAATGTGTCATAGAGTGCAATAACGTAAGATCAATGCATGACAATAAAAATGACATAATCGGCTTATCTATCCAGTCAGCGACAGGGGTGCAAAAGTCATTGGAGATCCATGATAAAGTCGCGTTTCAAATGATGCTTCCAGCGCCCTTTTTCAGCCAATGATGGAGGACACACACTGTGGGCAATGTGATGACATGGGCAGCGGTCACCACCATCTTTGAGAAGGGCATGCAAGTGATTGGCTTGCTTTGTGTGGTGTCACAGGGGCTATAAAAGGGCGTGCATGCTGACTGCCATCTTACTTCTGCCGGTCTTAGCCTAGGGAGAGCTGCTGCTGCTGATTCTGAATAAGGGAGAGTGTTAGGCAGGGAAGAAGAAAAAAAAAAACTGCTTCTGCTGGTAACGATTTTCACTGTAGAACACAACAGTTTGTGTGCAGTGACAGGGGAGGATATATTTTTGTGCATCCGCTCTGTTGGTTATTAGGCTGCCTTATAAGGCTCCCTGATAGCTGCATTGCTCTTTGCATACTGCTGTGCAAACTGCTTTTTTAAAAGCAAAAATACTTTTCTTCCTCTTTTCTGCACAGTTACCAAGCGTTCATTTTTCCACACCTTTGTGTGCAGCAGTCCTGCTTATTAGGCTGCCTGCTGCCATACTTGAACTGAGAGCATCATTGTCAGCCTCCTAAAATCTCTAGGGAGATTCAAATTCTCCCCAATACTATATACACATTGTACCTTCTCATACACCAGCCTAATTCAGCCTGTTAAATTGAGGTGTAATCTATAGTGGGCCTGAGATAATAGTTCAGCCTCCTAAAATCTCTAGGGAGATTCAAATTCTTCTCAATATTATATACACCTTGTACCTTCTCAGACACCAGCCTAATTCAGCCTGTTAAATTGAGGTGTAATCTATAGTGGGCCTGAGATAATAGTTCAGACTCCTAAAATCTCTAGGGAGATTCAAATTCTCCCCAATACTATATACACCTTGTACCTTCTCGTACACCAGCCTAAATCAGCCTGTTAAATTGAGGTGTAATCTATAGTGGGCCTGAGATAATAGTTCAGACTCCTAAAATCTCTAGGGAGATTCAAATTCTCCCCAATACTATATACACATTGTACCTTCTCATACACCAGCCTAATTCAGCCTGTTAAATTGAGGTGTAATCTATAGTGGGCCTGAGATAATAGTTCAGCCTCCTAAAATCTCTAGGGAGATTCAAATTCTTCTCAATATTATATACACCTTGTACCTTCTCAGACACCAGCCTAATTCAGCCTGTTAAATTGAGGTGTAATCTATAGTGGGCCTGAGATAATAGTTCAGACTCCTAAAATCTCTAGGGAGATTCAAATTCTCCCCAATACTATATACACCTTGTACCTTCTCGTACACCAGCCTAAATCAGCATGTTAAATTGAGGTATAATCTATAGTGGGCCTGAGATAATAGTTCAGACTCCTAAAATCTCTAGGGAGATTCAAATTCTCCCCAATACTATATACACCTTGTACCTTGTTTTACAGTACCATATAGCTGGTGGTATTTTGGGCACATTTTCCCATAAATAAGGAAGTATGGTGGAAGAGGCCGTGGAAGTGGGCGGGGGTTGCCAGCTGGTACTGATGGTGGTGGTTCATCTGCTGGTAGTGGCAAAAGCACAATAGCACCTAAGGCAGGAGGTGTTGAGCCTGCGTAATCGTCTGGCTTCACAAGGCCTCAAAGGCTGCCTTTTCTGGGAGTAAGTAAACCGCTTTTAAAGCCGGAGCTTCAGGAACAAGTTTTGGCTTACATTGCTGACACAGCCTCCAGCTCTATCGCCTCCTCTTCTGAAGTTTCAAAAAATAAAAGCACTGAGTCGTCAGTGGAGGCTCCTGGTCAGGAACAACACCTTTCCTTGGGTCCTTCACCCCTACCAAAAGTGAAGGATGCGGCAGGCCACACTACAGATTACTCCATGGAGCTCTTTTCACATACAATGCCTGGGTTATCAAGTCAAATTGTGAATTCCCCAGTCCAAGATAAATCTGACATGGAGTGTGGGTCGACAGCCAGGGCAGTGGGGTTAATCGGTACCAGACCGGTGTCTCAGAGGGATGTGTCACGGTGATGGTGACCCGGTCCGTGGCCCTGGGCATCCATGCAAATGGGTGAATAACATTTATAGATGAATGATACGGGACGCCACCTGTGGTTTCTGATCAGATTGACCAGCGCTGCAGTGTTGCTTCTCTGGGACAGATGTTGTGGTGCAGCTAAGATGTAGAAGCCCTGCACAGATAGGGCCGTAGTTGCAGGGCAGATGAAAGAGTTGGTAGATGGTGTGCAGTGCAGGATGTAGCAGAGCCGTGCGCCAGGCGCAGGAGAAAGATGACAGACACAGTCATGCAGTTCCTTTACCTGTACTTGGTAAGTGCCGTCCAGGACGCAGAGTACAGATGGAGAAGGAGTTGGTCAGCCTGGGTGCAAAGTAGGAATTCTCTCTCTGCAGATAGGTAGTGTGGCCTCCGTTCTAGCGCTTATCTGAGGTACTCGCAATACTGAGGTCACTGAAGTTCCCCCTGTTGACTCTCTTTTGGAACTTTCTCGTATGGCAGGCAGCCGTAGCTATTTCCTTCTGGCTCACACATGTCACTGCTGGGGCCTCCGAGCCTTAGTTGGGAACAGAGCATTTACAGCTGCTACTTCCTTTTATTTCTGCTGCAGGACCGTCAGTGTCCCTACAAACTCGGAGACCAGAATCCGGACCATGCGCTCCAGCTAGGAGTGAGCCTTTACTCTGCTCATCCTCCAGCTCCCCTTCTCACATCCACACACTTCCCCTTCCCTTCACAGACTGCCCTAACTTCCCTCCTCCCGACCACAGAGAGCAGCTCCTCAGCAGTCAGGTTCAGAGGTCTCCCTGCTGGCCTGGAGTGGGAACTGTGTTGTGTGTTGGTTTAACTGCTGGAGAGATCCTTCGCTGCTCCCAAGCATGACATCAAACTCCCTAGGAGGAAGGTAATGCCACTGTGGCGACCGTACTCCTGGGGGCGCCACAATTGCACTGATGCCCAGCCACTGCAAGATGATTCTGCTGGTACATTGACCCAGACCACTACATTCCCCTCGCACTCTACACAGCCAGAATCTGACCCTGATCAAACTCAGGCTTTCCTTCCCACATACTATACCACCTTACACGGTGACAAAGAGGAAGGTGCAGATGAAAGTGCAGGTTCCTTGAGCAGGTGGGGGGGCATACTCATGGGCGACGGCACTGGCACAGGGCCCCTCATAGTACACAAAAGTGTCTCTGCCGGAGGGGGGCCCACCCGCCGTCAGACACACCGCCATACTATGAGGGGCCCTGTGCCAGTGCCATCACCAACGAGTGGGCCCCCCCTGCTTGCTCAGGAACACAGCACTTGCAAAGTTGAAATACTTGCCTCTCCCTGCTCCACCGCCGTGACGTCTTCCGCATTTCCTGACAGTGACATTCTGGTCAGAGAGCGCAATGACATCACGTCTGTACGCCCCCTGCCTAAACAGTCCAAGTGCAGAGAGATGGAAGATGGGGACGACGAGGAGTCCAGAGTACAGGGATTCCCTAGTGAGGAGACTTATTTAATTGTTTTAAAGGTTGGGAGCAATTTTTGGGGAGCACTATACTCTGGAGAACGATATATGGGGCC
Source organism: Dendrobates tinctorius (assembly GCF_039654945.1). Taxonomy (NCBI): domain Eukaryota; kingdom Metazoa; phylum Chordata; class Amphibia; order Anura; family Dendrobatidae; genus Dendrobates; species Dendrobates tinctorius. The sequence continues at coordinate 16,459,104 of NW_027361910.1, read as the reverse complement.
CAGCATACACTGGAGCATTCCAAAGGTGGACATCAGACACTGGAACAGCATTTACAGGGCCCATTATACACTGGAGCATTAGAAATCGGGCCCATTATATATGGAGCATTATTTGGGCACATAAGACACTGGAGCATCATCTATGGGACCCATCATATACTGGAGCATTGTAAATGGGGCTGATTATATATGGAGCATTATTTGGACCAATCGTACACTAGAGCATCATCCGTGAGGCCCATCATATGCTGGAGCTTTCCAAATGGGGGACATCAGACACTGGAGCAGCATTTACAGGGCCCATTATACACTGGAGCATTAGAAATGGGGCCCATTATATATGGAGCATTATTTGGGCCCATAAGACAGTGGAGCTTCATGCATGGGGACCAACATATACTGTAACATTATGTGGAGCTCATCATATACTGTATCGAATTATATGGGACCAATGATTCTGTATGGAGAAATATATGGGCCTCATTACTCTGTATGGCGCACTATGCGGTGGCCATAATACTGTATGGAGTAATATACTGTCCGTTTTTGGAGCTATTGGAGAATTTAAAATGGATATCAGTCATGTACTATACAGCTATTTCTCTGCCGTATCAGAGAATCATGAATTGTGGCATGTGTTAAAGGAGCCCAGTGACACTCTTTGGCCCTGGGCCCACAAAAATCTGGAGCCAGCCCTACCCCCCCACAACTTTAGCCAAATAACCCCCAGTTTTCAATGCCTAACTATTATTATAAAGTAAATTAAGGTTGACAAGCTTAAGTAATAAGAATTGATGTTTTTGGCATTAAAATGGGCACTGTAGGTGTGTTTCCTGTCCTCCACTCACTGCCAACTTTTCTTCCCCATTGACTTGCATTGGGTTTCGTGTTTCAGTCGGCCTTTGACTTTTCATAATCGGCCGATTGCGTTCAACCCGACTTTTGCGAAAGTCGGGTTTCATGAAACCCGACTCGACCCAAAAAAAGGCAAAGTCGCTCATCTCTATTAGGCACTCCACACTTTCACAGGACAGCTGGATGCATTTATTCGGCAAGACACCACAAGCAGCACTAAAGACACATTCTGAGAGAATGCTTGCTGCTGGGAGTGACAAAACCTCCAAGGTGTGATTAGCGAGGACAGGCCACTCTTCCATTTTTGAATGCCAAAATGCAAAAGGGTCCAAAACCCCCCTGGTGACATTGATATTGAGCTCCAAATACCCCTGCAACATCCTCTCCAGTCATTCACAAGATGTAATACTTGTACTCAGTCCTGCTGGTGCATGGACTGGTCTAATAAAATGTGCGAAATGATTCACAGAAATTGCTTATGCCACTTACACCGCTGCTGCTAATGTTTTTGTGATGAAGCCTTGATGTTCCTGGGGTTGGATGTCTAGAAATGCGATGCAAATTGTGTGTCTCACTGGTTTCTTGAGGAAAACCACTCTTAAGGTTGTCTACAAGCGTGTTTCAATACTCCAGCATATGCGCGTCCATTTCCGGGGGCAGCATGTTGCAAAATTTACTCATGTACCGTGGATCTATTAGAGTAGCAACCCAGTAGTCTGCACCATTTCTAACCCTAAGAATACAGGTATCATGTTGGCGATAGTGCAGAAAGGCGGTGCTCATGTGTCAGGCACTTCCTTGGGATGAAGGATGGAGGATATGAGGTGCTGCAAAGAAAACCCAAGACAACATACTCAGAAGGGAGGTAAGAAAATTTCTAAAACAATCCACAGGGACAAGACTGGAACAAAACAAAATCCTCTAAACTGCATGCTCGCAAACACCAGAAGCCTGACAAGCAAGATGGAAGAACTAGAAGCAGAAATATCTACAGGTAACTATCACATAGTGGGAATAACTGAGACATGGTTAGATGAAAGCTATGACTGGGCAGTTAACCTACAGGGTTACAGTCTGTCTAGAAAAGATTGTAAAAATTGGAGAGTAGAAGGGGTTTGTCTTTATGTAAAGTCTTGTCTAAAGTCCACTTTAAGGGAGGATATTAACGAAGGGAATGAGGATGTCGAGTCCATATGGGTCGAAATACATGGAGGGAAAAATAGTAACAGAATTCTCATTGGGGTCTGTTACAAACCCCCAAATATAACAGACATCATGGAAAGTGTACTACTAAGGCAGATAGATGAAGCTGCAACCCATAATGAGGACCTTGTTATTGGGGACTTTAACTACCCGGATATTAACTGGGAAACTGAGACCTGGAAAACCATAAAGGCAATAGGTTTCTGCTAATAACCAAGAAAAATTTTCTTTCTCAATTGGTGCAGAATCCAACCAGAGGAGCAGCACTTTTGGACCTAATACTATCTAATATACCTGACAGAATAACAAATCTTCAGGTCGTCAGGCATCTAGGAAATAGCGACCACAATATTGTACAGTTTCACTTGTCTTTTGCTAGGGGGACTTGTCAGGGAGTCACAAAAACACTGAACTTTAGGAAGGCAAAGTTTGACCAGTTTAGAGAGGCCCTTAATCTGGTTGACTGGAACAACATGCTCAGAAATAAGAATACAGAAAATAAATGGGAAATATTTAAGAACATCCTAAATATGCACTGTAAGCGGTTTATACCTTGTGGGAATAAAAGGACAAGAAACAGAAAAACCCAATGTGGCTAAACAAAGAAGTAAGAGGGGCAATTAACAGTAAAAAGAAAGCATTTAAACTATTACAGCAGGATGGCACCGTTGAAGCTCTAAAAAACTATAAGGAGAAAAATACTTTATCTAAAAAACTAATTAAAGCTGCCAGAAAGGAAACAGAGTAGCACATTGCTAAGGAGAGTAAAACTAGTTCCAAACTGTTATTCAACTGTATCAATAGTAAAAGAATCACAAGTGAAAGTGTAGGCCCCTTAAAAAATTGTGAGGAAAGAATGATTGTAGATGATGAAGAAAAAGCAAATATATTAAACACCTTCTTCTCCATGATATTCACGGTGGAAAATGAAATGATAGCAAACATAAAGATTATTATTATTATTATTATGCATTTATATAGTGCCATTTATTCCATGGCGCTTTACATGTGAAAAGGGGGAAAATATAGACAAGTACAATAAATATGTGTTAGACAAGGGACACACAGGTACAGAAGGAGAGAGGACCCTGCCCGCGAGGGCTCACAGTCTACAGGAATGGGTGAGGACATACTTGGAGAGGGTAGAGTGGGTTGTGCGGTGGTTCAGTAGACTGAGGATCATTGCAGGCTGTAGGCTTCTTGGAACAGGTGGGTCTTCAGGTTCTTCTTGAAATAAAACCCTATATTAAGGGTCACCAATATAAATCAAGAAGAGGTGCAAAACCGGCTAAATAAGATTAAAGTAGATACAGTGGGGCAAAAAAGTATTTAGTCAGTCAGCAATAGTGCAAGTTCCACCACTTAAAAAGATGAGAGGCGTCTGTAATTTACATCATAGGTAGACCTCAACTATGGGAGACAAACTGAGAAAAAAAAATCCAGAAAATCACATTGTCTGTTTTTTTTTCATTTTATTTGCATATTATGGTGGAAAATAAGTATTTGGTCAGAAACAAGCAATCAAGATTTCTGGCTCTCACAGACCTGTAACTTCTTCTTTAAAAGTCTCCTCTTTCCTCCACTCATTACCTGTAGTAATGGCACCTGTTTAAACTTGTTATCAGTATAAAAAGACACCTGTGCACACCCTCAAACAGTCTGACTCCAAACTCCACTATGGTGAAGACCAAAGAGCTGTCAAAGGACACCAGAAACAAAATTGTAGCCCTGCACCAGGCTGGGAAGACTGAATCTGCAATAGCCAACCAGCTTGGAGTGAAGAAATCAACTGTGGGAGCAATAATTAGAAAATGGAAGACATACAAGACCACTGATAATCTCCCTCGATCTGGTGCTCCACGCAAAATCCCACCCCGTGGGGTCAGAATGATCACAAGAACGGTGAGCAAAAATCCCAGAACCACGTGGGGGGACCTAGTGAATGAACTGCAGAGAGCTGGGACCAATGTAACAAGGCCTACCATAAGTAACACACTACGCCACCATGGACTCAGATCCTGCAGTGCCAAACGTGTCCCACTGCTTAAGCCTGTACATGTCCGGGCCCATCTGAAGTTTGCTAGAGAGCATTTGGATGATCCAGAGGAGTTTTGGGAGAATGTCCTATGGTCTGATGAAACCAAACTGGAACTGTTTGGTAGAAACACAACTTGTCGTGTTTGGAGGAAAAAGAATACTGAGTTGCATCCATCAAACACCATACCTACTGTAAAGCATGGTGGTGGAAACATCATGCTTTGGGGCTGTTTCTCTGCAAAGGGGCCAGGACGACTGATCCGGGTACATGAAAGAATGAATGGGGCCATGTATCGTGAGATTTTGAGTGCAAACCTCCTTCCATAAGCAAGGGCATTGATGATGAAACGTGGCTGGGTCTTTCAACATGACAATGATCCAAAGCACACCGCCAGGGCAACAAAGGAGTGGCTTCGTAAGAAGCATTTCAAGGTCCTGGAGTGGCCTAGCCAGTCTCCAGATCTCAACCCTATAGAAAACCTTTGGAGGGAGTTGAAAGTCCGTGTTGCCAAGCGAAAAGCCAAAAACATCACTGCTCTAGAGGAGATCTGCATGGAGGAATGGGCCAACATACCAACAACAGTGTGTGGCAACGTTGTGAAGACTTACAGAAAACGTTTGACCTCTGTCATTGCCAACAAAGGATATATCACAAAGTATTGAGATGAAATTTTGTTTCTGACCAAATACTTATTTTCCACCATAATATGCAAATAAAAGAAAAAAAACAGACAATGTGATTTTCTGGATTTTTTTTTCTCAGTTTGTCTCCCATAGTTGAGGTCTACCTATGATGTAAATTACAGACGCCTCTCATCTTTTTAAGTGGTGGAACTTGCACTATTGCTGACTGACTAAATATTTTTTTGCCCCACTGTACATTTCCGGGTCTGGAAGGTATACACCCACGAGTACTAAGAGAACTAAGTAATGCAATAGGCAAGCTATTATTTCTTATATTTAGGGACTCTATAGTGAAGGGGTCTGTTCCACAGGACTGGCACATAGCAAATGTGGTACCAATATTCAAAAAGGGCTCTAAAAGTAAACTTGGAAGTTATAGGCCAGTAAGTCTAACCTCTATTGCTGGTCAAATATTTGAAGGGTTTCTGAGGGATGTTATTCTGGACTATCTCAATGAGAATAACTGTTTAACTCCATATCAGCATGGTTTATGAGGAATCGCTCCTGTCAAAATAATATAATCAGTTTTTATGAAGAGGTAAGCTATAGACTGGACCAAGGTGAGTCATTGGGCGTGGTTTATCTTGATTTTTCAAAAGCGTTTGATACCGTGCCACACAAGAGGTTGGTACACAAAATGAGAATGCTGGGTCTGGGGGAAAATGTGTGTAAATGGGTAAGTGACTGGCTTAGTGATAGAAAGCAGAGGGTGGTTATAACTGGTATATTCTCTAACTGGGTTGCTGTGACCAGTGGGGTAATGCAGGGGTCTGTGTTGGAACCTAATTCTCTTCAACATATTTATTAATGATCTGGTAGAAGATTTACACAGAAAAATATTGATATTTGCAGATGATGCAAACCTATGTAAAACAGTCAATAGAAGAGAAGATAGTATTCTGGTACAAATGCATCTGGATAAGTTGGAAACTTGGGCCGAAAGGTGGCAGATGCGGTATAACAATGATAAATGTAAAGTTCTACACATGCGAAGAAGGAATCAATATCACCATTACACACTGAAAGGGAAACCACTGGGTAAATCTGACATTTAGAAGGACTTGGGGATCCTAGTTAATGAATTTACCTGGAGCAGCCAGTGCCAGGCAGCGACTGCCAAGGCAAACAGGATCGTGGGGTGCATTAAAAGAGGTCTGGATACACATGATGAAAGCATTATATTGCCTCTGTACAAATCCCTGGTTAGACCGCACATAGAGTACTGTGTACAGTTTTGGGCACCAGTGCTCAGGAAGGATATAAAGGAGCTAAAACGAGTACAAAGGAGGGCAACAAAATTAGATAGATTAGCAACATTAGGATTATTTAGTCTAGGAAAAAGATGACTGAGGGGTGATCTAATAACCATGTATAAGTACAGTGGGGCAAAAAAGTATTTAGTCAGTCAGCAATAGTACAAGTTCCACCACTTAAAAAGATGAGAGGCGTCTGTAATTTACATCATAGGTAGACCTCAACTATGGGAGACAAACTGAGAAAAAAAAATCCAGAAAATCACATTGTCTGTTTTTTTTTCATTTTATTTGCATATTATGGTGGAAAATAAGTATTTGGTCAGAAACAAAATTTCATCTCAATACTTTGTGATATATCCTTTGTTGGCAATGACAGAGGTCAAACGTTTTCTGTAAGTCTTCACAAGGTTGCCACACACTGTTGTTGGTATGTTGGCCCATTCCTCCATGCAGATCTCCTCTAGAGCAGTGATGTTTTTGGCTTTTCGCTTGGCAACACGGACTTTCAACTCCCTCCAAAGGTTTTCTATAGGGTTGAGATCTGGAGACTGGCTAGGCCACTCCAGGACCTTGAAATGCTTCTTACGAAGCCACTCCTTCGTTGCCCTGGCGGTGTGCTTTGGATCATTGTCATGTTGAAAGACCCAGCCACGTTTCATCTTCAATGCCCTTGCTGATGGAAGGAGGTTTGCACTCAAAATCTCACGATACATGGCCCCATTTATTCTTTCATGTACCCGGATCAGTCGTCCTGGCCCCTTTGCAGAGAAACAGCCCCAAAGCATGATGTTTCCACCACCATGCTTTACAGTAGGTATGGTGTTTGATGGATGCAACTCAGTATTCTTTTTCCTCCAAACACGACAAGTTGTGTTTCTACCAAACAGTTCCAGTTTGGTTTCATCAGACCATAGGACATTCTCCCCAAACTCCTCTGGATCATCCAAATGCTCTCTAGCAAACTTCAGATGGGCCCGGACATGTACAGGCTTAAGCAGTGGGACACATCTGGCACTGCAGGATCTGAGTCCATGGTGGCGTAGTGTGTTACTTATGGTAGACCTTGTTACATTGGTCCCAGCTCTCTGCAGTTCATTCTCTAGGTCCCACCGCGTGGTTCTGGGATTTTTGCTCACCGTTCTTGTGATCATTCTGACCCCACGGGGTGGGATTTTGCGTGGAGCACCAGATCGAGGGAGATTATCAGTGGTCTTGTATGTCTTCCATTTTCTAATTATTGCTCCCACAGTTGATTTCTTCACTCCAAGCTGGTTGGCTATTGCAGATTCAGTCTTCCCAGCCTGGTGCAGGGCTACAATTTTGTTTCTGGTGTCCTTTGACAGCTCTTTGGTCTTCACCATAGTGGAGTTTGGAGTCAGACTGTTTGAGGGTGTGCACAGGTGTCTTTTTATACTGATAACAAGTTTAAACAGGTGCCATTACTACAGGTAATGAGTGGAGGAAAGAGGAGACTCTTAAAGAAGAAGTTACAGGTCTGTGAGAGCCAGAAATCTTGATTGCTTGTTTCTGACCAAATACTTATTTTCCACCATAATATGCAAATAAAATGAAAAAAAAACAGACAATGTGATTTTCTGGATTTTTTTTTCTCAGTTTGTCTCCCATAGTTGAAGTCTACCTATGATGTAAATTACAGACGCCTCTCATCTTTTTAAGTGGTGGAACTTGCACTATTGCTGACTGACTAAATACTTTTTTGCCCCACTGTATATAAGGGGACAATACAAATATCTCTCCGAGGATCTGTTTATATCAAGGAAGGTTACGGTCACAAGGGGGCATTCTCTGCGTCTGGAGGAGAGAATGTTTTTCCACCAACACAGAAGAGGATTCTTTACTGTTAGGGCAGTGAGAATCTGGAATTCCTTACCTGAGGAGGTGGTGATGGCGAACTCAGTCGAGGGGTTCAAGAGAAGCCTGGATGTCTTCCTGGGGCATAATAATATTGTATCTTACAGTTATTAGGTTCTTTAGAAGGAAGTAGATCTGGGGATTTATTCTGACGGAATATAGGCTGAACTGGATGGACAAATGTCTTTTTTGACCCTGCTAACTATGTTACTATGTTATGAGTTCCAAGTCCATGGCGTGTTGGTGGTGAGGTAACACTCAAGGCTGCTTCCTCCATTCCTTACCACCATACATGGACAACAGAGAGCGGATCATTATCCTCTTCATCTCCTGACTATTGTGCGTCCATCACCTCTTCCTCCTCATCCTCCTCCTGTTCCTCAGGTCCTGCACCTTAACTAATAGTTTGCCATGTATCATGAGCCCCCGTCAATCACTGTAATCCAACCTCCCATGGCAGCCGCCTGTGTGACGACAGTCCGTAAATTTGAGATATCTCTTCCGCATCCTCCTCTGCTTCCACTTCTTCCTCTGGGATCACCACCTCCTCATGCAGGCTATTCAAAGTGTGCTCAAGCATGTAGATGACCGGAATAGTGATGCTGATGATGTCATTATCAGCACTAACCATTTTAGTAGTTATTTCCAAACTGTGCAGAAGAGTACAAAGGTCCTTCATCCATGCCCAGTCGGAAAGCGTGATTTGCACCATGTCCGTACTGCATTGGCCTAGGCTATGCAAAAGAATATACTGAACCATAGATCATTGTTGCTGCCACAGTCGCTGCAACATTTGCAGAGTGAAATTCCACCGTGTCGGAACATTGCAAATCAAACAGTTAACTAGTAGGCCGAAAGACCTCTATAGCGATGCAAGTGGATGACCTGCAGGGTGAATGTACATAAACTTTTTCCCACTCATGTTCTATGCAAACTTCCCCTCTTTTAACCAGCTGCTTCACAACCCTAGGCCAGATCTGTCAGTCACCTGTTATTAAATTAACAATCAGTTTTATTGGCTGATATAGAGTGGCCATACCACAGAATTAACACAAAAGATTTTGGTTAGGAAATGAAGTTTGTTGCCTGCACCAGATTATTATCCCAAAGGATTTGGATAATGAAAGGAGGCCTGGTGTGACAACCCACAGGGGTCGGTCCAGCGGATGGCTCAACACACACCAACAATGGGATGTAAAAATGGAGAGGAAGGCCCTAACAATAGCAAATGAGATATGGGGCTCCTCCTAACACAACCTGTGCCTATCCCTTAGCTCCCCTAATGCCCTATGTGGGTCCTTCCCCCCACCGCCATCACATGGCCCTGACCTTAGCTGTCACCTCACTATACCCTGGCTAGTGCACTGGCCGGCAAGGATGCTAGAATCACCACTGCAGATAGTGTAAACACATGGGTCATTGAAAATCATAAGGCAGACAAAGACAGGCAAAAAGGAAACTTAGCTTTCAAGCTTCTGCTGCAAGCAGATTTTTAAGTGGAAATGTGGCCTTCTGATTTCTCACTGCAGCACAGTTTCATCACAAACTATTTGGATTTGCAAATGGGGCCTCCTGGCTGAATCCCTATAATAAGCATGGTGATTTTTCAAAGAAAATCTGACATTCTGATTCAGCACTGCAACACAATTTTGCGCAAACGATTTTGATTAGCAAATGGGACCTCCTGAGACTGCAACACAGTTTTTGCACATTCTAGTTAGATGCTAGAAGATCAATTTTACACAGGACAGGAACCGATGTAGCTAACTGACAAGTTCACTTTCAGCAGCACTAGCAGGAGTGCCTTCTTTGCACTGTCACTGAGAAAATCGTGACGGCAAAAACAAGATGTCTGATTTTTATATGGAGAGGGACATGTGACTTCGGCAGCCAGTCACAGAAGACCTTGTGTCATGATGTTGTGAATGGTTTCTGCACCCTGATTGGCTGCCTGAGTGTACACATATTATGTTATTAAAGAAAAAAGAAAAAAAAATTACACTCCTCAGCTCCTCTGACCTGGACACACCTCCTCCCCTCATCAAACAGATCCCCCTGTCCCCCCGCTCATCATACAGCACCACTATGCTAGCCAAAGTCATAACAAAACTATCAGTGGAAAGGCGATGATTTACTGAACTGTGACTGAATTTTGACAGCTTTGAGTAAAAATGCTGGGGAATCTGAGCACGAATTGAATGTGCTACGTTCGTGTAAAATTTGTGACTGGTGAATGTTTTCCGAACAAGTTCGCTCATCTCTACTCATTACAAGAAAAGCTTGGAATGTTCACGTCCCAAGCACTAGTAACAAAACACTGTATTCTGATGATGTATAGGGGTATAATATTGGACTATAATACAAGTGATAATGTAATATTGTACAAGTGTGCAAACAAATTTACTTTTTTCTAAAACATGCAGACTTTGCAAGGTGAACGGTTGCATTAAAGGAAACCTGTCAGTGGGATTATGCACAGTAACCTACAGATAGTGTCAGGTTGGTGCCGTTATACTGATTAAAATGATACCTGGGTTGATGAAATCCATCTTGTGGTTGTTGTTTAATCTTTATTTTCAGTTTTCAGTTAATGATATGCTCGTGCTCCAGGGCGGCCTGTTGGGGGGTCTTCATGTGGTGCTCTGATTATGTAATCATGTGTATGGCTTCTGACAGGTCAGTGATCCCTCAGTAACCTGCCCCCTAGTTTATATTTACATAATGAATGTTATATATATCTTGGAAAAACTCTTTCTGCAAGGAGGTGTTGGTGCCTGTGCTGCAGCCTGATCGCATATGTGATGTGTGTATAATTAATTTCTTTGCTGTTCTCCTGAAATTTTTTAAAAAAGGTTGAAAATTGGCGCTGGCCGATAGCTGCTATTGCGCAGGCGCCGGCCGCACCATCTTGCTGGGGAAAAAATCCTCCTCCAAGATGGCGCTGCTGGCAACTGCGCGGTTGCAGGTATCGGTGATCGTCGAGAGCTGCTATTAGGCAGGCACCATTGGCGCCATCTTGCTAGAGAAAAAAAGAATGTCCTTCTCCAAGATGGCACTGCCGGCGCATGCACAGTAGCAGCTATCCGCCATTGCTGGGAGCTGCTATTGAGCAAGCCATCTTGCTAGAGAAAACAAAATTTCCTCCTCCAAGATATTGCAAGTAGCAACTGTCAGGGAACGCCGATAGCTGCTATTGCACAGGCGTCGTCGGTGCCATCTTGCTAGAGAAAAAGAAGTTCTCCTCCAAGATGGCGCATCTGGTGCGTGCAGTGTTGGAGATATCGGTGATCTTGTATGAGGAAATGTTTTTTTTCTCTAGCAAGATGGCGACGTCGGTACCAGCGCAGTCACCGCTATTGAATCCCCAATAGCTGTTACTGCGCTGGCTCAGCCGGCGCCATTTTGAAACTGATTTTTTTTTTAGGAATATCAGAAGAACAGCAAAGAAATTAAGATGGAGAATGTTATTTCCCCCACCAGATACAGTATATATATATATGTATATATATATATATATATATATATACACATATTGTTAGGTAGCGCTGTAATTCAGATAGGGGACACTCGCTTGGCAACCAACAAATCACATCCGACACAGGTTTTCCATAAAAACAATCACAGTCCATGCGGTTTATTTAGGCATCATAACTAAGCCATGACCAGCAACATAAAGTTCATATTGACAGCATAGCGTCCATGACAGAGCATCCCTCTGCTATCCCTGTGGTCACACAGGTTGTGCCATACGCAGGCTCTCTTAGCCTCACAGTTATATCCCCTCTCAGGGTTTACCTCATGGCTGCTTCTCCATACTGCAGACATTCATTCCCTACAGGAAACTATCAGGCACGTGCAGCCATTAAACACAGTGTTCACTTGCTGTCAGGAAGACAGCTCCATCTCTCTCAGACGGGACCTTCCAAAATGGACCAACCGGGTCCCTGCATACACACCATGTGACCTACCCTGGCCACCTTATATGGTCCGTAGCCACGCCCACCATGTCACATGGCTATGACCTCATCACAGGTCCTTCAACCACTCATACACACTTTACAATAGCGTCCTTAAAGGGAAGGTGCCGCAATTTTATATAATTTGCAAAAAAAGAGTAAGTAACAAAACTTGTTTTTTCAGCAAATGTTGTACTAACTAGGATTTATGGTTTGTTTGTAATAATGTTTTAATGTAGCCACTGGGCGCTGCCATCTTGATTTGCAGATCTGTGGAGGACTCATACAGTCCACAGTCTGCAAGTATGGCCGTCCCTGGACATAGGAGACTGCGGTCGCTTCCCGACCCCATCTCTAACATTGCAGCCTCATTAGCAGTGAACTGGGCATGCCCCTGTGGGCTGCCCCATTCACTGCTGTAGGTGTGGCTGGGCGCCATTTTACTGTAGCCCAGTGCTATCTCCTGAGCTCCACTTACCCTCTATCACAGGACCACTTGCTGTGTTGTGAGGAGAGGCTGTAGATATGGAGAAGGTGGTCAGCAGAGGAGAGAACCGCTCACTGGAGCCGGAGGATGGAGAGTGGTGAGTGCGGGTGACTTTCCTCTATGCTCCTCTGTCCTGCTTACTCCAGGCTCGGCCCTGTGCTTCCTGCTCTACTGTGTTCTTCTGCTCTGTCTCTGCCTCCTCACTCACAGCCCCAGTGATCTCCGGTAATCTGACACCACCTTCCCTTTTATGACAGCTTTTATGGCTGTCTGAGGAGGACAGTGACTTATACAGCCCATAGTCTAGTGTATGGGGGGGGGGGCTGGAAGTTTCACCAGTGTGGGCATATCTGTAATACTGTCTCGTGTGATAGTCTGCTGAGCCGTGTATCTAATCCTCTTCTGTGTGATACTGACTGCTGAGCCATGTATCTAATCCTCCCCTGTGTGATACTGACTGCTGAGCTGTGTATCTAATCCTATCCTGTGTGATACTGTCTGCTGAGCTGTGTATCTAATCCTATCCTGTGTGATACTGACTGCTGAGCCGTGTATCTAATCCTATCCTGTGTGATACTGACTGCTGAGCTGTGTATCTAATCCTCTCCTGTGTGATACTGACTGCTGAGCCATGTATCTAATCCTCCCCTGTGTGATACTGACTGCTGAGCCATGTATCTAATCCTATCCTGTGTGATACTGTCTGCTGAGCTTTGTATCTAATCCTATCCTGTGTGTTACTGACTGCTGAGCCGTGTATCTAATCCTCTCCTGTGTGATACTGACTGCTGAGCTGTGTATCTAATCCTCTCCTGTGTGATACTGACTGCTGAGCTGTGTATCTAATCCTCCCCTGTGTGATACTGACTGCTGAGCTGTGTATCTAATCCTATCCTGTGTGATACTGTCTGCTGAGCTGTGTATCTAATCCTATCCTGTGTGTTACTGACTGCTGAGCTGTGTATCTAATCCTCTCCTGTGTGATACTGTCTGCTGAGCCGTGTATCTAATCCTATCCTGTGTGATACTGACTGCTGAGCTGCGTATCTAATCCTATCCTGTGTGATACTGACTGCTGAGCCGTGTTTCTAATCCTCCCCTGTGTGATACTGTCTGCTGAGCTGTGTATCTAATCCTATCCTGTGTGATACTGACTGCTGAGCCGTGTATCTAATCCTATGCTGTGTGATACTGACTGCTGAGCCGTGTATCTAATCCTCCCCTGTGTGATACTGACTGCTGAGCCGTGTATCTAATCCTCTCCTGTGTGATACTGTCTGCAGAGCCGTGTATCTAATCCTATCCTGTGTGATACTGACTGCTGAGCCGTGTATCTAATCCTCTCCTGTGTGATACTGACTGCTGAGCCGTGTATCTAATCCTCTCCTGTGTGATACTGACTGCAGAGCCGTGTATCTAATCCTCTCCTGTGTGATACTGACTGCTGAGCCGTGTATCTAATCCTCTCCTGTGTGATACTGTCTGCAGAGCCGTGTATCTAATCTTATCCTGTGTGATACTGACTGCTGAGCCGTGTATCTAATCCTCTCCTGTGTGATACTGACTGCTGAGCCGTGTATCTAATCCTCTCCTGTGTGATACTGACTGCAGAGCCGTGTATCTAATCCTCTCCTGTGTGATACTGACTGCTGAGCCGTGTATCTAATCCTCTCCTGTGTGATACTGACTGCTTAGCCATGTATTTAATCCTCTCCTGTGTGATACTGACTGCTGAGCCATGTATCTAATCCTCTCCTGTGTGATACTGACTTCTGAGCCGTGTATCTAATCCTCTCCTGTGTGATACTGTCTGCTGAGCCATGTATCTAATCCTATCCTGTGTGATACTGACTGCTGAGCTGCGTATCTAATCCTATCCTGTGTGATACTGACTGCTGAGCTGTGTATCTAATCCTCTCCTGTGTGATACTGTCTGCTGAGCCATGTATCTAATCCTATCCTGTGTGATACTGACTGCTGAGCTGCGTATCTAATCCTATCCTGTGTGATACTGACTGCTGAGCTGTGTTTCTAATCCTCCCCTGTGTGATACTGTCTGCTGAGTTGTGTATCTAATCCTAACCTGTGTGATACTGACTGCTGAGCCGTGTATCTAATCCTATCCTGTGTGATACTGACTGCTGAGCCGTGTATCTAATCCTATCCCGTGTGATACTGCTCTCCTGAAATACTCTGTGCTGCTGTCACCCTGCTCCCAGAATCCTTGCTGCCTGCCATCCTCGGTGACTGATGACCCCATTCCTCTCCTCAGATCCTGTCCTGGTGATGTGTGAAAGCGAGGCGACAGGGGCCTGATATATGGTGGAGGAGCAGGGTGACAGCAGCACAGAGTATTTCAGGAGAGCAGTGTGCTGGTCTATGGGGGGCATCCTGTTCGGTGCCAGGGATTGTACATAGAGCGCTGTGTTTTATACACATGGATGGACCGTCTGCTTGTCTGCTCCACAGAAATCCAGGAAACATTTCTGCTGATTGATGGCCTGTTCTGATCCAGACTTTACATGAAAAGACAGTCAGTAACTTTGCAGGCCCCATCAAAATGGCTGCTCACTGTGTTCCTAGATGTCATCCTCTCTTTTCCCTTAGCAAACACCCAGAAGGGGAGGAGAGGAGTGACATCACACCCATGTCAGCAGACTCCGCCCATAATTACTACAGGGCAGTAATGTGAGCTAGTTGCACTAGGTTTTTGTGCCAAACTTCAGTAGCTGCTCCCCCTAGTGTTAACAAGTGGAAATGCCAAACTTTTTAAAATTATTTTTCATATTTTACAAATTTAAAAACAAACGATAATATTTTTTAAGAAAATGTAAACATTAATTCTTCACATTTTTTCAATTGCTGAAAAAAAAATTTTTGGATGGCACCTTCCCTTTAAACACACCCCCTGGGTGGGTTTGTAGGTAACTGGTCTCTCCCGTCTCACCAGCTACCTGGAGACTTCTCCCTGACACATTGGAACGAAAGATCAGCTCTGCTGATCAGCACATAAGCAAGCCTCCATCCCAAGGCCACCCACCTTGAGATACATAACGATCCATTAGCACCCTGCTCCTGTTACCACTCTGGACAAGGCTATCTGTTTGTCCTGGGACACCCACACAGCGCCCCCTAGTGGACATAGTGGTCACTACACCACAATATATATTATATTTATTATGCAAACAAGGGGCAGGTCACTGAGAGATGAGTGACCTCTCAGAAGCCATACACATGAATACCTAATCAGAGCACCATATGAAGACCCAGCTTATCATTAACTCAAACTCAAAATAAAGATTAAACAACAAACACAGGATGGATTTCATGAACCAAGGTATTATTTTAATCAGTATAACGGCGTCAACCTGACACTGCCTATAGGTTACTGTGAACAATCCTGCTGACAGGTTCCCTTTAAAATTCTGAAATGTTGAGATTTTTGTCTTTAAATAAAGCCACTCTGTCTTTGGAAACAACAAAGCAAAAAATGATATGGCTTAGGACTTGTCTGTCTCACAAGCCAGGAAGCACACTTTCTGTGACAGACAAGACTTGGTTTTAGTATTTTTCTTCAGAACAAAAAATTAATCTCTTGGACTAGGTATATAAATAAATCAAATAAAGTGGATAAAGTTACTGTGG
Organism: Dendrobates tinctorius; assembly: GCF_039654945.1. Lineage (NCBI taxonomy): Eukaryota > Metazoa > Chordata > Amphibia > Anura > Dendrobatidae > Dendrobates > Dendrobates tinctorius. The sequence continues at coordinate 16,443,109 of NW_027361910.1, read as the reverse complement.
GATTTTTTTCTTGGCAACTTACAGAGAAGGAAGAACAATATGATAGCTTATAACTAAGGACTTCTGAGGGCCCCATTGTTTGATAATCTCATCAATCTTTTTCATAAAGTACTTGTTTAAAAGATATATTGTTTTATCAGGCTTTATTGAATTTTTGGTTTGGTGCACTGAAAATAGAACTGATGATTTATGTTACTAGAATACCAGATTAAGATCTTGAAATCTCTGGATAGCTTAGAAACTAGCATATATGCATGTAGCTCTAGGCATATTCAAGCACAAAAGCTTGTCAAAAATCTTCCCTCAGGGAACAATGCACACCAGATGAAGTTTTTGACCTCCCCTTGTTTCCTTGATCCCTGTCCTGGGAAATTAGTTAGTCTCCAAAGGTGCACTCACTGTAAAGTGTTGGAACTGTTTAGGAAATCCGGAACTAATAGGGTGATACATTTCTAGACTTTCAAATTCTGTCTGTCTTTAGTGGGCTAATTTATCTAATTTTGTACATCAGAACAAGTAGATTAGACTACAGTGTGCATCTATGTTTATACAGTGATCAACCAGTAACATCTTCAATATCCGTATCTCTGGACCCCAGAGGTGTACACATCAATAACTGGAACAAAAATACTTAGTGTAAAAATGTATCTTGTATCACTACAGAGATCTGTAATCATTTTTTATAATATTCCTTTATGTTTTTTTTATAAATAACAAATAGAGAAAAGACTGTCCTTAAAGCTGACTTTGACATAAAATGAAGCATTGCTCAATTTGCTATTTATCTTTTAGTTATATATCTCATTACACCTTATGAGTGAAATTGACATGCTGCCGTCTGTAAAAACACGCCGCATGTCCGTCTCCACAGGTGAGCCACGGACATCTCTGGGCGCATAGTGGTCATGGGATTTCCTGCACAAGGACGCAGGATCCAACCCGGAGTGTTTACTGTGGGAACATACCTTTAGTCTAACCAAAGTTATAGCTCAGTAGATTTCTCTATGGTGTTATGGAAAATGCTGGGTCAATTACTCTCCAATCTCCCATCACCATGGTCACTAAAAATATTCATGTGACTAACCCTGATGTACACATCCTAGATCTGACCATCTTATCTGGGAGGGGGATGAAGGGAGACTTCACAAGTTTGAGACAAGTTTTCCCTTGTGGAAAACCCACCTTTGTAGCTGGACTTTGACAAGCAGGTCAGATCCTACTCTGTCCCTACATGTCTGACCAGTTTACAGTGCAGGATATGGATCCAGGAGGCGCGCTCAGTAGTGATAGGCGAGTTAGCATCTGTGCTCGGGTCACCCCGAGCTTGCTCGGGTGATCTCCGAGTATTTTGGCTTGCTCGGAAATCTACTTTTTGCCGCCTCAGCTGCATGATTTGCGGCTGCTAGACAAGCTGAATACATGTGGGAATTCCCTAACAAACCTGCATTCCACATATATAATCAGCCTGTCTAGCAGTCATAAATCATGCAGATAAGACAACGAAAACTAAATCTCCGAGAACGCCAAAATACTCGGAGACCACCCGAGCAAAGAGTATACAGTGGGGAAAAAAAGTATTTAGTCAGTCTGCAATAGTGCAAGTTCCACCACTTAAAAAGATGAGAGGCGTCTGTAATTTTCATCATAGGTAGACCTCAACTATGGGAGACAAACTGAGAAAAAAAAATCCAGAAAATCACATTGTCTGTTTTTTTTTCATTTTATTTGCATATTATGGTGGAAAATAAGTATTTGGTCAGAAACAAGCAATCAAGATTTCTGGCTCTCACAGACCTGTAACTTCTTCTTTAAGAGTCTCCTCTTTCCTCCACTCATTACCTGTAGTAATGGCACCTGTTTAAACTTGTTATCAGTATAAAAAGACACCTGTGCACACCCTCAAACAGTCTGACTCCAAACTCCACTATGGTGAAGACCAAAGAGCTGTCAAAGGACACCAGAAACAAAATTGTAGCCCTGCACCAGGCTGGGAAGACTGAATCTGCAATAGCCAACCAGCTTGGAGTGAAGAAATCAACTGTGGGAGCAATAATTAGAAAATGGAAGACATAGAAGACCACTGATAATCTCCCTCGATCTGGTGCTCCACGCAAAATCCCACCCCGTGGGGTCAGAATGATCACAAGAACGGTGAGCAAAAATCCCAGAACCACGCGGGGGGACCTAGTGAATGAACTGCAGAGAGCTGGGACCAATGTAACAAGGCCTACCATAAGTAACACACTACGCCACCATGGACTCAGATCCTGCAGTGCCAGATGTGTCCCACTGCTTAAGCCTGTACATGTCCGGGCCCGTCTGAAGTTTGCTAGAGAGCATTTGGATGATCCAGAGGAGTTTTGGGAGAATGTCCTATGGTCTGATGAAACCAAACTGGAACTGTTTGGTAGAAACACAACTTGTCGTGTTTGGAGGAAAAAGAATACTGAGTTGCATCCATCAAACACCATACCTACTGTAAAGCATGGTGGTGGAAACATCATGCTTTGGGGCTGTTTCTCTGCAAAGGGGCCAGGACGACTGATCCGGGTACATGAAAGAATGAATGGGGCCATGTATCGTGAGATTTTGAGTGCAAACCTCCTTCCATCAGCAAGGGCATTGAAGATGAAACGTGGCTGGGTCTTTCAACATGACAATGATCCAAAGCACACCGCCAGGGCAACGAAGGAGTGGCTTCGTAAGAAGCATTTCAAGGTCCTGGAGTGGCCTAGCCAGTCTCCAGATCTCAACCCTATAGAAAACCTTTGGAGGGAGTTGAAAGTCCGTTTTGCCAAGCGAAAAGCCAAAAACATCACTGCTCTAGAGGAGATCTGCATGGAGGAATGGGCCAACATACCAACAACAGTGTGTGGCAACCTTGTGAAGACTTACAGAAAACGTTTGACCTCTGTCATTGCCAACAAAGGATATATCACAAAGTATTGAGATGAAACTTTGTTTCTGACCAAATACTTATTTTCCACCATAATATGCAAATAAAATGAAAAAAAACCAGACAATGTGATTTTCTGGATTTTTTTTTCTCAGTTTGTCTCCCATAGTTGAGGTCTACCTATGATGTAAATTACAGACGCCTCTCATCTTTTTAAGTGGTGGAACTTGCACTATTGCTCACTGACTAAATACTTTTTTTCCCCACTGTATTTGGATCTTTTTGGTAAAAAGAGTTCACACCCATCCTCAGCTAAAAATATCTGACCCTTATTAGCCTTTTTCTTGTCTTTGAAATACCGTTCTGCGTGTCTGGCATAATCTAAAACTTCATTCAGTCGGGCTGTCCAGTGGCTAACCATGTGTTTGGTAATATACCCACTTATTTGGGATTGACAACCCTTTAAGAGGCGTTCTTTAATTGCTGTTCATAAGGGGTATCATGTTGGCAGGTGTGACTATGCCAGTATGGATGTCAAATACCTCTTTAACCGCTTCCTGACCGCCCACTGTAGATAAACGTTGGCGCTTGCTGGGCTTTGTGCAGCGCCGACGTTTATCTACTGTCGGCGGTTTTGTGCCCCCCGGGACCCCCATATACCTTACAACGCGGGGATCCCAGTGCATGCTGGGACCCCCAACGTCATCGAGACCTGATTGGTTCAGGCCGTGATGACGTCAGTGTCACAGCAGCCAATGGAAGCGATCGCTGGGAAAGCTGCTTGTTTCCCGGCGATCTCACTCATTATAACGCGGCTTCTCCTCTGATCTCACACTGACAGATGATCAGAGGTGAAGCAGCGTTACTGTGTGACTAGATCGCTGCCTGGCACAGCTGATCGCTGCCTGGCACAGCTGTGCCAGGCAGCGATCTTGTCACACAGCAACGCTGCTTCACCTCTGATCATCTGTCATTGTGAGATCAGAGGAGAAGTCGCGTTATTATGTGCCAGGCAGCGATCTTGTCACATAGTAACGCTGCTTCACCTCTGATCATCTGTCAGTGTGAGATCAGAGGAGAAGTGGCGTTACTATGAGTCAGATCGCAGGGCAGCGATCTTGTCACAAAAATAAAAAAAAGTAAAGAAAAAAAAGCAGGTACACAGGTTAGGGCTAGGGCTAGGGTTAGGGTTAGGGCTAGGATTAGGGTTAGGGCTAGGGTTAGGGCTAGGGCTGTGATTAAGGTTATGGGTGTGTCGGTGTTAGGTTTGTGGTTAGGGTTATGGTTAGGGCTGAGATTAGGGTTAGGGGTGTGTTGGGGTTAGGGTTGGAATTAGAATTGGGGGTTTCCACTGTTTAGGTACATCAGGGGCTCTGTAAATGCAATATGACGCCCGCAGGCCATTCCATCAAAGTCTGCATTTCAGAATGTCACTACTTCCCTTCCGAGCCCCACCGTGTGCCCAAACAGTAGTTTTCTCCCACATATGGGGTACCAGCATACTCAGGACAAATTGGACAACAACTCTTAGGGTCCAATTTCTCCGGTTACCCTTGTGAAAATAAAAATTGGGGGCTAAAAGATCATTTTTGTGGAAAAAAAATGATTTTTTTACTTTCACGCCTCTACATTATAAACTTTACTGAAACACTTGGGGGTTCAAAGTGCTCACCACACATCTAGATAAGTTCCTTGGGGGGGTCTAGTTTCCAAAATGGGGTCACTTGTGGGGGGTTTCCACTGTTTAGGTACATCAGGGGCTCTGCAAACGCGACATGACACCCGCAGACCATTCCATCAAAGTCTGCATTTCAGAACGTCACTACATCCCTTCCGAGCCCCACCGTGTGCCCACACAGTAGTTTTCTCCCACATATAGGGTACCAACGTACTCAGGACAAATTGGACAACAACTTTTGGGGTCCAATTTCTCCTGTTACCCTTAGGAAAATAAAAATTGGAGGCTAAAAGATCATTTTTGTGGAAAAAAATGATTTTTTTTATTTTCACGGCTCTACATTATAAACTTTAGTGAAACACTTGGGGGTTCAAAGTGCTCACCACACCACCCCCTTGGGGGGTCTAATTTCCAAAATGGGGTCACTTGTGGGGGGTTTCCACTGTATAGGTACATCAGGGCCTCTCCAAATGCGACATGGCATCCAATCTCAATTCCAGCCAATTCTGCATTGAAAAAGTCAAACGGCACTCCTTCCGTTCTGAGCTCTGCCGTGTGCTCAAACAGTGGTTTAGCCCCATATACGGGGAATTGGCGTATTCGGGAGAAATTGCACAAAAAATTTTGTGGTTCATTTTCTCTTTTTACACTTGTGAACATAAAAAAAATGGTTTTGAAGTAAAATGTTTGTGAAAAAAAGTTAAATGTTTATTTTTTTCCTTCCATATTCCATTCATTCATGTGAAGCACCTGAAGGGTTAATAAACTTCTTGAATGTGGTTTTGAGTACATTGAGAGGTGCAGTTTATAGAATGGTGTCACTTTTGGGCATTTTCTGTCATATTGACCCCCCAAACTCACTTCAAATGTGAGGTGGTCCCTAAAAAAAATGGTGTTGCAAATTTTGTTGTAAAAATGAGAAATCGCTGGTCAACTTTTAACCCTTATAACTTCCTAAAAAAAAAAATTGTGTTTCCAAAATTGAGCAGATGTAAAGTAGACATGTGGGAAATGTTATTTATTAACTATTTTGTGCGATATCACTCTCTGATTTAAGGGCATAAAAATTAAAAGTTTGAAAATTGCAAAATTTTCTAAATTTTTGCCAAATTTTGATTTTTTTTAACAAATAAGCGCAGATCATATCTAAAAAATTTTACCACCATCATGAAGTACAATATGTCATGAGGAAACAGTGTCAGAATCAGTAGGATCCGTTGAAGCGACCTAGAGTTATGACCTCATAAAGTGACACTGGTCAGAATTGAAAAAATTGGCCTGGTCACGAAGGCAAAAACAGGCTCGGGTGCGAAGGGGTTAATACTGTAATAATATCTATCAGGTCTATGTCCCATAAGGATGTTATATGAAATTCTTATACACAAGGAAAAGACAAACAACAAGATGAGAATTATACACAATATAAATCCTGGAGCACAATGGATTTCTACCCACTTGTATGAAGTCTGACCAATATCACTGGAATTCATGTCAACAAGAATATAAGAAACCAATAGCAACAATTCATTCACCATTACTAACATTACTAATATCCAGGATCTAAATAATCCTCTCTGATTACACTATGTCTTAGGTATTGACCAGTTTGTCTATCTATATCCTGCCACCTCAGTCCAATGAAGGCCTGTAAGAAACGAGTGTGACAACACAATGTAATAAACAAGAAAGGTCCCCAAGGAATGGGGTCATGATGGTAAATGTTGTCACTGATATGATCAAGATAGATATGTTGACAAGGACTTTTAACTAGTGTAACAGTACAAACACACAATATACAACAACTTTCACAGTTAGGGACTGGACATACACACATACACAGAGACATAAGAGAAGAGAATATAGTTCCCTCATACTCCTAGACCTGAAGTGCTTAGATAAAGTCTAATGACATCACTTCTTTATATCCAGAGATGTTCCCGTTCTTAAAATCAGGTATTCAGAGCACCACCACACAAACTGTACTAACTCCTCAGTGATCGTGATAAGGTCTCATGTGACAGCCACAAATCTGACTTTGTGTGCACCTTTTAAATGAGAAGGGTTCAGTCACTCTATGTTATTAAAAGAAAAACACATATAACAATACAACGTGGAATATTCCTTATTTGGGGATGCTATAATAACCTATGATTTGTCTCCACTCCACACATGACACACTCCACACTGTCAACCACACCTAACTGGACTCCCTTATACACTCAGGATTTTATATCTCAATCTTTATACATTCACACAAGAGATCATTCAAGGAGTCTCATATGTAACATAAAACATATATTTATGGCGTTTTAGTTCTATAATTTTAAAAGACAGACAAAACAGCACATTTACCAGGAAACAACATTCAACGAAGTACAGAAGACATAACATAATACCGAGAAAAATTAATCTTATACTGGGTTCTATTTTAGGTTAGTCAAGCGGATTCCTCAATCCCCGAGAATCTCCCTCGACACTCCCATCTAGATATGTTTAACGTGTACACAGAGTTTTTTTATTCCACAGTAGCCTTCTCACACTGGCTTTGTACCTATTCTAAGGAATATCTTACAAGAAGTAACAAACTCCAATCACATCTATGGAGCTTCGCAACTTACAGGAGTTTTACAACCCTAATTGCATGTAAACAACTTCCAACTTGGCTACAAATTCCAATTGTAATTGTTCACAATCCCAGTCCCCAAATCAATTCCTAGAATAACATTAATACATTAATACTGGAGAGGGGAGAGAGATGAACTTAACAGTAGGTGAAGGCTGACAGAGGTACTAACGAAATGCTATTATTGAGTACTAAATGATAACTTATGCTTAGACATTCTGAAGGTTTCCCATACTTTTTAGGGCCACTGGATAATAAATTCAGCAAATTTTGCCAAGCATCTTAGACATTTTTTTTCAATCTTACTCTACCTGTTTTTTGATACCACCATTTTTTTTTCTTTTTAACACCATTATTTTGTGTCCAAAATGATTTTGAAATAAATAAACGTGTCTTTTACACCTGTACTTGACCACGCCCCATTTTCTCATCACTTTTCAAAACTGTTCAGCAAAGGATTAAAATTGTTTAAAACTAATAATAAATTTGGCATGTGTTATTTATTCAGTTTTTTTCCTTAACTTATGTCAGAATTCTTCTATATTATTCTTTGTGAATCCCTCAGTATATTCAATTCATCAAAATGCACATGCTGAATGGGTCACCGAGGAGGATGGCAGGAACAGGCTACGTCACCAGAGGACCAGAGAGGTTGGTAACTAAGCGGATTGCAGACCCCTGATCCTATCCACACAACTAGCAGTAGCCGTGGAGCGTTCCTACGATGCCCTAGACGCTTTGTCACAGCTGGAGGACTAACTAAGCCTTAAGACAGAAAGATGAAATTTAAACTGCCCTGGAGCAGATCCCCAAAGGAATAGACAGCCCTCAAACATATATTGTCGGTGAGACAAGATGAGACACAAACACAGGCAGAGAACAAACTGAGCAAATGGTGGGGTCCAAGCTGTCTAGACAGGACAGGACAGAAAAAGAAACTGTCTGCAATCACGCACAAAACCCTGAAAAAGTCCAACACTTCTGATATACAAAAAACCTGAGATCACACGATCTCACCCCCGCTAGATCAGCACTCTGGTATGAACTGGCAGCAAGCAAAAAGATACTAACATAACAGAGGACTGAACAAGCTGCAACAAATGAAGGAGGGCCCAGCGCTGCCCCCAGCAGGGAGCATGCTGAACCCTAACAGCAAAACAGAAAGCAAAAAAAAGACACAACCAGATTAAATGCAAAGGATTAGCAAAAGAATCACTTAGCTGAACATGCAGATCAGGCAGGGGACAAAAGAGCTCCAAATGCACACAGAGGAAAAAATCACCAGCAACCTTCAAGAGCAGCCAGCTCCATTATATGCGCCCAGCCAGCTATCCCAGAATCCCAATTATCATCTTCAGGTAGAGAACCTCCATCCACCTGGCCAGCTCCACTACTTTCAGTAACCACCAGAGGGAGCAGAGGGAGCTTTGGCTTAGAAATCCGAGCAAGGGAGTTCACAACAATATTATATTTGGCAGAACACACAAAGATACAATTTTCCTACATGTACACTTCAGTATTTTGTACCAAAAAAAATCAATAAAACATTTCAATAATAAATGTAGCCCAACCATTGCAAGTTGTTTAGATATCTTTTTTATTTCTAAATCTGTCTCACATGTTGTAGAACAAGATAAAAGACAGCGTATGTCTTCCTTTGATATTGTGCATGTCATTTGCTCCATTTTTCTAATGATTTTTCCACTTCTTGCACATTTGTCACTTTTCTTGCTCATTCAATTTGATAAAGGTACTCTATTGTATCTGTGAAGTACAGTATTCAGTTGTACAGCACATCTTGTTCTCCAAACCTCCATTTTTGTGCTTGCGACGCCATTTTGTTGTTTATGAGTTAAATTTTGTAACTTAACTAGGTGAAAGTTCACAGCTGTAATGAAACCAGACTGTCCCAGTCCGAGCAAGATATGAGATATGAAACCCTGAAGAATTATTGTTCTATTCTCTACGACACGTAGCTAAGGTCATGTTCCGATTTTCTTGCAATACTATTGGCTTATAAAGTGAAGTATTACCATGATGCTATTGGTAATTGAGAACTTTGCATAATTAAGCAAAAGATTATAAAAGAAGTGACTAAAATAAAGGGGATTAGTGATTTGCCTTGATCCTCCCGTACAGAGACCCCTGTCTCAGTGTGGTCATTCCCAGTTGCTAGCAACGCCCCATGAAGTAATTTAGAAATCACTGGATCAACTGTGAAGGGTTAATTTAGCCCTCCCTCAATAGCTCCCTCAACATATCAATCAAATAAAGTTAGTGTGCCATATAAATAGTGGGGCAGAAGTGAATCGCTAAACCTATAAAAATGTTATAATGAAACAAGTTCATCCACCTTTTTATTAAAATCATATTATTGGTCTTAAAAACCTCTCCAGTGCTGTGACTATTGTTGAATATTTTTTCGCTGATTTGGTTTCTTTCAGCTTTTTAACACCTAGTTGATACATTGCATTTTGGTATCTTATACAGGTGCTCTTCAGGAAGATTTATTTTTCACAGCTCTTAGGCTACTTTCACACTTGCATTTTTTTGCGCTGCGCACCGTGCGCAGTGCAAACGCACAAAAAAACGCATCATGCTTTTGTGTGCGTTTTTTGCGGGTTTGGGTGCGTTTTTTTTTTAAAAACGCATGCTTTTTTTTGCGCATACGTGCGCATTACCATGCGCACGTATGCGTACCCATAGACTATAATGGGTGTTTGGGTAAAAAAAATGCATTGCGTGCGCATGCGTTTTTTGGGGGCAAGTCGGATGCACAAAAAATGCAACAGGATGCATTTTGTGCACCCAAGCGCACACTACAAAAAAACGCATGCGCATACAAACGCGTACAAACGCATGTGTATGCGCACCCATGTAAAGTATAGGAAAAAAAAAGCATGCTTTTTTTGCGCAAAAAAAGCGCAAAAAAACGCAAGTGTGAAACCAGCCTTACCAACAAAACAGGAAAGAGGACACCTGACACCCACACAAGCTATTGCCTTCGAAAGTCATGTGCCTTGAAGCTTGCCTGAAGGCTTGAAAATCTTTCCATGTAACTTTGCTTTTCGGGGATTTAATTTCAACATTAAAGCTTTGCTATTTTCGAGAAAGCCGTGTAAAGCCCTAGAGGAACTTACAAAGTACCCTCAGAATTGTAATAGTTAAAACATATTTTGCTTCCCATTGCTCTTTGTTCTGGTTATAATTTATTCATACCAACTCTTTTCTTCCTAGTAGGTACCAAAAACCTGCAACTTCACAACAGCTGTTATTCTCAGCAATCAGCCAACAGAGGCTTATCCAGCGCATGTACTTTGAAAATAAAAAAAAAAAAACAATAACACAGTCTTTGGGCTCCATTTTTTGTCTGTTTTTGTTAGTTATCTTTCCTTCTTGTCAAAGAGATAAAGGTATTTTTTTTTTTTGAACAATAAATTTTTATTGAAAGTTTACATTTTACAAATAGGGTGATAGCAAATCTCAATACAGAGCTGTATTTGCAATATGCATAAGAGAGCATGTAAAACGGTTGACAAACAAACAGACAAACTAACAACAGGCTAGGAGGCAAGGGAGGGGAGGGGGGAAGCCCGAGGAGGGGGGTATGTTGTGTCCAATTATCGTTAATGATTCAATCAGAATCAGGTGAATCTGGGTTGGTTACATGAAATACAGGTGTGGCAAAGGGGGTGGGGTTGGCGTACTCTGCCCAGGGAAGCCATATTTTCTCAAACTTATCGACTTTATCTGTAAGTATGGCAGATAATTTTTCGCTGATCATATACCAAGAAAGGCGTCTTTTAACCGCAGATAAATCTAAATTTGTTTTTTTTCCATGCCAAAGCTATGGTTTGTTTGGCTACCAGGAATATGAATGCAATGAGGGTTTGAGTATGTTTAGGGATGTTGGAGATGCGTTTGTTGAGTAAGGCCTCCCAAGGGTTTTTTTAAGGTTTATATTTGTTATAGAGGAAACCAAATGGTAGATTCTGATCCAAAATCTACGTACGGTCGTGCATAGCCACCATGTATGGAACATATCTCCTGTGGAGTTGCACCCTCTAAAGCAATTTGGAGAGTAGTTGGCGACTGCCTTAGCCACTCTGGCTGGGGTCAGGTACCATCGGGTTAACACCTTATAGTTAGAGATAAAGGTATTTTGATCAGAAAACTTCAGGAGAGTTGCAAATCCTCAAAAGGCCTGAAGAAAGATTAGCTGTAAAAGTTTTACGGATGCAAGATCGTAAAAGTCAAGTATTATATAATGCAATTGTAAGAGTAACATAGTAGTTAAAAGTATTGGCAGCGGATTTTTCAGGATACTCTCCAAGCATGTGGCAGCAGAGCTTCTTTATTCAGGAACAAACAGGAACAATATATAAGCTTAATAGATCAGGAATAAATCATTTGTGTGTCTCTATCTGTGCAGCAACTACAGCAGGCTGCTTCATCTTCTACACACAGGCACAGGAAAAACAGGAAATAAAGTCACATGCTATCCCTGTGTGAACCTCTGGGAGTTTTTTTTTATTCTAACTTTATGAACAGCCTACAAATTTAGCAACTAAACACTCAGAGACAGGAATGGAGTTGTTGCGCCAAGCCTTATATTCCAACACCCCCTCTCAACAACTACTTATCCTGTTAGTTCCATTGTGGTTCTGAAGTCCACTAACTTGGCTCTTGATAATGGCTTTGTCATACCATCAGCTATCATCTTGTCAGACCCCCAATAAACAAACTCGAGTACACCACGTTCCACTAAGTCACATAAGTGGTGATGTTTTATATCAATGTGCTTAGTCCTCGCACAAATCTTCTCACTGCTGGCAAGTTTAATGCATCCTTGGTTGTAGTCAAAGATAGAGTAACTGTTGGTTGAGCTAATGGCTTGCCGAAGTCTTCCAAAAGTTGCTTAAACCAAATTACTTCTTGACGTGCATAAGCAGCAAGCATATATTCTGCTTCTGTAGAAGATAATCCGACTGACACTTGTGATCTGCTGGACCAAGAAATTGAATTTTCTCCTAACTTGAACAAGCAACCACTTCTTGATTTCTGATCACTTGAATCTCCAGCCCAATCTGCATCCACATAACCTCTGAGAGCAAGATCTCCTGATGCAGATATCTTAAGATTTTAACCTTTGAGTTTCTTTAAGATATTGAAGAATTCTCTTAATTGCATTCCAGTCTCTTTGGGGTGGCTTTGTTACATGTCGGCAGAGAATTCCGACTGTGGCTGTGATATCTGGATGAGTTGTGGTTGCTATGTACACTGCTTGCCTGTAACTCTCAATGCTGGGTAGCAGATCTTTTTCTCCTTCCAACTTTAAGTAGGATGGATCCATTGGTGTTGATGCACCTTTGGCTTCTGACACTACAAACTGGTTTAGGATTGCAGAAATTTTAGAACTTTGGTCAGAAGAAAACTCCCATCTTCCTCTTTCTGGATTTGAATTTCCAAATAATATGTCACATTTCCAAGGTCCTTAGTCTCAAAGTGCTGGTTGAGAATTTCACCTAGCTTTGCAATTTCCTTTTCATCTTGATGAGACATGATTACATTGTCTACATAAAGGAGAACATACATCCACTCCTTTGCTACATTTTTTGCATGCAAACATGGATCACCTTGAAATCTTTTAAATCCTTCATCCATCGAAACTTTGTTCATTTTCGAGTTCCAAGCTCTTGCCGACTGCTTAAGTCCATAGAGAGATTTTTGCATTTTACAAATAAGCTGCTCTTCATCCTTTTTTAATATGTCCCTTGGGTTGGCTCATGTACAACTCTTCTTCAATGTCACCATGTAGGAAGGCTGTTTTTATGTCAAAATGTCTCACAGTCATCTGTTGAACTGCATCTATGCACATTACAGTTCTTAATGTGGTTTGCTTCGAACCTGGAGAAAATGTAGCATCATAATCTTCACCATACTTTTGCGAGTAATCTTGCCTTAAACCGGTGAACTTTACCTTCTGAGTCAATTGTTTTTGAAGACCCACTTACATCCAATAGCTCTTTTTCCTTGTGGTAGCTCAGTAAGCTCCCATGTCTGGAGTTGGTAAAGGGACTCCATCTCTTCATTAGCAGCATTTATCCGCTTCTGCTTCTCGTGGACAGGCAGTTTTTGCATCTCTTGCCATGACTTTGGCTCTAGTTCTGTTGTGACCATATAAGAAAGGCATCTAGCTGGAATACCTTGGTTTGGGATTCCTGATCTCCTGACTGGAGATTGACTTGGTTCTTTTGTGTCTTCCTTGGTGGCTTCAGAGCTTATCCACACTTCATTGTTTTCCTTTTTGATATCTGGGTTTGGTGATTGAGATTCTTATTCTTGCTTCTTAGGTTGAATAACTGGTGTAACTTGATGGAATTTGAGCAATCCAGAGTTTTCATCAATCACTACATCTCTGTTGATTGTTACTGTGTTGGTCTTTCGGTGCAGGATACTATATCCCTTTTGAGTTTCGCTATAGCCCACCAGGATTCCATGCTTTGCATGTGATTCCCACTTGGAACGTTTTTCTTTCGGAACATACACAAACATTTTGCTTCCAAAATTCCTGAGATGCTTCAGGTTAGGCTTCTCGCTGTTCCATAGCTCATATGGAGTTTTATTTTTGGTTTTACATGGCACTCTGTATAGAAGATAGCAAGAAGTCATATTGGCTTCTCCCCAACATGTGGTAGGTAGATTGGCATCAAACAACATACTTCTTCCGCTTTCACAGAGTACGGTTCTTTGTCTCTGCAATGTCATTTTGTTCTGGGTTGTATGGAATGGTAGTCTTTAACACGATTACATCCTTTTTCAAAATGGTTTGCACCTTACCACTTGTATATTGGGTTCCATTATCTGCACACAGGGCTTTTGGCATTCTTCCAAATTTGTGCAACATCTTCACCTTGAATTTCCAGGACTGGTAGTTCTGGTTAGTGAGGCTTGGCACCGAGAACTTAACAGAATTGCTGCTAGTGGACATCTACTCTGTTGCTCTGTGTTGCTTTTGCTCTGGGCTTCTGTTGCAGTGTTGCTCTGGGGTTCTGTATCACTCTGGGCCTATAACCTGTTGGCAGCGGATTATTCAGGATACTCTCCAAGCATGTGACAACAGAGCTTCTTTATTCAGAAACAAACAGGAACAATATATAAGCTTAATAGATCAGGAATAAACAAACTCGAGTACACCACGTTGAACTAAGTCACTGTGTGTCTCTATCTGTGCAGCATCTACAGCAGACTGCTTTTCCTCTCATACACAGACACAGGAAAAACAGTCACATGCTCTCCCTTTGTGAGCCTCTGGGAGTTTTTTGTTCTAACTTTATAAACAGCATACTAATCTAGCAACTAAACATTCATAGACAGGAATGGAGCTGTTGCACTGAACATATTCCAACACAAAGTGAAATAAATTTGTTGTCATTCTTCTGACACTTTTTTGACAATTGACCCTCTTTATTTTTTCATTTCATTGTAGGATATGGTGATTGTATTTTATTATGATTGGTTATCAATTAAACTGTCTGGAAAAATAGCCAATAATTTGCAAAGGAATTCTATGAAAGTTAATATTTTTACATTTAATGGAATTCTGTTAATTTGATGGGTTGGAAAAGCTCATTGACACCCATAGAGACTTCTATGTCACCTAACTATAATAAAGGACACAGCAGCACTTTGTAAGGCTGCGTTCACATGTTCAGGTTTTTTTGCGTTTTTGCGGCGGCTTTTATCATGCGATTTTACCGCGAAAACGCAAAAAAACAGCATCCCATGCATTCCTATGGGATTCCGCAATACTTTGCTAATGCTGCGGATTTTCCCGCGGCGGAATCGCATCGCTGAAAAATCTGCAGCATGCTCATTAATTTGCGAAATCGCAACGATTCCGCCCACATAGGAATGCATTGTTCTGCTTACTCTCCACATGTGGCTGTGCCCACCATGCGAAAAGTAAGCAGAATATTTGCGGATGGTACCCACGGTCCGGAGGAGAGGAGACTGTCCTCCGGGCTCTGGGTACCATATCCAGGTAAAAAATAGAATTAAAATAAAAAAATTGGGTTATATTCACCTTCCGACGTCCTGCGCAGCGTCCCCAGGCTTCAGCGATACACACGGCAGCTCCCGTTCCCAGTAATCTATTGCGATGACCTTTGCTGACGTCGTGTCTCGCGATGCTGTAGCGGTCTCGCGAGACCGTGACGTCATCAAAGGTCATTGCCGCAATGCATCACTGGGAACGGGACCTGTCGGAGCATCGCGGAGGCCTGGGGACGCTGCACAGGACGTCGGAAGGTAAATATAACTCAATTTTTTATTTTTTTATTATTTTTAACATTAGATCTTTTTACTACTGATGCTGCATAGGCAGTCTCAATAGTAAAAAGTTGGTCACACTCATCAAACACTATGTTTGATGAGTGTGACCAACCTGTCAATCAGTTCTCTAAGCGATGCTACAGATCACTTGGAAAATGCTAGCATTCTGCAAGTTAATTACGCTTGCAAAATGCTAGTTTCTCTTCGGGAAAATTGCAGGAATTTAAAATGCATTTTTTCTGCGGAATGGAATGCTGGAATTCTTGCGGTAACTTCCGTGGGAATTCCGCTACGTGTGAACTTAGCCTAAGGGTCAAGGAATATGCAAATACTGAAAGCATGAGATCTAAACTACAATTTTGCTGAATAAACTGTATTTACAAAAAACGACAGTTATTAGTGCATAAATTGTCCAATTCATATATTCCCTTCAACCATGGCATCAAATCAGCCCAAAGTTGTTTTAACCCTTTTCTGACATCAGACATAATATTCTGTCACTGTGCCTTGGGTCTATTTGACCAGGAATGGAACAATACATCCTCCTGATCGCCTTCGCACACTGATTTTGACAGCTGACATCCAGCACTAAGTGCCAGTAGTGGTAACAGACCACTCCAGGCAATTTAATCCCCGAAATGCGGTGTTCGAACACGATCGTAACATTATGGAAGCTGGCAGAGGGCTGACAGCCCCTCTGCCCTTAGATCGGAGATCCCGTGGCGTGATGCGGGGTCCCGATCATTGCCATGGTGACCCAATATCATCATGGCAATATTCGGGTCACCAGACCTAGCAAACTTGCTGATCATGCCCAGTGCATGATCAGCAAGTTTGTCTGTCAGTGCAGAGCTGACAGTTTCCCCATGCTGAAATCTCCATGCTGTAGAAGCGATCAGCATGCAAAAAATGATAGTCCAATATTGGGAAAAAGGTAAAAAAGTTAGAAAAAAGTAAAAAAAAGTTAAATAATTGTAAAAAATATTGTTCAAAAAATCAAAAGAAATTGTATCTCTAAATAAATATTTAAATGAAAAAAAAACAATAAATGTACACATATTTGGTATCACCGAATCCACAATGCTCCATCCTATAAAACTGACTCACTAGTTAACCCCTTTAGTGAACAATGAAAAAATAAATAAAAAACAAGGCAAAAAACAATGCTTTATCATCATGCCGCCAAACAAAAAGTGGAATAAAACATGATTTAAAAAATGTCATGGTACCAATAAAAATGTCAACCTGTCCCGCAAAAAATATGACCAAAATATGGAAAAATTATAAATCTGTAAGTGTGGCGAGGCTAAAACTATTTTTTGCAATAAAAAATGTCATTTAGTGTGTGACAGTAGTCAAACATAAAGACCAATATAAATCTGGTATCGCTGTGTTTGCACAGACCCGAAGAGTAAAGTCGCCTAATCTCTTATACTGCACGTGGAATGGTGCAAAAAATGAATAAAACCAATTCTTCACCTACTATTCAATTTTTCATTCTGCCTCCCAAAGATCGCAGTAATTTTCGGTTCACAATTATCCTGTCCTTTGCGTTGAGCGCATACACCGGGGTTTTCGTGAAATATATGATTCAGATGGAACCTCTGGCAGAAGATTCCCTATAATGAGGCAGATGGAGGCACTGTTTATGCTGTCTGGCCTGTGATCCAGGGGTGTCCATCGTTTTAGGTGTGCATAATGTCATGACTCTGGACAGGATGGTTCCGCCTCCATCCTGGTCAGGTCAGGGTTAATTTTAGATCACCTCTCTTTGGTTCTGTGGCAGCTATTTACTGTTGGCAGTTCCTGGATTTGGTGTCGGTGATACTTCCGTATAATCGGTTTGTGGTTGCTGACGCAGGTTACTCATCCGTAAACGTTGTGCCTCTGTGCTTGTGTGCTTTGTTGTGTATGACCTGGTTTGTCCCCTAACTTTTACCTCTGTATCCTGCTTTGCACTGCCCTGTCCCTCCTGGTTATCTGACCCCTTGGCTTGTCTCCATTTACTCTCTGTTTTATCCCCAAGCACCAAGATCTTGTCTGGCTTTGGATCCTTGACTCTCCTTTGACTATATTTACTTTCTGTACCCTGCACTCCGCACGCTCATTTGCCTTCCCTGTCCTCACACACGGTGACTCAACCCCCTTGTCACGTGACTGCTTAGTTCCAGGTCCTTGCAGACTGCGTGCCTGGCTCCTTCATTCCCTGCACTTGTTCACATGCCCATAAAAGTGCCATCGGCCACAGTTTTGTGCACTTCTGAAAAGGACACCGCTGAACAGCAGCCAGATGGAGTCCATACTAACTCTGCTGTCTTATTATAGAGAATAGATTCCTCGGGAGTTTCATCTGAATCTTGTCACTCAGAGATTTAGCATAGAGCCCTGGATAAATGTGATCCAAATGTTATGTAAAATGTTCCCAATAAAAGCTTCAACTTTATAGCCATAAAAAGCAAGTCCTCACTCAGATCCATTATCTGTTAATGGAAATATAGGGGGCTTTCATGTTACTGGTGTGATGTCACGGATGACTGGATACTCCGCCTCCAGCAGGGCAAATTTCTATGGCACCCGTGACCCTGGATACACCGCCTCCAGCAGGGCGAATTTAAAGAGATAAGGGAAACCGATACAATGGAAGCCCCTGCAATAGGGAACGGGGACGTGGAGACCTCCTGCACTCCCCTGAGTCAGTGTCTCTACACTCCTGACTGTCTCTAGGCAGGTTCCGCACCTGGCGATGAGCAGGATACCTAAAAACCCTAGCTTGCCCTGCATCTATCCCTTTCTAATGCATTGGACGGTGCAGAAACTAATCCCACCACTGCACTAAAACACACATAAGGAAAGTTACAAACAGGGAAAAACCACTTAGCTTTGCTCTGCTGCCATTGCTCTCAGCAACAGAGTCCAGCACCTGAGTGAAGCTTTCCTCCTCATTAGCTGCTACTTCACCAAAGCTTTGTCAGAGCTGCAAGGAACTCCTCAGTGTTGCTCCTTCCAT
Source organism: Dendrobates tinctorius (assembly GCF_039654945.1). NCBI lineage: Eukaryota > Metazoa > Chordata > Amphibia > Anura > Dendrobatidae > Dendrobates > Dendrobates tinctorius. The sequence continues at coordinate 16,424,571 of NW_027361910.1, read as the reverse complement.
GCCAGGACTCTAACTTAGCTGCAAGGAACTCTTCTCTAGCTCCTTCCTCCACCAAGGACGGTTGGAAATGACCAATATCACCAACAGTGAGTGAGACCACCTGACTCTCCTTTATAGGCAAGAGCCAGAGTAATCACACCTGCTAGTGATTCCCATGTAATAATACTAGCCACCACGGGGGGGCAAAACTAGAACTAAAGACACAACTGTGTAATGACCCTAATGGCCACCGGGGGCAAAACTAACTTTAAGCAAACGGCTAAAAGGAAAAAAAAAAGGTTACATTTGCTTTTATCTGTCACAATCCACCATGGATCGTGACAACTGGTAGTACAAAGGCTCTCAAAAAGCGAATTGGCTCTTCACCTGCCAAAAGAAATTCAGCCAATTCTGTGCTCCCAAATCCAAATGCACTCTTCCCTTCAGAGCCCCACAGTGTACCTAAATCACATATAGTGTTCACGTTTGGCATTTCTGAAGCGATGAGAGCCCACCTATCTTACGGTTGCATGCCTCCAGAAGCACGGGCTGGGCATAACGTACTGGAGACTGCAATGTTCAGGTCACTACAGCGCACTGGTCACTACAGAGCCGGATTGCAATTTTCACTTGGTAACATCCATTGCTGCTTGCTTTTGGAAAATACCCATGGAGTCAAAATCAGCACTATACCTTTAGATAAATTCCCAAAGGTGTATAATTTCCAAAATGGGGTCAATTGAGGGGGGGATTCTGCTCTTCTAGCAATTAGGGGCTCTCTATATGAAGGCTGAAAACACTCCTAGGAAAATCTGCACTCCAGGAGGCGAATAGCACTCCATTCCCTCTGAGTCTCTCTGTATGGCTAAGTAGTACTGTACAGCCACATATGGGGTATTGCCATGTTCAGTAGAAATTGTGGGACACATTTTGGTGCCATTTTTACCTGCTTATTGCGTGAAAATGTAAAATCTGGGGCTAAAACTTAATTTTGATGGTAAAAATGAGTTACTTTTTCTTCACTGATCAATAGTATAAATTTCAGTGGCACACCCATTGTGTCAATATGATCACTGTACCCCTAGATGAATTCATTGAGAGGTGTAGCTTGTAAAATGGGATCACTTATGGGGGGAACTGCTGTTCTGGCACCTTATGGGCACTCCCAGTGGGTCATGGTATTGCAAACCATAACAGTAAAATCTGGCATCCTAGCCTTTTGAGCTTTGCACTATGACTGAAAAATATTTCCCAATTACATGTAGGGTGTAGGAAAAAGTGGACCTCAGTTTGTTGTAAAAAAAATTCTATTTGCCCTTTGAAAAATGAAAAACTTAGGACTAAAACAACATTTTTGTGAAGAAAATGTGATTTTATTATTTTCACGGCTTAGTGTTCTGTGAAGCACCTGGGGACTCAAGGTGCTTACCATGCATCTAAATGCATTCCATGAGGGGTATATTTTCCAAAATGGGGTCACTTGTGGGGATTTCCACTGTTTAGGCACATCAGGGGCTTTCCAAGTGGCACATGACGTGTGCTAATGATTCCAGGAAATTTTACATTCAAAAAGTCAAATGACGTTCCATCCCTTCAGTAACAGAAACAATGACAATGTGACCATGCCATATATAAAGGTATATGCACATGTTAAGTATTTGGTGCAGAAATTTCTGCACCATTTCTGCATCTCTTCGCAGGAAAGACGCAGCTGCAAAATCGTGTGTTTTTGCCATGCTTTTGCAGAATTTTTTACTTGCATTTTTTGTATAGATTTTTCTCCACTCATTAGTATTGGTGAAAACTGAAAGAAAAATGCTAAAAGAATTAGCATGCTTCTGATTTAAATATGCAGCAAATCTGCAAGATACAAATAAGCAAGGTGTGCACGACACTTCAGGATTCTCATTCACTTATCTGGAATCAAAAAATCCTTCTGGTTTTGGGAAAAATCTGCACTGAAAAAACGCAGCAAAAACGCAAAGTGTGCACACAGCTTAATTTTCTCACAACATAATCATGTCACAACTCTCTGCATATTGTCAGGTACAGTGCCCTTAAAAGTGTCATGCCACGGTATTCCATGAGTGCCTGTCATAGGGTTTCTTGTAAGTATCATGCTGCAATGCTCTAGGAGGGGACTTATCAATCTTTTTCTGTGATTAACTCACCAGTCAGACAGAACATGGTGGTGTTTGAGCTTCACGCTCCATGTCAAAAGAAAAAAAAAGCTTAATTTACTCATTTACCCTTTGTAAAACATTAATATAGTTAAAAAACCAAGACTGAGGGCTCATATCCATTTGCGAGAAATACGAATGAGTGCAATCCGATAAAATCAGATTGCACTCTGGCCAATGTTATTCAATGGGTGACATCTCATCTGCGATTTTTTTTTTCTCAGCTGAAATCGGACTGAGGAAAAAATTGCAGCATGTTGCGTATTTCTGCGTATCTCAGATGAGTGCTGTCCGAGTTTTACGCACTGGTGTCCTTTGAAAAGCCGGCAATTCATGTGCAGTGTACAGCAAAATCACACTGACAGCTTAGAAAAGAATAGATATATACACATAGAATACACACATAAAATATATATATATATATATATATATATATATAGTATATATATATATACTAGATGGTGGCCCGATTCTATCGCATCGGGTATTCTAGAGTCTCTGTTGAAATAAAAAATAGTGATATACTCACCTCCCAACGGCCCCCGGACTCTTTCTCTCTTTTCCACGCTCCCGGCATCTTCCGGTTCCAGTAATGCTTTGCGCGAAGCACCGCTGATGACGTCGCGCTCTTGCGAGAGTGACGTCATCTTCAGCCCTTCTCGCTAAGCATTACTGGAACTGGAAGATGCCGGGCGCGTGGTGAGAGGAGGGACAGAGTCCGGGGGCCGTCGGAAGGTGAGTATACAACTATTTTTTATTTTAACAGAGACTCTAAAATACCCGATGCGATAGAATCGGGCCACCATCTTGTATATTATACTCCTGTTACACCTGGAGCTGCTGTCACTGTTCTGCTGTTGCCTAATGTATTGTATTCCAGTTACAGCCAGAGCTGCAGTCACTGTTCTGCTGTTACCTAATGTATTGTACTCCAGTTACAGTCAGAGCTGCAGTCACTGTTCTGCTGTTACCTAATGTATTGTACTCCAGTTACACCCAGTGCTGCTGTCACTGTTCTGCTGTTATCTAATGTATTGTACTCCAGTTACTCCCAGAGTTGCAGTCACTGTTCTGCTCTTACCTAATGTATTATACTCCTGTTACAGCCAGAGCTGCAGTCACTGTTCAGATCTTACCAAATGTATTGAACTCAAGTTACACCCAGAGCTGCAGTCACTGTTCTGTTGTTACCTAATGTATTGTACTCCAGTTACACCCAGATCTGCAGCCACTGTTCTGCTGTTACCTAATATACTCCTGTTACACCCAGAGCTGCAGTCTCTGTTCTGCTGTTACCTAATATAGTGTACTCCAGTTACACCCAGAGCTGCAGTCACTTTTCTGCTCTTACCTAATGTATTGTACTCAAGTTACACCCAGAGCTGCAGTCACTGTTCTACTGTTACCTAATGTATTGTACTCCAGTTACACCCAGATCTGCAGTCACTGTTCTGCTGTTACCTAATGTACTGCTGTTACACCCAGAGCTGCAGTCACTGTTCTGCTCTTACCTAATGTATTGTAGTCCAGTTACACCCAGAGCTGCAGTCACCGTTCTGCTTTTACCTAATGTATTATACTCCAGTTACACCCAGAGCTGCAGTCACTTTTCTGCTCTTACCTAATGTATTGTACGCAAGTTACACCCAGAGCTGCAGTCACTGTTCTACTGTTACCTAATGTATTGTACTCCAGATACACCCAGATCTGCAGTCACTGTTCTGCTGTTACCTAATGTACTGCTGTTACACCCAGAACTGTAGTCACTGTTCTGCTCTTACCTAATGTATTGTATATGTACAGGACTGTGCCTGTGTAATGGGCGATGCAGCAATGATGCCTTTATCGGCTCTAATGTGCCTGTACAATAAGTGATGCGGCCATGTTGCCGTGACGACTAAGCGACTGTCGCTGATTTTTCACGGCCTAACTGCCGCAACCAATCAGCGGCGCAGGATTTCGGTTACAGACAGACATGATAAGACAATTATATATATATATATATATATATCTCAAAAAAATAAAATGGAACACATCCTAGTACATTGTGTTGGTTAAGTGTTCCCCTTATTTTTTTGAGCAGTGTGTGTGTGTGTATATATATGTGTATGGGCACATAGCCTGATGTTCTGAATAAAACATCATCACACTGAATTTTTCAAGGCGTGCTGCTTTCATTTTTTGATGGATATTTTAAAGGTGCGGTATATATGCCTGGGAGCGTGCACCCTCTTCCTTTTCCTTATTTTATTTGTGCAGCTTTTTCATTTTTTCATTAGAGACCATCTGAGAAGCAGGGAAGTGCAGAGACCACACCAGGAGGGAGAGAGCATGATCTCACAGCCCAACACTGTGCAGGTTGCTTGCCATTTGCCACAGAACACCAGGATTGGCAAATTTGCCACTGGCACCCTGTGCTCTTCAAAGATGAAAGCAGGTTCATACTGAGCACATGTGACAGACGTGACAAAGTCTGGAGATGTCATGGAGAGTGATCTGCTGCCTGCAACATCCTTCAGCATGACCGGTTTGGCAGTGGATCAGTAATGGTGTGGGGTGGCACTTCTTTCGAGGGCCGCACGTTGTTGGGCTGTCAGCACAACCCCCATCTGTGGACATCAGGTACTCAGACCATCCTCATGGAGTCGGTTTCTAATCATTTGTGCAGACACATGCACATTTGTGACCTGCTGGAGGTCATTTTGCAGGGCTCTGGCAATGCTTCTCCTGTTCCTCCTTGCACAAAGGCTGAGGTAGCGGTCCTAATGCTGGGTTGTTGCCCTCCTATGGCCCCCTCCACATCTCCTGGTATACTGGCCTGTCTCCTGGTAGTGCCTCCAACCTCTGGACACTACGCTGACAGACACAGCAAACCTTCTTGCCACAGCTTTAATTGATGTGCCATCCTGGATCAGCTGCACTACCTGAGCCACTTGTGTGGGTTGTAGAGTCCATCTCATGCTACCATGAGTCTGAAAGCACAACCAACATTCAAAAGTGACCAAAACATCAGCCAGAAAGCATTGGCAGTGAGATGTGGTCTGCGGTCCCCACCTGCAGAACCACTTCTTTATTGAGGGTATCTTGGTAATTGCTAATAATTTCCATCTGTTGTCTATTTCATTTGCACAACAGCATGTGAAATTGATTGCCAATCAGTGTTGCTTCTTAAGTTGACAGTTAAGAAAATTATGTGGGAGCCCACACCATTTTTTTCAGAAAAATAATCTTTTATAATTAAATACATGCACAGAAAGCTGCACACACACTGTACTGCAATGTATATGTCACTAAAATCTGTATTTCTATCTATTCTATGTGTAAATACTGTGTGTAATCCATCTCTTCTATCCTGTCGGGTCCTAATGTGATTTTACAGTACGTAGCTACTGAATTGCTGACTTTTCTTATACCTAGATATTTATGTAATATATATACATATGTCATGCCTGTCATGCCTGTCATGCCTGTCAAGCCGCTTGCGCCGCATGATCCTCGGAGCCAGGTCCCCGTGGCCGCTTCGGGGGCCCTCACGAGTGCGCTAACGCGTCTCACCCTGTGGCTGTATGCCGTAGCAAGTGCGCAAGCGCTTCTCACCTTGTGGCTGCGTGCCATCACTGGTGCGCACGCGCGCCTCCTGGTCTAGATCCTTTGGCTGACGCCTATGCCCTTCGCTTGTGCTTGCCTGTCTCGGCTTTGCCTGCAGTCGTTCCTCTCTATGGTCCTGGAGGACCCGACCCGAAAGTCCTCTCTATGTTCCTGGAGGATCTGACCTGGAATTCCTCTCTATGGTCCTGGAGGACCCGACCCGGAAGTCCCTGAGGGAAGTCCCTGGGGGACCTCATTCAGCAGTTCTCTCTATGGTCCTGGAGGATCCGACCCGGAATTCCTCTCTATGGTCCTGGAGGACCCGACCCGGAAGTCCTCTCTATGGTCCTGGAGGATCTGACCAGGTGCTCATGCCCTATATCAGGCCGCCTCTTCCTATGGGAGGGTCCTGATTATCGTGTTGCTTCCCTGCTAGGCCTGCTTGGTCTCTGCTTGGTCGCTTCCTGTATTCTGTGCCTCTGCACTGTGCCCTGTTGTGCTCCCTTGCACACGCTCTGTGCTTGTTCCTTGTCTCATGTCTTGTCTCCCTTCCTGGTTCATGTCCAGCCGTGCTATTTAGCACATGCTTTGTCTTTCCTATACTCTCCTCTTTGTGCTCCCTTACACAAGCTCTGCCTTTCTAATACTCTTCTTTATTACGCTTGTCTTCCTTGAACTGGCTCTGGGATCTAGCATACGCTCCGCTTCTCTTCCTTGTACCCGGCTCTGTGCTTCACCCTACGTTCCGCTTCTTGCCTTGTACTTAGTCTGTACCTTGCCTTGTCCTGTCTTGTTTCTTCAAATGCCCTTTGCACGTGCCTGGTCTCAGCCACACCCGCCTGCTAGTGCCTCAGCCGTGCCCACCTGCTTGTGCCTCAGCTGTGCCCTGCTGGCCAATGTCCTTGCTGTGTCCGCCTGTTAGTGCCTCAGTTGTGCCTGCCTTAACCGTGCCCGTCCGCCTGTGCCTCGGCTGGCCCAGCCCGCCAGTGTCCCAGCCGTGTCCTCCGTGCTTCCTTGCACACACGCTGTTCCTGCACTGTGCACTTCATGCTTCCTATCACTTCCTGCCTGTACTCTGCTCTTTGTCTCATACCTTGTACTCTGTCTTTACCCGGCTCTGTGCTTTGTCATAGGCTCCGCTTTTTCTTTGTACCCAGCTCTTTGTCTCAGCATACGTTCCACTCCCTGCCTGTACTCTGCTCTTTGTCTCGTACCTTGTACTCTGTCTTTACCCAGCTCTGTGCTCCAGCATATGTTCCACTTTTTCGTTGTACCCGGCTCTGTGCATCAGCATGCGCCCGCTCTCTGCCTGTACTCTGCTATTTGTCTTGTACCTTGTACTTTGTCTTTACCCAGCTCTGTACTCTGGCATATGCTCTGCTTTTTCCTTGTACCCAGCTCTGTGCCTCAGCATACGTTCCGCTCCCTGCCTGTAATCTGCTCCCTGTCTTGTACTTTGTGCTCTCTGCCTGTACCTTGCCTTTAGCTATATTTCTATTCTCTGCCTTGTACCCTAAACCCTGGCATGCATCCTAGCATGCGCAGGACCATGCCTCATACCTTGGACCCTGGCGTGTCTCCTAACGTGCATCATGTCTTGAACTTTGGACCCTGGCGTGTCTCCTAACATGCACCATGCCTTGTACCCTGAACCCTGGTGTGCCTCCTAGCATGCGCAGGACCATGCCTCATACCTTGGGCCCTGGCGTGTCTCCTAACACGCATCATGTCTTGAACCTTGAACCCTGGCATGTCTCGTAACATGCATCATGCTTTGAACCTCGGACCTTGGCGTGTTTCCTAAACACATACTACACCATGGACTGTGGCATGCCCACCAGCACATGCCCTGTTTGGCTTCATAACCACCATGACCATGTTTTGGAAAGTCTTGTTCCAGACGATACCCTGTGACCAAGCTTTGTACTTGCTCCATGTCTTGTACCTGGTGAAACCCTGTTACCTGCTTGTATCCTACTGTTAGACACTCTTACCAGTGTCTCCTGTGAGCTGGCCATCTGGTCCCAGCAGTCATGGGCTTGCCCCTGATGCTCCCTGTATAGGGGGTGGTCTTCACTAGGTCAGCTCGCCCTAGGTGGGTGGGTTCCACAACTCAGAGGATCTACTCCAAGAGTTTCGTCCACACCACATCTCGTCATGCCCGCATAACAACATATATATATGTATGTGTCACTAACATCTATATAATTATATAATTTCAAAAAGAGTTGAGGCAGCACACCATGTCCAGAGTTGACAAAGTGCTCTTTAATAGCCCATGTGGCGACGTCTCGGTCCTAGGTATAGACCTTTCTCAAGCACTCAGGACCGAAACGTCGCCACATGGACTATTAAAAAGCACTTTGTAAACTCTGGACATGGTGTGCTGCCTCAACTCTTTTTGAAATTATTTATAAGGACTGGTATATGCCTATGAGTAGGGATGAGTGAGCATAATCGTAGGTATTCGGTACTCGGTGAGTAGTGAAGTACTTGCGGTACTTGGAACATAGTGAGTATTTCACTACTCGCCTTGCACTACTCGGATCTCCTGCCCAGCATTTGCCAATCACAGTAATGCTGCAGTCTTCTTGGTTGTGGGCGGCATTATGACTTGCTGGCCCCCAAGCGTCATAGCCTATGAGTCATAGCCTGGCTCTATCTAAGCCCTGCCACCGCCATTTTCTGCACATTGCATGCAGAACACAGCTAGTGTAGGGAGAGTGTGAGCAGCTGCTAGGGAGAGTTGTGTTTTTTTGTGAAAATCATCCAGAAATCCTCTGTAAAACCCAAAAGCTCTTTTCAGAGCTGAAAGTATAAGGTGAGGGACTGAGTAGTGACAGTTTTCACAGCTATTTTTGGGGTCTCATTTACCCCTGCAGGACTGTTTTTTGTGCTGTTACGATGCTGTGTTCACAGCGAATAGGACGCATGCACGGTACAGCACAACTGACACGCAGCCAGCACCGCAGTCTTATGTGGTGACTGGGGTGTGTAATTTCGCCTTAAACCTCAGGGCAATTTTTTAGTAGCAGCACCGCTGTCTTGTGTGTGGATTGGGGTGTGTAATCTTGCCTTAAACCTCAGGGCAATATTTTTGTGCTGCTGTGGTGCTGTTTGTAAGACACAAAGCAATACTAGGCTGTAGTGCTACCATCCACAAAGCACTAACTGCTCCTTGTTCCCCAATATCTGCATCTGAACATCTGCAACTATGGCAGAAAAATCCAAAATTCCTAAAAAGGCTGTTGTGAAGGGACAGAGACGTGGACGTGGGGTTGTCATTGGTGCCCAAGAAGGCACAGAGTATGGGAGACCGAAGAAGGTTGATGCATCTAGGTTCCTGGTGAAATTTCCCAGTCTGGAACATAAATGGGTCTGGAAGCCAGAAGAACAAGAACAGATACTGTCTTGGATGGCTGATAAGGCCTCAATGAAATGTTCTAGCAGCACCCAATCGTCCATGACAAAACAGTCTACTGCCCATGCATCTTATTCTCAACCTGTTCCTAGTTCATCACCCGGAAAGGAGTCACAGGAAAAAATTGACCCCTACCTTAGTCACCCCAAGGATCTGTTTGATCCATTTCCTTTCATTGCCTCTTGCCTCTCACCACGCGACATTGAAGAGAAACGTGAGAAGGTATCGTCTGCTGATGATGGCAAAATATTTGAAAGCCCACAGCCAGAAGTAAGCCACTTTCATCCACGTATATACCAGGTGAAGAGGTGGAGGCTGATGGTGATGACACACAGTTGCCATCTGGCCAGTCGCCAATATCAACATGGAAGGAGGATGACATGGACGACGAGGTGGTCGATGATGAGATCACCGATCCGACCTGGACCATTGGCACGCATAGCCAGCACAGCAGCACAGAGGAAGAAGGTGGATATGTAGCACCAACAAAGGCACCAATGGCTACTGGTTTGAGCAGAGTGCGAAGTGTGTCAACTGTTGCCAAGAGCAATCCCTCTGTGCCCCAAGTCAAGGCAAGGGTGCGTTCAGCCGCTGTCTGGAAATTTTTTTCCGATAGTCCTTCTGAACCAAATATCATCTGCCATATTAAGCTGAACAGAGCCAGGGCAAAGGCAACCAAAGCACCACCAGTATGCGGAAACACATGGCAGCCAAGCACCCTAGTTGGTGGGCTGAACAATAGGGTACCAAATCAGTGTCTGTGACTGCGGGTCATACCACTGCCATGTCGCCTGTGATACATCCTTTCCAATCTGCTGAGCAGGAAGCAGGTGATCATCATATCTCTTGCCCACAAGCTGCGGTTGCACAGACACAGACCACAACAAGCTCATCCACTTGTTTGTCCCAGGAAAGTGTCCAATTATCCATGCCCCAGATGTATGAAAGGAGGCGAAAATACCAAGCCACGCACCCACAAGCACAAATACTGAACTCGCACATTGCCAAGTTGTTAGCCATGGAGATGTTGCCATTTAGGCTTGTGGGGACACTGTTTTTCCGTGATCTTTTGGCTGTGGCTGCCCCACGATACTCGGTTCCCAGCCGGCACTATTTTTCCCGGTGTGCTGTCCCCGCGTTACACCAACACATCTTAAGCAATTTAAAGCGTGCTCTCACCAAAGCCGTAACTGGGAAGGTCCATCTTACAACAGACACATGTACAAGTACTTGTGGCCAGGGACAATACATCTCTGTCAAGGCACACTGGCTCAACCTGGTGGAGGGTACCCATGCCACGAATAGCGTGCCCAACCTAAATCAGGGATTTCGCCTCATCATATATGTCCAGTCTCCCCTCTTCCTCCTCCTGCTCTGCCTCATCATCCTATGCTGAATTACCCTCCACATCACTCTCAAGTTGGAAGCTGGGCAGCAGCACCTCGGCAAAGCGGCAACACGCTCTGCTGAAGCTGATCTGCTTAGGTGAAACACCACACACTGCAGCAGAGCTGTGGCAAGGACTAAAACAACAGTCCGATCAGTGGCTCACCCCACTGCAACTCCAACCTGGTCTGGTTGTCTGTGACAATGGGTGTAACCTGGTGGCGGCTTTAAAGCTCGGGAAGTTGGTATATGTGCCATGCATGGCTCATGTACTGAACCTAGGGGTGAAGAAAATTATAAAAACATACCCTGACTTGCCGTACCTACTTGAGAAGGTGCGCCGTATTTGGGCCCATTTCCGCCATTCCTCAACCGCTGTTGCCGGTCTCACAGCGCTTCAAAAGCAATTTAATTTGCCAAACCACAGACTCATTTGCGACCTGCCAACACTGTGGAACTCAACATATATGTTGGCAAGGGTAAGTGAGCAGCAGAGGGCACTTGTGAATACCAGCTTAAACATGCCCGTCACACTGAGACTCAGCAAAGACACATAACAACTGTCAAGTGGGTATGGATCGCTGATTTTTGTGATGTGCTTGATAACTTTGAGTACTGCACCAAGCTTGCGAGCGGTGATCAGGCTATTATCAGCGTAACCATCCCTATGCTATGTCTGCTGAAAAAAATCGCTGTAGAATCAAAAAATGGAATCTTTGCGTGCCCAGCAGCTGAGTATGGAGCAAGATTTCACAATGGATGATCCTATCCAGCCCAGCCACTATCATCAGGTAACATTGGGGGATGAAGATGATGATGAAAATGAGGAGGGAGAGGACTTATTTTTCAGTGGTACCGAGGGGACACCTCATGCTTCAAAGGGGAATCCCAACCCCAGCTTCATGTCTGTCCAGCATGGGTGGGCTGGAGAGGAGGAGGAGAGTCAGTGTGAGGAGAGGATGGGTATTGTCCCTCCTTCTGGGGTCACAGAAGATTTGCCTCTTTGCAGCTGGGCACACATGGCACACTTCATATAATAATAATAATAATTTTTATTTCTATAGCGCCAACATATTCCTCAGCACTTTACATTTCAGAGGGGACTTGTACAGACGATAGACATTACAGCATAACAGTAATCACATAGATCATAATAGATACCAAGAGGAATGAGGGCCCTGCTCACAAGCTTACAATCTATGAGGAAAAAAGGTAGACACGAAAGGTGGATGGTAACAATTGCCCTGATTGTTTGGACCAGCCATAATGTTAAATATGTAACAGTACAGACACAGAAGGCTAATAGATGCATAAAGCATCTGGGATCATGATGCGGGGAACCTGGTTATGGTAAAACTTTTGACTGTGCCACACAGGGATAGTTAGGTTAATGTGTTGAGGCAGTAGGCCAGTCTGAATAAATGCGTTTTCAGGGCATGCTTAAAATTGTAGGGATTGGGGACTAATTGTATTGACCTGGGAAGTGCATTCCAAAGAATTAACACAGCACATGTATGGTCTTGGAGACAGGAGTGGGAGGTTCTGATTATTGAGGATGCTAACCTCAGGTCATCAGCAGAACAGAGGGCACGGGTAGGGTGGTAGACTGAAATGAGGGAGGAGATGTAGGGTGGTGCTGAGCCAGGGAGAGCTTTGTGGGTGAGGGTAATAAGTTTGTACTGGATTCTGAAGTGGATGGGTAGCCAGTGTAATGACTGGCACAAGGTAAAGGCTTCGGTGTAATGATTGGGGAGGAATATGATCCTGGCTGCAGCATTCAAGACAGATTGGAGGGGGGAGAGTTTGGTAAGAGGGAGACCAATTAGAAGAGAGTTACAATAGTCTAGACGAGAATGAATAAGAGAAACAGTAAGAGTTTTTGCGGAATCAAAAGTAAGAAAAGGTCGAATTCTGGAAATGTTTTTGAGGTGCAGATACTGTAACATGAGCGAGCCAGTGATCAGATGTGGGGGGGGAATGAAAGTTCGGAGTCAAGTATGACCCGAAGACAGTGGGTACGTTGCTGAGGAGTAATAGGCTGTGTGCACACGCTGCGGATTATGTGCGGATTCATCCGCGCGGATTTTGTAAAATCCGCAGGTGAAACCGCAGGTCAAAAGACCTGCGGTTTTACCTGCGAATTGCTCTGCGGTTTTGCCCTGCAGTTTTTCATCTCCTCAATGGAGGAGATGGCAAACCGCAGGAGAATCCGCAGAAAGAATTGACATGTCAATTCTTTCTGCGGATTGAAAACCGCAGATAATCCGCGCGGAAAATTCCGCACCGTCTGCACTGCGGTTTTTGATTCCCATAGGGAATCATGGTACTGTACACCGCAGCAAAAACTGCTGCGGGTCCGCAGCGGCCAAAACCGCTGCGGAACCGCAGCAAAATCCGCAGCGTGTGCACACAGCCATAGTGGAACCACACACAGAAATGGCAATGTCGGGTATAGGTGCATTAGTAGAGGGAGGAAACACAAGGATTTCAGTCTTTGACAAGTTTAGTTTCAGATATAGTGAGGACATGATGTTAGACACAGTGTTTAGACAATCGCTGGTGTTTTCTAAAAAGGCAGGCGTGATATCAGGAGAAGTGCATAATTGGGTGTCATCAGCATAGAGATGGTACTGGAAACCAAATCTACTGATTGTTTGACCAATAGGGGCAGTGTACAAAGAGAAGAGTAGGGGGCCTAGGACTGATCCTTGAGGAACCCCAAAAGGAGGAGGAACCAGCAAAAGATACAGTAAAGGAGCGGTCAGAGAGATAGGAGGAAAACCAGGAGAGAATGGTGTCCTTGATGCCGATGGAGTGGAGCATAGGGAGGAGGAGCTGATGATCCACAGTGTTGAATGCTGCAGAGAGATCCAAGAGAATTAGCATGGAGTAGTGACTATTAGATTTAGCTGTTATTAGATCATTAGAGACTTTAGTGAGGGAAGTTTCAGTGGAGTGTAAAGAGGGAAACCAGATTGGAGAGGGTCGAGAAAAGAGTTATCAGAGAAATAGTGGATCAGACGGGAGTAGACCAGGCGTTCCAGGAGTTTAGAGATGAAGTGAAGATTAGAGACAGGTCTATAGTTTGCAGCACAGTTTTGGTCGAGGGATGGTTTTTTAAGTAGTGGATGTATGATGGCATGCTTAAATGAGGAGGGAAAGATACCAGAAGAGAGAGAGGTTAAATATTTTAGTTAGGTGAGTGGTGACAGCAGGGGAAAGGGACTGGAGGAGATCTGATGGATCTGATGGAAATGGGTCACTGGTGCAAGTGGTTGGGCAAGAAGATGCAAGGAGCCTGCTTACTTCTTCTGTGACTGGTTCAAAATCAGAGAGTGAGCTAGATGCAGTGGGGGAGGGAGTACAGTGCATGGTATGAGGTGATTGGGAGATAACTTCCTGTCGGATATGGTCAATTTTTTCTTTGAAGTAATTCGCCAGATCGTCAGCTCGAAGCTCTGTGGTTGGAGTCTGCACTCTTCAGTTGAGCAGGGAATGAAAAGTGTCAAAGAGATGTTTTGGGTTATTGGACAGTGAGGTGATGAGGGTGTTTAAATAGGTTTGTATGGAGAGGTGAACGGCAGTGTGGTATGTTCTAAGCAAACTTATAATGGATGAAATCTTCGTGTAGATTGGATTTTCTCCAAAGACGTTCGGTGCACCTGGAGCACCGCTGCAGGAAACGTGTTTGCAGGGTGTGCCAGGGTTGTCGCCGTCTGTGTCATGTTGTTCTATGGATAGGATGTGCAAATTCATCCAGGGAACTTTGAAGTGTTTCATTGTAATGCTTCAGTGCAGAATCAAGACATGAGAGGGAGGAGATAGGGGCCAATGAAGACTGCAAGTTCTTCATAATGGCCTGTATGTTTCTATAAGTATGGACAGTGGGGGTGACCTGAGCGGCCTGGCAGTTCTTGATAGAGAATGAAAGAAGGTTGTGGTCAGAGAGCGGGAGAGGGGAGTTTGCAAAATCATCCACTGCAGCTGAGAGAAGACCAAGTTGAGGGAGTTTCCATCTTCATGCACTGGAGAATTAGTAAGCTGCGAAAGGCTAAATGAGGAGGTTAGAGATAGAAGGTGAGTAGCAGATGGGGAGATGGGGAGAGGGGAAGAGCAATGGGGATGTTGAAATCGCCCATGATGAGGGTAGGGATGTCACAAGAGGAGGAGAGCAAGCCAAGCTGAGCCACAGAAAACCAGAGAGGTTGGTAAGCAAGCGGATTGCAAACCCCTAATCCTATCCACACAACTAGCAGTAGACATGGAGCGTGCCTACGATGATCCTAGATGCCGCGGCACAGCCGAAGAGCTAACTAAACCTAAAGCAAGAAAGGGGAAATCCAAACTGCCCCAGAGCAGACCCCAAAGGAATAGATAGCCCCCAAACATATATTGTTGGTGAGACAAGATGAAAACACAAAAGCAGGCAGGAAAATAGACTGAGCAAATGATGGGGCCCATACTGACTAGACAGGACAGGAAAGGAAAGACACTGTCTGCAATCATGCAAAAAAACTTTCAAAAAAAGTCCAGCACGTCTGATGCAAAAAATACTGAAGTCGCACGACTTTGCCCACTATATCAACACTCTGGTATATTCTGAAAGCAGAGCAAAAAGAGGCCAATCTAATAAGGGACAAAAACAAACTGGCACAAGCAGTAACATATGGATGGTGATTCAGCAGAGCCCCAGCCGGAGCTGGCTGACCCACACAAAACTGAGATAGACAAAACCAGATCAAATGTAAACAGAATAGCAAATGAACCCTTAGCTGAACATTCAGGGACTGAGCTGGAAACTAAGACCTCAGGAGGCAGGAAGAAAATCACCAGCAGGGATAGAGGGAGTCAGCTGTCTTAAATCCCAATCTGAAAGTCCAGATCCCCAATCATCGTCCTCATTATCAGGTGGCAAGCCTCTGTTAATCAGACCAGCTCCATTACCTCCAGTAACCACCAGAGGGAGCCCAAAAAGAGAACTCACAATCCCTCTGTCAATTTGACCAGCTCCTCTACCTTCAGTAATAACCAGAGGGAGGCCAGAAAGCGAATTCACAACACTAAAGCAAGAAAGGGGAAATCTAAACTGCCCTGGAGCAGACCCCAAAGGAATAGATAGCCCCAAATCATATATTGTCAGTGAGACAAGATGAAAACACAAATGCAGGCAGAAAAATAGACTGATGGGGCCCACACTGACTAGACAGGACAGGAAAGGAAATACACTGTCTGCAATCAAGCAAAAAACCCTGCAAAAAGTCCAACACGTCTGATGCACAAAAAACACTGAAGTCACATGACTTAGCCCCCACTATATCAGAACTCTGGTATATTCTGAAAGCAAAGCAAAAAGAGACCAATATAACAGGGGACAAAACAAACTGGCACAAGCAGTAACATATGGGCGGTGATTCTGACCAGCTCCACTACCTTCAGTAATCACCAGAGAGAAGCCAGAGAGAATTGACAACAGGTTTCAGAGTGTAGCATTTGGGGGTTTTGACTTTCTATAACATGGGGAACCAGGGTTGGGAGCAATGTCTCCTGCAACTAGAAGAAAGAGAATTGAAAGAGTGAGCAGATGTTTAAGTGATTTGTGAGAGCGTCTCTGAAGTTGAATGGTGGGACTGAATGGATCTGTGCTGTGTAGCAATGTGAAAAGAGTGTGAGTGCTATACATAGGAGAGGAAAGGAGTGAGGGGCCGATATGGATGTTGGATAAAGAACCTCGACTAACATCCAAACAAGTTCAACCTGCCCTACAGTCCGAGGATACAGCAGTGTCAACCCGTACTATCCGTCGGCGTCTGAATGAAAAGGGACTGTATGGTAGGAGACCCAGGAAGCCCCCACTTCTTACCCTGAGACATAATAAAGCCAGGCTGGAGTTTGCCAAAACTTACCTGAAAAAGTCTAAAATGTTTTGGAAGAATGTTCTCTGGTCAGATGAGATAAAAGTAGAGCTTTTTGGGCAAAAGCATCAACATAGAGTTTACAGGAGAAAAAAAGAGGCATTCAAAGAAAAGAACATGGTCCCTACAGTCAAACATGGTGGAGGTTCCCTGATGTTTTGGGGTTGCTTTGCTGCCTCTGGCACTGGACTGCTTGACCGTGTGCATGGCATTATGAAGTCTGAAGACTACGATCAAATTTTGCAGCATAATGTAGGGACCGGTGTGAGAAAGCTGGGTCTCCCTCACAGGACAGGAAAGGAAATACACTGTCTGCAATGAAGCAAAAAACCCTGCAAAAAGTCCAACACGTCTGATGCACAAAAAACACTGAAGTCACATGACTTAGCCCTCACTATATTAGCACTCTGGTATATTCTGAAAGCAAAGCAAAAAGAGACCAATATAACAGGGGACAAAATAAACTGGCACAAGCAGTAACATATGGGCGGTGATTCAGCACAGCCTCAGCCGGAGCTGGCTGACCCGCACAAAGCAGAGATAGACAAAACCAGATCAAATGCAAACAGAATAGCAAATCAACCACTTAGCTGAACCATGCAGGGAAAGAGCAGAAAACATCAGATCTCGGAAAGCACAGGAAGAAAATCACCAGCAGGGATAGAGGGAGTCAGCTGTCTTAAATCCCAATCAGAAACCCCAGATCACCAATCGTCTTTCTCATTATCAGGTGGCAAGCCTCTGTCAATCAGATCAGCTCCACTACCTCCAGTAACCACCAGAGGGAGCCCAGAAAGAGAACTCACAACCCCTCTGTCAATCTTACCAGCTCCTCTACCTTCAGTAATCACCAGAGGGAAGCCAGAGAGAATTGACAACAGGTTTCTGAGTGTAGCAGTTGGAGGTTTTGACTTTCTATAACATGGGGAACCAGGGTTGGGAGCAATGTCTCCTGCAACTAGAAGAAAGAGGATTGAAAGAGTGAGCAGATGTTTAAGTGATTTGTGAGAGCGTCTCTGAAGTTGAATGGTGGGACTGAATGGATCTGTGCTGTGTAGCAATGTGAAAAGAGTGTGAGTGCTATACATAGGAGAGGAAAGGAGTGAGGGGCCGATATGGATGGAGTGTAGAGAGTTAGTGCCAGGGCGGTGGATGTGTGTGAATGTAGCGGCCAGGGTATAAATTACACAAATGCATTTGGCATATATTTGTTGTAATCCATATGTACAGGGAGTAGATGTATATAAATATTTCCTGCCCTGTCTAACTGCCATGTTATAACTGCCTCATACTTTGATCAAATGTACTTCGATTAAATGTACATAAATACCCCCTACATTCATATACTGTCTGTGCCAAGACCCTCGCGTAATCTACATTTTCAATAGCAACCTACACTGGTTGTCCACCTTTCTAGACCCAGAGTACAAGGACAAATTTCCTTCTCTACTGTTGCAGTCACCAAGGGGTTTCACAATGGAATCCTTCAAGAAGGCCGTTATCAATCATTTGATGGCAACAGCACCCTCAGACACCACTGCTAGCAGAGGTATCAGCTCTGTGCAACAGCATGCATTAATGGGGAGAGACACACCAAGCAGGTCCAAAAGAGGTGGTGGTAAAATGTCCACAAACTGGGCCATCTTCATTAAACCGGCTCATCACCAAGGACTAGCTGGAACAGTATCAATGTCAAGGAGGGAGAAGTTGAATAAGATGGTCGACGACTATCTAAGTGACCATACCTGCGTCCTTTCTGACGCTTCTGTTCCATTTAATTACTGGGTATCCAAGCTGCATAGTTGGCCAGACCTCACCTTATATGTCTTGGAGGTGCTGGCCTGGCCTGCTGCTAGTGTGATGTCAGAGCATGTTTTCATTGCCGCTGGGGCAATCATCACAGATACATGCACACGGTTGACTACAGAGAATGCAGACAGGCTGACTCTGATAAAATTTAACAAGGACTGGATTTCGCAACAGTATTTAAGCCCTCCAGATGACAGTATCCCAACCTAAAGTCACCCAAAGCTTTATTTTTTTTTAAATTGGTGATCACATCCATCCCTTCCCATACAAGCCCCTTTTCTTCTTCTTACACATGTTTTCAAAACCTGCTTCTGACACATGTACCTCATGGTCAATAAGCTAAAAGCAATGTTACGTTAATTAATATTTCCCATTGGAGGCACTTGTGATGAGAGTGAGACCCTTCTTCCTTCATCAAACATGGTATCATGCCCCTTGGGCTAATTTTTGGAGACACTATGGCTATGACTGGACACTGGGCACTGCAACTACTATACTAATAGTCCTAGCTTCATCATAATTGTTTGGCTCTTCAGACCTGCCTTGCTTCCTTCATCAACTATGATACAGCCCCTTGGGCTAAATTTTGGAGACACTATGGCTATGCCTGGACACTGGGCACTGCAACTACTATGCTAGTAGTCCTAACTTCATCATAATTGTTTGGCCTTTCAGACCTGCCTTGCTTCCTTCATCAACCATGAGACAGCCCCTAGGGCTATTGTTTTGAAGACACTATGTCTATGCCTACACATTGGGCAGTGGCAGTGGAACAACAAGGACAGTAGTCCAAGCTTTATTATTGTGAATCCCTTGTGATGATGATGATGATGGGTCGCTTCTTCCTGCCTTAGCCATCACACAGCCCCTAGGGCAGATCGTTCTCCTTACACCACTTACACACTTAGCTGTCAGAAGATCGCCTCCATCATCACTCACTCTTACGGCACTTCTGATATATCACTGGCACTGCGTAAGTGGCGTACGAGTCCCGCTCTGCCTGCAAAAATCCACAGGACTTCAAATAGTGTTTGTATGTTCTAGTGAAGAAGTGGTGTAAAACCACTCATGCAGCCTCTGACCAGGTGCCCCCATGTTATATACATTTGTTTACAGCATACATTTTTTTAACATTTACGCATTTTTTAGCCTTTTCCTCAGCCCCCAGACAGCTTTGTAGGGTCCAGCATACAATTACTCGAATTTTCCATTGACTATCATTGGACTTTCGAATCGTACCCAATACCCGAGTATTACGGTATACTCGGTACTTCAGTACTCGCTCATCCATACCTATGAGGCATTTGCACCCTATTTTCAACTGTGCTGTTTTTCTCTCTTTTTTTACATATATCTATCTATCTATCTATCTATCTATCTACAGTTGTGGCCAAAAGTATTGACACCTCTGCAATTCTGTCAGATAATACTCAGTTTCTTCCTGAAAATGATTGCAAACACAAATTCTTTGGTATTATTATCTTCATTTAATTTGTCTTAAATGAAAAAACACAAAAGAGAATGAAGCAAAAAGCAAAACATTGATCATTTCACACAAAACTCCAAAAATTTCAGAAATAAACTGAGTATTATCTGACAGAATTGCAGGGGTGTCAATACTTTTGGCCACAACTGTATCTATTCTATGTGTATATACAGTACCTATTCTATTGTAAACTGTAATTTGTAAACTGTAAACCCTGTAATTCTACTGTACATGGCAGATGAATTGCTGGGTTTTTATCTATCTATCTATGATCTACTTTAAAATACTTTAGTGGCAATGCAATCATTTTCCTGCACGTTTACCGAATTTTACCAATTTTAAGAAAAATGCTCGTGTTACCGATCACAAATCCAAATATGCCATGTTGGTGCCGAATTTATGTTAGGCAATCATTTTCCTAATATATTCGCCATTCTCTACTAGGAATGACAAGCACTAAAATGCTCGGGTGCTCATTGTTCGACCTGAGCAGTTCCTAATACTCGCATGCTCATTTTGAGTAACAAGTGTAATGGGAGTCAATGGGAAAGCCAAGCTTTTTTTATTGCAGACCCTACAAAGGGGTTTGGGGGGACAGTAAAAATGTTCAAATGGATGGAAAAAGTGCTGAATGGAAGGAGAATAGCATGGGGAATACCCCTGGAAGCATCTATGACTCCCAGATCGCTGCTGAGAACAATGGTGTAACACCTTTACTCTACATTAAAGAGAGACAAGAAAACATTTCAAACCAGCGAGAAATTGCATTTTAGGTGAAAAAAAATGTTGAGAAACATTTTTTTCGGTATAATGACTTGTATATAAGGCAAAATTTAAAAAGGATTAATACAATTTTTTTTTATTAAACATAGTTAGTTTCAGTTGAATTTATGCCAAAAATTAGTGACTCAGAGGGACTCAGAAACAACCTGAAATAGACATAAAGGAGGGCATCATACATATTTTGTTCAAATTGTCATGTATTGGTACGCCTGGACTCATAAAGGCTATGCACATTTGAGGGTTATATATCAAGGAAATGAAATCCAGACTATGGAATAGTCTATGGGTGAGCAATATAGTATCGATACATTTTTGAACAAGTTTTTTGAGGGTTATATACCAAAGAAATATACTCGAGAACATGAAAACGTGTATAGGTGAGCAATATAATATAATACCGATAAGGGCATGTGCATTCGTTGAGTAAAATTTATGTACCATTTCTGTATCTCTTGGCAGGGAAAATGCAGCTGCAAAAACGCGCATTTTGGGTGTGTTTTTGCCTGCGTTTTTCATTGAATTGAGTGATGTCAACAGTGAAAAACGCAATGAAAATTGTAGAGAATTGACATGCAACAGATTATTTTCTGCACCACATCTGCAAGTCAAAAATACTCAATGTGTGCATCACACGTCAGGTTTCCCATTCACTTTGCTGGTTTCAGGTTTTGCTTCAAATTTTG
This sequence comes from Dendrobates tinctorius, assembly GCF_039654945.1. NCBI lineage: Eukaryota > Metazoa > Chordata > Amphibia > Anura > Dendrobatidae > Dendrobates > Dendrobates tinctorius. Next base: position 16,403,344 of record NW_027361910.1, on the reverse strand, counting down.
CCAGAAAATCCAAGAAGAAAACAAAAAACGCACCAAATCTATGATGTTTGCACACAGTCTAAATTTTTGAAGATATTTTTTGAGGGTTATATATCAACAAAAAGTACTCCAGACCATCGAATAGTTTATGGATGAGCAATATAATAACGATGCATTTTTCACCATGTTTTGGAAGTGCTACAACAAAATGTACCACAGAGCACATACAGTAATACTATATGAGTAGAGTTGAGCGAAACGGGTCGAAAAATTTCAAAAGTCGCCGACTTTTGGCAAAGTCGGGTTTCATGAAACGAGACCCGACCCTAGGATGAGGTCGGCCACGAGGTCGGCGACTTACGCGCCAAACTCGCGTTTCAAAAGTTTGTTTTGCGCTCTTTTTCAGCCAATCAGGATCCACGGACACTGTGGGCAATGTGATGACATAGGCAGGGGTCACCACCATCTTTCAGAAGGGCATGCAAGTGATTGGCTTGCTTTGGTGGGGGTCACAGGGGGTATAAAAGGGCATGCACGCCGACCGCCATCTTACTTCTGCCGATCTCAGTGTAGGGAGAGGTTGCTGCTGATTCTGTAGGGAGAGAGTTAGGCAGGGAAGAAGACAAAAAAACTGCTTCTGCTGCTAGCGATTTGGCCTGCACAACACACCAGTCACTGTGTGTGCAGTGCAAGGGGAGGCTATATAGTGGTGTATCAGTGGTGTTGGTTGTTGGGCTGCCTTCTAAGGCTTCCTGACATTCCTGCATTGCTGTTTACCCACTGCTCCGCAAACTGCTTTTTTAAAAGCAATCCCAATTTTTTTTTTTGTCCTGCTGAGAAGAAACAAAAACTGCTTCTGCTGCTAGCAATTTGGCCTGTACAACACACCAGTCACTGTGTGTGCAGTGCAAGGGGAGGCTATATAGAGGTGTATCAGTGGTGTTGGTTGTTGGGCTGCCTTCTAAGGCTTCCTGACATTCCTGCATTGCTGTTTACCCACTGCTCCTCAAACTGCTTTTTTAAAAGCAATCCCAATTTTTTTTTTTTGTCCTGCTGAGAAGAAAAAAAAACTGCTTCTGCTGCTAGCGATTTGGCCTGTACAACACACCAGTCACTGTGTGTGCAGTGCAAGGGGAGGCTATATAGTGGTGTATCAGTGGTGTTGGTTGTTGGGCTGCCTTCTAAGGCTTCCTGACATTCCTGCATTGCTGTTTACCCACTGCTCCGCAAACTGCTTTTTTAAAAGCAATCCCAATTTTTTTTTTTTTTGTCCTGCTGAGAAGAAAAAAAAACTGCTTCTGCTGCTAGCGATTTGGCCTGTACAACACACCAGTCACTGTGTGTGCAGTGCAAGGGGAGGCTATATAGTGGTGTATCAGTGGTGTTGGTTGTTGGGCTGCCTTCTAAGGCTTCCTGACATTCCTGCATTGCTGTTTACCCACTGCTCCGCAAACTGCTTTTTTTAAAAGCAATCCCATTTTTCTTTTTTGTCCTGCTGAGAAGAAAAAAAAACTGCTTCTGCTGCTAGCGATTTGGCCTGCACAACACACCAGTCACTGTGTGTGCAGTGCAAGGGGAGGCTATAATGTGGTGTATCAGTGGTGTTGGTTGTTGGGCTGCCTTTTAAGGCTTCCTAACAGGCTGGCATTGCTGTTTACCCACTGCTCTGCAAACTGCTTTTTTAAAAGCAATCCAATCTCCCTTATCCTCTAGTCACTTTTGTCACAGCTGTGCCATCGAGCCTGTGACATAGCCCTCAGATATCAGTGGGCCTCACACAATCCAAAAGTGTCCAGTGTCCACAAGTGTGTGCAGAAATTCAAAATCTCCCTTATCCTCTAGTCACTTTGGTCGCAGCTGTGCCATCGAGCCTGTCACATAGCGCTCAGATATTCATTGGGCCTCACACAATCCAAAAGTGTCCAGTGTCCACAAGTGTGTGCAGAAATTCAAAATCTCCCTTATCCTCTCGTCACTTTTGTCACAGCTGTGCCATCGAGCCTGTGACATAGCGCTCAGATATCAGTGGGCCTCACACAATCCAAAAGTGTCCCGTGTCCACAAGTGTGTGCAGAAATTCAAAATCTCCCTTATCCTGTAGTCACTTTGGTCACAGCTGTACCATCGAGCCTGTCACATAGCGCTCAGATATCAGTGTGCCTCACACAATCCAAAAGTGTCCAGTGTCCACAAGTGTCTGCAGAAATTCAAAATCTCCCTTATCCTCTACTCACTTTGGTCACAGCTGTGCCATCGAGCCTGTCACATAGCGCTCAGATATTCATTGGGCCTCACACAATCCAAAAGTGTCCAGTGTCCACAAGTGTGTGCAGAAATTCAAAATCTCCCTTATCCTCTAGTCACTTTTGTCACAGCTGTGCCATCGAGCCTGTGACATAGCGCTCAGATATCAGTGGGCCTCACACAATCCAAAAGTGTCCAGTGTCCACAAGTGTGTGCAGAAATTCAAAATCTCCCTTATCCTCTAGTCACTTTGGTCACAGCTGTGCCATCGAGCCTGTCACATAGCGCTCAGATATCAGTGGGCCTCACACAATCCAAAAGTGTCCAGTGTCCACAAGTGTCTGCAGAAATTCAAAATCTCCCTTATCCTCTCGTCACTTTTGTCACAGCTGTGCCATCGAGCCTGTCACATAGCGCTCAGATATCAGTGGGCCTCACACAATCCAAAAGTGTCCAGTGTCCACAAGTGTGTGCAGAAATTCAAAATCTCCCTTATCCTCTCGTCACTTTTGTCACAGCTGTGCCATCGAGCCTGTGACATAGCGCTCAGATATCAGTGGGCCTCACACAATCCGAAAGTGTCCAGTGTCCACAAGTGTGTGCAGAAATTAAAAATCTCCTTTATCCTCTAGTCACTTTGGTCACAGCTGTGCCATCGAGCCTGTCACATAGCGCTCAGATATTCATTGGGCCTCACACAATCCAAAAGTGTCCAGTGTCCACAAGTGTCTGCAGAAATTCAAAATCTCCCTTATCCTCTAGTCACTTTGGTCACAGCTGTGTCATCAAGCCTGTCACATAGCGCTCAGATATTCATTGGGCCTCACACAATCCAAAAGTGTCCAGTGTCCACAAGTGTGTGCAGAAATTCAAAATCTCCTTTATCCTCTAGTCACTTTGGTCACAGCTGTGCCATCGAGCCTGTCACATAGCGCTCAGATAATCATTGGGCCTCACACAATCCAAAAGTGTCCAGTGTCCACAAGTGTCTGCAGAAATTCAAAATCTCCCTTATCCTCTAGTCACTTTGGTCACAGCTGTGTCATCAAGCCTGTCACATAGCGCTCAGATATTCATTGGGCCTCACACAATCCAAAAGTGTCCAGTGTCCACAAGTGTGTGCAGAAATTCAAAATCTCCCTTATCCTCTCGTCACTTTTGTCACAGCTGTGCCATCGAGCCTGTGACATAGCACTCAGATATCAGTGGGCCTCACACAATCCAAAAGTGTCCAGTGTCCACAAGAGTGTGCAGAAATTCAAAATCTCCCTTATCCTCTAGTCACTTTGGTCACAGCTGTGCCATCGAGCCTGTCACATAGCGCTCAGATATCAGTGGGCCTCACACAATCCAAAAGTGTCCAGTGTCCACAAGTGTCTGAAGAAATTCAAAATCTCCCTTATCCTCTAGTCACTTTGGTCACAGCTGTGCCATCGAGCCTGTCACATAGCGCTCAGATATTCATTGGGCCTCACACAATCCAAAAGTGTCCAGTGTCCACAAGTGTCTGCAGAAATTCAAAATCTCCCTTATCCTCTAGTCACTTTGGTCACAGCTGTGTCATCAAGCCTGTCACATAGCGCTCAGATATTCATTGGGCCTCACACAATCCAAAAGTGTCCAGTGTCCACAAGTGTGTGCAGAAATTCAAAATCTCCTTTATCCTCTAGTCACTTTGGTCACAGCTGTGCCATCGAGCCTGTCACATAGCGCTCAGATAATCATTGGGCCTCACACAATCCAAAAGTGTCCAGTGTCCACAAGTGTGTGCAGAAATTCAAAATCTCCCTTATCCTCTCGTCACTTTTGTCACAGCTGTGCCATCGAGCCTGTGACATAGCGCTCAGATATCAGTGGGCCTCACACAATCCGAAAGTGTCCAGTGTCCACAAGTGTGTGCAGAAATTAAAAATCTCCTTTATCCTCTAGTCACTTTGGTCACAGCTGTGCCATCGAGCCTGTCACATAGCGCTCAGATATTCATTGGGCCTCACACAATCCAAAAGTGTCCAGTGTCCACAAGTGTCTGCAGAAATTCAAAATCTCCCTTATCCTCTAGTCACTTTGGTCACAGCTGTGTCATCAAGCCTGTCACATAGCGCTCAGATATTCATTGGGCCTCACACAATCCAAAAGTGTCCAGTGTCCACAAGTGTGTGCAGAAATTCAAAATCTCCTATATCCTCTAGTCACTTTGGTCACAGCTGTGCCATCGAGCCTGTCACATAGCGCTCAGATAATCATTGGGCCTCACACAATCCAAAAGTGTCCAGTGTCCACAAGTGTCTGCAGAAATTCAAAATCTCCCTTATCCTCTAGTCACTTTGGTCACAGCTGTGTCATCAAGCCTGTCACATAGCGCTCAGATATTCATTGGGCCTCACACAATCCAAAAGTGTCCAGTGTCCACAAGTGTGTGCAGAAATTCAAAATCTCCCTTATCCTCTCGTCACTTTTGTCACAGCTGTGCCATCGAGCCTGTGACATAGCACTCAGATATCAGTGGGCCTCACACAATCCAAAAGTGTCCAGTGTCCACAAGAGTGTGCAGAAATTCAAAATCTCCCTTATCCTCTAGTCACTTTGGTCACAGCTGTGCCATCGAGCCTGTCACATAGCGCTCAGATATCAGTGGGCCTCACACAATCCAAAAGTGTCCAGTGTCCACAAGTGTCTGAAGAAATTCAAAATCTCCCTTATCCTCTAGTCACTTTGGTCACAGCTGTGCCATCGAGCCTGTCACATAGCGCTCAGATATTCATTGGGCCTCACACAATCCAAAAGTGTCCAGTGTCCACAAGTGTGTGCAGAAATTCAAAATCTCCCTTATACTCTCGTCACTTTTGTCACAGATGTGCCATCGAGCCTGTGACATAGCGCTCAGAGATCAGTGGGCCTCACACAATCCAAAAGTGTCCAGTGTCCACAAGTGTGTGCAGAAATTCAAAATCTCCCTTATCCTCTAGTCACTTTGGTCACAGCTGTGCCATCGAGCCTGTCACATAGCGCTCAGATATCAGTGGGCCTCACACAATCCAAAAGTGTCCAGTGTCCACAAGTGTGTGCAGAAATTCAAAATCTCCCTTATCCTCTCGTCACTTTTGTCACAGCTGTGCCATCGAGCCTGTCATAGCGCTCAGATATCAGTGGGCCTCACACAATCCAAAAGTGTCCAGTGTCCACAAGTGTGTGCAGAAATTCAAAATTTCCCTTATCCTATCGTCACTTTGGTCACAGCTGTGCCATCGAGCCTGTCACATAGCGCTCAGATATTCATTGGGCCTCACACAATCCAAAAGTGTCCAGTGTCCACAAGTGTCTGCAGAAATTCAAAATCTCCCTTATCCTCTAGTCACTTTGGTCACAGCTGTGCCATCGAGTCTGTCATATAGCGCTCAGATATTCATTGGGCCTCACACAATCCAAAAGTGTCCAGTGTCCACAAGTGTGTGCAGAAATTCAAAATTTCCCTTATCCTATCGTCACTTTTGTCACAGCTGTGCCATCGAGCCTGTGACATAGCGCTCAGATATTCATTGGGCCTCACACAATCCAAAAGTGTCCAGTGTCCACAAGTGTCTGCAGAAATTCAAAATCTCCCTTATACTCTCGTCACTTTTGTCACAGCTGTGCCATCGAGCCTGTCACATAGCGCTCAGATATTCATTGGGCCTCACACAATCCAAAAGTGTCCAGTGTCCACAAGTGTGTGCAGAAATTCAAAATCTCCTTTATCCTCTAGTCACTTTGGTCACAGCTGTGCCATCGAGCCTGTCACATAGCGCTCAGATATTCATTGGGCCTCACACAATCCAAAAGTGTCCACAAGTGTGTGCAGAAATTCAAAATCTCCCTTATCCTCTAGCCACTTTTGTCACAGCTGTGCCATCGAGCCTGTGACATAAACCTCAGATATCAGTGGGCCTCACACAATCCAAAAGTGTCCAGTGTCCACAAGTGTCTGCAGAAATTCAAAATCTCCCTTATCCTCTCGTCACTTTTGTCACAGCTGTGCCATCGAGCCTGTCACATAGCGCTCAGATATCAGTGGGCCTCACACAATCCAAAAGTGTCCAGTGTCCACAAGTGTCTGCAGAAATTCAAAATCTCCCTTATCCTCTCGTCACTTTTGTCACAGCTGTGCCATCGAGCCTGTGACATAGCGCTCAGATATCAGTGGGCCTCACACAATCCAAAAGTGTCCCGTGTCCACAAGTGTGTGCAGAAATTCAAAATCTCCCTTATCCTGTAGTCACTTTGGTCACAGCTGTACCATCGAGCCTGTCACATAGCGCTCAGATATCAGTGTGCCTCACACAATCCAAAAGTGTCCAGTGTCCACAAGTGTCTGCAGAAATTCAAAATCTCCCTTATCCTCTACTCACTTTGGTCACAGCTGTGCCATCGAGCCTGTCACATAGCGCTCAGATATTCATTGGGCCTCACACAATCCAAAAGTGTCCAGTGTCCACAAGTGTGTGCAGAAATTCAAAATCTCCCTTATCCTCTAGTCACTTTTGTCACAGCTGTGCCATCGAGCCTGTGACATAGCGCTCAGATATCAGTGGGCCTCACACAATCCAAAAGTGTCCAGTGTCCACAAGTGTGTGCAGAAATTCAAAATCTCCCTTATCCTCTAGTCACTTTGGTCACAGCTGTGCCATCGAGCCTGTCACATAGCGCTCAGATATCAGTGGGCCTCACACAATCCAAAAGTGTCCAGTGTCCACAAGTGTCTGCAGAAATTCAAAATCTCCCTTATCCTCTCGTCACTTTTGTCACAGCTGTGCCATCGAGCCTGTCACATAGCGCTCAGATATCAGTGGGCCTCACACAATCCAAAAGTGTCCAGTGTCCACAAGTGTGTGCAGAAATTCAAAATCTCCCTTATCCTCTCGTCACTTTTGTCACAGCTGTGCCATCGAGCCTGTGACATAGCGCTCAGATATCAGTGGGCCTCACACAATCCGAAAGTGTCCAGTGTCCACAAGTGTGTGCAGAAATTAAAAATCTCCTTTATCCTCTAGTCACTTTGGTCACAGCTGTGCCATCGAGCCTGTCACATAGCGCTCAGATATTCATTGGGCCTCACACAATCCAAAAGTGTCCAGTGTCCACAAGTGTCTGCAGAAATTCAAAATCTCCCTTATCCTCTAGTCACTTTGGTCACAGCTGTGTCATCAAGCCTGTCACATAGCGCTCAGATATTCATTGGGCCTCACACAATCCAAAAGTGTCCAGTGTCCACAAGTGTGTGCAGAAATTCAAAATCTCCTTTATCCTCTAGTCACTTTGGTCACAGCTGTGCCATCGAGCCTGTCACATAGCGCTCAGATAATCATTGGGCCTCACACAATCCAAAAGTGTCCAGTGTCCACAAGTGTCTGCAGAAATTCAAAATCTCCCTTATCCTCTAGTCACTTTGGTCACAGCTGTGTCATCAAGCCTGTCACATAGCGCTCAGATATTCATTGGGCCTCACACAATCCAAAAGTGTCCAGTGTCCACAAGTGTGTGCAGAAATTCAAAATCTCCCTTATCCTCTCGTCACTTTTGTCACAGCTGTGCCATCGAGCCTGTGACATAGCACTCAGATATCAGTGGGCCTCACACAATCCAAAAGTGTCCAGTGTCCACAAGAGTGTGCAGAAATTCAAAATCTCCCTTATCCTCTAGTCACTTTGGTCACAGCTGTGCCATCGAGCCTGTCACATAGCGCTCAGATATCAGTGGGCCTCACACAATCCAAAAGTGTCCAGTGTCCACAAGTGTCTGAAGAAATTCAAAATCTCCCTTATCCTCTAGTCACTTTGGTCACAGCTGTGCCATCGAGCCTGTCACATAGCGCTCAGATATTCATTGGGCCTCACACAATCCAAAAGTGTCCAGTGTCCACAAGTGTCTGCAGAAATTCAAAATCTCCCTTATCCTCTAGTCACTTTGGTCACAGCTGTGTCATCAAGCCTGTCACATAGCGCTCAGATATTCATTGGGCCTCACACAATCCAAAAGTGTCCAGTGTCCACAAGTGTGTGCAGAAATTCAAAATCTCCTTTATCCTCTAGTCACTTTGGTCACAGCTGTGCCATCGAGCCTGTCACATAGCGCTCAGATAATCATTGGGCCTCACACAATCCAAAAGTGTCCAGTGTCCACAAGTGTGTGCAGAAATTCAAAATCTCCCTTATCCTCTCGTCACTTTTGTCACAGCTGTGCCATCGAGCCTGTGACATAGCGCTCAGATATCAGTGGGCCTCACACAATCCGAAAGTGTCCAGTGTCCACAAGTGTGTGCAGAAATTAAAAATCTCCTTTATCCTCTAGTCACTTTGGTCACAGCTGTGCCATCGAGCCTGTCACATAGCGCTCAGATATTCATTGGGCCTCACACAATCCAAAAGTGTCCAGTGTCCACAAGTGTCTGCAGAAATTCAAAATCTCCCTTATCCTCTAGTCACTTTGGTCACAGCTGTGTCATCAAGCCTGTCACATAGCGCTCAGATATTCATTGGGCCTCACACAATCCAAAAGTGTCCAGTGTCCACAAGTGTGTGCAGAAATTCAAAATCTCCTATATCCTCTAGTCACTTTGGTCACAGCTGTGCCATCGAGCCTGTCACATAGCGCTCAGATAATCATTGGGCCTCACACAATCCAAAAGTGTCCAGTGTCCACAAGTGTCTGCAGAAATTCAAAATCTCCCTTATCCTCTAGTCACTTTGGTCACAGCTGTGTCATCAAGCCTGTCACATAGCGCTCAGATATTCATTGGGCCTCACACAATCCAAAAGTGTCCAGTGTCCACAAGTGTGTGCAGAAATTCAAAATCTCCCTTATCCTCTCGTCACTTTTGTCACAGCTGTGCCATCGAGCCTGTGACATAGCACTCAGATATCAGTGGGCCTCACACAATCCAAAAGTGTCCAGTGTCCACAAGAGTGTGCAGAAATTCAAAATCTCCCTTATCCTCTAGTCACTTTGGTCACAGCTGTGCCATCGAGCCTGTCACATAGCGCTCAGATATCAGTGGGCCTCACACAATCCAAAAGTGTCCAGTGTCCACAAGTGTCTGAAGAAATTCAAAATCTCCCTTATCCTCTAGTCACTTTGGTCACAGCTGTGCCATCGAGCCTGTCACATAGCGCTCAGATATTCATTGGGCCTCACACAATCCAAAAGTGTCCAGTGTCCACAAGTGTGTGCAGAAATTCAAAATCTCCCTTATACTCTCGTCACTTTTGTCACAGATGTGCCATCGAGCCTGTGACATAGCGCTCAGAGATCAGTGGGCCTCACACAATCCAAAAGTGTCCAGTGTCCACAAGTGTGTGCAGAAATTCAAAATCTCCCTTATCCTCTAGTCACTTTGGTCACAGCTGTGCCATCGAGCCTGTCACATAGCGCTCAGATATCAGTGGGCCTCACACAATCCAAAAGTGTCCAGTGTCCACAAGTGTGTGCAGAAATTCAAAATCTCCCTTATCCTCTCGTCACTTTTGTCACAGCTGTGCCATCGAGCCTGTCATAGCGCTCAGATATCAGTGGGCCTCACACAATCCAAAAGTGTCCAGTGTCCACAAGTGTGTGCAGAAATTCAAAATTTCCCTTATCCTATCGTCACTTTGGTCACAGCTGTGCCATCGAGCCTGTCACATAGCGCTCAGATATTCATTGGGCCTCACACAATCCAAAAGTGTCCAGTGTCCACAAGTGTCTGCAGAAATTCAAAATCTCCCTTATCCTCTAGTCACTTTGGTCACAGCTGTGCCATCGAGTCTGTCATATAGCGCTCAGATATTCATTGGGCCTCACACAATCCAAAAGTGTCCAGTGTCCACAAGTGTGTGCAGAAATTCAAAATTTCCCTTATCCTATCGTCACTTTTGTCACAGCTGTGCCATCGAGCCTGTGACATAGCGCTCAGATATTCATTGGGCCTCACACAATCCAAAAGTGTCCAGTGTCCACAAGTGTCTGCAGAAATTCAAAATCTCCCTTATACTCTCGTCACTTTTGTCACAGCTGTGCCATCGAGCCTGTCACATAGCGCTCAGATATTCATTGGGCCTCACACAATCCAAAAGTGTCCAGTGTCCACAAGTGTGTGCAGAAATTCAAAATCTCCTTTATCCTCTAGTCACTTTGGTCACAGCTGTGCCATCGAGCCTGTCACATAGCGCTCAGATATTCATTGGGCCTCACACAATCCAAAAGTGTCCACAAGTGTGTGCAGAAATTCAAAATCTCCCTTATCCTCTAGCCACTTTTGTCACAGCTGTGCCATCGAGCCTGTGACATAAACCTCAGATATCAGTGGGCCTCACACAATCCAAAAGTGTCCAGTGTCCACAAGTGTCTGCAGAAATTCAAAATCTCCCTTATCCTCTCGTCACTTTTGTCACAGCTGTGCCATCGAGCCTGTCACATAGCGCTCAGATATCAGTGGGCCTCACACAATCCAAAAGTGTCCAGTGTCCACAAGTGTCTGCAGAAATTCAAAATCTCCCTTATCATCTCGTCACTTTTGTCACAGCTGTGCCATCGAGCCTGTGACATAGCGCTCAGATATCAGTGGGCCTCACACAATCCAAAAGTGTCCAGTGTCCACAAGTGTCTGCAGAAATTCAAATTCTCCCCTGTCCTATAGACACCTTGTACCTTGTTTTACATTACTATATAGTTTGTTGGATTTTGTCTACATTTCTACCAAAAATGAGGAAGGCTGGTGGAAGAGGCCGTGGAATTGGTCGGTGGTTGGCAGCTGGTAATGATGGTGTTGGTGGTGGATCTGATGGTAGTGGCAAAAGCAAAATAGGACCGATTGCAGGAGGTGTTGAGCCTGCGTCATCGTCTGGCTACATAAGGCCTCGAACGCTTAGTTTTCTAGGAGTTGGCAAACCGCTTTTAAAGCCAGAGCATCAGGAAAAAGTTTTGTCTTACATTGCTGACTCAGCCTCCAGCTCTATCGCCTCCTCTTCTTCAGTTGTAAAAAGTAAAAGCACTGAGTCGTCATTGGAGGCTCATGTTCATGAACCACACCTTTCCTTGTGTCCTTCACCCCAACCAAGATTGAAGGATGATGCAGGCCATACTACTGATTACTCCATGGAGCTGTTTTCACATACCATGCCTGGATTATCAAGTCAAATGGTGAATTACCCAGGCCAAGATGAATCTGACATGGAGTGCACTGATGCACAGCCGCTGATGGATGATTCTGCTGGTACATTCACTCAGAGCACTACATTGTCCTCGCAGTGTACAGAGCCAGATTCTGACCCTGATGAGACTCAGGTGCCCCTTCCCGCACACTTTACCACCATACACGGTGACACAGAGGAAGGTGCACATGACATAGAAGAGGAGGTGATGGATGACCCAGTTGTTGACCCAGATTGGCATCCATTGGGGGAAGAGGGTGCTGCTTCCAATAGCTCAGATGAGGAGCATCCACAGCAGACATCGACATAATAATAATAATAATAATCTTTATTTATATAGCGCCAACATATTCCGCAGCGCTTTACAGTTGAACAGTTTCAAACACAACAGTCATAAGTAACAACGTTAACAATACAATAATTAAAGCGAAATAAGACGACCCTGCTCGTGGAGCTTACAATCTACAATGAGGTGGGGGGGATACAAAGCACAGGTTTGTATTTACAATGATGTATTTACAATGACGGTCCAGCCATCTTCAGGGGGTGGGGGTTAGATGGAGATAGTGAATGGGCTACACACACACAAACATGACTTTGATTACTGAATGTGATAGGCCGCTCTGAACAAATGTGTTTTGAGCGAGCGCCTAAAACTATGCAAATTGTGGATGGTCCTAATATTTTGGGGTAGAGCATTCCAGAGGATTGGCGCAGCACGGGAGAAGTCTTGGAGTCGGGAGTGGGAGGTACGGATTAGGGCAGAGGTTAGTCGAAAGTCATTTGCAGAGCGCAGCGGTCGGTTAGGCCGATAGACAGAAATGAGGGAGGAGATGTAAGGGGGTGCCGCACTGTGGAGAGCTTTGTGGGTGAGAACAAGTACTTTGAATTGTACCCTGTAATGAATTGGCAGCCAGTGTAACGACTGGCGAAGAGCGGACGCGTCTGAGAAACGATTAGCCAGATGGACAACCCTGGCTGCTGCATTAAGGATAGACTGGAGAGGGGAGAGTCGAGTGAGAGGGAGGCCAATTAATAGAGCATTACAGTAGTCTAGGCGGGAGTGGATCAGGGCGACAGTGAGAGTTTTTGTTGTTTCCATCGTGAGAAAAGGGCGGATTCTAGAGATGTTCTTTAGGTGTAAGCGGCATGAGCGGGCAAGAGATTGTATATGGGAGGTGAAGGAGAGATCGGAGTCGAACATAACACCCAGACAGCGCACCTGCTGTCGGGGTGTTATTATGGTGCCACCCACAGAGAGGGAAATGTCAGATTTAGGGAGGTTAGTAGATGGTGGGAGCAGAAGAAGTTCAGTTTTGGAGAGGTTGAGTTTCAGATAGAGAGCAGACATGATGTTGGAGACTGCAGACAGACAGTCAGTGGCGTTCTGTAGTACAGCGGAGGTAAGGTCAGGGGATGATGTGTACAGTTGTGTGTCATCAGCATAAAGATGGTACTGAAAGCCAAATCTGCTGATGGTCTGTCCAATTGGGGCTGTATAGAGAGAGAAGAGAAGGGGGCCAAGGACTGAGCCCTGAGGTACCCCAAGAGTGAGAGGAAGAGGAGATGAAGTGGAGCCAGAACACAGAACACTGAAGGAGCGGTCGGAAAGATAGGAGGAGAACCAGGAAAGAGCAGTGTCCTTAATGCCTAGTGACTGGAGCCTAGAGAGTAGGAGAGGATGGTCAACAGTGTCGAAAGCTGCAGAAAGGTCGAGAAGAATGAGCAGAGAATGGTCACCATTACGTTTTGCTGTCAGAAGGTCATTGGTCACTTTGATGAGTGCAGTTTCTGTCGAATGTAGGGGGCGGAAACCGGACTGTGAAGGGTCTAGGAGGGAGTGAGTGGAGAGGTAACGGGTAAGGCGTGAGTATATCAGGCGCTCCAAGAGTTTAGAGATGAAGGGGAGATTGGAGACTGGTCTGTAGTTGTTTGTGCAGGATGGGTCAAGGGTGGGTTTCTTTAGTAATGGAGTAATGATAGAGTGTTTGAAGGAGGAGGGGAAAATGCCAGAGGAGAGGGAGAGATTAAAGATTGTAGTTAGGTGAGTTGTGACGACTGGGGAGAGAGACTGGAGGAGATGTGAGGGAATGGGGTCGGTTGTGCATGTAGTTGGACGAGAAGAGGAGAGGAGCCTGGAGACTTCTTCTTCTGTGATGGGAGCAAATGTGGAGAGTGAGCCAGGGGAAATGCAGGGAGGGATGGGAGTCACTGAACTTGGTGATTGGGAGCGGATTTCCTGACGGATATTGTCTATTTTCTCTATAAAGTGGGAGGCCAGGTCATCAGCGCAAATGTCTGTGATAGGGGCTTGTGCTTTTGGCCTGAGGAGGGAGTGAAAGGTGTCAAAAAGTTTCTTGGGGTTGTTGGATAGTGAGGAGATCAGGGTGGTGAAGTAGGTCTGTTTGGCGAGGTGAAGGGCAGAGTTATATGTCCTTAACATAAATTTGAAGTGTATGAAGTCTTCTGGTGTGTGTGTTTTCCTCCATAAGCGTTCAGCACACCTAGAGCATCGCTGGAGAAATCGGGTTTGCGATGTGAGCCAGGGCTGTTTCACTCTGTGTTTGGAGGTTCTGAGGGTGAGGGGAGCTACTTGGTCAAGGGTGCTTCTAAGAGTGTCATTGAAGTGATGTACAGCCAGATCAGGACAGGACAAAGAAGAGATTGGGGACAATGATGAGTGTAGGGAGTCTGAAAGTGTATGAGGGTTAATGGCTTGTAGATTTCTGACTGAATGGTAGGTAGGAGGGTGCTGGGGTGAGCGAGGATTTGTGAGTGTAAAGGAGAGAATGTTATGGTCAGAGAGGGGAAGCGGTGAGTTATCTAGGTAGGAGATTGAGCAGAGCCGGGCGAAAACCAGGTCCAGGGTGTTACCGTCTTTGTGTGTTTCAGAGGTTGAGAGCTGAGAGAAGCCTAGAGAAGTGGTTAGTGATAGAAGCTGGGATGCAGATGTGGAAGTGGGGCTGTTAATGGGGATGTTGAAGTCTCCCAGGATAAGGGTTGGTAGTTCTGAGGACATGAAGTGCGGCAGCCAGGCAGAGAAATGGTCCAGGAAGTGGGTGGGTGAGCCTGGGGGCCGGTATATGACCGCTACTCTGAGGGAGAGGGGACGAAAGAGCCTGATGGTGTGGACTTCAAAAGAAGGGAATGAGAGTGATGGAACTGAGGGGATGACCTGGAAAGTGCATTGTGGGGACAGGAGTATGCCGACTCCACCACCAGGTCTATTTGTCGGTCTCGGGGAATGGGAGAATTGTAAGCCACCATGGGAAATGGCAGCAGGAGAGACAGTGTCAGAATCCTGAATCCAGGTTTCCGTGAGGGCCAACAAATTCAGAGAGTTTTTCAGAAAGTAATTGTGTAGGAAAGGAAGCTTGTTGCATACAGACCGTGGATTCCAAAGGGCACAATTGAAAGAAGTAGATGAAGGAGTGCAAGTGATATTAGTAAGATTATTAAGGTTTCGATGTGAGGTAGGGTAGGGGTTGAGGTTGGGGGATGGTGGACCGGGGTTGGGGGAGATGTCCCCTGAAATCAGTAGGAGCAGGAAGATAAAGAGCAAGTAGTTTTTGGAATTGTATGAAGATTTTATGTGCAGTGTGTTTGGGCAAGATGGGCTGAGGCTTTTTAAGAAGGTGAGAAGTGCATGGGAGCTGTACATGGGAGAAGCAAAGAGAGAGGAGCTGATGTTTCTGAGTCGTGATGGAGGGGGGATTGGTCGGTGAAAGTGGATTGCAAGAGAACATAGGAGGATAGGAATAAAGCACATGGTTAAAAGGGACAGCAGAGTGAGGGTTACCTGACTCCTGTCCTGACTAACTGCCATGTAATAACTGCTGTATCCCGACGCTTATCTTCGTGACGCTTTGCTTCTGTGATGCGTGCACCCCCCACATGCGTGCACCCCTATGGATGGTTCTAAATTTATAGTCCAGACTGCAGGGTCTGAAGAGATGGATTGTGGGAACTGGTTGAGGATAATTTGGCAGCTGGGGTCAGCACACCAGGGTTTTTTTTTGTTTTTTTTTTGGGATGATCAAAGACATTCAGCCTGGCAACATCTATTTTAACACCTCCACCAGATAAGATCTACACTGATCCCAGTCATGGAAATGCAACAGTGAGTTTTAAGTACAATGCACCAAATGATTTATAACAAAGAATTAGCAGACACATTAAACTATGTTTCTAGATGGTAAAGCAGCAGATGACACAGCAGACAGCAAGCAGAGGGAATTTTTACCATTAGAGTCTATTGCAGCAGATGAGACAGCAATCAGAGGTGGGAAGTTGTACCATTTGAATATGTTGCAGAAGACAGCAAGCAGAGGGAATTTTTACCATTAGAGTCTATTGCAGCAGATGAGACAGCAATCAGAGGTGGGAAGTTGTACCATTTGAATATGTTGCAGAAGACAGCAAGCAGAGGGAATTTTTACCATTTGAATATGTTGCAGAAGACAGCAAGCAGAGGGAATTTTTACCATTAGAGTCTATTGCAGCAGATGAGACAGCAATCAGAGGTGGGAAGTTGTACCATTTGAATATGTTGCAGAAGACAGCAAGCAGAGGGAATTTTTACCATTAGAGTCTATTGCAGCAGATGAGACAGCAATCAGAGGTGGGAAGTTGTACCATTTGAATATGTTGCAGAAGACAGCAAGCAGAGGGAATTTTTACCTGTATGAAGAGAGAAGATGGATTTTAGTTCTGTGCCATGTAATAACTGCTGTATCCCGACGCTTATCTTCGTGACGCTTTGCTTCTGTGATGCGTGCACCCCCACATCGACATCACAACAGCTGTTATCTGGCAGGCCAGGAGCACTCCAAAGACAGGTTCCAAACATCAAAAGAGTTGCTGGACAGCTTGTCCAGAGGGTCAAAAGATCACAGCGTGCTAGGCCGCAAAATGTCTGCCAAAGTAGGAAGAGTGCAGTGTGGCACTTTTTTGAACAAAATCCTCATGATCAGGCCAAGGTTATCTGTAAGAAGTGCGCAAAGACCTTTAGCTGAGGGAAAAATCTGAAAAATTTGAATACCAGTTGCATGCTTAGACATTTAACCAGCATGCACTTGCAAGCGTGGACACAACACCAAACCTCAAGTGCCACATGTGCAACTGATCACAACGAAGGTAGTCAGCAACGCTACATTGTTTCCCCCACTGTAAGCCCACCGGTTAGCACAGCAGCAAATGTTGAGGTGTCGTTGCAAGGCCACAGCAGTCAGGGAATCCCACTGTTATATCAACGAAAGACTGATTCTAGGCCATCAGAAAGAACACCAACTCCATCACCATCATCAACCCTCTGTCAGTCCGCCCTGTCCACCGCTACTTCCACCATATGCAGCTCTCAAGTCCAGCTCACCCTCCCAGACACTATGAGTAGGTCAATAAAGTACTCAGTCTCTCATCCGCGTACACTGGGTTTGAACGCCCACATTGCCAAACTAATCTCGTTTGAGATGATACCCTTTCGGTTGGTGGAAAGCACAGCTTTCCGCGAACTCATGGCCTATGCAGTACCACGCTATGACCTACCCAGTCGCCACTTCTTCTCTCGCAAAGCCATCCCAGCCCTCCACCATCATGTGAAAGACCGCATTGTCCATGCACTCAAGCAGTCAGTGAGCGGAAAGGTGCACCTCACAACTGATGCATGGTCCAGTCGGCATGGCCAGGGCCGTTACGTGTCCATCATTGCGCACTGGGTTAATGTGGTGGATGCAGGGTCCACAGGGGACAGCGGTGGTGGGACAGTGCTGCCTAGCCCACGGTATAGGAAACAGTTGGCTGTAGGCGTTCGACCCTCCTCCTCCTCCAGATGCGAAAGCTCGTCCACAGAGCGCAGTCGTACGAGCACTCCATCTGCAGCTGCCACTGTTGCACACGATGTGTCCCCCTATCGAGCAGCTAGTGGAAAGCGTCAGCAGGCTGTGTTGCAGATGATGTGTTTGGGCAACAGACACACCGCCGAGGTGCTGGCCGAGTACTTGAAGCGACAAACTGAGTCATGGCTGGGCAGTGTACATCTTGAGGCAGGCAAGGTATTTAGTGATAACGGCCGTAATTTTGTGGCAGCCATAGCCCTTTCAAAACTCAGCCATATACCTTGCTTGGCTCACACCTTGAACCTGGTGGTGCAGTGCTTCCTCAAAAATTATCCGGAGTTAACAGCCCTGCTCCAGAAGGTGAGAAGACTGTGCGCGCACATCCGCCGGTCGCCTGTACACTCCGTTCGTATGCAGAAGCTGCAGCGATTGCTCCACCTTCCCAACCACCGCCTCATTATCGACATTGCAACAAGGTGGAACTCCACCCTGCACATGGTGGAGCGGCTGTGCGAGCAGAGGCAGGCCATAATGCATTTGCGGGGGGATACACGGCCAGGCACTTTGAGAGCAGACATGGAGTTGACAGGTGTGCAGTGGTCGAAGCTGAAAGACCTCTGTAAAGTCCTTCAGTGTTTTGAGGAATGCACACGGCTGGTAAGCGCAGACAACGCCATCCTAAGCATGAGCATCCCACTTATGCGTCTGCTCATGCAAACTTTGACGAACCTTAAGGAGCAGGCGTCTGCAGCCAATGTTGATGAGGAGGAAGAGGAGGAGGGAATCCTTGATGACATTCAGCCATTGTCTGCTCAGGGACCTCTCCTGGACGAGGTGGAGGAAGAAGAGGAGGAGGAGGATGATGGGGATGATTACTTAGGGGAGGAGGATGCATCTCGTGGGGCAAGTGAAAATGTTGGCGTGGCAAGGTCTGGTACAGGGTTTGTGCATGACTGGAGGGATGTGGATTTGCCAGAAAGTGCTCCTCCACCCAGCACTCGCAGTGCATCATTGACACCGGGAACATTGGCCCACATGTCAGATTATGCCTTGCAGATCCTAAAAAGGGACCCACGCATTGCCAAAATGATGAACGATGACGACTACTGGTTGGCCAGCATCCTGGATCCACACTATAAAGGCAAATTACAAAACATCATGCCACAGGAGAACCTTGACCTAATATTGGCTAATAAACAAGCAACTCTGGTAAATCGGTTGCTTGAGGCATTCCCAGCACACAGCAGCGGTGATGGTTCTCACACGAGCCGTACGGGCCGGGGGCAGCTTGGCAGAGGTGTTCGTGGTGCACACAGCAGAAGTGGCGTTGGAGACAGGGGTTTCATGACAATGTTGTGGACTGATTTTTCAAATACCGCTCACACAACTGGTAATACTGCATCGATGGAAAGTGACAGGAGACAGCAGTTGTCAACTATGGTTACAAACTACTTTTCCTCCCATATCGATGTTCTCCCACACAGGTCATTCCCCTTTGACTATTGGGCCGCTAAACTGGACACCTGGCCTGAATTGGCACAATATGCCTTACAGGAGCTCGCTTGCCCAGCTGCAAGTGTGCTATCGGAAAGAGTCTTCAGTGCAGCTGGATCAATCCTGACAGAAAAAAGGACCCGTCTGTCAACCCAAAATGTGGATGATCTAACCTTCATTAAAATGAACCATGCATGGGTTTCCAAGGATTTTGTCCCACCTTCCCCTGATGACACATAGGGTGACAGAAAAATGGCTTGCTTTGGTCCACCTCTTCCTGGGACTTCACCTATTTCGCCTTTTGCATCAGCTGAATGTCCAACATCAATATATGCCACTTTCTAAAACTCCCTAACTGTGCTGCCTCCCCCCCCATGGCCGGGGTCACCACCTAGCGCACGACACCGTGCGAGTGACGTTGCCCTGGACAGGTGGGTAGGCCGACTCTTGGGTGCGGGCACTGGCACAGGGTCCCTCATAGTGCAATCAAGTGTCTCTGACGGTGGTGGTGCACACCCGCCGTCAGACACACCGCCGTACTATGAGGGGCCCAGTGCCAGTACCGACGCCCACGAGTGGGCCCCCCTTGCTTGGGCAGGGCCCCAGCATTTGCAATCTTTACCTCTCCCTGCTCCTCCGCTGTGTAATCTGGGCCGTCAAATCCATACTGTGCCTGACACCGTCTGAGCCTACCTCCTGATGTACAGACATATATTTTGAATGTGTACGCTATCCATACATGTTATCCGGGGATACGTTACCCTTTCTAACCTTTGTGCAATCACGTGCAAACCATACTGGGCCTAACACCATCTGAGCCTGCCTCCTGATGTACAGACATATATTTTGAATGTGTACGCTATCCATACATGTTATCCGGAGATACGGTACCCTTTCTAACCTTTGTGCAATCACGTGCAATCCATACTGGGCCTAACACCGTCTGAGCCTGCCTCCTGATGTATAGACATATATTTTGAATGTGTACGCTATCCATACATGTTATCCGGGGATACGGTACCCTTTCTAACCTTTGTGCAATCACGTGCAATCCATACTGGGCCTAACACCGTCTGAGCCTGCCTCCTGATGTACAGACATATATTTTGAATGTGTACGCTATCCATACATGTTATCCGGGGATACGGTACCCTTTCTAACCTTTGTGCAATCAAGTGCAATCCATACTGGGCCTAATACCGTCTGAGCCTGCCTCCTGATGTACAGACATATATTTTGAATGTGTACGCTATCCATACATGTTATCCGGGGATACGGAACCCTTTCTAACCTTTGTGCAATCACGTGCAAGCCATACTGGGCCTAACACCGTCTGAGCCTGCCTCCTGATGTACAGACATATATTTTGAATGTGTACGCTATCCATACATGTTATCCAGGGATACGGTACCCTTTCTAACCTTTTTGCAATCATGTGCAATCCATACTGGGCCTAACACCGTCTGAGCCTGCCTCCTGATGTACAGACATATATTTTGAATGTGTACGCTATCCATACATGTTATCCAGGGATACGGTACCCTTTCTAACCTTTGTGCAATCACGTGCAATCCATACTGGGCCTAACACCGTCTAAGCCTGCCTCCTGATGTATAGACATATATTTTGAATGTGTACGCTATCCATACATGTTATCCGGGGATACGGTACCCTTTCTAACCTTTGTGCAATCACGTGCAATCCATACTGGGCCTAACACCGTCTGAGCCTGCCTCCTGATGTATAGACATATATTTTGAATGTGTACGCTATCCATACATGTTATCCGGGGATACGGTACCCTTTCTAACCTTTGTGCAATCACGTGCAATCCATACTGGGCCTAACACCGTCTGAGCCTGCCTCCTGATGTACAGACATATATTTTGAATGTGTACGCTATCCATACATGTTATCCGGGGATACGGTACCCTTTCTAACCTTTGTGCAATCACGTGCAATCCATACTGGGTGTGAGAACGGCTGGCGAGCTGTTAAGCAAGCTACAGCACCTGTGGTTTGCACACGTAAGTTTTTCATTTTTTCAGGAATGACGGTTAGGCCTAATTCCGGAACTGCGGTTGACCTGCACTTACTGGGAAATCATTGTTCGCGGGTAATAATTGTCATCAGTGATCCCCATCACTAACGTTGTTCAGCGGGTTATCTGCACCTGTAAGCGACAAACGCTGGCCTTTTCAGTGTAGCGCACATGCAGCCACGGACATGTAATGGCATGACACACCAGTTATTGGCCAATCTCATGTGCCAGAGCCTCACGTGTCCCTCTAGTAAGCCGGACTCGGACCGCGGGGCATGACGGAGTCTCGTTCGTTAACGGAATTAAGCTTGCAATGTGTGCATCTGTTCTGTAGCTGGCATGGTTGAGGTTTCCCAGGTGGAGTCGAATTTAACCGTAGGCTCCACTCCTGGTGGTGCCCTTCTGGACATTCCTTTAAGGATCAGCTTTGCAACCATACTGCCCACGTAAAACAAACACTTTGCCTTCATGAACGCTGTTTGGAGGGTCATGACTCGTGGGAATAACGCCGCCCAATCAGTTAACCTGCTAGAGAGATCGTTCGTTGCTCCCAAGCATGACATCACACTCCCTAGGAAGAAGGTAATGCCACTGTGGCGACCGTACTCCTGGGGGCGACACAAGTGCACTGATGCCCAGCCACTGCTCGATGAATCTGCTGGTACATTGACCCAGACCACTACTTTCCCCTCGCACGCTACTCGGCCTGAATCTGACCCTGATGAAACTCAGGTTACCCTTCCCATATACAGTTCCATCTTACACGGTGACAAAGAGGAAGCTGCAGATGAAAGTGCAGGTTCGGCCCACCCGCCATCAGACACACCACCGTACTATCAGGGGCCCTGTGCCAGTGCCGTCGCCAACAAGTGGGCCCCCCCCCCTGCTTGCTCAGGATCACAGCACTTGCAAAGTTGAAATACTGTGCAGTGAGATGGAAGATGGGGACGACAAGGAGTCCAGACAAGTACAGGGATTCCCTAGCGAGGAGACTTATTTGATTGTTTTCAATGTTGGGACAGCAATTTTTGGGGAGCACTATACTCTGGAGAATGATAGATGGTGCCCACCATACACTGGAACATTCCAAAGGTGGACATCAGACACTGGAGCAGCATTTACAGGGCCCATTATACACTAGAGCAGTAGAAATGGGGCCCATTATGTTTGGAGCATTATTTGGGCCCATAAGACAGTGGAGCTTCATCCATGGGGACCAACATATACTGTAGCATTATGTGGAGCTCATCATATACTGTTTCAAACATTATTTGGGACCAATGATTCTGTATGGAGAAATAGATGGGCCTCGTCATGAGATGTAAAAAGTGAAGTATTTTTCATTGTACTATACCGCTATTTCTCTGCCGTATCGGAGCATGATGAGTTGTGGTATGTGTTAAAGGGGCGCTCTTTCACCTAGGGCACATGAAGACCTGGAGCCAGCCCTACCCCCCCACAACTTTAGCCAAATAACCCCCATTTTTCAGTGCGTAACTTGTATTATGAAGTTAATTAAGGTTGACAAGCTTAAGTAAGAAGAATTGATGCTTTTGGCATTCAAATGGTCACTGTAGGTGTGTTTCCTGTCCTCCTCTCACTGCCGACTTTTATTCCCCATTGACTTACATTGGGTTTCGTGTTTCGGGACGACCCCGACTTTTCCCTATAATCGGACGATCTTGCTCGACCCGACTTTTGGAAAAGTCGGGTTTCACGAAACGAAACGCGACCCTAAAAAACCAAAAGTCGCTCAACTCTATATATGAGTAATAGGATCCAGAAAAATGTTTCTATGCTTTTTGGGAGTGTTCTACATCACAGAAATGGAACTCAAAGCATGTAATACTCTATTGATGACAATATAATCAATTTTTGCACCCCCCCAAAAAAAAAATCTGGTTACCTGCAGTACCAATATATTTAGCAACAGACTGTGAAGCTCTAAGCCCAGTCTTGAGCCTACCACTCTCCCTGCTCCTACAACTGTCCCAAAGCTAAATTCATAATGTATCTGACACAGACAGCAAAGCACAATGATAAGCCTTTGAAGGGATGTTAGTATGATCATTCAATATCAGCACCAGTATCACTGCTAGAGGACTCAGATTAGTTAAAATGTGCACACAAAGGACTGGATAACTGCTCTCTCCCTCCAATATGAACATTCCCTGAGATGCGGAATGATGTCAGTGAGTCAAACCTTGGTGGCGCCTGATCTGTTTTATCCCTGATGATGTAATATGGCCAGTCAAGGACAGTAATGCCACTACCAACATGGCTATAACATTGCAGTGACTGGCAGGCAATCCGCACATGCTTAATGGCTGTGTAACAGTCACCAAACATGCAGAGTGGGGATTTGAGTTTTAAATCGAGCACAGCCCATTGGTCAATGAGCAAAGAGCATATCCAAGCACCCAGATATTCGAGTGATATCTGCTCGCTCACCCCTAATAAATAAAAAAAAAATAAGTATATTTAACAAAAACGCTGGCTGGTCACAAGCGAGTAGCAGAATCACTTATACAGACTACAAAACCTACAAAATGAGCAAAAACTCTGCTGTAACTAAATAAGTAAAAAGCAAATGTGCATATAAATAATACAGAGTTCTTAGTAATACTGTTTTTGATGAAAAATAGCATAAAAGCCATCCCACCATCGACAAGGTGACTCTCATCGGGGCGGTCCTACACAGTCTAATATTAAAACCTTACCATGTGTCAAAGTTGACCTCAGTGTGTGAATAAGGGCAGACAAAAGGAGTGGATCCCAACCAGTGGACACCAGTCAGGGGAAGCCTTTAAATACAATTTCCAGCTCAGGAGAGGGAGACAACACCCCTGCTAGTGCAGAATGCAAAAATACAAAGAAAAAGCACAAAAATTGAGGTTGGTTTGCGTTGGTATACATGCAGCACATAAACGCATGTTCACATTGGCCATAAAGCATATAAAACATACAAGAGATAAAATGAACAAAAACCCTGTTATAACTAAATAAGTAAAAAGCAAAAGTGCATGTAAATAATAGAGTTCTTAGTAATACTGTTTTTGATCAAAAATACCATAAAAGCCATCCCACCATCGACAAGATGATGCTGACCTACACTGTCTAATATTAAAAACCTTACCATGCGTCAAAGTTGACCTCAGTGTGTGTTAGGGTTTGCGGCTCGCACTAAATATAAATTATAAGAAAGGGAGATCGCAACTCGGAATCCACCATGGAGTGATGGAGAAACCACAGCTATTGAACAATGGTGGAGCAATGCTGTGTGCAAGCACCGTAGACACCGTAGTCACTCCGTGTGGACAGAGTGCAAAGTACCTGCTCGGATGCTCCACAGAGAGGTACAAGAGCACTCGGAGCTATACCTGTTATACGTCACAGGAGTACAGCAAATAAAGACACTAGTTGGGGTCCTTATAGCTATCCCTCAGGGAAATCTAGGCTGGTGGTTGTGGTTACTCCGACACTCTGCTGTGCTAATGTCACATGCGACTTAGGACACCTGGAGTGAGATGCTAAGCCAAGCGGGAGTTCCCACCCTACACTGCCTGCCTAGACACACAATCGCTATGTTAGAAGTGGCATACATGCACATAGAATGGTAACGTAGCAACAGACACACATATAGCTTAAAGGAACTTAGCGTGCCGACGTGAGCCCCAAAGACCCTTTTATATGCTCTGCTTAAGTCCAGTCAGACAGGACCTTGCTCATGGACCAATCTGGAACTGCCACATCACCTGAGCAGCTGACAACTGACCACCAATGAGAGGTTGCCACCTCACGAGCATGTCCAGTAGAGTGATTTCTAGACTTAGCCTCGGGAGAGTCTGTTGCTGCTGCTTATTGCTGGTTACTAGAGTTGAGCGACTTTTGGTTTTTTAGGGTCGCGTTTCGTTTCGTGAAACCCGACTTTTCCAAAAGTCGGGTCGAGCAAGATCGTCCGATTATAGGGAAAAGTCGGGGTCGTCCCGAAACACGAAACCCAATGTAAGTCAATGGGGAATAAAAGTCGGCAGTGAGAGGAGGACAGGAAACACACCTACAGTGCCCATTTGAATGCCAAAAGCATCAATTCTTCTTACTTAAGCTTGTCAACCTTAATTAACTTCATAATATAAGTTACGCACTGAAAAATGGGGGTTATTTGGCTAAAGTTGTGGGGGGGGAGGGCTGGCTGCAGGTTTTCATGTGCCCTGGGCGAAAGAGCGCCCCTTTAACACATACCACAACTCATCATGCTCCGATACGGCAGATAAATAGCGGTATAGTACAATGAAAAATACCTCACTTTTTACATCTCATGACGAGGCCCATCTATTTCTCCATACAGAATCATTGGTCCCATATAATGTTTGAAACAGTATATGATGAGCTCCACATAATGCTACAGTATATGTTGGTTCCCATGGATGAAGCTCCACTGTCTTATGGGCCCAAATAATGCTCCAAACATAATGGGCCCCATTTCTAATGCTCTAGTGTATAATGGGCCCTGTAAATGCTGCTCCAGTGTCTGATGTCCACCTTTGGAATGTTCCAGTGTATGGTGGGCCCCATCTGTCATTCTCCAGAGTATAGTGCTCCCCAAAAATTGCTGTCCCAACATTGAAAACAATCAAATAAGTCTCCTCGCTAGGGAATCCCTGTACTTGTCTGGACAGGTGCTGTAGCTTGCTTAACAGCTCGCCAGCCGTTCTCACGCCCAGTATGGATTGCACGTGATTGCACAAAGGTTAGAAAGGGTACCGTATCCCTGGATAACATGTATGGATAGCGTACACATTCAAAATATATGTCTCAGGAGGCAGGCTCAGACGGTGTCAGGCCCAGTATGGATTGCACGTGATTGCACAAAGGTTAGAAAGGGTACCGTATCCCTGGATAACATGTATGGATAGCGTACACATTCAAAATATATGTCTCAGGAGGCAGGCTCAGACGGTGTCAGGCACAGTATGGATTGCACGTGATTGCACAAAGGTTAGAAAGGGTACCGTATCCCCGGGTAACATGTATGGATAGCGTACACATTCAAAATATATGTCTCAGGAGGCAGGCTCAGACGCTGTTAGGCCCAGTATGGATTGCACGTGATTGCACAAAGGTTAGAAAGGGTACCGTATCCCCGGATAACATGTATGGATAGCGTACACATTCAAAATATATGTCTCAGGAGGCAGGCTCAGACGGTGTTAGGCCCAGTATGGATTGCACGTGATTGCACAAAGGTTAGAAAGGGTACCGTATCCCCGGATAACATGTATGGATAGCGTACACATTCAAAATATATGTCTCAGGAGGCAGGCTCAGACGGTGTTAGGCCCAGTATGGATTGCACGTGATTGCACAAAGGTTAGAAAGGGTACCGTATCCCCGGATAACATGTATGGATAGCGTACACAATCAAAATATATGTCTCAGGAGGCAGGCTCAGACGGTGTTAGGCCCAGTATGGATTGCACGTGATTGCACAAAGGTTAGAAAGGGTACCGTATCCCCGGATAACATGTATGGATAGCGTACACATTCAAAATATATGTCTCAGGAGGCAGGCTCAGACGGTGTTAGGCCCAGTATGGATTGCACGTGATTGCACAAAGGTTAGAAAGGGTACCGTATCCCCGGATAACATGTATGGATAGCGTACACATTCAAAATATATGTCTCAGGAGGCAGGCTCAGACGGTGTTAGGCCCAGTATGGATTGCACGTGATTGCACAAAGGTTAGAAAGGGTACCGTATCCCCGGATAACATGTATGGATAGCGTACACATTCAAAATATATGTCTCAGGAGGCAGGCTCAGACGGTGTTAGGCCCAGTATGGATTGCACGTGATTGCACAAAGGTTAGAAAGGGTACCGTATCCCCGGATAACATGTATGGATAGCGTACACATTCAAAATATATGTCTCAGGAGGCAGGCTCAGACAGTGTCAGGCACAGTATGGATTTGACGGCCCAGATTACACAGCGGAGGAGCAGGGAGAGGTAAAGATTGCAAATGCTGGGGCCCTGCCCAAGCAAGGGGGGCCCACTCGTGGGCGTCGGTACTGGCACTGGGACTCTCATAGTACAGCGGTGTGTCTGACGGCGGGTGTGCACCACCACCGTCAGAGACACTTGATTGCAATATGAGGGACTCTGTGCCAGTGCCCGCGCCCAAGAGTCGGCCTACCCACCTGTCCAGGGCAACGGCACTCGCACGGTGTCGTGCGCTAGGTGGTGACCCCGGCCATGGGGGGGAGGCAGCACAGTTAGGGAGTTTTAGAAAGTGGCATATGTTGATGTTGGACATTCAGCTGATGCAAAAGGCGAAATAGGTGAAGTACCAGGAAGAGGTGGACCAAAGCAAGCCATTTTTCTGTCACCCTATGTGTCATCAGGGGAAGGTGGGACAAAATCCTTGGAAACCCATGCGTGGTTCATTTTAATGAAGGTTAGATCATCCACATTTTGGGTTGACAGACGGGTCCTTTTTTCTGTCAGGATTGATCCAGCTGCACTGAAGACTCTTTCCGATAGCACACTTGCAGCTGGGCAAGCGAGCTCCTGTAAGGCATATTGGGCCAATTCAGGCCAGGTGTCCAGTTTAGCGGCCCAATAGTCAAAGGGGAATGACCTGTGTGGGAGAACATCGATATGGGAGGAAAAGTAGTTTGTAACCATAGTTGACAACTGCTGTCTCCTGTCACTTTCCATCGATGCAGTATTACCAGTTGTGTGAGCGGTATTTGAAAAATCAGTCCACAACATTGTCATGAAACCCCTGTCTCCAACGCCACTTCTGCTGTGTGCACCACGAACACCTCTGCCAAGCTGCCCCCAGCCCGTACGGCTCGTGTGAGAACCATCACCGCTGCTGTGTGCTGGGAATGCCTCAAGCAACCGATTTACCAGAGTTGCTTGTTTATTAGCCAATATTAGGTCAAGGTTCTCCTGTGGCATGATGTTTTGTAATTTGCCTTTATAGCGTGGATCCAGGATGCTGGCCAACCAGTAGTCGTCATCGTTCATCATTTTGGCAATGCGGGGGTCCGTTTTTAGGATCTGCAAGGCATAATCTGACATGTGGGCCAATGTTCCCGGTGTCAATGATGCACTGCGAGTGCTGGGTGGAGGAGCACTTTCTGGCAAATCCACATCCCTCCAGTCACGCACAAACCCTGCACCAGACCTTGCCACGCCAACATTTTCACTTGCCCCACGAGATGCATCCTCCTCCCCTAAGTAATCATCCCCATCATCCTCCTCCTCCTCCTCTTCTTCCTCCACCTCGTCCAGGAGAGGTCCCTGAGCAGACAATGGCTGAATGTCATCAAGGATTCCCTCCTCCTCTTCCTCCTCATCAACA
This sequence comes from Dendrobates tinctorius, assembly GCF_039654945.1. NCBI lineage: Eukaryota > Metazoa > Chordata > Amphibia > Anura > Dendrobatidae > Dendrobates > Dendrobates tinctorius. The sequence continues at coordinate 16,375,219 of NW_027361910.1, read as the reverse complement.
TTGGCTGCAGACGCCTGCTCCTTAAGGTGCGTCAAAGTTTGCATGAGCAGACGCATAAGTGGGATGCTCATGCTTAGGATGGTGTCGTCTGCGCTTACCAGCCGTGTGCATTCCTCAAAACACTGAAGGACTTTACAAAGGTCTTTCAGCTTCGACCACTGCACGCCTGTCAACTCCATGTCTGCTCTCAAAGTGCCTGGCCATGTATCCTCCCACAAATGCATTATGGCCTGCCTCTGCTCGCACAGCCGCTCCACCATGTGCAGGGTGGAGTTCCACCTTGTTGCAATGTCGATAATGAGGCGGTGGTTGGGAAGGTGGAGCAATCGCTGCAGCTTCTGCATACGAACGGAGTGTACAGGCGACCGGCGGATGTGCGCGCACAGTCTTCGCACCTTCTGGAGCAGGGCTGTTAACTCCGGATAATTTTTGAGGAAGCACTGCACCACCAGGTTCAAGGTGTGAGCCAAGCAAGGTATGTGGCTGAGTTTTGAAAGGGCTATGGCTGCCACAAAATTACGCCCGTTATCACTAACTACCTTGCCTGCCTCAAGATGTACACTGCCCAGCCATGACTCAGTTTGTCGCTTCAAGTACTCGGCCAGCACCTCGGCGGTGTGTCTGTCGCCCAAACACATCATCTGCAACACAGCCTGCTGACGCTTTCCACTAGCTGCTCGATAGGGGGACACATCGTGTGCAACAGTGGCAGCTGCAGATGGAGTGCTCGTACGACTGCGCTCTGTGGACGAGCTTTCGCATCTGGAGGAGGAGGAGGGTCGAACGCCTACAGCCAACTGTTTCCTATACCGTGGGCTAGGCAGCACTGTCCCACCACCGCTGTCCCCTGTGGACCCTGCATCCACCACATTAACCCAGTGCGCAATGATGGACACGTAACGGCCCTGGCCATGCCGACTGGACCATGCATCAGTTGTGAGGTGCACCTTTCCGCTCACTGACTGCTTGAGTGCATGGACAATGCGGTCTTTCACATGATGGTGGAGGGCTGGGATGGCTTTGCGAGAGAAGAAGTGGCGACTGGGTAGGTCATAGCGTGGTACTGCATAGGCCATGAGTTCGCGGAAAGCTGTGCTTTCCACCAACCGAAAGGGTATCATCTCAAACGAGATTAGTTTGGCAATGTGGGCGTTCAAACCCAGTGTACGCGGATGAGAGACTGAGTACTTTATTGACCTACTCATAGTGTCTGGGAGGGTGAGCTGGACTTGAGAGCTGCATATGGTGGAAGTAGCGGTGGACAGGGCGGACTGACAGAGGGTTGATGATGGTGATGGAGTTGGTGTTCTTTCTGATGGCCTAGAATCAGTCTTTCGTTGATATAACAGTGGGATTCCCTGACTGCTGTGGCCTTGCAACGACACCTCAACATTTGCTGCTGTGCTAACCGGTGGGCTTACAGTGGGGGAAACAATGTAGTGTTGCTGACTACCTTCATTGTGATCAGTTGCACATGTGGCACTTGAGGTTTGGTGTTGTGTCCACGCTTGCAAGTGCATGCTGGTTAAATGTCAAAGCATGCAACTGGTATTCAAATTTTTCAGATTTTTCCCTCGGCTAAAGGTCTTTGCGCACTTCTTACAGATAACCTTGGCCTGATCATGAGGATTTTGTTCAAAAAAGTGCCACACTGCACTCTTCCTACTTTGGCAGACATTTTGCGGCCTAGCACGCTGTGATCTTTTGACCCTCTGGACAAGCTGTCCAGCAACTCTTTTGATGTTTGGAACCTGTCTTTGGAGTGCTCCGGGCCTGCCAGATAACAGCTGTTGCGATGTCGATGTCTGCTGTGGATGCTCCTCATCTGAGCTATTGGAAGCAGCACCCTCTTCCCCCAATGGATGCCAATCTGGGTCAACAACTGGGTCATCCATCACCTCCTCTTCTATGTCATGTGCACCTTTCTCTGTGTCACCGTGTATGGTGGTATAGTGTGCAGGAAGGGGCACCTGAGTCTCATCAGGGTCAAAATCTGGCTCTGTACACTGCGAGGACAATGTAGTGCTCTGAGTGAATGTACCAGCAGAATCATCCATCAGCGGCTGTGCATCAGTGCACTCCATGTCAGATTCATCTTGGCCTGGGTAATTCACCATTTGACTTGATAATCCAGGCATGGTATGTGAAAACAGCTCCATGGAGTAATCAGTAGTATGGCCTGCGTCATCCTTCAATCTTGGTTGGGGTGAAGGACACAAGGAAAGGTGTGGTTCATGAACATGAGCCTCCAATGACGACTCAGTGCTTTTACTTTTTACAACTGAAGAAGAGGAGGCGATAGAGCTGGAGGCTGAGTCAGCAATGTAAGACAAAACTTTTTCCTGATGCTCTGCCTTTAAAAGCGGTTTGCCAACTCCTAGAAAACTAAGCGTTCGAGGCCTTATGTAGACAGACGATGACGCAGGGTCAGCACCTCCTGCATTCGGTCCTATTTTGCTCTTGCCACTACCATCAGATCCACCACCAACACCATCATTACCAGCTGCCAACCCCCGCCCAATTCCACGGCCTCTTCCACCAGCCTTCCTCATTTTTGGTAGAAATGTAGACAAAATCCAACAAACTAAATAGTAATGTAAAACAAGGTACAAGGTGTCTATAGGACAGGGGAGATTTAGAATTTCTGCACACACTTGTGGACAGTGGACACTTTTGGATTGTGTGAGGCCCACTGATATCTGAGCACTATGTGACACGCTCGATGGCACAGCTGCCTGTGACCAAAGTGACGAGAGGATAATGGAGATTTTGAATCTCTGCGCACACTTTTGGACACTGGACACTTGTGGATTGTGTGAGGCCCACTGATATCTGAGCGCTATGTGACACGCTCGATGGCACAGCTGCCTGTGACCAAAGTGACGAGAGGATAATGGAGATTTTGAATCTCTGCGCACACTTTTGGACACTGGACACTTGTGGATTGTGTGAGGCCCACTGATATCTGAGCGCTATGTGACACGCTCGATGGCACAGCTGCCTGTGACCAAAGTGATGAGAGGATAATGGAGATTTTGAATCTCTGCGCACACTTTTGGACACTGGACACTTGTGGATTGTGTGAGGCCCACTGATATCTGAGCGCTATGTGACACGCTCGATGGCACAGCTGCCTGTGACCAAAGTGACGAGAGGATAATGGAGATTTTGAATCTCTGCGCACACTTTTGGACACTGGACACTTGTGGATTGTGTGAGGCCCACTGATATCTGAGCGCTATGTGACACGCTCGATGGCACAGCTGCCTGTGACCAAAGTGACGAGAGGATAATGAAGATTTTGAATCTCTGCACACACTTTTGGACACTGGACACTTGTGGATTGTGTGAGGCCCACTGATATCTGAGCGCTATGTGACACGCTCGATGGCACAGCTGTGACAAAAGTGATTAGAGGATAAGGGAGATTGGATTGCTTTTAAAAAAGCAGTTTGCGGAGCAGTGGGTAAACAGCAATGCCAGCGTGTCAGGAAGCCTTAAAAGGCAGCCCAACAACCAACACCACTGATACACGACTATATAGCCTCCCCTTGCACTGCACACACAGTGACTTTTGTGTTGTGCAGGCCAAATCGCTAGCAGCAGAAGCAGTTTTTTTGTCTTCTTCCCTGCCTAACGCTCTCCCTACAGAATCAGCAGCAACCTCTCCCTATACTAAGATCGGCAGAAGTAAGATGGCGGTCGGCGTGCACGCCCTTTTATACCCCCTGTGACGCCCACCAAAGCAAGCCAATCACTTGCATGCCCTTCTGAAAGATGGTGGTGACCCGTGCCTAGGTCATCACGTTGCCCACAGTGTCCGTGGATCCTGATTGGCTGAAAAAGAGCGCAAAACAAACTTTTGAAACCCGACTTTGGCGCGTAAGTTGCCGACCTCGTGGCCGACCTCATCCTAGGGTCGGGTTTCGTTTCATGAAACCCGACTTTGCCAAAAGTCGGCGACTTTTGAATTTTTTCGACCCGTTTCGCTCAACTCTACTGGTTACCATAGCTTTGGCTGGTTGGCCAGCAGTTACCAAGCAAACCGCATGGGTCTGAGCAAGACGCTGAGACTGAGGTCTTTGCTGCGCAACCTCCACTGCGGCAGGAGCAGAATGGGAGACCGCAGAGGCAGACAAGACTTGGGATCTACCCTGTGCAGTGGGAGAATCCCGGCACCTAACATTACCCCCGGCGACGTTCATCATGCTCAAAAGCTGCAATAAGCTGGGGGGCACGAATGTGCTCAATCAGCTCCCAGATCCTATCCTATGACCCTTCCAGTCCTCCAAAAAGAATTTTTCCCACGCACCATCTTGGACCCGACAATGGCATTGACCTCAAAAATGTCTGAGGATGTATCTGAGCTCATGGCAGGAGTCCCGGACAACCGGGTTATATATATGGGTTTCAACAGAGAGACATGGAAGGTGTCGGCGATGTTCAGATGTGGAGGAAGGCTGAGACGATATACCACAGTATTCACCTGTTCCAGAACGATGAAAGGACCTAGATAGAAGGGAGAAAATTTAGTGGACTCTACATGCAGCCTGATGTTACGAGCAGAGAGCCAAAGGTATGTGATGAGAGTCTGGTTGGCCCTCTCCATTAGTCCATTTCTCTAGGGGTGATATGCCAAAGAGAGATTGAGCTCTATACTAAGCAGGTAACAAAGCTCCCTCCAGAACCTAGACACGAATTAGGGACCCTGATCGCTGACAATATTTTCAGGCATCCCATGAAGGCGGAAGATGTGATTTACGAACAGTACCGACAAGACCTTTGCCGAAGGCACTCGTGGAAGAGGGACCAAAAGTATCATTTTGGTCGGTGACCACTCAAATAATCCTGTTGTTGCGAGATTTGGGCAACACCACAATAAAATCCATCCCAACCATTTCCCAGGGCCTATCCACATCCAGCAAGAGATGTAACAAGCCCACGGGTCTTAGCTGGGAAGACCAATTCCTGGCACATGAAATGCAAGCCTGAAAGTAATCCCTTGTGTCCCGCGCCATCCGAGGCCACCACAAGGTTCTCATCAGCAGCTCAGTGGTCCTCTTGGTGCCAAAATGCCCTCAGGAATGACAAATAAAGATATTGTCTCCTGATGTTTTGAAGATATTGCAAGGGAAAGAGGAATGGTCTGATGTGTGATCTGAGAGGATAGCGTGGAGCCATTTACCACCCAGATGGTGATCGGCTTGGTAAGCATTACTAAAGGTATTGCATGCTGTTGAGTGAAGGCAGAAGACGTGGTTACCCTCAGCCCTGGAATCCACGCAAACCTCAGTAGTGTGGGAGGTCGAGCCATAAGACAGTGATTCCCTGAAAGTTAGTTTGGAACACATCTCTGCCGTGACAAGTAAGCCATCTCCGATAGCCACTTGACGTGATTTCCCTGCCACTGGGGACACTTGTTGGCGTAATGTCCTGCCTGTCCTTTTGTCTGCCCTTATTCACACACTGAGGTCAACTTTGACACATGGTAAGTTTTTTAATATTAGACGGTGTAGGACAGCCCCAACCAGAGTCACCTTGTCGACGGTGGGACGGCTTTTATTCTGTTTGATCAAAAACAGTATTACTAAGAACTGTATTATTTAAATGCACATTTGCTTTTTAATTATTTAGTTACAGCAGGGTTTTTTGTTCATTTTGTCTCTTGAAGGTTTTGTATGCTTTATTGCCATTGTGAATATGTGTTTATGTGCTGCATTTATACCAACTCAAACCAAGCTCAATTTTTGTGTTTTTTCACTTATAAAGACTGCAATACTCATGCGCGTGTAGCGGCACAACTTCTAAAGATGGAAAAGAAATGAGGAGGAGATAAATCCTGCTTCATGGAGTTAAAACCATACATTTTATTCAATCATTTTAACACCAGATGTCAGGCCGGGCATGTCGGTACCTTACGGAAACAGTGCCTATATGTGAATAGCACCCTGAAACAGCAGAGCTGAGACAGCAGTCATGTGCCTTAGAGAAGCAGAGCTATATGGGTGGAAAGCATCTTGGAACAGTAGACCTTGGTTTTAGCAGAGCCAGAAGTGCAGACAACATTGAGGAATAGCAGAGCTGAGATGGCAGTCAGACATCTGGCAGAGCTAAATGCATATACACTTTGGAACAGCAGAGACAACAGCCAGTGACCAGGTTACAGCAGATATGGTGTGGAAGGCACCTCTTTGAACAGAAGTGCAGAACTGACAGTAATACACTTCACTTCGATGTAATGTCTTACTATGTCTAGTAAGGAGTATTTGTCTGGACACACACTACATACAGTAGAAGCAACAGGGCGCAGCTATAGCAGAGCTTCATTAGTTAGGTGACTACTGTAATTTCTGGGATGACCATGGTAGAAACATGCACACAGCTGAATATTCAGGCAGTGATTGCAGCCTGACCAGGCCTTAAGAGGCTTTAATTAGGGGGATAGTGTTAGAAATGCTAACTGGCTTACTACAATAATATGAAGCACACAAAAGCAGATGGAGCCAGCAAAGAGAACATATGTGGACTGATGCTGGAGCCAGGACAGGTAGCAAGTTGCAGGAATAGCTTATAGAATTTGTTGACCAATTTTGTTTGTGGCTGTAAAAGATTTCTATTTTATCCTAGCATGGACACAGCTCATTAGTATGTCATTACTACATTTCACAGTGTTGTAAATGTAAGGGATTTCCTTATCATTTGTTAATTATAAAAAGATTTCACTAGAATTGCATGGAATGATAAATAGGAGAGAGTAGAGATAGCATAGAATTACTGGTATTCTTTTTTTATGTACAGTAACCTTTGGCCTATAGTATTAACCCCTTTACCCCAAGGGTGGTTTGCACGTTAATGACCAGGCCAATTTTTACAATTCTGACCACTGTCCCTTTATGAGGTAACAACTCTGGAAAGCTTCCATGGATCCCACTGATTCTGACAATGTTTTCTCGTGGCATATTGTACTTCATGTTAGTGGTAACATTTCATTCATATAACTTTCGTTTATTTGTGAAAAAAACGGAAAAAAAAAAGTTCGCAATTTTCCAACTTTGAATTTTTATGCCCTTAAATCACAGAGATATGGCACACAAAAAACTTAATAAATAACATTTCCCACATGTTTACTTTACATCAGCACAATTTTGGAGCAATTTTTTTTTCTTTAGGAAGTTATAAGGGTTAAAGTTGACCAGCGATTTCTCATTTTTACAACACATTTTTTTTAGGGACCACATCACATTTGAAGTCACTTTGAGGGGTCTATATGATAGAAAATACCCAAAAGTGACACCATTCTAAAAACTGCACTGCTCAAAGTGCTCAAAACACATTCAAGAAGTTTATTAACCCTTCAGGTGCCTCACAGGAATTTTTTGAATGTTTAAAAAAAAATGAACATTTAACTTTTCTTCACAAAAATATAACTTCAGGTCCAATTTTTTTTTTATTTTACTAAGGGTAACAGGAGAAATTGGACTGCAAAAGTTATTGTGCAATTTGTCCTGAGTACGCTGATACCTGATATGTGGGGAGAACCACTGTTTCAGCGCATGGCAAAGCTCAGAAGGGAATGAGCACCATTTGACTTTTTCGACACAAAATTAGCTGGAATTCAGATTGAACGCCATGTCACATTTGGAAAGCCCCTGATGTGCCTAAACAGTGGAAACCCCCCCATAAATGACACCATTTTGGAAACTAGACCCCACAAGGAACTTATCTAGGTGTGTGGTGAGAACTTTGAACCCCCATGGGCTTCACAGAAGTTTATAATGCCCTAAAATTAAAAAATCATATTTTTTCCACAAAAATGATCTTTTCACCCCCAATTTTTATTTTCCCAAGGGTAACAAGATGCCAAAAGTTATTGCGCAATTTGCCCTGAGTGAGCTGATGCCCCATATGTGGGGGTAAACCACTATTTAGGCGCATGGCAGAGCTTGGAAGGGAAGGAGCACCGTTTGACTTTTTCAACGTAGAATTGGCCGGAATTTAGATCAGATGCCATGTTGTGTTTAGAAAGCCCCGATGTGCTTAAACAGTGGAAACTCCCAAATTCAAACTCCAACCCTAACCCCAACACACCCCTAACCCTAATCTCAGCCCTAACCCTAGCCCTAACCCTAACCCTAGCCCTAACCCTAACCCTAATCCTAGACCTAATGGGAAAATGGAAATAAATACATTTATTTAATTCTATTATTTCTCCCTAACTAAGGGGGTGATAAAGGGGGTTTGATTTACTATTTATAGCGGGTTTTTATGTTTGGCAGCTGTCACACACTATAAGACGCTTTTTATTGTAAAAATATTTTCTGCATCACCATATTTTGTATTTTGAGAGCTATAATTTTTCTGTATTTTGACCCACAGAGGCATGTGAGGTCTTATTTTTTGCAGGACGAGATGACATTTTTACTGGTACCATTTTCAGGCATGTGACATTTTTGATAGCTTTTTATTACGATTTTTGGGATGCAGAATGAACAAAAACCAGCATTTCATGAATTTCTTTTGGGGGGGCGTTTACACCGTTCCGCGTCTGGTAAAATGAATAAAGCGGCTTTATTCTTCAGGTCAGTACGATTACAGCGATACCTTATTTATATCATTTTTTTATGTTTTGGTGCTTTTATACAACTAAAACAATTTTATATAAAAAATAATTATTTTTTCATCGCTTTATTCTGCGAGCTACAACTTTTTTATTTTTTTGATCATGACGCTATATGGCAGCTCGTTTTTGTGGGACAAGATGACATTTTCAGCAGTACCATGGTTATTTACATCGGTCTTTTTGATCACGTGTTACTGCACTTTTTGCTCAGTGGTATGATGATAAAGCATTGTTTCTTGCTTTGTTTTTTATTTTTTTAATGGGTTCACTAAAGGGGTTAACTAAAGGGACAGTTTTATAGGGCGTGTCATTATGGATGCGGTGATACTAAATATGTGTACTTTTATTGTTTTTTATTTACAAAAAAATAATTTATTGGGGATATTTTTTTTTTAATTTATTTAGGAATTTATCAGGGTTGCCCAATACTGAAACTCTCTCCAAACTGTTTAATATTCATGTGGTACAATTGCATGGGATTCCTCTAAACATTCTATCTGATAGGGGTGTACAATTTGTCTCTAAATTTTGGAGGGTTTTCTGCAGAAAACTGAGAATTGATTTGTCCTTTTTCTCTGCTCATCACCCTGAGACTAATGGTCAGACAGAGAGGACAAATCAGTCTTTGGAGCAAATTTTAAGATGTTTTGTCACCCAGCAGCAGGAGAATTGGTCATCATTTCTTCTGCTGGCTGAGTTTGCCTATAACAAGCGTGTTAATCAGTCCACCGGGACCTCGCCATTTTTCTGTAATTACGGGTTTCATCCTCATTTTGGGGAGTTTTCCAGGATATGTTCTGGGTGTCCTGGGGTGGATGTCACCACTCAAGAGCTGGGGGATGTTTGGAGTAAGGTTAAAAAAGAACATTGGGGTGGCTCAGCATCGGCAGAAGCGGAAGGCCAATAGGAGGTGCTCATCAGGGGCTGCCTTCAAAATTGGAGATATTTCCTTTAAGAATATAAAGTTGAAGGTGCCTTCGCTAAAGTTGGGTACAAGATACATTGGTCCATATGAGATTTTGGAGGTGGTCAATCCAGTTGCCTTATGGTTAAAGCTCCTTCGGGCACTCCATGTTTCTAATGTGTTTCAAAAGTCATTGTTGAAGGAATTTATTCCCCCTCTTCAGTCTTCTTCGTTCCCTCCTCCTCTGGTGAGGAAAGCTTAGAATATGAGGTACAAAGGGTCATTGATTCCCAAAAGGTCTGGAATTCCCTTCAATACCTGGTACATTGGAATGGGTATGGACCTGAGGAACGACTCTGGGTTGCAGCTCATTCTGTAAGGGCTGATCGGTTGGTCCAGACCTTTCATCAGGTTTCCTGGGAAACCTGGGGGTCCGGTGGTCCCCTTTGAAGAGGGGGGTACTGTCACGATTTCCACTCTGCTTCTGTCTTTTTGTTACTTTGTGTCAGGGCTGTCAGACTGTGCAGCAATCACCTGTGTTCATTTTCCTTAATCAGGCTTCTACTTAAGCATGCTAGTTCATCCCCTCAGTGTCAATCGTACACTTTCTGCTGTCTGTGTAACATTGATCCCTCTGTGCTCTGTGCCTGACCCAGCTTGTCTTGGTTCTCTTCTCGGACTCAGACCCTTTGCTTGTGACCTGACTTTGCTTGTGCCTTGCTCCCTGTAATCTGTTTTGTCTCTCTTGCTTTCCTGACCTAGGCTCGTGTATTGGATTTCATCTCTGACTTCCCTTTGTCGTACTGCGCCATTTCCTGGACCTGACCTCAGATTGTTTGACCTCCCTTTACTTACTATAAGTAGTATATACATTTACTATCGTGACTTGCGTCACAAGGGTCTACTTTCCAAAATGGGGACACTTGTGGTGAGTTTCCACTATTTAGGCACATTAGGGGCTCTCCAAATGAGACATGACGTCTACTAATGATTCCAGGAAATTGTACATTCAAAAAGTGAAATGACGCTCCTTCCTTTCTGAGCCCTGCTGCATGCCCAAACAGTAATTTTCTCCCTCCTATTGGGTATCGGTGTACTCAGGAGAAATTGCACCACAAATTTTATGGTGCAGCTTCTCCTGTTACCCTTATAAAAATGCTAAATGTGGGGTTAAATTAACATTTTTGTAAGTAAAATTTGATTTTTTTTTCATTTTTACGGCTTAACGTTATAAAATTTTGTGAAGCACCTGAGGATTCAATGTGCTCACTACACGTCTAGATAAGTTCCTTGAGAGGTCTAGTTTCCAAAATGGTGTCATTTGTGGTGGATTTTTACTGTTCAGGCATATCAGAGGCTCTCCAACCGCGATATGGTGTTCGCCAATTGTTCCAGCAAATTTTGTATCCAAAAGTCAAATGGTGCTCCTTCTCTTCCGAGCTCTGCAGTGCACCCAAACAGTATTTTTCTCCCTCATATGGGGTATCTTCATGCTCAGGAGAAATTACACAACAAATTTTTGCATCCACTTTTTCCTGTTAACCCTTGTCAAGATAAAAAAAATTGGATCTGAAGTAAATTTTTTGTGAAAAAAGTTTAAATGTTCTTTGTTTCACATTCCAAAAATTTGTGTGAAGCACCTGAAGAGTTAATAAACTTCTTGAATGTGGTTTGGAGTACCATGAGGGGTTAAGCTTTTAGAATGGTGTCACTTTTGGGTATCTTCTATCATATAGACCCCTCAAAGTGACTTCAAATGTGATGTTTCCCCCAAAAAATGGTTTTGTAAATTTTGTTGGAAAAATGAAAAATTGGTGGTCATCGTTTAGCCGTTATAACTTCCTAGCAAACAAAAAAATTTGGTTCCAAAATTGTGCTGATGTAAAGTAGACATGTGGGAAATGTTAAGTATTAACTATCCAAAATGATGTAATCACCGAGCTACAAAAGGGCTGCAAAACAAGATTACTAATAAGGTCACTTATTGTGCCACCATCCCAGTAGTGTTAAGCCGGGTGCTCAGAGAAGCCTGAAGCACTGCCAAGACTGTGGTGAGGAGAATGAAGGAGGGGTGTGGTATAACATGATTTCACCCGGGTGTGTCACAACAATGGGAGGCCGCTACCCCAGGTTCTAACAACCGGCACATATGTGTGCCGCAAGCTCTAACCCACGGTGCGACACACCGCTATATGACAGCACAAGTAAGTGTTACCAGAAACCATTACCTGAGGGATATATCACTTACCCTTAACACTACTGGGATGGTGGCACATTAAGTGACCTTATTAGTACTTTTGTTTTGTAGCCCATTTGTAGTGCAGTGATTACATCATTTTGGATAATTTGTACGCTACTCAGACAGGATTAGACACAGTGCCTGTCATATCACCAGCAGCTTCATCCCCTCCTGACATCTATGAGCGCCAATGTGTTCTTCTTTTCTATTTCCTCAGTTACTTATTAACTATTTTGTGTGACATATCTCTGTGATTTAAGGGCATGATAATTCTACGTAGGAAAATTTTCAAAATTTCACATTTCCATTTTCTTCTCAAATAAACTCAAGTCATACTGAAGAAATATTATGACTATCATTAAGTACAATATGTCATGAAAAAACAGGCTCAGATCTGCTGAAGCCTTCCATAGTTATTACTTCATAAAATTACAGTGGTATAAATTGTTAAATTTGGCCTGGTAATTAACGTGCAAACTAACTTCTGGAGTAAAGGGGTTAAAATTGCAAAAGCAAGTATATATATACATTGCCAGTATTGCATTACGGGCACGCTACACCATCTACACCATGGCCACTTCCATGAGGCCACTTCTATTTGATGCTCTCCTCATTTTTTTAAATGTTTTTTAGGCACAGTACTTAGACAGACATGGGTGCAGATTAGAAAAATTTGTTTTTACGCACAGTACTCAAACAAACACGAGTGCAGATAAAAAAAATAAAATTTAGGCACAGTGCTCCCACAGACACGGGTGCAGAAAAGAAACTTTTTTTATGCACAGTTTCAACAGACACAAGTGCACATTAGAAATATTTTTTTAGGCACACTACTCACACAGACATGGGTGCAGAGTAGAAAAATTTGTTTACACGCCCAATACTCCCACAGACACGGGTGCAGAGTAGTGTTGAGCATTCCGATACCGCAAGAATCGGGTATCGGCCGATATTAGCTGTATCGGAATTCCGATACTTAGTTCCGATACTTTTTTCATATCGAATACCGGAATCGGAAGTTCCCATAATGCTAGGAGCCCGCTCGATTTGATTCAGTCAATGGGGATCCTCAGAAGTGTGGGCACATCCTGTTAGGCATGTAGGCATGTTAACTACTGGCATGGCTGTGATTGGCTGCTGAAATGATGTCATGATGCACTATAAAAACCGCAGCAGCCGCCATTTCGGGTTCACTCTGCTGTGAATTCAGTTAGGGACAGGCTGCTGTTGAAGACTGTGAGGGACAGTTAGAAATAGCGATCATCAAACATATCTATTGCTCTACCCAGGCTACATAATCCACCACTGTAGCATTTTTGTAGCCCAGCAGCGCTGTTTTAGTAGCTGTCTGCAAGGGCTGTGTGAGTGCAGACCCACGCTGTGTAGTGTGTCCTGCAGGCACGTCTGCTTGTAGGCCGCCCAGCGTGTGTCTCTGCCTCATACACATTTTTCTTTTATTGCTGCTTTTTTTTCTCCTGTATAGTGTGCTTCCATACGTATCCATATACGTTGGTTGCAAACACTAAAGGAGTGGACAGCGGAGCCTTTCAGCAGCCTTTCAGTGCTATAGCCCATTTCTCTGCACTGTTTTTGGCTGTCTGATAGGTCTCTCTGTGTGTGAGTGCAGCTCACGTTGCAGCGTTTTCTACAGCCACCGCTGGTTGTAGTCCGCTCAGCGTGCGTCACTGCCTCATACATAGTCCTTTTTTTGCAGCAAATTTAGCCAGATTTTTGCTCCTATATTAGTGTGCTTCCATCCGCATCCATTGTCATTGGTTGGTTGCAAACACTATATAGGATTAGATAGAGGAGCCTTTTTGCTGGCTTGTGCCCTTCAGGGCCAGCCAGACTAGTATCACCCTATTTTTTGGAGCCTCATCAATTGCATTGTAGGTTAGCTTCCTGCATTGTAATCGCTCCAAAAAGTTTGTGATACTATAGCTTTCAAACTTTGATCACATCCTTTTCTTTTTCCCCCAAAAAGAAAAAAAGGAAATAAAGTTCACCAAACACTCCACTTTACAGTTGTGTAGGCCACATTAGATCATATTAAAGTGTAGTACACACACTCTTAGCTAAACTAGTGTTTCTTATACTGGTTAGCAGGTGTTCAGGAATAAGAACACTAAGCCACCCCTTTTTTACTTTTCTGCCTATCCTTATCAGTCTACCAAGATGAAGAAGGCAGGGAGTAAGGCACGTGGTCGTGGCCGTGGAGTTTCAGCAGGGAGAGGACGGGGGAATTCAGCAGGGAGAGGACGTGGGGATTCGGTGTCTGCTGCGGCCACCAGTGACCCGGCATCCCCCACTTTTACCAGGCAACAGTCCTTCATGCGCAGCTTTGTAGGACCTCGCTGTACCCCACTGCTGCGTGATGAACAAATTGAAGCCGTTGTCGGATGGATGGCAGCTAACTCATCCACTTCAATGACTTCCGCATCCTCCCAGGGCCAGAGCACTGAAGAGCAACCATCTGTCTCTTCATCACCTGCCAAATTGCCCAGGCAGTCTGAGAGCCCTGGACAGGAGCCATCTCAATCTTTACTTCTGTTCTCAGAATCTGTTGGCTTGGAAAGAGGTGGCCAGCCAAGCAGCATTCTAGAGCGTGAAGAAGAGGGAGTATGCAGTGATGCGCAACTGCTTTGTCCCTCTGAATCTGAAGAGGCGGGTGGGCCAGTGCCTATTGTCAGCACACCTCAGTGATCATCTGATGATGATGAGACTCAGTTGCCAATTTCTGGTGCGTACGGTGCTGGCGCGACACCCCAGGACCAGCCGGTGCTGGAAGAGGGGAGTGGAGATGATGAGGTCCTTGACCCATCATGGCGTCAGCCACAGGAAGGTGGTGGGAGCAGCTCTGAGGAAGAGATTCCCCGAACGGCCAAAAGAGGAGGGAGAGGGCGGGGGCAGACTTGGTTGCCTGTAGCCTCCACTTTGGCACCCGTGAGGAGCAATCCTCTTCCAAAACAGAAAACGGGCGCTCCCAGGACTTGCAGTGCATGGTCTTTTTTTGACACAGTTGCAGATGACATTTGCTTTGTCAAATGCAAGCTGTGTCATCAGAAAGTTAAACGAGGGAAAAATGTGAGCAACCTCAATACCACAAATATGTGGAAACATGTGCGTACCAAGCACGAGGTGGAGTTACACAGACAAACTGAAGATGTAGGCCAACCTTCAGCAGCACCTACCACTTCTTCAGCTCGTGTTGGGGCCTCTTCCTCCAGCTCACACACAGCTGGTTCGGCTTCCTCACTGGAACGCCATGGAAGAACCACTGCCACTGTTGTCCAGAGACGCAGTGAAATTCCACCCACTGAACCACGTTCTCAGTCATCAGCACACTCCCAGGCCACTCACCAGCAATCGGTAGCACAGTCATGGGAGAAAAAGCGGCCATACTCGGCAAACCATCCCCGAGCACTGGCTATGAATGCCGGCATTGCCAAACTACTGGCCCTTGAGATGCTGTCATTCAGGCTGGTGGAGACTGACACCTTCCGGAACTTGATGTCATTGGCAGTTCCACAATACAATGTGCCCAGCCGCTTTTATTTCAGCAGGCAAGCCGTCCCTGCCCTGCAAAAGCATGTGGAGGTAAAAATTAAAAATGCGCTACTAAACGCCGTCAGTAGCAAGGTCCTCCTGACCATCGATGCGTGGACCAGTAGCCATGGACAGGGATGATACCTTTCCCTCACTGCCCATTGGGTCAATGTTGTGGAGCCGGGTACAGATCTGGAGAGTGGCTCTGTACGTATTCTGCCAACTCCAAGGATTGCAGGAATGCATTCTGTACATATTGAGTCCTCCTCCTACTCTAGTTCCTCGGAATCAGCACTGCATGAGCCTGTTAGGCCAGATATGAGCACAGGTGTGGTCAAATATCAACAGGCCGTCCTTAAATTAATTTCTTTGGGGAATCGGAGCCACACAGCACAGGAGCTCTGGAATGCCATCAAGCAGGAGAGCGATGTGTGGTTTGTGCCAGCGAATCTCCAGCCAGGTTTGGTAGTGAGTGACAATGGCTGAAATCTAGTGGCAGCTCTGGGCCTAGGCAACATCACTCACATACCATGTCTGGCACACATGCTCAATTTGGTCGTGCAGAGCTTTCTGAGGGACTATCTGGATCTTGATGCACTGCTGCACAAGGTTCGCCTAGAGTGTGCTCACTTGCGGCGTTCCAGCATGGCAAGATCGCGCATTGCATCTCTGCAACGCCGATTCCGCCTGCCAGAATATCGCATCATATGTGACCTCCCCACCAGGTGGAATTCAATGTTACATATGTTGGAGCGGTTGTGTGAGCAGCAGGCAGCAGTAATGGAGTACCAGCTGCATCAGGCGCAAACAAGTCGCACTGTGCGCCGGACACACTTCACCACCACTAAGTGGGCCACTATGAGGGACATCTGCCAAATTTTGCGTGCCTTCGATGACTCCACGCGGATGGCCAGTGCAGATGATGCACTAGTCAACATGACTGTCCCCCTTATCTGTCTGCTTCAAAAAACCTTACAAGCACTAAGTGAGGAGGTTTTTGAAGAGGTCGAGGATGAGGAGTCAGAAATGCCATCTGCTTCTGGCAAGTCTGCGCAACGTGCCTCCACACAAAGGCCCAGGCAGGGGACACTTAGTGAGGAGGATGACGAGGAGTCAATGGAGGAGGAGGAACACATCTCTCCAGAGGAGGGAGGTACACAAGGCTCTAGTAGTCAGAGTGTACAGCGAGGGTGGGGTGATGCTGAGCAGGCTGAGATGCTGCCTCAAGCTGGGGACTGCGTTTCCGGTCCAGTTGGCAGTCTGCAGCACATGGTTGATTTCATGCTGCAGTGCTCGTCAAATGACCGCTGCATCGCCAACATTCTCCACACGGCTGATTATTGGGTGTACACCCTCCTAGATCCTCGCTACCGGGACAACTTACAAAGCCTCATACCACAGTTGAACCGGGAGAGAAAAATGCGGGAGTACCAAGAAACACTTGTGCAGGCCATCATGTTCTCCATTCCCCCGCAAGTGTTGCTGGTAGTGCTTTTCAAAGCAGCCATTTGGGTAGAGGCAGTGGAGGAAGATCTGCACAAAGAGGTAGCAGAGGCAGTGCCGCAGGACAAGGCAAGGCCAGTATGGCCCAAATGTGGAAAAGTTTTGTGGGACCGCCACAAACGGCTACACCATCACAGACGGCTCCAGTCAGCAGGAGGTAACGTTTCCGTCAGATGGTGACAGACTACTTGTCTTGCCCTGTTAGTGTACTCCCAGACGGCTCTGCCCCGTTCAAGTATTGGGTCTCTAAGCTGGATACATGGCCAGAGCTTAGCCAGTATGCATTGGCGGTGCTGGCTTGCCCTGCTGCCAGTGTATTATCAGAACGTGTCTTTAGTGCTGCAGGTGGTGTGGTAACAGACCGTCGCACGCGACTATCCGCCGATAATGTTGACCGGCTTTCTTTTCTGAAAATGAACAAGGCCTGGATCTCACCTGAATTTGCCAGTCCTCTTCCAGAATAAATAATTGGCTGGCAACAGGATCCAGGTCTCCTGTTGTGTTCATGTTTCTATGACCTGAACTTTATTTCCTGGGCTACAGCAACGCCCGTTGTTGCTCAGTAGTGCTGTCCACACAGACAAAACACTCACTCATGTGTAAGTGGGGTTCGGTAACGTCAGCTGATCCCCTGCTGTGTGTATGGCAAAGTGTCCTGCTCCCTCCACAGTCAAACAACCTCAGATTTACACCTGGCTCCAAGTAGGCCTCGGCCTACTACCTGATTTTCCCTGGGCTCCGACACCGCCAGTTGTTGCTTAGAAGTGCTGTCCGCACAGACAAAACACTCACTCATGTGTAAGTGGGGTTCGGTAACGTCAGCTGATCCCCTGCTGTGTGTACGGCAATCTCTCCTGCTGCCTACAACTTCTGACTACCTCTGATTAAATATGTTCTCTGATTTGCCCTCTGTCTCCACTCTGTTTTGAGTATTTCCTCCGGCCTACAACACCGCCTGTTTCTGCTCTCAAGTGCCGTCTGCACAATCCACACTTGTTCCTGTGTTACCTGGGTCCTGTAACATCTGCTCATCTCCAGAGGTGAGTCCGGCAATGTCTCCTGCTTTGTCTACATTCCCACTACTTGTAGTGGAAAAGTGGACAGAGCAGGAGACATTGCCTGACTCACCTCTAGGGAGAAGCTGCTGTTACAGAACCCCAGTAACACAGGAACAAGTGTGGGTTGTGCAGACGGCATTTCAGAGCAGCAACTGGCGTGTGTTGTGAGTTCATTTTCCCCTTCATTACTGAGGCCCGAGGAACTCCCTCTTCTGGTAAAGAAAGGTAGTGAGCCTGATTGTCAGACACCTGAGGCTGATGATGATGACTGGCTGAGTGGAGTTACTGACTGGATATAAGGCTGCCGATGCCCTTCTGCCCTGCGGGTGATTTCTCTGTGGGATCCTTGGAGACCAGTCTGAATTCCTGCTCCTCTAAAGCTAAGTTTGCTGCTCGGCCTTTTGCTTTGGTGCTTTGACTTTGTTTTGCTTTGTTTTTCTGGATTTCCGCCATTCCCTTCTGGGGTGTGCTGAATTCATTTAGCTCTGTCTTCTGAAAATACCTGAGCGCTGATTTAGTTTTTGAAGCCTAGCTGCTTCAGGGCCTTTTTCATATCAGCTTGTTGGCTTATGTCTTTGATAGGGTTTTGGCAGATTGCAGACAGCAGCCTTCCTGTCCTTTCCTATCTAGGTAGTTTGGGGCCCCGTCTTTGCTCAGTCTATCTTTCTTTCTGTTTGGTATTTTCATCTTGCTTCACCGTCATTATATGTTGGGGGCCGCCTATTGCTTTGGGGTCTGCTCTGGGGCAGTTTAGATTTCCCCTTTCTTTCTTTAGGCCTATGTAATTCTCCGGCTGTGATCGAGGGGTCTAGGGCATCGTAGGAACCCCCCACGGCTACTGCTAGTTGTGTTGATAGGTTCAGGGGTCTGCAATCTGATAGTTGCCAACTTCTCTGGATTTCTGGACTTAGCTTGTATTTCTGCTTTTGCCTCCTACGGTGACTCATTCATAACAGAATCACCCACCATACCGCAGATCCTAGGGTACTCAATAGCAGGAAAGAATTGTAAAAAAAAAAAAAAGTGTGTATATTTTTTCCTCTATATCTCTGAGGCCGTAGGGGGAATTTTTTTTTCTCTCAATGGAGATAAAGCAATTGTCTGATCGTGTGGAGCAGCTCGCTGTGGAAGTGTGGGGAATTTCCATCTACCTTGCTCATAAACATGCTGCTGAACCAAAGATTTCTACACCTGATGTATTTTTTGGGGATCGGTCTAAATTTTTGAATTTCAAAAATAATTGTAAATTATTTTTTGCCTTGAAGCCTAACTCGTCAGGGAGCTCCGCGCAGCAGGTTAAAATTGTCATCTCTTTGCTGCGTGGCGATCCCCAGGATTGGGCGTTTTCTTTAAAACCAGATGATCCTATTCTGACTAATGTGAACGCATTCTTTCAAGCTTTGGGGTTGTTGTATGATGTACCTAATGCCATTGATCAGGCTGAAAAGACCCTGCTGGCATTGAGCCAGGGTCGTGATTCTGCAGAATTGTACTGTCAAAAATTCCGAAAGTGGGCAGTACTTACTACCTGGAATGATAATGCCTTGGCTGCTCTCTTTCGGAAGGGGTTGTCAGAAGCCGTAAAAGATACTATGGTGGGATTTCCTGTTCCCTCTGGTCTTGACGATTCTATGTCATTAGCCATTCAGGTTGATCGGCGTTTGCGTGAACGCAAAGCTGCACGAGAGGTGTTGCCACCTGTTGAACAAATGTCTGAACCTATGCAATGTGATAGAGTTTTTTCCAGAGAGCAGCGTCAGGAGTTCAGAAGGCGTAATAAGTTGTGTTTTTTCTGTGGAGATGCCTCGCATATTATTTCTGTCTGTCATAAACGAGAGAAACGCTTTGCACACACGTTTTCTGTTGGGGGTGTTCAACCTAAGTTTCTTCTGGCTATTACTCTGATCTGCTCCCTGTCCACATTTTCCGCCAAGGCTTTTGTGGATTCGGGGGCAGCCCTAAACCTAATGGACTTGGATTTAGATAAAACGTTGTGGATTTCCGATGACACCTCTGCAGACACCTATCCCTTTGAGGTGGATTGATGCTACTCCTTTGGCTAAAAATAAACCCCAGTTTTTTACCCAGGTGGTAATGCGGGTCGCCCCAGACCATCAAGAAAATTGCAGATTTTTGGTGTTACATAATCTGCATGATACTATTGTTCTGGGGTTTCCCTGGTTACAGATTCATAATCCAGTTTTGGATTGGAAATCTGTGTCTGTGGTGAGTTGGGGTTGTCGGTGTGCCGTTAGTGAGGCTCCGGTGTTTTCCACCTCTCCTCATGATGTTCCTGATTATTTGGCGGACTTTTATGATGTATTTTGTGAGAATGAGTCTGCGTCTCTGCCTCCTCATAGGAGTTATGACTGTGCAATTGAACTGAGCCCGGGGTGTAAATTTCCCAAGGGTCGGCTCTTCAATTTATCTGTACCCGAGCACGAGGCTATGCGATCCTATATTAAGGAGGCGTTGGAGAAGGGTCATATTAGACCATCCTCGTCACCCTTAGGTGCCGGTTTTTTTTTTGTAGCCAAAAAGGATGGATCATTAAGACCTTGTATTGATTATCGTGCCCTCAACAAAATTACTGTTAAATATCAGTATCCGTTACCCCTGATTTCTGATCTATTCTCCAGAGTTAAAGGTGCTTGCTGGTTTACCAAGCTTGACCTCAGGGGGGCGTATAATCTTATTTGCATTAAGCATGGGGATGAATGGAAGACGGCGTTTAATACTCCGGAGGGACATTTTGAGTACCTGGTGATGCCTTTTGGGCTCACTAATGCCCCTCCTGTCTTCCAGTGCTTCATGAACGATATTTTCCGAGATTTTGTCGATAAATTTTTGATTATCTATCTGGATGATATTTTGATCTTCTCCAAGGATTGGGATTCTCATGTGGAACATATTTGGACTGTGTTCCGGATCTTGAGGGAGAATTCCCTGTATGTCAAAGGATCTAAATGCCTTTTTGGAGTACAGAGGATTTCTTTTTTGGGATTTATTTTGTCCCCGTCAACTACTGAAATGGACCCGGCCAAGGTACAGGCCATTCACGATTGGGTTCAGCCCACTTCTTTGAAGGCCCTCCAGAAGTTTTTGGGTTTTGCTAATTTTTATCGGAAATTTATAGCAAAATTTTCTAGTATTGCCTAGCCATTGACTGATTTGACTAAGAAGGGTGCTGATGTGTTAAATTGGTCTCCGGAGGCTGTTTCTTCCTTTCAGGAGCTGAAGCGAAGATTCACCTCCGCCCCGGTTTTGCGGCAACCTGTTGTCTCACTTCCATTCCAGGTAGAGGTGGATGCTTCTGAGATTGGTGCAGGAGCTGTTTTGTCCCAAAAGGATCCTGTAACATCTAAAATGAATCCCTGTGGTTTCTTTTCCCGAAAGTTCTCTCCATCTGAACGTAACTATGATGTGGGGAATAGGGAACTGTTGGCCATGAAATGGGCATTTGAGGAGTGGAGACATTGGTTGGAGGGAGCTAAGCATCAAGTCGTGGTCATCACTGACCACAAGAATTTGATTTACCTAGAGTCGGCTAAGAGAGTCGGCTAAGCGCTTGAACCCTAGACAGGCTAGGTGGGCCTTGTTTTTTACTCTTTTTGATTTTGTGGTTTCTTTTCTTCCTGGAACAAAGAATGTCAAGGCAGACACCCTCTCTAGGAGCTTCTTTGCTGATTCTCCTGTGGTGACCAAGCCTGCTACCATCTTAGGCGAAGGGGTAGTTCTTTCTGCCATCTCGCCCGATTTGAGACGTGCTCTGGAAGAGTTCCAGGAGGACAAACCTGAGCGTTGTCCCAGTGGAAAGTTGTATGTTCCTGACCAGTGGAAGAAGAGAGTGATGTCTGAAGTTCATTGCTCTGCTTTGGCTGGTCATCCAGATATTTTTGGTACTAGAGATCTGGTGAGTCGGTTTTTTTGGTGGCCCTCCTTGTCTTGTGATGTCAGGAATTTTGTGCAGTCCTGTGGGACGTGCTCCCGGTCTAAATCGTGTTCTCGCTCTAGTGGGTTGTTGATGCCTTTGCCTGTCCCCAAGAGGCCATGGACCCATATTTCAATGGATTTCATCTCTGATATGCCTGTCTCTCAGAGGATGACTGTTATTTGGGTGATTTGTGATAGGTTCTCTAAGATGGTTCATCTTGTACCACTCCCTAAGTTGCCGTCTTCCTCTGAGTTGGTGCCCCTGTTTTTACAACAGGTGGTTCGTTTGCACAGGATTCCTGAGAACATTGTATCTGACAGAGGAGTCCAGTTTGTGTCTAGATTTTGGAGAACTTTCTGTTCCAGGCTGGGAATTCAGTTGTCCTTCTCCTCTGCTTTTCACCCTCAGACCAATGGGCAGACAGAGAGAACAAACCAGACCTTGGAGTCATATTTGAGATGTTTTATTTCTGCTGATCAGGATTATTGGGTTTCATTTTTGCCCTTGGCCGAATTTGCTTTAAATAATAGAGCTAGTTCTGCCACTTTGATGTCACCTTTTTTTTGTAACTTTGGGTTTCATCCTCGATTTTCTTCAGGGCAGGTGGAGCCCTCTGCCTGCCCAGGTGTTGACACTGTGGTGGAGAGAATGCACCAGATCCGGGACCAAGTGGTGGATAAGTTATCTCTCTCCCAGGAAAAGGCCCAGCGGTTTTCCAACCGACATAGGACCATTGGTCCCCAGTTTAAGGTTGGTGATATGGTGTGGTTATCATCAAAAAATATTGCTATGAAGGTGGCTTCTCCTAAGTTTAAGCCTAGATTTATTGGACCTTACAAGATTGTGGAGATTATTAATCCGGTCTCTTTTCGTTTGCCTCTTCCTGTCACATTTAAAATCCATAATGTGTTCCATAAATCTTTGTTGAAGAGGTTTGTTGAACCTGTTGTGCCGGGGGTGGCACCTCCAGACCCTGTATTGGTTGAAGGTAACATGGAATATGAGGTAGAGAAAGTACTGGATTCCCGTCTGGCTAGACAGAGACTCCAGTATTTGGTTAAGTGGAAGGGTTATGGTCAGGAGGATAATTCCTGGGTCTCTGCCTCTGATATTCATGCCAAAAGATTGGTGCGTGCCTTTCATCGGGCTCACCCTGATCGCCCTGGTGGCGTAGTTGAGGGTTCGGTGACCCCTCCTCAAGGGGGAGGTACTGTTGTGAGTTCATTTTCCCCTTCATTACTGAGGCCCGAGGAACTCCCTCTTCTGGTAAAGAAAGGTAGTGAGCCTGATTGTCAGACACCTGAGGCTGATGATGATGACTGGCTGAGTGGAGTTACTGACTGGATATATGGCTGCCGACGCCCTTCTGCCCTGCGGGTGATTTCTCTGTGGGATCCTTGGAGACCAGTCTGAATTCCTGCTCCTCTAAAGCTAAGTTTGCTGCTCGGCCTTTTGCTTTGGTGCTTTGACTTTGTTTTGCTTTGTTTTTCTGGATTTCCGCCATTCCCTTCTCGGGTGTGCTGAATTCATTTATCTCTGTCTTCTGAAAATACCTGAGTGCTGATTTAGTTTTTGAAGCCTAGCTGCTTCAGGGCCTTTTTCATATCAGCTTGTTGGCTTATGTCTTTGATAGGGTTTTGGCAGATTGCAGACAGCAGCCTTCCTGTCCTTTCCTATCTAGGTAATTTTGGGCCCCGTCTTTGCTCAGTCTATCTTTCTGTCTGTGTTGGTATTTTCATCTTGCTTCACCGTCATTATATGTTGGGGGCTGCCTATTGCTTTGGGGTCTGCTCTGGGGCAGTTTAGATTTCCCCTTTCTTTCTTTAGGCCTATGTAATTCTC
This sequence comes from Dendrobates tinctorius, assembly GCF_039654945.1. NCBI lineage: Eukaryota > Metazoa > Chordata > Amphibia > Anura > Dendrobatidae > Dendrobates > Dendrobates tinctorius. The sequence goes on along the minus strand of NW_027361910.1, from coordinate 16,351,573 downwards.
CGGCTGTGATCGAGGGGTCTAGGGCATCGTAGGAACCCCCCACAGCTACTGCTAGTTGTGTTGATAGGTTCAGGGGTCTGCAATCTGGTAGTTGCCAACTTCTCTGGTTTTCTGGACTTAGCTTGTATTTCTGCTTTTGCCTCCTACGGTGACTCATTCATAACAGGCGTGGTTGGAAGCCAGAGGAAATACTCGAAACAGAGTGAAGACAGAGGCCTAATTGGAGTACGTTGACAGTTAGTAGTAGTCTAGAAACAATCGAAAACTGCCACCAAGTAGGCCTCGGCCTACTACCTGATTTTCCCTGGGCTCCGACACCGCCAGTTGGTGCTCAGAAGTGCTGTCCGCACAGACAAAACACTCACTCATGTGTAAGTGGGGTTCGGTAATGTCAGCTGATCCCCTGCTGTGTGTATGGCAAAGTGTCCTGCTCCCTCCACAGTCAAACAACCTCAGATTTACACCTGGCTCCAAGTAGGCCTCGGCCTACTACCTGATTTTCCCTGGGCTCCGACACCGCAAGTTGTTGCTCAGAAGTGCTGTCCGCACAGACAAAACACTCGCTCATGTGTAAGTGGGGTACGGTAACGTCAGCTGATCCCCTGCTGTGTGTACGGCAAACTCTCCTGCTGCCTACAACTTCTGACTACCTCTGATTTAATATGTTCTCTGATTTGCTCTCTGTCTCCACTCTGTTTTGAGTATTTCCTCCGGCCTACAACACCGCCTGTTTCTGCTCTCAAGTGCCGTCTGCACAATCCACACTTGTTCCTGTGTTACCTGGGTCCTGTAACATCTGCTCATCTCCAGAGGTGAGTCCGGCAATGTCTCCTGCTTTGTCTACATTCCCACTACTTGTAGTGGAAAAGTGGACAGAGCAGGAGACATTGCCTGACTCACCTCTAGGGAGAAGCTGCTGTTACAGAACCCCAGTAACACAGGAACAAGTGTGGGTTGTGCAGACGGCATTTCAGAGCAGCAACTGGTGTGGTTGGAAGCCAGAGGAAATACTCAAAACAGAGTGAAGACAGAGGCCTAATTGGCGTACGTTGACAGTTAGTAGTAGTCTAGAAACAATCGAAAACTGCCACCAAGTAGGCCTCGGCCTACTACCTGATTTTCCCTGGGCTCCGACACCGCCAGTTGGTGCTCAGAAGTGCTGTCCGCACAGACAAAACACTCGCTCATGTGTAAGTGGGGTTCGGTAACGTCAGCTGATCCCCTGCTGTGTGTATGGCAAAGTGTCCTGCTCCCTCCACAGTCAAACAACCTCAGATGTACACCTGGCTCCAAGTAGGCCTCGGCCTACTACCTGATTTTCCCTGGGCTCCGACACCGCCAGCTAGTGCTCAGAAGTGCTGTCCACACAGACAAAACACTCGCTCATGTGTAAGTGGGGTTCGGTAACGTCAGCTGATCCCCTGCTGTGTGTATGGCAAAGTGTCCTGCTCCCTCCACAGTCAAACAACCTCAGATTTACACCTGGCTCCAAGTAGGCCTCGGCCTACTACCTGATTTTCTCTGGGCTCCGACACCGCAAGTTGTTGCTCAGAAGTGCTGTCCGCACAGACAAAACACTCACTCATGTGTAAGTGGGGTTCGGTAGCGTCAGCTGATCCCCTGCTGTGTGTGCGGCAAACTCTCCTGCTGCCTACAACTTCTGACTACCTCTGATTTAATATTTTCTCTGATTTGCCCTCTGTCTCCACTCTGTTTTGAGTATTTCCTCCGGCCTACAACACCTCCTGTTTCTGCTCTCAAGTGCCGTCTGCACAATCCACACTTGTTCCTGTGTTACCTGGGTCCAGTAACATCTGCTCATCTCCAGAGGTGAGTCCGGCAATGTCTCCTGCTTTGTCTACATTCCCACTACTTGTAGTGGAAAAGTGGACAGAGCAGGAGACATTGCCTGACTCACCTCTAGGGAGAAGCTGCTGTTACAGAACCCCAGTAACACAGGAACAAGTGTGGGTTGTGCAGACGGCATTTCAGAGCAGCAACTGGTGTGGTTGGAAGCCAGAGGAAATACTCGAAACAGAGTGAAGACAGAGGCCTAATTGGCGTACGTTGACAGTTAGTAGTAGTCTAGAAACAATCGAAAACTGCCACCAAGCAGGCCTCGGCCTACTACCTGATTTTCCCTGGGCTCCGACACCGCCAGTTGGTGCTCAGAAGTGCTGTCCGCACAGACAAAACACTCGCTCATGTGTAAGTGGGGTTCGGTAACGTCAGCTGATCCCCTGCTGTGTGTATGGCAAAGTGTCCTGCTCCCTCCACAGTCAAACAACCTCAGATTTACACCAGGCTCCAATTAGGCCTCTGCCTACTACCTGTTTTTCCCTGGGCTCCGACACCGCCAGTTGTTGCTCAGAAGTGCTGTCCACACAGAAAAAACTCTTGTTCATGTGAAAGTGGGGGTTGGTAACGTCAGCTGATCCCCTGCTGTGTGGAAGGCAAAGTGCTGCTGCCTCCAAATTGTAACTACTTCAGATTTAAACATTCTCTGATTTGGCCTCTGTCTCCACTCTGTCTCTAGTATTTCCCCTGACCTTCAGCACCGCCAGTTCCTGCTCACAGTTACCGTCCGCGCATTCCACACTTGTTCCTGTGTTCCTGGTGTTCTGTTACGTGAGCAGATCCCCCAATGTGTGTCCGGCACTGTCTCCTGCGCTGTCCACCTTCCCACTGCAAGCAGTGGGAAGGTGGACAGAGCAGGAGACAGTGGCAGACACACATCAGGGGATCTGCTGACATTACAGAACCCCAGTAACACAGGAACACGTGTGGATTGGGCAGACGGCTACTGTACGCATAAACTGGCGGTGTTGGTGGTCACGTGAAGTCCTGGAAACAGAGTGGAGACAGATGCCTAATTGCAGCACGTTGACAGTCTGTTGTAGCCTACAAACAATCTAAAACTACCACCAAGTAGGCCTCGGCCTTCACCATAATTGTTCCTGGGTTCCAACAACGCCAGTTGGTGCTCAGAAGTGCTGTCCGCACAGACAAAACACTCGCTCATGTGTAAGTGGGGTTCGGTAACGTCAGCTGATCCCCTGCTGTGTGTATGGCAAACTCTCCTGCTCCCTCCACAGTCAAACAACCTCAGATTTACACCTGGCTCCAAGTAGGCCTCGGCCTACTACCTGATTTTCCCTGGGCTCCGACAACGCCAGTTGGTGCTCAGAAGTGCTGTCCGCACAGACAAAACACTCGCTCATGTGTAAGTGGGGTTCGGTAACGTCAGCTGATCCCCTGCTGTGTGTACGGCAAACTCTCCTGCTCCCTCCAAATTCAAACAACGTCTTATCTTAAACTGCCTCCAAGTAGGCCTCAGCCTACAAAATGACTATCCCTGGGCTCCAACATCGTCAGTTGTTGTTCGGAAGTGCTGTCCACACAGAAAAAAACACTCGTTCATGTGAAAGTGGGGTTCGGTAACGTCAGCTGATCCCCTGCTGTGTGGAGAGCAAACTGCTGCTGCCTCCAAATTGTAACTACTTCAGATTTAAACGTTCTCTGATTTGGCCTCTGTCTCCACTCTGTCTCTAGTATTTCCCCTGACCTCCAGCACCGCCAGTTCCTGCTCACAGTTGCCGTCCGCGCATTCCACACTTGTTCCTGTGTTCCTGGTGTTCTGTTACGTGAGCAGATCCCCCAATGTGTGTCCGCCACTGTCTCCTGCGCTGTCCACCTTCCCACTGCAAGTGGGGGGAATGTGGACAGAGCAGGAGACAGTGGCAGACACACATCAGGGGATCTGCTATCATTACAAAACCCCAGTAACATAGGAACACGTGTGGATTGGGCAGACGGCTGCTGTATGCATAAACTGGTTGTGTTGGTGGTCACGTGAAATCCTGGAAACAGAGTGGAGACAGATGCCTAATTGGAGCACGTTGACAGTCTGTTGTAGCCTACAAACAATCTAAAACTACTACCAAGTAGGCCTCGGCCTTCACCATGATTGTCCCTGGGTTCCAACAACGCCAGTTGGTGCTCGGCAGTGTCTTTGGCACGGGTACTCCCTGTTGCCCAGCCTGGTTCCAGCACGCCAGCTGTTTCCGGGTAGTGTCAAGGTCACTATGCCACCAATCCGTTGTCCTGTCGTCTTGCGGCCGGGTTAGCCAACTCTAGGGTGCCTGCAGTTTAGGTGACTCCTATGTGGGCTGCGGGAACTGGCACTGAAGGCTGGATCCGTAGTGCCAATGGGAAATGTACCCCCTGTAGGACTGTGGGTTTCGGTAACTGCGGCCGGCTTGCGGCCTGGCTACTTTGCTTTGGATGGGTACCTTCTGCTACCCACCCGGGTTCCAGCACTGTCAGCTGGTTCTCGCCAGAGCCTTTGGCCTAGGTGCCTCCATCTCGGTATCCGAGGTCCAGCACCGTCAGCTTGTCCTTGGTAGTGCTTTTTAGCACAGGTACCTTCTGCTTAGTAACCGTGGTCCAGCACCGTCAGTTGGTCCTCGGTAGTGCCATTGGCTCTTGTTCCTTCTGCTACCCATCCAGGTGCCAGCACTGTCAGCTGGTTCTTGCCAGAGCCTTTGGCCTAGGTGCCTCCATCTCAGTATCCGAAGTTCAGCACCATCAGCTGGTCCTTGGTAGAGCTTTTTAGCACAGGTACCTTCTGCTTAGTAACCGTGGTCCATCACCGTCAGTTGGTCCTCGGTAGTGCCATTGGCTCTTGTTCCTTCTGCTACCCATCCGGGTTCCAGCACTGTCTGCTGGTTCTCGCCAGAGCCTTTGGCTTAGGTGCCTCCATCTCGGTATCCGAGGTCCAGCAACGTCAGCTGGTCCTTGGTAGTGGTTTCTAGCACAGGTACCTCCTCCATAGTAACCGGGGTCCAGCACCATCAGCTGTTCCTCAGTAGTGCCATTGGCTATTGTTCCTTCTGCTGCCACTACAGGTTCCAATACTGTCAGCTGGTTCTCGCCAGTTTCTCAGCCTTCTTGTACCTTCTGCTACATTTCCAAGATCAAGCTTTCTGAAATTGTCTTTGGTAATCCTTATTGATCTCCATGACGACGACCCTGATGACGATGACCCTGAAGACCACACCAAAGAAGACCAGAAATATGACCCTAAATAATAAGACCAAGAGGACAAAGAACATGAAGACAACCACCAAGATACAGAACAAAAGACAGAAGAACAAGAAGCAGAAGAAGCAAAAGCAGAAGAACAGAAAGCAGAAGAACATTAAGCATAAGACTAAAAATCAGCATAGAATAAATCAAAATTATAAGCAGAAGAAGACTAAGCAGTAAATGGGGGTGAGTCCGTTCCTCCTCGTGGTGCCCCTGGAAAATGCCTGCTGCTGCAGGCCAAACTGAACGCGGACAAATTCTGTTGTAAATCTTTTGTGACAGGCAGAACGTAAGGTGTAATCTTATAACTTTTATAGATAAGTACTACAGGAATGCCTGTCACCATAAGAAAATGAAGAAAAAGAAGAATAGGAAGAAGATGAAGAAATAGCATATGAAAATTAATAATAGCTGAATAAGAAGAATATGAAGAATGGAAAAAAAAATTAATGGGAAGAAGGTGAAGAAGATGAATAAGGTGAAGAAAAAGTTGATGAAAAAAATGCTACTGCTGCGGATCCTGAAGGAGAAAGTGTGGGAGAAGTACAAAAGAAGGTGAAGAGCATGGAAGTTGTGAAACATACATATCTGACAAAATATAAAAAAGTTAACATAGTCAATATCTTTTTAACTCTGAACGTCTTGAAAAAAAAAATTGGAATTAATGCTATGCCATGTGATTTGAATAAACCACTATGCCTTTAATGTCTCCTCCACCTCCCACAATACATTCTACATGACTCTTATTTGTTTTCAATTACGTAGAATTAGCCAACAAGGAAATAAAGGGCTTTTTTAAATTCTGATACCGGAAGTCCCATTGACTTGAATGGGACTTCCGGTATCCGAATCGGTGATACCCGATATTTTTTTCGTATCGGGCGATACCATCCGATACGATATTTTTGGGTATCGAACGGTATCGCTCAACACTAGTGCAGAGTAGAAAAAAAATGATTTTACACACAGTACTCCCACACTCACGGGTGTTGTTTAGAAAAATAGTTTTTTAGGCACAGTACTCCACAGACATGGGTGCAGAGAGCACATAGGCTTTTTGCAGAGAGCACACACACAACGCCTAACATTGTCCCTCACTCCAACTGCGTCCTGTCCCTACACTAATCAGAGCAGAATCGTGAGGTGCGCCAGCCATTCACAGCCATACCAATACTTGACATGGGTCTCTTGGCTCCAGAAGTGCCCACAGTCTGAAAGCTTGTGGATTGACTGGGCTGCAGCCTTCCAAAAAACTTTTAATCTGCATCAAAACCCAAGCCATAAACGAGACTTCGGCTAAAAAGTCCATGTTCGGGGTTCAGTACCGGTACGAACCACTAACTTTACAGTACAGATTTGCTCATCAATAGTTGTATTATGAATAATTATGACAATTTCAGATGATAGCGGAATAGTTTTTTGACAGGACATTGCACAAGACCTGGTTTTTGATGACCTGCAGCTGGTATAGGCGCAAGTGTTTATTTTTTACTATTCTGTATTTCTTTCCTTGTTTGCTATTGCAGTCACAGAAACCTGCAGGTGTACATTTATACCATTATTCTAGGTTTTTGAGCATGATGCATAAATGAGCTAGACAAGTTGGTTCCTTCTGAGAACAGTGTACAAAGTAAAAATATGTCAAAAGGGACCTATTGACATTTCTCTTTCAAATTTCATTTGTATTTAAAATATTATAACAAACATTGAGTATTTGAGAATAATAATATACTCTGGTAGAAATGTATCTTATTTCTTACATGTTCAATGAATAGTTCTTGCTCACTTTGTACAATATCCTTTTAATCAAAAGAAATACTCATAAACACAAACAGGCTGAAATAACACATTATATGCATACTAAGTGCTCAACCTGTATGTAACCGTCAATTGAAAAGGACCCCAATAAAGATCCATCGTAAAAGTACTATGAAAAAAGGGGGTGGAAAAAGATCCACTAATATACGACCACAGATCCAGTATAAAAATAGAATATCTTTATTAGACAGGTATGCAGAACAAGACAAAAACAGTGTGGTAATACACATAGATTAACCACGTAGCATGGAAAACGTGGCAGACCCCACCCAAGGACTCATAAATTAGTATTACAAATCAGATGAAATATGAATATATACATGTACAATACTTATCTAGGCACCTAGATTACTCATACTTATTGTAAACCGCATTAATGGCCGGTCTAGTGGGCCCTGCAGGTATATCATGGCATCCCAGTGAGCAAATAAATCGCTATATTCTAAAGATAAAATGGCTGCCATCCAAGGGAGACTATAACAAAAATATAAGTGCCACCGTCATCTTTATCATACCACAATCGGCAAAAAGTGAACACTGGCTAATGTACCAGTCATAAATATGTTACATCACCATATTGCTAATGCGATGTATGTAACCATGTTCACCCAAACCGGGCAGCATAACGCCAGGGGTCGATGAGGTGGCATCCTACCAAAGTATGACGGTGATGTACAGGGTCCTGGGGGTCCGCGCGTCTGCCCCGACGCGCGTTTCGGATGCTCGTCCTTCGTCAGGGGGCATGGTGAACATCAGGGCCGGAGAGTTTAAAAAGGCCGCGGACCGGAAGTCCTGACCGGAAGTGACGCATCCGCAGTCATGATGACCAAGGATGCGAAGCGGCGCCAACGTCAGTCAGTGCGCTCCAAGGCATCAAAGGATGCCATGGAAACACATCGACTAGAGACGCCGGAAGCCGCATCACAGCCCCAGACCATGACACGCATGCGTACTGGTCAGGACAGACCAAAATAAACCGATCCATACTCCATTTGAATTAATACAACATATTACCAATCACAAAAAGGCCATAATGTTTAGAGTAAGCTACAAAACGATCACCATCTATAACTCAACTACAAGGTGATATTAGATGGGCATAATGAGTACATTTAATAACAATATACAGCATCTAGGACATTATCAATAAAGGTATATATACTTAAGAAAATATTGGTCACATGGGCCGCATAGAGCACATCAATAAAGATGCCATTGGATAATAACCCAGGTCACCAATAATTAACAATAATATCTCATTAATAGCAGATGTACCATATGTATCAGACAGCTAGCTACAAAAATTATAATGTAAGTAGACCTCATAAAATACATCAATGCACATGTCAACAAACAGAACATTTAAATTACCCATGTCGCCGATATTAATAATAGTAACATCCATTCATATCAAATATATTGTATATCAAATAGCGTATATCAAAAAACAAATACAGGGGCATACAATGTAAAACAGGTAGATTCATGGATCAACCCAATTGAACATTCCATTACATAAAAGCAATATAATAAACATTTAATGGATTATTAAATGGTTATATCGCTACACTAAACTACACAATATACCCCACAAGTAGCCTCAGGCGGCTCGAAGTGTGTAATTAAGTTATACAAATATGACAAAAATACACAACGATAATGGATTGGATATGACAAATAGGAGTATGGCCCTCGTAGATCTCGATGAAAATGTTCCACGGATACGGCTCCTGATGCAACGCAATATCATGAACTACAGGCCTACAATAAAAATATATTAAAAAATAAAACATTAATAGCAGCCAAGTAAAAACAACCACGCAAAACGTGAGTAACTAGATGCATAAAGTGATACAATCAGTGGGTGATCATAGAAAAGACGCAAAATTTAGACTTTCATTTAATCCATTCGGGTGGACCGTATTAAGGGTCCATATCCATCTAGCCTCACACTGGGCCAAACGTAGTGAAAGCCTACCTCCCCGAATACCAATATTCAAACTATCGATCCCTTTAACCCTAAAAGACTTGCTATCGCACTGGTGGTGTAGCTTAAAGTGCCTGGGTATAGTCTTAAGCACCGAGACGTCATTCTCATTCGCCGCAGCTTGTATCCCCAGCACGTGCTCTCTGACTCTAACTTTCAACTGCCGTGTGGTCAATCCCACATAGATCAGGGAGCACGGGCAGGTGGCGTAGTATATTACATATCTTGACAGGCAAGTGATTCTCTTTTTGATTTTAAACACCTTAGTACCTGAAGAATCTGTAAATGTATCACCCCGATCGATATTTGTACAGGCCACGCACTGTCCACAGGTAAAGCACCCTGTTCTTGGAGTGCCACCACTCATGAATGTTATTGGTGGGTTGATCTCGTAATGGCTCCTAATTAAATGTCCCCGTAAGTTCTTAACCCTACGATATGCAATTCTGGGCTTTTTAGGTAATATTTTGGCCATTATTGGGTCTGCCAACAGAATAGGCCAGGACCTTTCCAGTATCATCTTAACCCTATCCGACTGGGAGTGAAAAGTGGTTACAAATCTCAATTGATCTACTTTAGATGGAAAATCATCGGTCTTATATAATAAAGAATTACGCGTACTATATTTTGCCCGATTGTACGCTTTTTTAATGGATCTATGGCTGTAACCCCTCTCCCAAAATCGCTTTTTTAGGTCCTCGGCCTGTATTTCATAGTCAGCATCTGACGAGCAGATACGTCTTAAACGCAAAAATTGTCCTGTCGGTACTGATCTTATCATATAATCGGGGTGTGAGGAGGAGGAGGCGTGCAACAGCGAGTTCGTGGAAGTCGGTTTTCTGAAGATATTGGTCTGGATCAGATCATGGTCATCTCTCCTCAATTGGACATCCAGGAATTCAATCTTGTTATCATTATGCACAAAGGTAAGCTTAATATTCAACATGTTCAAAAATTCAACGGCTCTCAGACCATCAGCATGACGTATACTAGTATACAATGACTCGACGTCAGCCGTTACTAGTATAACATCTTTATCTAAAGAAAGTCCATCTACTCTTCGCAATAATTGGTTGGTATCTTTCAGGAAGGATGGTAATTCTTCCACAAGAGGTTGTAATATTGAATCGATCCAGCGGCCTACATGTTCTAAATAATTCCCACGACCTGAAACTATTGGCCTTCCTGGTGGACATTGTATATCTTTATGATCCTTTGGGAGTAGGTAAAAGGTAGATATAGTCGGCTCATTAACAACCAAAGCAGATCCCAATTCTTTAGTAATAATTTCTGCCTTAATGGCTCTTGATATAATCACTCTGAGTTGGGAATCAAAGGCGGACAAGGGGTTAAACGTAAGTTTTTTGTAGCAGGTATCATTCATTAACTGGCGAAATGCCTCTTTCTCATACATCGTTTTCGGCCATATAATTATGTTACCCCCCTTGTCCGCCGGTTTGATTACCACATCCGAGAGACCACGAAGAAACTTCAACCTTTCCCGTTCCTCCCGATTCAAATTATCACTGCGAATAAAGCGTGGAATACCAGATAGTTCATTAGACACCACCTTAACAAATAAATCAATAGGGCCACAGTTGGATAGTGGAGGAAAACGTTTCGAACGTGGCTTAATCGAAGAAGGTATCTTACCTCCTTCAACTGTGGTATGCTCCTCAGATAGTTCTTCCAGGATCCTTAACGTTGTCTGTTCATCTTCTGTAGGGAAGAGTTTATGTATATCGTTATTAAAAAAGAATCTTTTAAATAGAAGGGAGCGTGCAAAAACATGTAGGTCCTTTACTATGGAAAAAACATCCGGACCGGAAGCTGGAGAAAAAGAGAGACCTCTATGTAGTAGTGAACAATCAAGGTCGGACAGCACATGCTGACTCAAATTAATTACCTTGTTTGTATCATGGCCACTTTCATGGAGCCGGGTCTTATATCTTTTATAGGGATGATAATCGTGATTCCTGTTCCGTCTATTTCCTGACCAAGTATTTCCTGACCGAGTCGTCATCGAGGAGACTGATACATCAGATTCAGTATTTGATGAAGATACAGATTGATGAGATGTAGCCCTCTGTATCTGATGTGTGTCAGTAGGTATCTTTCTCCAGTGATATACACTATTAGACTTATAGTCCTTTATATCACGGTTGATTTTAGATGTCTGCGAATCACTGATTTTTTTAACTACACCATCGATCGTCTTCTCCAGTTCAATCTCGAATGACTTAATACGTTCCTCAGAATTACTTCCACGTATATCCGACAATGTAGAATCAATGTTTTTATCCAGCTCATTGATCAATCTAGTGTTCAGACCGATCAGTAGTTGCATCAAATTCTCAGAACACCTGTTGCACGTCCTGCCAACAGGTCCTGGCCTATTCTGTTGGCAGACCCAATAATGGCCAAAATATTACCTAAAAAGCCCAGAATTGCATATCGTAGGGCTAAGAACTTACGGGGACATTTAATTAGGAGCCATTACGAGATCAACCCACCAATAACATTCATGAGTGGTGGCACTCCAAGAACAGGGTGCTTTACCTGTGGACAGTGCGTGGCCTGTACAAATATTGATCGGGGTGATACATTTACAGATTCTTCAGGTACTAAGGTGTTTAAAATCAAAAAGAGAATCACTTGCCTGTCAAGATATGTAATATACTACGCCACCTGCCCGTGCTCCCTGATCTATGTGGGATTGACCACACGGCAGTTGAAAGTTAGGGTCAGAGAGCACGTGCTGGGGATACAAGCTGCGGCGAGTGAGAATGACGTCTCGGTGCTTAAGACTATACCCAGGCACTTTAAGCTACACCACCAGTCCGATAGCAAGTCTTTTAGGGTTAAAGGGATCGATAGTTTGAATATTGGTATTCGGGGAGGTAGGCTTTCACTCCGTTTGGCCCAGTGTGAGGCTAGATGGATATGGACCCTTAATACGGTCCACCCGAATGGATTAAATGAATGTCTAAATTTTGCGTCTTTTCTATGATCACCCACTGATTGTATCACTTTATGCATCTAGTTACCCACGTTTTGCGTGGTTGTTTTTACTTGGCTGCTATTAATGTTTTATTTTTTAATATATTTTTATTGTAGGCCTGTAGTTCATGATATTGCGTTGCATCAGGAGCCGTATCCGTGGAACATTTTCATCGAGATCTACGAGGGCCATACTCCTATTTGTCATATCCAATCCATTATCGTTGTGTATTTTTGTCATATTTGTATAACTTAATTACACACTTCGAGCCGCCTGAGGCTACTTGTGGGGTATATTGTGTAGTTTAGTGTAGCGATATAACCATTTAATAATCCATTAAACGTTTATTATATTGCTTTTATGTAATGGAATGTTCAATTGGGTTGATCCATGAATCTACCTGTTTTACATTGTATGCCCCTGTATTTGTTTTTTGATATACGCTATTTGATATACAATATATTTGATATGAATGGATGTTACTATTATTAATATCGGCGACATGGGTAATTTAAATGTTCTGTTTGTTGACATGTGCATTGATGTATTTTATGAGGTCTACTTACATTATAATTTTTGTAGCTAGCTGTCTGATACATATGGTACATCTGCTATTAATGAGATATTATTGTTAATCATTGGTGACCTGGGTTATTATCCAATGGCATCTTTATTGATGTGCTCTATGCGGCCCATGTGACCAATATTTTCTTAAGTATATATACCATTATTGATAATGTCCTAGATGCTGTATATTGTTATTAAATGTACTCATTATGCCCATCTAATATCACCTTGTAGTTGAGTTATAGATGGTGATCGTTTTGTAGCTTACTCTAAACATTATGGCCTTTTTGTGATTGGTAATGTCAGGAACACCGCACTGCACTTGCTCACTGTGCCAGTGCGGGTGTCCTGAGTACAAAGACAGTACTCACAGATACCTGTGGAGCAGGGCAGCAGCGGTGACGATGCGTGCTTCAGAGTATCAGGACCTGAAGCACATGACTGCTGGGGGCGTGGCCTAAGCTCCACAAATCTAGGAGCTGCAGGGAAACTCCTAGAAAGGTAACTACGGGGCAATGTTACCAAGGGGCATAGACAGAGACAGAAACCAGACGAAGCCAGGGTCAAAGCACCAGATAGCAATACAGTACCACGGGGGTTTAGACAGAAAGGATAGTCAGGACGTAGCAATAGGTCAGAAAACCAGAACGGGCAACAGACGGTACAATAGGGACAAACTGTAACGGAGTAACGATAGCCAAGCCAGGAGGTCAGAACCGGAGAAGACAGTAGTACCAAAGCGAGAGACGGAGTACAGAGTGAGGGAACAGGCCGGGTCATACACGGGAATCAAACAAGCAACACAGAATACACGCACACCAGGGGTCAGACACACCAGAACAACAGTATAGCTGACAGAGAACCCTGGTAAAGAGTGAGTATAAATACCCCTCCCAGATCCAGAAAGAGGCCACAAACACTTAACCCTGTGAGTGCAGGGCAAGAACCTGTTCAAACCATGACAGTACCCCCCTCTTAATGGGGGTCCACTGGACCCCCAGGCTTGTCTGGGTATCTGGCGTGGAAAGCCCGCACCAGACGATCGGCATGCACCGAACTGGCCGGAACCCATGACCGATCCTCCAGAGAGTACCCCTTCCAGTGTATCAGATACTGGAGTCTCCGGCGCACCCACCGGGAGTCAACAATGCGCCCTACTTCATACTCCAGCTGCCCCTCTACCAGCACTGGCGGAGCATTTGATGAGGGATCCTCTCTCACCGTCCCCATAGGCTTTAACAGGGACCTGTGGAAGACATTAGAAATTTTAAAGGAGGTGGGCAGCTGCAGTCGGTAGGCTACTGGGTTAACAACCTCCACAACTTTGTATGGGCCAATAAACTTGGGGCCCAGCTTTATAGAAGGTATCTTAAGCTTGATATTGCGGGTGGATAGCCACACCTTCTCCCCTACTGCAAATGCTGGACCTGGCCCCCTCTTCCTGTCAGCAAACCGCTTATAGTTTTCCTGGGCCTTGGAAATATTCCTCTGAACCTCCCTCCAAAGAATTCGCGCCAAAATCAAACTTTTCGGATTTTGGCGAGCACGGCGCACCGTCAAAAGTGCGCAGCGCAGGTCAAAGCGCAACTAGCGCACGGTCTGCGCACGATCTGCGCACCCTATGCTAAAGATAGGGTGCGCCGATCGCAGGCGCCGCTGTCCGCTAGTAGGCGGCGCTACAAGCAAGGGGCGGGCACGCCGGGCAGAGAGCCGGCTCGGGGGTGGAGCTACCCCCGGCCGTGCGTGCGCTTAAAAAGCGCTAATGTGAAACCGGCCTTAAAGCCATAGTTGACCTGAAAAGGAGACTTCCCAGTAGACTGACTCACACGACCGTTGAATGCAAACTCTGCCATGGGCAATACCTCACACCAGTCCTCCTGCCTGGAAGAGGCCAAGCATCTCAGAATCTGCTCCAACGATTGGTTCGTGCGCTCCGTCTGTCCATTAGACTCTGGGTGGTAGGCAGAGGAGAAGGACAACGAAATCCCCAGCTTTTTGCAAAAAGCCCTCCAGAACCTGGCTACAAACTGTACCCCTCTGTCTGACACCACATTCATAGGCACTCCATGTAACCTAATTATATGCTGCATAAATAAGCGGGCCAGGGTTTCAGCAGATGGTAACGCGGGGAGAGGTACAAAGTGAGCTTGTTTTGAAAACCTATCCACCACCACCCATATCACCGAGTTGCCCCTGGAAGGGGGAAGATTTGTGATAAAATCCATGGACAAATGTGTCCATGGTCTATCCGGAATTGGCAAAGGCACCAATTCCCCGGCCGGCCGGACCTGAGAACTTTTAGAACGAGCGCACACCCCACATGCAGTCACAAACTTTTTAATATCTGTTACCATAGAGGGCCACCAGAAATCCCTCGCAATTGCCCCCCGGGTAGCTGCAATCCCAGGATGAGCACTCAACACAGAATCATGAAATTCCTGCATAAGTCCGAGACGGAAACGTTCCGGTACAAACAATTTACCCGGGGTTTACCACCAGGAGCCCGAGCCTGGGCCTCCAAAATCCCTCTCTGTAACTCAGATGAGATTTCGGCCACCACTACTCCTGGCTGAAGAATGGAGGAGGGAGGTTCTGGAGGGGACACCGAATCAAAGCTTCGGGATAAGGCATCAGCCTTGATGTTTTTAGATCCCGGGCGGAATGTGATGGTAAACTGAAAACGAGAAAAAAAAAGTGCCCACCGAGCCTGTCTGGGGGTCAATCTCTTGGCAGACTCGATATAGGCCAAATTTTTGTGATCAGTGATGACTGTAATGGGATGAACAGACCCCTCCAGGAAGTGCCTCCATTCTTCAAAAGCCAACTTTACCGCCAACAACTCTCTATTGCCGACATCGTAATTTCTCTCAGCAGAGGAAAATTTTTTAGAGAAGAAGGCGCAAGGCCTCAGGTTAGTAAGGGTAGGAGGGCCCTGAGACAAAACTGCCCCCACCCCCACTTCCGAGGCGTCAACCTCCACGACAAAAGGTCTTGACGGGTCGGGTTGTACCAATACAGGGGCTGAAGAAAAGCACTTTTTTAATGTCATGAAAGAGTTTTTTGCAGCTACAGACCAATTTTTTACATCAGCTCCCTTGAGAGTGAGGTCCGTTAGAGGCTTTACCACCTGCGAAAAGCCCTTAATAAATTTCCTATAAAAGTTGGCAAAGCCCAAAAATCGTTGCAACCCTTTCAAGTCATGAGGTTGCACCCACTCCGTAACAGCCTGGACTTTCTTAGGATCCATGCGGAACCCCTCTCCTGACACAATCAACCCCAGAAAGGATACTTCTTGCATGAAAAATGAGCATTTTTCCAGCTTGGCATACAAATGATTCTCCCTCAGTCTCATGAGAACCATCCACAAATGGTGCAAGTGAGATTGACTGTCCACCGAGTACACCAGAATGTCATCCAAATAGATAACCACAAAACGACCGATTAAATCAGAGAAAATTACATTAATAAAATTCTGAAAAACAGCAGGAGCGTTGGTGAGACCAAAGGGCATAACCAAGTTTTCGAACAGCCCTTCAGTCGTCAGGAATGCTGTTTTCCATTCGTCCCCTTCACGGACTCTTATAAGGTTATATGCCCCACGTAAATCCAGTTTAGAGAACCACTTGGCCCCGGTGAGTTGGTTACATAAATCAGGAATTAGGGGGAGAGGGTATGTATTTTTCACAGTAATTTTGTTTATTTCCCGAAAGTCGAGGCACGGCCGCAAACCACCATCTTTTTTCTTAACAAAAAAGAAGCCCGCTGCCACAGGTGAAACAGAAGGCCTAATATGCCCTTTGCGGAGACTCTCAGTAATGTACTCCTTCATGGCTAGATGTTCGGGCCCGGACAAATTGAACAGGCGAGCCTTGGGTAACTTGGCTCCAGGGACTAGATTAATGGCACAATCAAAGGGTCTATGTGGTGGTAGCGCCTCAGCCTCACTTTCAGAAAATACGTCTTGAAAATCTTTCAGGCACTCCGGAATACCTTCCAGATCAACAGACGACACTGACAGATTTTACTGGGGTGACAAGGGTTGTCAAGTTACAACATAGACCATTAGCCATACAACCCCACTGAATGATCTCCCCTGTGACCCAGTCAATAGTAGGATTGTGACGTTGAAGCCAAGGCATACCCAGTATCAGTCCAGCCGGCAGATTATTTATGACAAAATATCTTAATTTTTCCACGTGAGTGGAACCCACTTTCAGAGAAAAGGTATCAGTCATGAAACAAATTCCCTCCTGGGTGATAGGAGAAGAATCAATTGCCACGATTTTAACAGGATCTTTTAACCTGACTGTCCCTATCTTATGAAAAGTCACAACTTTGGCATCGATCAGATTAATAGAAGAACCACAGTCAACAAAGGCGGTAGTCCCAACCGGGCCGCCTGTAAGTTCCAGTTCCACCGGAAGCAGAATTTTAGTAAGCAAGTAAAAGGGTACCTGGGAGTCTGGGCAACCTCCTCGATTGTTACCCAGACTCAGTCGTTTTCCTGACGGCTTCACTGAAGAAGGGCAAGAAGGACAGTTCCTTCTCCAATGTCCAGCGGATCCACAGTAAAAGCACAATTGGTTGTTTCTTCGGTGTCTCCTCTCTTTTTCCTCCAATGACGTGGCACCAACCTCCATGGGCTCAGGACTAGATGCAGAGTCTCTCAGATTGGAGAATAAAGGGGTCTCCTGCAGCATGACCCCTCTTGCCCGCAGCCTACGGTCCATGCGGACAGCCTGGATCATAGCGTCCTCCAAAGAATCCGGTGGAGGATGAAGGGCTAGGGCATCTTTCAAACGTTCGGACAGGCCTCTACAGAACAAACCCCGGAGGGCAGCGTCATCCCAGGAGACCTCCGCTGCCCAGCGTCTGAACTCAGAGCAGAACCATTCAGCAGAGTTCCTTCCCTGTGTCACACTCATCACCATATCCTCTGCCAGACGCACTCTATCAGGCTCATCATAAATGTGCCCCAGAGCCTCCAAGAACAAATTCACAGACATGCGTTCAGGAGCAGAGGAAGAGAGAGAGAAAGCCCATGCCTGTGGAGCCCCCCGAAGTAGGGAAATGACGACCCCCACCCTCTGGAACTCATCCCCGGAAGAGCGGGGCCTCAGAGAAAAAAAAAGCTTGCATCCTTCTCTGAAAGACCTGAACTCCTTTTTATCCCCTGAGAAAAGGTTTGGCAATTTGACCGGAGATTCTGGGAATGCCAATGACACATCTCTATCCCCAGCACAAGAATCCCCTGTAGAGGCAGCCCCCTGTACCGTATCCACCAACTGATGCTGGGTCTGGGCCATCATGCGCTGTTCCACATTAAGTTTGTGGAACATTTGGGTCAGGTGCTTGACCTGATCAGCCAAGGCTTGTATGGGATCCATGAGGATAACACACTTTTTTTTTTTTTTTTTCTTTTCTCAGAGGGGGAAAAAAAAAAACTGAAATGTTCAGCTATAATGTCAGGAACACCGCACTGCACTTGCTCACTGTGCCAGTGCGGGTGTCCTGAGTACAAAGACAGTACTCACAGATACCTGTGGAGCAGGGCAGCAGCGGTGACGATGCGTGCTTCAGAGTATCAGGACCTGAAGCACATGACTGCTGGGGGCGTGGCCTAAGCTCCACAGATCTAGGAGCTGCAGGGAAACTCCTAGAAAGGTAACTACGGGGCAATGTTACCAAGGGGCATAGACAGAGACAGAAACCAGACGAAGCCAGGGTCAAAGCACCAGATAGCAATACAGTACCACGGGGGTTTAGACAGAAAGGATAGTCAGGACGTAGCAATAGGTCAGAAAACCAGAACGGGCAATAGACGGTACAATAGGGACAAACTGTAACGGAGTAACGATAGCCAAGCCAGGAGGTCAGAACCGGAGAAGACAGTAGTACCAAAGCGAGAGACGGAGTACAGAGTGAGGGAACAGGCCGGGTCATACACGGGAATCAAACAAGCAACACAGAATACACGCACACCAGGGGTCAGACACACCAGAACAACAGTATAGCTGACAGAGAACCCTGGTAAAGAGTGAGTATAAATACCCCTCCCAGATCCAGAAAGAGGCCACGAACACTTAACCCTGTGAGTGCAGGGCAAGAACCCTGTTCAAACCATGACAGGTAATATGTTGTATTAATTCAAATGGAGTATGGATCGGTTTATTTTGGTCTGTCCTGACCAGTACGCATGCGTGTCATGGTCTGGGGCTGTGATGCAGCTTTCGGCGTCTCTAGTCGATGTGTTTCCATGGCATCCTTTGATGCCTTGGAGCGCACTGACTGACGTTGGCGCCGCTTCGCATCCTTGGTCGTCATGACTGCGGATGCGTCACTTCCGGTCAGAACTTCCGGTCCGCGGCCTTTTTAAACTCTCCGGCCCTGATGCTCACCATGCCCCCTGACGAAGGACGAGCATCCGAAACGCGCGTCGGGGCAGACGCACGGACCCCCCAGGACCCTGTACATCACCGTCATACTTTGGTAAGATGCCACCTCATCGACCCCTGGCGTTATGCTGCCCGGTTTGGGTGAACATGGCTACATACATCGCATTAGCAATATGGTGATGTAACATATTTATGACTGGTACATTAGCCAGTGTTCACTTTTTGCCGATTGTGGTATGATAAAGATGACGGTGGCACTTATATTTTTGTTATAGTCTCCCTTGGATGGCAGCCATTTTATCTTTAGAATATAGCGATTTATTTGCTCACTGGGATGCCATGATATACCTGCAGGGCCCACTAGACCGGCCATTAATGCGGTTTACAATAAGTATGAGTAATCTAGGTGCCTAGATAAGTATTGTACATGTATATATTCATATTTCATCTGATTTGTAATACTAATTTATGAGTCCTTGGGTGGGGTCTGCCACGTTTTCCATGCTACGTGGTTAATCTATGTGTATTACCACACTGTTTTTGTCTTGTTCTGCATACCTGTCTAATAAAGATATTCTATTTTTATACTGGATCTGTGGTCGTATATTAGTGGATCTTTTTCCACCCCCTTTTTTTAATATCCTTTTAATGCCTACATATATTTGAAAAATTCTTTGCACAATTTTTATTATTTCCTGAAAGAGTCAAAGGGTTTACAGTATTAATACAGTAGGTACAAAAAAATAATGAAATTTCTTGGTCTAAAGTCTTCTAAAGTTCCAAGATAAATCTAAGAGTACAGTGATGGAGCCATGTGATGAGAGTCATGCTAAACTGATTCCTGGGTTTTTGAGGGAATCTTGTCAAAATAAATGAGTCTATAAGAAACACATTAAAACAAACTGAAAGAAGTGAATAGAAGAGGCAAGACTTCCTGACACAATTTTTGTGAGTCACTGCTATTTTCTAAATGGTTTTCACTTCTTGCTGATGTTCCTGAAGTGCATATGAGAGGTTGCGGATGAATAAAATAAATGTCCTCCCTCATTTACAGGACAAGCAAGATTTGTACAAAATAAAATCTCTAAAACTATTATTTTGGGAAACTGTATTTTGCTTACAAGTACACTTCGAAATGATAATGTATTATATTTCAAACTTTACTAAGAATCAGTATCAAAAGTATAAAAAACTTTACTGATAAATTTTGAATATACGCTACATGTGACAGTTACTTATATCTTTGGACATAAAGGACCCTAAAGGGTGTTTGGTCATCACATTAATTTGACAAAACAGAGAATCATTTCAATGACTGGCATGTAGTATTTCCTTTCCTGTGCAGCATCTACTGTAGGAAAAATGAATGTCAAGGCATATAACTGGGAAAGAAAGGAGAGGTTTGTGGATGATTTCTATGCTTGCTGATCCATGTTGAGACGTATATTCCAGATCGAAAAGAAAGCAGCCGACAGCACATTCAGAATGAAGGAGATGCACGCTCCCAGTCCAAGGACCCAATTGGAGATAAAAAATCCAGAGAAATAACGTAGAGGAGCAGCATCCAATCCAGGTGAAAAAATGTACAAAAGTTTATTCTGCCATTAAAAAGACATACAATGTTTCGACCACAATTGGTCTTTTTCAAGTATAGCATACAGCATACATGGCGGCCTTATATAGAGAGGAACATCCAAGCGATAGTAAGCAACCGCCCATTGATAATACATACAAGAAAACAATGATATGCATATAAATATTGTTCAAACTATCAAATACAAGAACATTATATATCAGAACAAGACACCACAAAAAAATAATACAAATATAATAAAAAAAATAAAAACCTGTTTGTGACAAACAGGTTTTTATTATATTTGTATGTAATTTGCATTATTTTTTGTGGTGTCTTGTTCTGATATATAATGTTCTTGTATCTGATATTTTTAACATATTTGTATGTAATGTTCCTCTCTATATAAGGCCGCCATATATGCTGTATGCTGCTACCTGCCACCATCGCACTCTAACAAGCATCTCTATTCTTCCGACAGGTATGTTCATCCATCCAGCTCTCCTGCTCTCCTGCTGTCTGTCTATGAAGAGCACATAGTCCATCACCCAGCTTTGCACATAGACTTGCCTCTGCACCTAGCATTCACATGGTATGCCTTTCAGCTAACCCCAGCTTACCCCAGAGTTATTTATGACCTTGCTTACTCTGGCTTGATCATATGCATCTGGTCCACTCTTAATGGTGCGACCAAGATGAGCAGAGACCACTCCTCTCTGCTTCACACCTGATGGCACTTAGTTGTACATATATTGCATAGCTCAAGTCTGCATAGACTTCAGTCTGCAGTGTGATTCCTATAAGTGTGTTCTAGAAGTGTGAAGATACATTTTAGAATTAAAACCAGAATTGAACCAGAAGGGAACTGAAGGGAACTGTACACAGTCACTGTAAACAATGTTTCTGTTTGTTTTCACTTTCACCCCAATAATCCTTCACTTTCTGCTAATTCCCCTAATCCCTACTCCTAGTAAGGAACTTTTCATCTCTTCTTCAATCCTCCCCATCCACCTCGCCTCCTCCTCAAAACTGTTGCTTAACATACAATCCAAACACACACAGCCCCCTCATGCCCTCTCCTGCTCCCACCTGCTAACACTTTCTCTGCTCCTTCTCACTGCTGGTGATATCTCTCCAAATCCTGGTCCTCCTCACCACATTCCCACAGTCATTTCTACCTCCCATCCACGCTCTATCACAACCTTCCATAACCACTCCAACCTTATACCCATTCACCCAGCCCCTGTTTCCCCAGTCCCACTAACAGGAGCTCTGTGGAACGCTCGCTCTGTCTGCAACAAGCTTTCCTACATCCATGATCTTTTTGTTACTATCAAACTTTCCTTCCTCGCCATCACCGAAACCTGGCTCACCCCTTCTGACACAGCCTCTCCTGCTGCACTTTCATATGGTGGCTTCCACCTTTCTCACACACCCCCGCCCCACCAGCAAACATGGCGGAGGAGTTGGTTTTCTCCTGTCAGATACCTGCTCCTTCACCCCAATCCCACTGCCACCCTGTGTTACCCTCCCTTCCTTTGAGGTGCACTCTGTGCGCATCTACTCCCCCTCCAACCTCCAACTGGCTGTCATCTACCGGCCCCCAGGGCCTGCCACCACCTTCTTTGACCACTTCATCACCTGGCTACTTCATTTCCTTTCTGCGGACATCCCTACTATCATCATGGGTGACTTCAACATCCCCATTGACACTTCCCTCTCAGCTTCCACTAAACTTCAATCTCTCACTTCCTCCTTCGGCCTCACTCAATGGTCTTCTACAGCCACCCACAAAGATGGCCACACACTGGACCTCATCTTCACCTGCCTCTGCTCCCTATCTAACCTCTCTAGCTCACCTCTTCCTCTCTCTGACCACAACCTTCTCACATTCTCTTCCCTCTCCACTCCATGTCTACAATCCCCACCCCACAAACTTTCACACCCTCGCAGAAATCTTAAACACCTTGACCTACACTCATTCTCTGAATCCCTCCTCCCTCTCACAGATATAAGTTCCTTACACAATGCGGATGACGCTGCTGCTCTATATAACACCACAATAGCTGTAGCTTTGGAATCTGCTGACCCACTTACACATACCAAAGCTCGCAAAATCAACAGACAGCCCTGGCACACCAGCCTGACCAAAGAACTGAGGCGAGCTTCCAGGGCTGTTGAGCGCAGATGGAAAAGATCCCACTCCAACGAGCACTTCATCGCATTCAAACAGTCTCTCACTACTTTCAAGACCACACTTGCCACAGCTAAACAAACCTACTTCTCATCGCTCATATCCGCCCTGTCTCACAACCCTAAACAGTTATTCAACACCTTCAATTCTCTCCTCTGTCCCCCAGCACCTCCTCCCTCCCCACTCATCTCAGCTGAAGACTTTGCCTCATTTTTCAAGCAGAAGATTGATAACATCAGAGACAGTTTTGGTCAACAACCCCCAGAGCCCCTCCTCCCGACTTCCCAGCCCTCCACCTCCAAAACCATCTTCTCCACCATTACAGAAGATCGACTCTCCACTCTACTCTCAAGATCACATCTCACCACTTGTGCACTTGACCCGATCCCTTCCCACTTCACCCTAAACCTCACCACAGTCTTCATCCCAACCCTAACCCATCTCTTCAACCTATCACTAACAACTGGTGTTTTCCCCTCAAGCTTTAAACATGCCTCAATCACACCTATCCTCAAAAAGCCCTCTCTTGACCCTTCCTCTGTATCTAGCTATCGCCCTATATCACTTCTCCCCTATGCCTCCAAGATACTGGAACAACACGTCTACCTTGAACTGTCCTTCCATCTCTCTTCTTGCTCCCTCTTCGACCGCTTACAATCTGGCTTCCGGTCACACCACTCCACCGAAACTGCCCTTACTAAGGTCACCAATGACCTCTTAACCGCCAAGAGCAAGCGACACTACTCTGTCCTCCTCCTCCTGGACCTGTCGGCTGCCTTTGACACAGTGGACCATTCCCTACTATTACAGACCCTCTCATCCCTTGGCATCACAGACTTGGCCTTGTCCTGGATCTCAACATACCTAACAGACCGGACATTCAGCGTCTCACACACCACCTCCTCACCTCGCCCCCTATCTGTCGGAGTCCCACAAGGTTCACTCCTAGGACCCCTGCTCTTCTCCATTTACACCTTTGGCCTGGGACAGCTTATAGAATCTCATGGCTTTCAGTATCATCTCTATGCTGATGACACACAGATCTACATCTCTGGACCAGATATCACCTCCCTGCTAACCAGAATCCCTCAATGTCTGTCCACTATTTCATCCTTCTTCTCTACCAGATTTCTGAAACTTAACATGGACAAAACAGAATTCATCATCTTTCCCCCATCTCACGTGACCCCCCCAACGAACCTATCCATTACAGTAAATGGCTGCCCACTCTCCCCAGTCCCACAAGCTCGCTGCCTCGGGGTAATCCTTGATGCTGATCTCTCCTTCAAACCACATATCCAAGCCCTTTCCACTTCCTGCCGACTTCAACTCAAAAATATTTCACGAATCCGTTCTTTCCTCAACCAAGAATCTGCAAAAACCCTAGTCCATGCCCTCATTATCTCTCGCCTTGACTACTGCAACCTCCTGCTCAGTGGCCTCCCCTCGAACACTCTCGCACCCCTCCAATCTATTCTAAACTCCGCTGCCCGACTAATACACCTGTCCCCCCACTATTCCCCAGCTTCTCCCCTCTGTCAATCCCTTCACTGGCTCCCCTTTGCCCAGAGACTCCAGTACAAAACCCTAACCATGACATACAAAGCCTTCCACAACCTGTCTCCTCCATACATCTGTGACCTCGTCTCCCGGTACTTTCCTGCACGCAACCTCCGATCCTCACAAGATCTCCTTCTCTACTCCCCTCTTATCTCCTCTTCCCACAATCGCATACAAGATTTCTCTCGCGCATCACCCCTACTCTGGAATTCTCTACCACAACATATCAGACTCTCACCTACCATTGAAACCTTCAAAAAGAGCCTGAAGACCCACCTCTTCCGACAAGCCTATAACCTGCAGTAACCACCGATCGACCAATCCGCTGCATGACCAGCTCTACCCTTGCCTACTGTATTTTCACTCATCCCTTGTAGATTGTGAGCCTTCGCGGGCAGGGTCCTCTCTCCTCCTGTACCAGTTATGACTTGTATTGTTTAACATTATTGTACTTGTTTTTATGCATACCCCTCCCTACATGTAAAGCGCCATGGAATAAATGGCGCTATAACAATAAATAATAATAATAATAATAATAATATGCTATACTTGAAAAAGACCAATTGTGGTCAAAACGTCGTATGTGTTTTTAATGGCAGAATATACTTTTGTACATTTTTTCACCTGGATTGGATGCTGCTCCTCTACGTTATTTCTCTGTATATTGCAGATTGTCAAATGGATAGTGGTTATTCTACGCGTTTCAAAGTACACAAGACTTCTTCATCAGAAAAGACCACTGTCATGATCCCAGTGCAGGTTTTTGAGCTGCACACTGGGGGTTAATGTCTGGAGCTCTGTGCAGGTTTTGACCTGCACACTTGGGGTTAATGATTGTGGCCTCTTTCTGGTTCTGGGAGAGCTTCATAAACCCATGGGTAGCTTCAATCCCTGCCAGTTATACTTTTGCCTTTGGCCGAGTGTATTGACCCCCGTGTGCCTGTTTGTTGCTATAACTTGTTTATATGGTTCTGACCCAATTCTGTTTCCCGTTGTGAGTTTGCCTGTTGATTTTGTACTGCGTTATTATCTGTGTATGACTCATTGCCTGTGACTTGACTACTCTCTGCTCGCCCCTCTTGTACCTTGCAGCTATCTCTGTGTGTGACTCATTGGCTACGTCCTGACTATTCTCACTGTCTATGCCCCTTGGTAACTTTGTCTCGCAGTTACTCTGCTAGGAATTGTCTTGCAGCTCCTAGCTCTGTGGAGTTTAGACCACGCCTCTAGCAGTCACGTGCTTCAGGTCCTGCGGGTGTGAAGTACACATCTACTTGGTTGCTGCCCGCTCCACAGGTAGCTTTGAGCACTGTTCGCTTTACTCAGGACACGCGCACTGGCTCAGTGAGCAAGTTCAGTGTGGTGTCTCTGACAACCACAAGGCATATAATTGTGGATTTTTGTTTTTAAAATAAATAATTGTGCAAAATAGTGGATTTTTTAGTAGTCCTTGTAGCCGCATTTTGGTCCTAGCACAGGACCTTTCTCAAGTAACAACTAAGTGTACAATGAACATATAAATAGTTATTTCAATAAATATATAATGTGATCAAATATACGTATAATGCAATAATGTCTGCTAAAAATACACAGAAAAAACTCTATTTATGTTCAACATGGTGTATAATAAAGTATTGATTAATTATTTCATGATAGATAGAGGTGCATACATTATTAGAATAGATTAGAAGATGCACCTACGTTTTATTGAAGGAAAAAATGTGATCATGACGCATTGTTATGAGTGGGGGATCTGCTGTTGATACTGTTATAGGAGTAATTGTTGTGAGTTCATTTTCCCCTTCGTCACTGGGGTCTGGTGAACTCCCCATTCTGGTAAAGGAAGTTAATGAGCCTGATTATCAGGCACCTGAGTCTAATGAGGATGACTGGCTGAGTGGAGTCACGGACTGGATATAAGGCTGCCGACGCCCTTCTGCCCTGCGGGTGATTTCTCTGTGGACTTCTAGGACACCAGTCTGATTCCTGCTCCTCTAAAGCTAAGTTTCTGTTTTGCCTGTTAGCTTTTTGTTTTGTTTTTTGTTTTCCTTGCTTTTCAGTATTCTGCCATTCCCTGCTGGGGTGAGCTGAATCTCCTTTTGCCTGTAGCTCTGTCTTCAGTATATTCCTGAGTACTGACATAGCTTTTTTGAAGCCTAGCGTCTTCAGGGCCTTTTTCACTGTCAGTTTGTTGGCTCTTATTTTCATAGGGTTTTTCACGGATTGCAGACAGCAGCCTTCCTGTCCTTTTCTATTTAGTTAGCTTGGGCCCCTCTTTGCTCAGTCTATCTTTCTGTCTGTGTTAGTATTTTCATCTTGCTTCACCGTCATTATATGTTGGGGCTGCCTATTGCTTTGGTGTCTGCTCTGGGGCAGTTTAGATTTCCCCTTTCTTTCTTTAGGCCTGTTTAATTCTCCGGCTGTGATCGAGGGGTCTAGGGCATCGTAGGAACCCCCTACGGCTACTGTTAGTTGTGTTGATAGGTTCAGGGGTCTGCAATCCGATAGCTGCCAACTTCTCTGGCTTTCTGGACTTAGCTAGCATTTCTGTTTTTGCCTCCTACGGTGACTCAATCATAACAGAATCACCCGCCATACTGCAGATCCTAGGGTACTCAATAGCAGGAAAGAATTGTGTTTAAAAAAAAAAAAAAAAGGTGTGTCTATATTCTTTCCTCTATATCTCTGAGGCCGTAGGGGGAATTTTTTTTTTTTTACTCTCTCAATGGAGATAAAGCAATTGTCTGATCGTGTGGAGCAGCTCGCTGCGGAAGTGCGGGGAATTTCCGCCTACCTTGCTCGTTCGCATGCTGTTGAACCAAAGATCCCTACACCTGATGTATTTTTTGGGGATCGATCTAAATTTTTGAGTTTCAAAAATAATTGTAAATTATTTTTTGCCTTGAAGCCTAACTCGTCAGGGAGCTCCGCACAGCAGGTTAAAATTGTCATCTCTTTGCTGTGTGGCGATCCCCAGGATTGGGCGCTTTCTTTGAAACCAGATGATCCTATTCTGACTAATGTGAACGCATTCTTTCAAGTTTTGGGGTTGTTGTATGATGAACCTAATGCTATTGATCAGGCTGAAAAGACCCTGTTGGCATTGAACCAGGGTCGAGATTCTGCAGAGTTGTACTGTCAAAAGTTCCGAAAGTGGGCGGTCCTTACTACCTGGAATGATAATGCCTTGGCTGCTTTCTTTCAGAAGGGTTTGTCAGAAGCTGTAAAAGATACTATGGTGCGATTTCCTGTTCCCTCTGGTCTGGACGATTCTATGTCATTAGCCATTCAGGTTGATCGGCGTTTACGTGAACGCAGGATTGCACGAGAGGTGTTGCCACCGGTTGAACAGACGTCTGAACCTATGCGATGTGATAGAGTTTTGTCTAAGGCGCAACGTCAGGAGTTCAGAAGGCGTAATAAGCTGTGTTTTTTCTGTGGAGATGCCTTGCATATTATTTCTGTTTGTCCTAAACGAGAGAAACGCTTTGCACACACGTTTTCTGTTGGTGGTGTTCAACCTAAGTTTCTTCTGGCAATTACTCTGATCTGCTCCCTGTCCACATTTTCCGCCAAGGCTTTTGTGGATTCGGGAGCAGCGCTAAACCTAATGGACTTGGATTTTGCTAAACGTTGTGGATTTCCGATGATACCTCTGCAGACGCCTATCCCTTTGAGGGGGATTGATGCTACTCCTTTGGCTAAAAATAAACCCCAGTTTTGGACCCAGGTGGTCATGCGGGTCGCCCCAGACCATCAAGAAAATTGCAGATTTTTGGTATTGCATGGTCTGCATGATGCCGTTGTTCTGGGGTTTCCCTGGTTGCAAATTCATAATCCAGTTTTGGATTGGAAATCTGTGTCTGTGGTGAGCTGGGGTTGTCGGTGTGCTTTTAGTGAGGCTCCGGTTTTTTCCACCTCTCCTCAGTCGCATGATGTTACTGACTATTTGGCGGACTTTTATGATGTATTTAGTGAGAATGAGTCTGCGTCCTTGCCTCCTCATAGGAGTGATGACTGTGCAATTGAACTAAGCTCGGGGTGTAAATTTCCCAAGGGTCGGCTCTTCAATTTATCTGTACCCGAGCACGAGGCTATGCGGTCCTATATTAAGGAGGCGTTGGAGAAGGGTCATATTAGACTATCCTCTTCACGCTTAGGTGCCGGGTTTTTTTTTGTGGCCAAAAAGGATGGTTCTTTAAGGCCTTGTATTGATTATCGTGCCCTCAATAAAATTACTATTAAATATCAGTATCCGTTACCCCTGATTTCGGATTTATTCTCTAGAGTTAGAGGTGCTTGCTGGTTTACCAAGCTTGACCTCAGGGGGGCGTATAATCTTATCCGCATTAAGCAGGGGGATGAATGGAAGACAGCGTTTAATACTCCGGAGGGACATTTTGAGAACCTGGTGATGCCTTTTGTGCTCACTAATGCCCCTTCTGTCTTCCAGTGTTTCATGAACGATATTTTCCGAGACTTTGTCGATAAATTTTTGATTATCTATCTGGATGATATTTTGATCTTCTCCAAGGATTGGGATTCTCATGTGGAACATATTCGGACTGTGTTCCGGATCTTGAGGGAGAATTCCCTGTATGTCAAAGGATCGAAATGCCTTTTTGGAGTACAGAGGATTTCATTTTTGGGATTTATTTTGTCTCCGTCAACTATTGAAATGGACCCGGCCAAGGTACAGGCCATTTATGATTGGGTTCAGCCCACTTCTTTGAAGGCCCTCCAGAAGTTTTTGGGTTTTGCTAATTTTTATCGGAAATTTATAGCAAAATCTTCTAGTATTGCCAAGCCATTGACTGATCTGACTAAGAAGGGTGCTGATGTGTTGAATTGGTCTCCTGAGGCTGTTGCTTCCTTTCAGGAGCTGAAGCGAAGATTTACCTCCGCCCCGGTTTTGCGGCAACCTGATGTCTCACTCCCGTTCTAGGTAGAGGTGGATGCTTCTGAGATTGGTGCAGGAGCTGTTTTGTCCCAAAAGGATCCTGTAAACATCTAAAATGAATCCCTGTGCTTTCTTTTCCCGAAAGTTCTCTCCATCTGAACGTAACTATGATGTGGGGAATCGGGAACTGTTGGCCATGAAATGGGCATTTGAGGAGTGGAGACATTGGTTGGAGGGAGCTAAACATCAAGTTGTGGTCCTCACTGACCACAAGAATTTGATTTACCTAGAGTCGGCTAAACGCTTGAACCCTAGACAGGCTAGGTGGGCCTTGTTTTTTTACACGTTTTGATTTTGTGGTCTCTTTTCTTCCTGGAACTAAGAATGTCAAGGCAGACGCCCTCTCTAGGAGTTTGTTTGCTGATTCTCCTGTGGTGACCAAGCCTGCTACCATCTTAAGCGAAGGGGTAGTTCTTTCTGCCATCTCGCCCGATTTGAGACTTGCTCTGCAAGAGTTCCAGGAGGACAAACCTGAGCGTTGTCCCAGTGGAAAGTTGTATGTTCCTGACCAGTGGAAGAAGAGAGTGATGTCTGAAGTTCATTACTCTGCATTGGCTGGTCATCCAGGTATTTTTGGTACTAGAGATCTGGTGAGTCGCTCTTTTTGGTGGCCCACCTTGTCTCATGATGTCAGGAATTTTGTGCAGTCCTGTGGGACTTGCTCCCGGTCTAAATCTTGTTCTCGCTCTAGTGGGTTGTTGATGCCTTTGCCGGTCCTCAGGAGGCCATGGACCCATATTTCAATGGATTTCATCTCTGATATGCCGGTCTCTCAAAGAATGACTGTTATTTGGGTGATTTGTGATAGGTTCTCTAAGATAGTTCATCTTGTACCACTCCCTAAGTTGCCATCTTCCGCTGAGTTGGTGCCCCTGTTTTTGCAATAGGTGGTTCGCTTACACGGGATTCCTGAGAACATTGTGTCTGACAGAGGAGTTCAGTTTGTGTCTAGATTTTGGAGGACTTTCTGTTCCAAGCTGGGAATTCAGTTGTCCTTCTCCTCTGCTTTTCACCCTCAGACCAATGGGCAGATAGAGAGAACAAACCAGACCTTGGAGTCGTATTTGAGATGTTTTATTTCCGCTGATCAGGATGATTGGGTTTCGTTTTTGCCCTTGGCCGAATTTGCTTTAAATGATAGAGCTAGTTCTGCCACTTTGATGTCACCTTTTTTTTGTAACTTTGGGTTTCATCCTCGATTTTCTTCAGGGCAGGTGGAGCCCTCTGCCTGCCCAGGTGTTGACACTGTGGTGGAGAGAATGCACCAGATCTGGGACCAAGTAGTGAATAAGTTATCTCTCTCCCAGGAAAAGGCCCAGCGGTTTTCCAATCGACATAGGACCATTGGTCCCCAGTTTAAGATTGGTGATATGGTGTGGTTATCATCAAAAAATATTGCTATGAAGGTGGCTTCTCCTAAGTTTAAGCCTAGATTTATTGGACCTTACAAGATTTTGGAGATTATTAATCCGGTCTCTTTTAGTTTGGCTCTTCCTGTCACATTTAAAATCCATAATGTGTTCCATAAGTCCTTGTTGAAGAGGTTTGTTGAACCAGTTGTTCCTGGGGTGGCACCTCCAGACCCTGTATTGGTTGAAGGTAACATGGAATATGAGGTAGAGAAAATACTGGATTCCCGTCAGGCTAGACGGAGACTCCAGTATTTGGTTAAGTGGAAGGGTTATGGTCAGGAGGATAATTCCTGGGTCTCTGCCTCTGATATTCATGCCAAAAGATTGGTGCGTGCATTTCATCGGGCTCACCCTGATCACCCTGGTGGCGTGGTTGAGGGTTCGGTGACCCCTCCTCAAGGGGGAGGTACTGTTGTGAGTTCATTTTCCCCTTCGTCACTGGGGTCTGGTGAACTCCCTATTCTGGTAAAGGAAGGTAATGAGCCTGATTATCAGGCACCTGAGTCTAATGAGGATGACTGGCTGAGTGGAGTCACGGACTGGATATAAGGCTGCCGATGCCCTTCTGCCCTGCGGGTGATTTCTCTGTGGACTTCTAGGACACCAGTCTGATTCCTGCTCCTCTAAAGCTAAGTTTCTGTTTTGCCTGTTAGCTTTTTGTTTTGTTTTTTGTTTTCCTTGCTTTTCAGTATTCTGCCATTCCCTGCTGGGGTGAGCTGAATCTCCTTTTGCCTGTAGCTCTGTCTTCAGTATATTCCTGAGTACTGACATAGCTTTTTTGAAGCCTAGCGTCTTCAGGGCCTTTTTCACTGTCAGTTTGTTGGCTCTTATTTTCATAGGGTTTTTCACGGATTGCAGACAGCAGCCTTCCTGTCCTTTTCTATTTAGTTAGCTTGGGCCCCTCTTTGCTCAGTCTATCTTTCTGTCTGTGTTAGTATTTTCATCTTGCTTCACCGTCATTATATGTTGGGGGCTGCCTATTGCTTTGGTGTCTGCTCTGGGGCAGTTTAGATTTCCCCTTTCTTTCTTTAGGCCTGTTTAATTCTCCGGCTGTGATCGAGGGGTCTAGGGCATCATAGGAACCCCCCACGGCTACTGTTAGTTGTGTTGATAGGTTCAGGGGTCTGCAATCCAATAGCTGCCAACTTCTCTGGCTTTCTGGACTTAGCTAGCATTTCTGTTTTTGCCTCCTACGGTGACTCAATCATAACAAGTAATGTCCCCTAATTCTGTACTAATATCTCCCACCCTGGTATGTATATATCCACAATCCAGGTATACAGTTGTGGCCAAAAGTATTGACACCCCTGCAATTTTGTCAGATAATACTCAGTTTCCTGAAAATTATTGCAAACACAAATTCTTTGGTATTATTATCTTCATTTAATTTGTCTTAAATGAAAAAACACAAAAAGAATTGTCCTAAAGCCAAATTGGATATAATTCCACACCAAACATAAAAAAGAGGGTGGACAAAAGTATTGGCACGGTTCGAAAAATCATGTGATGCTTCTCTAATTTGTGTAATTAACAGCACCTCTAACTTACCTGTGGCACCTAACAGGTGTTGGCAATAACTAAATCACACTTGCAGCTGGTTGACATGGAATAAAGTTGACTCAACCTCTGTCCTGTGTCCTTGTGTGTACCACATTGAGCATGGAGAAAAGAAAGAAGTCCAAAGAACTGTCTGAGGACTTGAGACACCAAATTTTGAGGAAGCATGAGCAATCTCAAGGCTACAAGTCCATCTCCAAAGACCTGAATGTTCCTGTGTCTACCGTGCGCAGTGTCATCAAGAAGTTTAAAGCCCATGGCACTGTGGCTAACCTCCCTAGATGTGGACGGAAAAGAAAAATTGACAAGAGATTTCAACGCAAGATTGTGCGGATGTTGGATAAAGAACCTCGACTAACATCCAAACAAGTTCAAGCTGCCCTGCAGTCCGAGGGTACAACAGCGTCAATCCGTACTATCTATCGGCGTCTGAATGAAAAGGGACTGTATGGTAGGAGACCCAGGAAGACCCCACTTCTTACCCCGAGACATAAAAAAGCCAGGCTGGAGTTTGCCAAAACATACCTGAAAAAGCCTAAAACGTTTTGGAAGAATGTTCTCTAGTTAGATGAGACAAAAGTAGAGCTTTTTGGGCAAAGGCATCAACATAGAGTTTACAGGAGAAAAAAAGAGGCATTCAAGGAAAAAACATGGTCACTACAGTCAAACATGGTGGAGGTTCCCTGATGTTTTGGGGTTGCTTTGCTGCCTCTGGCACTGGACTGCTTGACCGTATGCATGGCATTATGAAGTCTGAAGACTACGAACAAATTTTGCAGCATAATATAGGGCCCAGTGTGAGAAAGCTGGGTCTCCCTCAGCGGTCATGGGTCTTACAGCAGGACAATGGCCCAAAACATACTTCAAAAAGCACTAGAAGATGGTTTGAGAGAAAGCACTGGAGACTTCTAAGGTAGCCAGCAATGAGTCAAGACCTGAATCCCATAGAACACCTGTGGAGAGATCTAAAAATGGCAGTTTGGAGAAGGCACCCTTCTAATATCAGGGACCTGGAGCAGTTTGCCAAAGAAGAATGGTCTAAAATTCCAGCAGAGCATTGTAAGAAACTCATTGATGGTTACCGGAAGCGGTTGGTCGCAGTTCTTTTGGCTAAAGGTTGTGCAACCAAGTATTAGGCTGAGGGTGCAAATACTTTTGTCTGTCCCATTTTTGGAGTTTTGTGTGAAATGATCAATGTTTTGCTTTTTGCTTCATTCTCTTGTGTGTTTTTTCATTTAAGACAAATTACATGAAGATAATAATACCAAAGAATTTGTGGTTGCAATCATTTTCAGGAAGAAACTGAGTATTATCTGACAAAATTGCAGGGGTGTCAATACTTTTGGCCACAACTGTACATGGCCTCCCGCCATCCTGATATATATGATCTGGATCCAGGTGTACATGGCCCCCTTATCCCCATCCTGGTATACATGGCCCCTCTATACCTATCCTGGCATACATGACTCCCATCACGCTGCACACATAAAAAAATACACCATTCTTTTTACCTTCCACCCTCTCCCTTGCAGTGTCCTTTTCTGATGCCAGCAGCTGATTTCAGCTTGTCAACAGCTCATGGTAGTGATGTCATGCACGGCTTATACACTGAGGTCAGGTGCCGGAATGCGCACTGCTCCCCATGTCCGGGACTATAGGAGTGGAGAGCAGTGAATATTCATTTCTCTTAAATAGCAGGCACACTGTTAGCCACAGTCACTGGTTTCTGCTGCTGCTGAGTGATCACGTATGCCCACTATTAAAGATAATAAATATTCACCTCTCTCCACTCCCATGGATGTGGGCAGCAGTTAATATTCCTTCTCTTTAATAGCAGACTCATATGATCTCCCAGCAGCTGCAGGAAGTTGGCAGCTGCAGGTAACAGTGTGCCCACCATTAAAGAGAAATTAATATTCACTGCTCCACACACTCACAGTCCCTCCCACTTCTCAGGGCCGGCTTCAGTGAATAGAGGTGGAAGGGACCATGGGAGGTGGAGCAGTGAATATTCATTTTTTGTTAACAGCGGGCACAAGTGATAGCTGCAGCCACCGACTCCTGACTCCTGTGACCCGCTTGTATGCCACTGCCGCTTCCCCATCCCCACAGCCACAGCAGGTACATCCGGACAATAAGATGCACCCTCCATTTTCCTCCAAAATTTTGAAGGAAAAAAGTGAGTAATATGGTAACATTAAACTCCTGGAATGCTTTGTCCACCCTGAGCTAATCTGCTATCTCTCAGATCACTCCTTTCTTCATCCTTTACAATCCAGTTTCCACTCTATACATTCCGCTGAAACTGCCCTCACTAAAATCTCTAATGACCTGCTAACAGTGAAATCTTTTAGCCACTATTCCTTGCTACTGGGTCTCTCTGGAGCATTTAACACAGTGAACCACCAGCTCCTCCTCACTATGCTCTGCTCTATCGGCCTCAATAACATGATTCTCTCTTGGTTATCATCCTACCTATCTGACCGCTCCTTCACTGCATCTTTTGCTGGCTTTAACTCCTCTAATGTACCCCTTACTGTTGAAGCTCCTCAAACCTTTGTCCTAGGAACCCTCCTCTTCTCCCTAGTTACTGCCCCTATTGTACAAATTGTCAGAAAATTTGGTTTCCAGTATCATTTTTATGCTGATAACACCTAATTATACACTTCTCCTGACATCATGCCTACCTTAATGCAAAATACCAGGGATTGTCTGCACGCTGCTTATAGCATCATGTACTCATTCTATCTGAAACTAAATCTCTCCAAGACTCATCTTCCTGTGTTTCCTCCCTCCAGACTTAGATCCAATATTGCAATTACGTTGTATGGTTAAACCATAACACCCAGCATGCTCACTGTCTTGGGGTTATATTTGACATAAAACTTTCTTTTGTTCCCTATATCCAAACAATCATGTAACCTGCATCTTTAAAAAAAATCCGGAGTCCGACCTTTTCTCACCTTTGAAACTGCAACTA
This sequence comes from Dendrobates tinctorius, assembly GCF_039654945.1. Lineage (NCBI taxonomy): Eukaryota > Metazoa > Chordata > Amphibia > Anura > Dendrobatidae > Dendrobates > Dendrobates tinctorius. The sequence continues at coordinate 16,316,481 of NW_027361910.1, read as the reverse complement.
CTCTTACAGTTGCTTTTATTCATTCTTATCTGGACAACTTCAACTCTTTACTGATTGCTCTCCCCATAATTAAACTTTCTCCTCTCAAATCCGGAGACTCTCTCTCCCTCCCTAAGTAAATGCAGATTGTATGTGGTACAAATTATTAGCCTTTAGAAGGACTGTTAGTATGATGGTTCAGCTTCAGCACCAGTAACAAGACTAAAGGCCTCTCATTCATTATACTGTGAACCCACAAGCCTAGAAAAGCAATAAGAAGTGTCACAGAGCTGTAAAGTGGTGTCAGTGTGCCAAACTGTATGACATCTGTCCTTTTATAATTCCTGATGATGTCAGACTGTCAGCCAATCACAGTAATGCTGCAACAAAGATGTCTATGTCATTATAGTGAGTCACAGGCATTCATCACATGCTTATTGGCTGCATAACAGCCAACAAAGATGAGGGACCGGGATTCAATTTTTGCATCAAGCACTTTCATTACTTGCTAAGTAACGAGCACATCTGTGGCGCCCCTGAGGGTTCAGTCTCCACAGAGGTACAGCACCTCATCCAGAGGTGTGGTACCCCATTCTCAGGTAAGGAGGGAGCACCACCCAGGACTCTAACACCTGCACCCAACACACACTACAGTAGCAGGGCACCCTGGACGTACCCTAAGGGAGGATGGTCTCATCCCTGGCTGGATAGTAAATGGTGTTGGAAGGTGAATGGAGAGCGGGAGAGGACAGTTCAGTTAAGAAGGAGGAAGGAGAGTGGAGAGATGTGTGTGAAGCAGCTCCCTGTCAGGAGGAACTGCAGAAGGAGGGAAAGGGACAGAAGGAAGATCCCGGAGAGCAGAAGGGGTCTTAGGGGTACGAGAAGTGTGGATGCTACCCGTGGGGCCCGTTCCAGTATTGGAGAGACCAGCGTGCATGGGGGTACTGGCCCCCTACCCTAGTGGAGAAATTATCAGACTCAACTAGAAAGCCAAAGGCAGGGGCACCTGTAGGTGTTCCAGCCACAAGCCACAGTTATCTTTGCCGAAAAGGCAGCCATAAGGGAGCAAGGGGACGCAGAGAGGACGTCACCCGACAAGGTTCGAAACTACTGGCCTGGGACACTGATTGTGAGGTGTTGGGCAGGAGAGGAGGAAAGCCAGCACAGTGTGACGGCCAGGAGAGGCATATACTGAACGGAGTCCTGGGAAGGTGTATCCTGTCTGACCTGGGAGTTTGCTGGACCCCTCACCTGAAGGACGCAGCGCCAAGCGGGTATCTGTGCATTCCAGAACAGTGAGAAAACCTATAGAACTGCACCCAGCCATGTCCTCTAATTATTCTTACATCACCTGCCCTGCATCACATCCAACAGCACCACCTATAACATCTACATTCAAGCTGCCCTGAGAAACAGCTCAACCTGTGGAGAGCTATACCAACTCTGCTGCCCCATCACCATCCCAAAGATCTGCATTGCAGCATCGGTCACCTTGCTGAGTTCCTGAATTCTGGCACTTTGCCCCACTATTCCTACTTGCCCGAAATAAGACACCTTTCCATTACTAATCCTATAGTTGCATGGTAAATTAACTCACAGCCAGAATAAAGTATTTCTGTAAAAAAACAAAAATAATAAACAACAATATCCCTCAACTATCCGTCATTCTGTCCCGCGCCATAATCTGTGTCTGGGGATAAACAGTTTTCAACTTTGACAGTGCCAAGATGCAACCGTCCAGGCTAAGAACCACTGGTGAAAGAACAGCTGCGAGCGCAGCCTTAGTGACTGGCGGTGACGTCATCGAGGTTACCTCCAGTCACTGAGGCTGCATTCCCAACTGGGCTGAACTGCCATGACCTCTTTGAGATTCCCGCTAGTACCGTGAGAACAGCATGGGGAAAACCCCTGGAAGCATCAATGACTCCCAGACTGCTGCTGAGAACAATGTTTTCACACTTTTACTTCACTTTAAGGAATGACAATAAAACATTTTTTAAACTAACGAGAAATTGCTTTTTACAGGGAAAAAAAATCTTAAGAAACATTTTTTTCCTTACAATGACTTGTAAAAAAGACAATATTTATAAAGTATTTATCAAAAATATATAATTTAAGTAAACGTAAATTCATTTTTTTAATAAAAAAATAGTAAATTTCTGTTGAATTTAAGATGAAAGCAAGAACTGCCAAAAATTAGATACACCCTGTGTTAGATACAAAGGAGGACTTCATACTATTTCTGTTCAAATTGTCATGTATTGGTAGTTCTAGACTTAAAGTCTATGCACTTTTGAGGGTTAAATACCATGGAATTGTATTCCAGATCATGGAATAGCCTATGGGTGAGCAGCGTAATACCGATAAGAGTATGTGCCCATGTTGAGTAAAATTTCTGCGCTATTTCTGAATATCTTGGCATGAAAACGCAGCTGTAAAATGTGTTTTGGTGCTTTCTTGTCCTGCATTTTTGGATGACTTGAGTGGAGTCAATGTTGAAAAAACGCAAGGCAAAAATGCACAGAGAATTGACATGCTGCAGATGGATGATACTTTAGGTTTCCCATTCACTTTGCTGGCATCAGGTTTCGTGACAAATCCATGCCGAAAAAACACAATACAAAAAGGCACCAAATCTGCAATGTGTGCACACAGTCTAAAATTTTGAACAAGTATTTTCAGGCTTATATACATTTGTGCTAAAAAGTTTACACACCTCGGCAGAATATTTGCTTTCTCGGCCTTTTTTCAGAGAATATGAATGATAACACCAAAACTTCTTTCCACTCATGGTTAGTGGTTGGGTGGAGCCATTTTTTGTCAAACTACTGTGTTTTCTCTTTTTTTTTTAAAACCATCTTTATTGAGCAATAGACATAAAATACAAAAATTGTACGAAAGCATCAGAAACAGATCTGATAAGTAAACAATTGAACAGTACTTTGACTATTAGACAGTGTTTTATAACTATAACCAACTTCCCCTCCCTCCCAGGGAACACATCCGCATTTTCAAAAAATAACTTTAATCCAGCTTAACCGGAGTTCTGCCATCAATCGGCTCTCTCATGTACCATTCTGTAAATTGGAAGCAGTCATGAATCGCCTGGCGTATAGATCGTGTCTGAGTATTAATAAAAGAAGACCATGTAAGAAAAAAACATTTAGGCTATGTGCCCACGTTGCGTTTTAATCAAGGCGCTCAAAACTGGACTCCTTCCCAGAAATTGTGCTTTTTTTCAGCGCAATTTTACTGTGCGATTTTACCGCTATTATGTTCACGATTTTGCCGCGATTTTCGCGTGCGATATTCAAGCACTTTCCAAGCGATTTGAAGCATCACTTGGAAAGTGATTGACAGGTTGGTCACACTCGTCAAACATAGTGTTTGACAAGTGTGACCAGCTTTTTACTATTGAGGCCACCTATGCGGCCTCAATAGTAAAAGATAGAATGTTAAAAATGATAAAAAATAAAAAATCGGAGTATATTTACCTTCCGACTTCCCGCGCAGTCTCAGCGACGCTCCCGTTCCCAGCGATGCCTTGCGAGACCTGTGATGATGTTGGTATTCTGACTCATGGATATGTAGAACGTATGGTGCCTGGATAGACCTCTCTTTCTGGGCCCCTTCTGTATCGACCTGTACTCACGTTCATACCGATTAATCAGACAGCTTAACTCAGCCACGATCTCATGTAAGAAGACTCCAGGAAAAGAGGGATGCTTTAACTGAAATTCTTGTATTATGATGAAAGCAGCAGGTAAAAAAGGAATATTCTTCAGAGGACATGTAACAGGATGCATACAGATGGAGGGACGATCACAAAATGGAGAATGAAGGAGGGAACAAACATACATCACAGGACTACAGGGAGAGAGTTGGAACAAAATACAGGGAAAGGCAAACTTCTGCCTAGCAACAGATGATGCAACACAAACAATGCAAATATTAAATGATTTCCCAAGTCGTGGGACATGACACTCCCCGTCTGAAATCCTTGGATGAGAAAACAAGAGAAAAGAGAAAAACATGTATGCAATAATAAACATCAAACATTTTTAAAGTCCAACTCATTGTTGTTGACCCGTAGATCACACCGGAAGATAAGTCCAAGACTATAAACCCATCTTCGGATTGGGGAAGCCAGAAACATGCCAACTCTTCCACCAACCCAGCAATCCAATGGAAAATGTCAATGTTCAATAAAAAACTGGGGAATGAGGAGGAATGCTCCCCACCGTGAACAACGTCCAGGAGCAATGTTCAGTTCATGTGACGTCCTCCTTTGGCAGTAGCAGCACGAGATCGGTGACCGGACGGAGGAAGGTTTGGGTAGAGCCCCCTTTTGTCACGTTAACTTCTGTCTTACGAGTCTTTCCATCCTCGCTGGGCATGACCTTGGTGATAAGACCCATTGGCCAGTCGTTACGATGAGCCTCTTTGTCTTTTAAGAGAACAAGGTCTCCTTCTTGGAGATTGGGACTGGGTGTCTGCCATTTGTGACGGTTTGGAAGCAGGTGCAAGTATTCGGTCTTCCAACGGTGCCAAAACACGTTGGCTATGTGTTGTACTTGCTTCCACTGACGTTTGTAAATGTCCTTGTTATCGAAATTCCCGAGAGGAACTGTAGCAGCTCCAATCTTCTGTGTAAGAAGTGTAGCTGGGGTAAGAATCATTGGAGAATAACAACGTGGGACTTGGAGTTGCTCTAAGAACTTCAAGGACTTCTTCCATGTCTCCCACCTTTGCTGTTTCTGAGTTGGAAGTGGGGTGTCCCAATCAGTGTTCTCGGCAGTGAGCTGTCTTAACAGTATCTTGCCTTGAATAGTGATGGATGCTACAAACCCGAGAGGATCGTAGATGCTGTTTATGACAGATAGGACTCCTCGTTTGGTGAAGGGTTTGTCACAGGGCGACACTTGGAAGGTGAAGGTGTCCTGTTTGATATCCCACAGTAGACCAAGGCTGCGCTGTGTGGGAGGAACATCAGAACCTAGGTTGATGTCCTTTAGGTTCGTGGCATGGTCCTCAGATGGAAACGCGCTCATTACTTCTTGACTGTTAGAGATGATCTTGTGGAGTCTGAGGTTTGATGTGGATAGCATTTCCTGTGTCCTGGAGAGTAGGTCAATTGCCTCTTCACTTGTGGGCAAGGACTTGAGCCCGTCATCTACGTAGAAGTTCTTCTCTACGAATTGACGAGCATCGCATCCATACTCTCTCTCACCTTCCTGGGCTTTCCGTCTCAGTCCGTAGATCGCCACAGCAGGTGAAGGACTGTTGCCGAAGACATGGACCTTCATCCGGTAGTCTATGACTTGATTGTTGACATTGTTGTCTTTGTGCCATAGGAACCTAAGATAGTTTCTGCTGTCTTCCTTCATGATGAAGCAATGAAACATCTGCTGGATGTCGGCCATTATAGCAACAGGTTCTTGTCTGAAGCGGATCAATACTCCAAGGAGGCTGTTGTTCAGGTTGGGTCCAGTTAGTAGCAGGTTGTTGAGAGAGAGGCCTTCATACTGAGCACTGGAGTCAAACACCACTCTGATCTGGTTAGGCTTGCGAGGGTGATAGACGCCAAAGGATGGAAGGTACCAACATTCTTCTCCTTCCTTCAGTGGTGGTGCAGGTTCAGCATGATCTTTGTCAAAGATGTTCTGCATAAAGTCAATGAAATGCTTCTCCATCTCTGGTTTCCTCTTTAGGGTACATTTTAAGGATGAGAACCTTGCAGTTGCTTGCTGCAGGTTGTTTGGCAACTTAGCTCTTGGGAAACGAAAGGGTAAAGGAGCTACCCAACTGTTGGAGTCATCTTGAACAAATTCTTTGTCCATAACCTTTATGAATTCTTTATCTTCCCTTGTGGGTGCTAACTTGTTGTCTTCACTTGTGGAATCGAACACTGTTGACCCGAGGTTTTCGTCCCAGGGCTGGAGCATGTTCATGTTGTTGAAGGATTCCTGTTGCCTCTTGGTGTTGCTCACTTTCTCTTTCACCCAGTAATGATGTGGGCATGGCTGAAAATGAGTGCTGCGACCATTTGGCAAGATGTGTGTTTTGTAAGAGGAGATGTTATTAGGTCTCTTCATCTTGTGTATGCAAACATCGCCTATAATTACCCAGCCTAGATCAAAGCGTTGGGCAAATGGTGCATCGTGTTGTCCGTTAATTTGCTGACGTACCTTGTGCAGCCGGAGAATGTCTCTGCCAAGCAGAATCAGGATATCTGCGCTGTTGTTGAGGGCTGGTATCTTGTTTGCTATCCCCTTGAGATGTGGGTGATGAAGAGAAGCCTCTGGCGTTGGGATCTCTTCTTGATTGGATGGAATCTGGTTGCACTCGACAAGTGTGGGTAAGGGTATCTCCATGGTGTTGTCGAGGGATGTCGCTATAAGACCACTGGCCCTTCTCCCAGAGACCTCTGTAACACCGCTGCAGGTACCTAAGGTGTAAGGGTAAGCATTTCCCTTTAAGTTAAACATATCAAAGAGTTCTGACCTTGCAAGTGATCGGTTGCTCTGATCATTCAAGAGGACGTACACCTTCGCGGCTTTCTCTGGGTGACCGTTGGGATATACGTTCACCAGGCAAATCTTCGCACAGGACTTGTCCCAGAGACCTTCTCCGCAGACTTCTGTGCATGAAGAAGATATTGTGGTATGACTTGCAGTTTGAGCTGCGTCCTCCCCGCCATGGCTCGTGGTGGGGGAAGGAGTACGTGTAGAGTCAGGACGGTATGGGTGGAGTGCTTGTACGTGATCCTCACTGTCACACTCCATACACTTAATTGTAGTTTTTACAGTCTTTAGCAAGGTGTTCAGTAGAAGCACAACATCTGTAGCATACCCCGAACTTCTTTAGAAGTTCCTTGCGTTCTTGGAGCGGTTTCTTCCTGAAGCCGATGCACTTTTTTAAGGGATGTGGCTTCTTGTGGATGGGACACTCACAATTTGGGTTCTCTATCTTTTCACCCTTGTTGCTCTTGCCAGGGGCTGATGTTGGTAAGGGAAGAATATCCGTCTTCTTCACTGAAACTGGACTCCTGCGGTTTCTGTCATTCGAGCGTGTGCTCACGTATTTAGAGGGAGGTGAAGCTGGGCCACTGGATTCTCCGTAGGAAAAGCCTGGGTCATTCTTACGCTCTGCAATGTCTTTTATAAACTCACAGAAGTAGGAGAACGGAGGAAATGACACTTGATGGTCTTTCTTGTATTTTGACCCTATTGTAGTCCACTCCACGAGCAGTGTCCAGGTAGCTAAGGCCAGGTAGGTGGGTGTCTGCCTTGGCCAGCTGGAGCTCTAACAGCAGGTCACTGAGCTCTAGGAACTTTGAACTGTCCTTGCTGGATATCTTTGGAAAACTCTGTAGTCGCTTGAACAGTGCATCCTCTATGGCTTCTGGACTGCCAAAGTTTCTCTCTAGTCTTTCCCATGCAGCCATGAGACCAGCCGTTGGATTACTGATATGTACAGACCTGAGTCTCTTGACACGCTCTGTGGATTGTGGTCCTAACCATTTGATCAGCAGGTCCAGCTCTTCCGCAGCAGTGATGCCGAGGTCACCAGTTACGGTTCTAAAGGCACTTTTCCAACCTCTGTAATTTTCAGGTTGGTCGTCGAACCTTGTGAGACCGGTTTTAGTAAGTTCACGGCGAATCATGTACCTTGCGAAGTCGGACATGTCTGTTCTTTCTGACTTAGGATGCACGATTGTAGGCTGAGCGGTGTTGTACATAGAGGTGGAGACGTCTTGGCCTTGAAACATGGGGAAGTATGGAGTGGCATATGCATTTAGTCCAGCAACTGGTTTGGTGGGTATAGTTTCTGCTACATGTGGAGGTGGCACTGTGTGGTTGTCGAGGGTATAATGACCTTGAATGCAGGATTCTGTAAGTGGATCGGCATCCTGGTGCTCTAGAGAAGCGTCAACACCATCAAGAGTGTTAGTGATGATCTGCGGTTCGCCATCTTGGCTTAGCACGTAGTCTCTTGTGCGTTCAATGGGGTCTTCTGCCTCCATTTCACACAAACTGACGCTGTCTCTTTGACTCCCACTGACAGCCTGCTCGAGTACCTTTAATTCTGCCATGGCTGTTGCATGCTCACATTCCTTCTCTAGAGCTTCCTTTTCCGCTTTCACGCGTGCCGCTTCTGCATCCATTTCTGCTCTATTTTGTGCAGCAGCTGCATCCATTTCTGCTCTCTTTTGTGCAACAGCTGCGTCCATTTCTGCTCTCTTTTGTGCAACAGCTGCGTCCATTTCTGCTCTCTTTTGTGCAAAGGCAGCTTGTACCTTAGTAGTTTCAGCCTTAGCACGTGCTCTTATAAGCTGCTCAGTAAGAGTAGAATATTTTGATGAACTTGACCTAGATGAACGTTTTGAGTGCTTACACGATTTGGATGAGGGAGTTGATGCATCTGGTGTTTGTGCGATTCTAGCCTCTATCCTGGCTTTAATGTCACGTACAGTGCAGTCTCTTTCAGAATTAAGCTGCTGGAAACCTTGCAATTCATTTAAAGTCTCTGGGAGATTCAGTTTCTTCAGGAGAATAATGTATTGGTCACTCTTCTCCATGTACATTTGGTATGCTGTGCATAATTGTTCTAGAACTCCCTCTGGTGGTAACTCATGAGAAGCAGGCCTTGATGCAGTGTCTATGTGACTCAGCACTTTCTTCCATACTGAAGACTAGTGTTGAGCATTCCGATACCGCAAGTATCGGGTATCGGCCGATACTTGCTGTATCGGAATTCCGATACCGACTTCCGATATTTTTTCAATATCGGAATTCGGCATCGGAATCGGAAGTTCAGTTGATTGACAGCCTGACGTCATCATGATGCGCGGTGTGTGCGCATCATGATGCGCCGTCATTTCGGGCCTTCCGGGGGTCTCTGCCGGCCTGCCGGGGGGCTGTGCCGGCCTGCCGGGGGGCTGTGCCGGCCTGCCGGGGGGCTGTGTGGACTGCCCGGGGTCTGTACCGGCCTGCCGGGGGGCTGTGCCGGCCTGCCGGTGGTCTGTGCACCCTGTGGGGGTCTGTACCGGCCTGCCGGGGGGCTGTGCCGGCCTGCCGGTGGTCTGTGCACCCTGTGGGGGTCTGTACCGGCCTGCCGGGGGGCTGTGCCGGCCTGCCGGGGGGCTGTGCTGATGTCCGGGGTTCTGTGCAAGCATCGTCCGATGGGACTACAAGTCCCATCTGGCGATGCCTGCTACCATGACAGTGATTGACACATTAGCCAATGATGGGACAGTAGTAGTCCCATCATCCGGCTAATGTGTTAAATGTTAAAAAAAAAAAAAAAAATACTACATACATACTACATGCATGCTACATACATACTACATGCTACATACATACTACATACATACTACATACATACTACATACATGCTGCATGCTACATACATACTACATGCTACATACATACTACATGCTACATATATACTACATACATACTACATACATGCTACATACATGCTGCATGCTACATACATACTACATACATACTACATGCATGCTACATGCATGCTACATGCATGCTACATGCATGCTACATACATACTACATGCTACATACATACCACATACTACATACATGCTACATACATACTACATGCATGCTACATGCATGCTACATACATACTACATGCATGCTACATACATACTACATGCATGCTACATACATACTACATGCATGCTACATACATACTACATGCATGCTACATACATACTACATGCTACATACATACCACATACATACTACATACATGCTACATACATACTACATACATACTACATGCATGCTACATACATACTACATGCATGCTACATACATACTACATGCATGCTACATACATACTACATGCATGCTACATACATGCTACATGCATGCTACATACACACTACATGCATGCTACATACATACTACATGCATGCTACATACATACTACATGCATGCTACATACATACTACATGCTACATACATACCACATACATACTACATACATGCTACATACATACTACATACATACTACATGCATGCTGCATACATACTACATGCATGCTACATACATACTACATGCATGCTACATACATACTACATGCATGCTACATACATACTACATGCATGCTACATACATACTACATGCTACATACATACTACATGCTACATACATACCACATACATACTACATACATACATACTACATGCTACATACATACTACATATATACTACATGCATGCTACATACATACTACATGCTACATACATACCACATACATACTACATACATGCTACATACATACTACATATATACTACATGCATGCTACATACATACTGCATGCTTCATGCATGCTACATACATACTACATACATACTACATGCTACATACATACCACATATATTCTACATACATACAATACATTCATACAATACATACATAGACATACAGTACATATAACATAGAGTAACATACTTACCAATACTTGTCACATTGTTCCCCGAAGCCATTGTCTTTTCCGGAATAAATATTAACATAACAAACCACAAAAATACTCACCCACGATCCGAAGCAGTCCACGAGTGTGTCCCACGACGATCTTGGGTAGAGAACTGCAGCATCAGATGATGCTGCCGTTCTCTACGGGCTGCAGGAATCCAATGACGGAAGGTAGGTATCCTTCCGCACTGTATTCCTCCGCCACTTAAAAAAAAAGTCCCTAGTCTCACTTTATGCCATTGCTGTGTGGGAATTTCCCACACAGCAATGGCATAAAGTGAGACTAGGGACTTTTTTTTTTTTAAGTGGCGGAGGAATACAGTGCGGAAGGATACCTACCTTTCATCATTGGATTCCTGCAGCCCGTAGAGAACGGCAGCATCAGCTGATGCTGCAGTTCTCTACCCAAGATCGTCGTGGGACACACTCGTGGACTGCTTCGGATCGTGGGTGAGTATTTTTGTGGTTTGTTATGTTAATATTTATTCCGGAAAAGACAATGGCTTCGGGGAACAATGTGACAAGTATTGGTAAGTATGTTACTCTATGTTATATGTACTGTATGTCTATGTATGTATTGTATGAATGTATTGTATGTATGTAGTATATATGTGGTATGTATGTAGCATGTAGTATGTATGTAGCATGCATGTAGCATGCAGTATGTATGTAGCATGCATGTAGTATATATGTAGTATGTATGTAGCATGCATGTAGTATATATGTATGAATGTATGTAGCATGTAGTATGTATGTAGTATGTATGTGGTATGTATGTAGCATGTAGTATGTATGTGGTATGTATGTAGCATGCATGTAGTATGTATGTAGTATGTATGTAGTATTTATGTAGTATGTATGTAGCATGTAGTATGTATGTAGCATGCATGTAGTATATATGTAGTATATATGTAGCATGTAGCATGTATGTAGTATGTATGTGGTATGTATGTAGCATGTAGTATGTATGTAGCATGCATGTAGTATATATGTAGTATGTATGTAGCATGTAGTATGTATGTAGCATGCATGTAGTATATATGTAGTATGTATGTAGCATGTAGTATGTATGTAGCATGCAGTATGTATGTAGCATGCATGTAGTATATATGTAGTATGTATGTAGCATGCATGTAGTATATATGTAGTATGTATGTAGTATATATGTAGTATGTATGTTGCATGTAGTATTTATGTAGTATGAATGTAGCATGTATGTAGTATGTAGTATGAATGTAGCATGTATGTAGTATGTAGTATGAATGTAGCATGTATGTAGTATGCATGTTGTATGTATGTAGCATGTAATTTTTTTTTTTTTTTTTTTTTTTACATTCAACACATTAGCCGGATGATAGGACTACTACTGTCCCATCATTGGCTAATGTGTCAATCACTGTCATGGTAGCAGGCATCGCCCGATGGGACTTGTAGTCCCATCGGACGATGCCTGCACAGACCCCCGAAGCCTGCACAGACCACCGGCAGGCCGGCACAGCCCCCCGGCAGGCCGGCACAGCCCCCCGGCAGGCCGGCACAGCCCCCCGGAGCCTGCACAGCCCCCCGGCAGGCCGGCACAGCCCCCCGGCAGGCCGGCACAGCCCACCGGAGCCTGCACAGACCACCGGCAGGCCGGCACAGCCCCCCGGCAGGCCGGCACAGACCACCGGAGCCTGCACAGACCCCCTGGCAGGCCGGCACAGCCCCCCGAAAGGCCCGTACAGACCCCAGAGAGGCTGTACAAGGGCAGGAAAGGGTTTTTCTTATTCCGATACCGGAAGTCCCATAGACTTGAATGGGACTTCCGGTATCGGAATCGGCGATACCGATACTTTTTTTAAAGATCGGCCGATACCATCCGATACGATACTTTGAAGTATCGGACGGTATCGCTCAACTCTACTGAAGACACATCACTATATAATTCACATTTTGCAGTCTCTAAATTCTCCATGACTTTCCATGTGGGTTTGACTGTACGTTTTCCCCTTTCGCTAGATGGTGGATGGGGGTCTGGGTCTCTTTCCTGTGCTTGTAAGTCTGGTAGGGACATTGTGTTTCTTGCTTCAGACATGATTAGATTGCAGGCAGGAAGAGTTGATGATGGGGTTTATACTTCCCACTGTTCAGCAACAGGAAATACACAGAGACTCTGCACAGAGTTGATACTTTGTATCTAATGCTGGAGGAGCTGCAGGGTCCTGTGTAATGATGGGAGTTATATTCCTCTCTGTTCAGCTGCAGTGTGTGGCTTCTATGCACGCTGGGGTCTGGCTGGAACTGTCCTTTTCCACTGAGATTTAGCACAGACCTTGAGTTACTGTCTCTGAAGGCAGGTTATTTCTTTTTACTATTCTGACTCATGGATATGTAGAACGTATGGTGCCTGGATAGACCTCTCTTTCTGGGCCCCTTCCGTATCGACCTGTACCCACATTCATACTGATTAATCAGACAGCTTAACTCAGCCACGATCTCATGTAAGAAGACTCCAGGAAAAGAGGGATGCTTTAACTGAAATTCTTGTATTATGATGAAAGCAGCAGGTAAAAAAGGAATATTCTTCAGAGGACATGTAACAGGATGCATACAGATGGAGGGACGATCACAAAATGGAGAATGAAGGAGGGAACAAACATACATCACAGGACTACAGGGAGAGAGTTGGATCAAAATACAGGGAAAGGCAAACTTCTGCCTAGCAACAGATGATGCAACACAAACAATGCAAATATTAAATGATTTCCCAAGTCGTGGGACATGACAGTTGGTCTCGCATTGCTATAGCGATCTCACGAGACCGCTAGAGTAACGCGAGACTACGTCATCACAGGACCTTGCCGCAAGGCATTACTGGGAACACTGAGGCCCAGGAAGGCTGCGCGTGATGCCGGAAGGTAAATATACCCCGATTTTTTATGTTTTATTCTTTTTTTACAGGGGTATGGTACCCAGGGCCTGGAGGACAGTCTCCTCTCCTCCACACCGTGGGTACCAACTGCACATAAGATGCTTAACTTCGCGCATGGTGGGCATAGCCACATGTGGGAATTAAGCGGTTCTCATGCTTTCCTGTGGGTGCGGAATCACGGCAATTCTTTGCGATTCTGCAAAAAAGAATGAGCATGCTGCGTTTTTTTCCACTATGCGATTCCGCCACGGAAAAAAGCACAGCATTAGCACAGCATGTGCGGAATGCCATAGGAATGCATGGGATGCGTTCTGTATGAGTTTTTTAAATGTTTTCACAGCGTTTTCGCACCGAAAATCGCGGCAAAAATGCTTAAAAATCGCATCGTGGGCACACAGCCTTGGTGTGTTTTTCTTTATTTAATATTGACTCTATCCAGTCCATCCTGAAAAGATAGGCCACCTTTGAAGAAATTAAGTTCAAAGAGGGGGTGCTATCCTGTGCCCATACATGCATTATACTATTGCGAGTAGCTGCCGCCCACATGAATAGAATACGATGTTACTGAACAGAAAACCTCAACAACTGATCTCATGGGAGAATGTTGAATATGGCCCCCTATGGAGAAAGAGAAATATTTATACCAAAAGTGTTAGTGAGATATTGCAAAAGTGTATCCCAAACCTCCCTTATTTTTGGACAGTTCCAGAGACAATGAAAAATATCAGCTGGAGAATGTAAGCATTTAGGGCAAGGAAAATCACCTGAGGGGGACATTTTAGATTTAATCTCTGGGGAGATATATGCTCTATGAATGTCAAGTTTGAGTGGTCTTTCTCAGGAGAGACCCTCAGAGTATATTGGATGGCTGCCAAATTGGATGTACTTGATCGAGCAAGGTGATGAACAAATGAACACAGACACAAGTATCTGAATCCAAAGTCACATGACATTTAATCAAACAGGTCAAGCTTCTTATATACACTGCTGGAGGGGCGTACACATTAGGTCATCTCTATGCTATGCACATGTCAGGACTTGTTATTGCAAGTAAGCGGAATTGTTTATTACAGTGAAATATCCTGTCATGCATAAGTCAGCTGTCTATTACAAATTATATCATTTATTATCCATCAGGTGATTTTCCATTAAGGGGAGAAGTGAACTGGTGTTTAATTATGTAAGGTCCAAATGTCCATATAATTAGTCTTATCCCAATAAGGTTTATAACCTGTTATCTATATAAACTAGATATTCTTAGTACCCCACACCTACATTACTCATATTAAGTTAACATTACCCTGCGCACAGTCCTGTAATGTGACCAACAAGAGTTACAAATGTTAGAATGAGACTAGCTAATATGAAATGTTAGAATTTGTTATATGTGTATGAGAAGACCCTCAGGGTCCCTGGATTCCCCTATCAGAAATATCATGAGAGTCATGGTTAAGTAACTATCATACGGTAACATAGAGTTAATACGTAATGTGGCTTGCAAAAGGTCTTTTACCTGACAGTCGGATAGCTGAGATACCCATCTACCCGGGCCCGGTGAAGAGTCTGACCACTGTATGGAATGTTTTATTGATTTATAAATAAGACTTAAAGAATAATTTCTCGTGTGAGCTCCAATGGAGATTAATTTTTGACGGTGTGCTCTAACGTCGTTTGGTATATCCTGCAAAATTGAGCCTATATAATGTCTAATTTGGGTGAGCGTAAAATTATCTCCCATCAGGAATGGATATTATAAAACAGTGTCTTCCAAAGTGAGAGGACATTGATTCTCTGCTAACATGTCGCGAATCAGGCGACAACCATTCTGTTCAAGCACACGATAGATGGGAGGTGGCCTGCTCTGTATAAAGGAGGGATTGCCGTGGAAAGGAAGATACACCGAAATATGGGGGTTCGAGTAAACTAATTCCTCTAACATGGTGCCATCCCAAGATTACTGACCACAGTAGGGGATTATCTCTAATCTCCACTGAGATCTCAGCCTGGCTTAAGTGAAGTCAAGCAGAAGGACTAAAGGATTTACACATCACCTCATCTATTGGAGCATAAGAGCCCCGTCACACATAGCGATCTCGCTAGCGAGATCGCTGCTGCGTCACAAGTTTTGTGACGCAACAGCGATCTAACCAGCGAGATCGCTGTGTGTGACACCTATGAGTGACTGGCCCCCCATGCCGGTATCACTGATCGCTGCTGGAAAGCCCTGGACATTTCTTGGATCGCTGGTCTCCCGCTGGCCAGCATGCATCGCTGCGTGTGACAGGCGGGAGACCAGCGATCAGCTGGTAACTAAGGTACACATCAGGTTTCTAAGGGATGTGCGTCACTTAGAAACCCGATGTGTACCTTAGTTACCAGCACGCTGATGCAGGGAGCTGCTAACTAAGGTACACATCGGGTTTCTAAGTGACGCACATCCCTTAGAAACCCGATGTGTACCTTAGTTACAAGCTCCCTGCATCAGTGCGCTGGTAACTAAAGTACACAGCGACGCCGTGCGCGGCGTCGCTGGTGAAGCTGTTTGTTTGACAGCTCACCTGCGATCATGTAGCGACTCACCAGCGATCCTGACACGTTGATATCGTTGTCGGGATCACTGGTGAGTCGCTATGTGTGACGGAGCCCATAGTAAAGCAGGTAAAAGGATAGATCCAGTCCAGAGAATCATGAAAGACATCCGCTATATTGTATAGATGTAAATTAGGGAGATTAAGACCACCCAAGGATTTAGTTTGTTGCAGCTTAAAAATACTAATTCTAGAGCCACAACTTGAACCCCAAATAAATTGATGAAAAACTTTTGTCAAAAGCTTGTCATCAGCTTTTGATAATAGAACCGGTAGCATCTGTAAGGGATAAATTATTTCAGGGAAAGAAATAATTTTTATCAGATGGGCCTTACCTGCAAACGATAAGACTTCCAAGATTGTATTTCCTGCACAACCGCTGTAATGAGGGGTCGAACATTTAGTTTATAAATGTCATGGGGGTTTGAGGGTAGACACACCCCAAGCAAGGACTCCTTCTTCCACTGAAAGGAAAAGGGAACGGACACCATTTCTGGGAAGTTTTGAAGACAGCCAAAGCATGAGATTTGACATAATTTATGTGAAATCCCCAAACTGCTCCAAACTCATTAAAAGCATCCATTATAGAAAAAATGGATTCCTTAGAATTGGCTATCATGAGTAAAATATCATCAGCAAATCCCAATAATTTAAGCGTGTGGTGGCCGATCTCAATACCCCCAAAGGAAAGGATCATCTCCAGATATATCAGCAAAGGATCCAGAGCGATATTAAATAACAAAGGTGACAGGGGACATCCCTGCCTCTTACCCCTGAAACTGGAAAAAGAAGAATGATTGAATACCATTAAGCCAAATCGAAGATTGGGAGCTAGTATAAATTGTCCTTACAAAATTAAAGAAAGTAAAGCCAAACAATCTATACTTAAGGGTTCGAATGTGGTTAGACCAAGAAACTCAATCAAAAGCCTTATCAATATCAAGGCTAACTTTTATATGCTGTTTGGCTTTGGCCTGGAAACTATGTGTAATGGCAGCCAATGCCATCCTAATATTATAAGTGATATACCGACCCTGGACAAAACCTGTTTGAGATGAGGTGTGAATATCAGGAACCATAGACTGATGTCTATTAGCCATGATTTTAGTAAGCAATTTAAAATTGACATTAAGGAGGGAGACTGGACGGTACAAGGCAGGGATAAGCAGGTCCTTGCATGGGTTTAGCAACAAAGATAAACAAGCCTCGTTGAATCGGTCAGGCAGAGAACCCGATTCAAGAATGAGATTAAAAAGAGAGGTTAGGTGGGAAGTGAGTAAAGGTTGTAGCATTTTATAAAATTCCACTGAGATCCTGTCCGGGAAAGGTGCTTTGAGCAGTTTTGAAGACTTAATGACTGATCTTACCTCCCCAGAAGAAATCGACTTATTTAAAGTTTCCCTATGGGATGTAGAAAGTTTTGGCGGATTAACCTTATCACAAACAAAAAGCACAGAATGACAAATGTGCAAAAATACCTTGCAATAAGACATATAACGGTAGTCAGCAAGTGCTGATAAAAGGTAATAACAAACACAGGGTATTTAGTCGATACTTTTTTTTGCAAAAAAATGTATACCAAGCTGCCTCACCAACGTCAAGGTAACCCGTATTGAAGTAGTCCCTATCTAATGTATTTAATACCTGAACATATGAACAATGTCTAAATGAGCAGGATTAAGACAGGCGCTTTCTGGTATGGGCACGTGATGCAAGACAGCTCCTTATGTGCATGTCACACAAGAGAGGGGTGGGGTCTCTCAAATCATGCATAAGCATGAAAAAAACTGGATTAAAAACACACATGTGACATGCACAATGTGAACAAGTCTGTTGGACCATGTTCACACCACCCTGACTGAAACACAAACAAAAAGCACAGAATGACAAATGTGCAAAAATACCTTGCAATAAGACATATAACGGTAGTCAGCAAGTGCTGATAAAAGGTAATAACAAACACAGGGTATTTAGTTGACTACCGTTATATGTCTTATTGCAAGGTATTTTTGCACATTTGTCATTCTGTGCAAGAAGAAAGCCATTACTGGGCAACTGCCACAAAGTATCTCGCCTTCAATATGCAAAACTGCACAGAGACAAGCCTCAAAACTTCTGGAACAAGGTAATTTGGAGTGATGAGACCAAAATTGAACTTTTGGGCCACAGCCATAAAAGTTTCATTTGGAGAGAGGTCAACAAAGCCTATGATGAAAGGAACACCATTCCTACTGTAAAGCATGGAGGTGGATCACTGATGTTTTGGGGATGTGTGAGCTACAAAGGCACAGGAAACTTGGTCAAAACTGGAGGAAAGATGAATGCAGCATGTTATCAGCAAATACTGGAGGCCAATATGCAATCATCAGCCTGGAAGCTGCGCATGGGATGCACTTGGATGTTCCAACAAGACAACGAGCCAAAACACAAGGCCATGTTTACCTGTCATTGGCTACAGAAGAACAAAGTGAAGGTTCTGGAGTGGCCATCTCAGTCTCTTGACCTCAATATCATCTCAAGAGCGCAGTTCATGCTATACAGCCTAGGAATTTACAGAAACTGAAAGTTTTTGACAAGAAGAGTGGGCAGCTTTACCATCTGAGAAAATAAAAAGCCTCAACTACCACAAAAGACTTCAAGCTGTCATTGTTAGAGGGAGCAATACACTGTATTAAAAAATGGGCTATGCAAATTTTTGGTCAGGGTCATTTGGCTTTCTTCTGGCGACTCAACCATGCAGCCCATTTTTCTTCAAGTTGCTTCCTTATTGTGCATCTTGAAACAGCCACACCACTAGCTTTCACAGAATCCAGTATTTCAGCTGATGTTATTTGTGAGTTTTTCTTTGGTACCCAGAACAAGTTTAAAGTTAAAAAGAGGATGGCTTCTACAAATGGATAATGATCCTAAGCACATGTCAAAATCCACAATAAACTACATATAAAGGCACAAACTGAAGGTTTTACAGTTCACTGATCTGAACATCATTGAACATCTGTGACTAGACCTCAAAATCGCAGTGCATGCACGACAAACAAGGAATCTTACAAAACTGGAAGAATGGAAGAAAATCCCACAGATAAGATTTGAGAGTCTTGGCTAGCTACAGAAAGCGTTTACAAGCTGAGAAACTTGCAAAAGGGGTGCTATTAGGCACTAAACATTTGGGGTGCCCAAAACTTTTGCATTGTCCCATATTCCTATTTGTAATTTTTAAAGTGTAAAAAATTACAATATACATATATGTTTGTCTAAAATACAAAGAAATGTGTCATCTTTAACTTTAGGCCTTTAGAGATCATTTCATTTTCAGGGATGCTCAAACATTTACATGCCACTGTATCCAATACAGTCTCCAACAGACATATTTTCTGTCTACCTATGGTATTTTATTACTGTTAGATACTTAAGTAATTTGATTGGTTGATGCAATTCATCCGTATACAATATGTTGTCATTATTTTTTCCAACATCAAATTTATTCCCCATCTATTTGCATTTTAATGTTTTAGAATTTCTTGCCTGTTCATTATCACTCAATAAAGATTTTCTATGGTTATACCTTTTATATGAAGGGTCCCTTTTCTTTACTGAAGACAGCTGGTGTATTTTTTCCTGGGTATTCATCTGTAAAGAGCTGTTTTGTTTCCATAATTGATCCGCTTTGCACATAGACTTTCACAATTGCTATTTGCTGTTCTAGGGAGAGTTCCATTTTTTTGACACGATGTTCACAGAAGGACTGAAAAGGAAGGCAAAATAAAGCCTGTTGAGTATGGAGGCAATACCATGTAGCCAGAAAGAAAGCAGGGGCTACAGCCGCCTCCAAATAGTGTGGCAGTGGTACTGGAGGTGAGCTACTTTTCCATAAGCCACCCTATATATAACGATAGAGGATATTTGCACTAATTCAAGTCTTTACATTTCTTTTGCATGTATTTTATAAAAAATGTGCAATTTCACCTGCAAACAGTTAAAGTCAATCAGCTTATTCTACCTCAAAATGACTATATGTATATTTTTGTTATAAGAAATCAAGTAGCACAAATGTTAACTAATTGTCAGCCACCAAATTGAGGGCTGCGTTCAGCTAAAAATGCCAACAGTGAAGGCAGTGGAAGTTCTCACCCTGAGCACTTCAAAGCTCAATTGGATATAACTTCTAAACTTAAAGGGAACCTGTTACCACATTTTAGGCCCATCTGCTAAAAATATCATTGGATTGAGTGCCAGCTATGCATTTCCCAACTACTTTTGAAACTCCCTGACTCCCCTTGCATCACCCATAAATACCATTTTTATTTCACCCGCGCTGTATGTTAATGAGCTGGGTCCGGTCCGATGGCTGTTGTCTTTGGTCTTTCACTCCACCCCTCCTTGGCTGCTGTATGCAATATTTCTCGTAAATTTTGAAGTTTGCGTCCATATTTTGCGCGTGCGCATTGCAATGTTCTCTCGCGCGTGCGCAGTATGCTTTGCCCAACTGCAGGCAAAGCTGGAAATAAGTAGGGTGCATTAACATACAGTGCAGGTGAAATAAAAAAGATGTTTACAAGTGAAACATGGGGAGTCAGGGGGTTTCAAAAGAACAGTAGTTGAGAAATGCATAGCTGACACTCAATCCAATGATATTTTAAGGTGACAGGTTCACTTTAATTTCTCTCCAACAGTAAACAGGATAGATTTAATGAACGTATGGATTAACTTGTGTTCTTACAATCTATAAAATATGTTATTGGATTAGGGAGAGGGGCATAGAAAAAGTTGACATTTTCTCTTTAAGCTAAAATATCTTTTTATTAACACAATCTACAGTAAGAAAAATCCTTATGGGGGGCTAGAAAATATATTGTTACACCCCCGGACTCTTACCTAGGGGTCTCCGCCTCCCGGCGCCTCCCCAGTCCACCGTCACGCAGCTCCCCGCCTGTCTTTTCGGCATCTCGGCACGTCAGAGGCCCACGCATGCGCACTCACCCTTCCTTGGCTGCCAGGCATCCTGGGAGCTCGTGACCCAGTGGCTCCGCCCCATCTTGGCGGCGCCCACCGGGTATTTCTGCTTGGCGTCTTGGCAGGTAAGACGCCTGTTTGTCATTCTCTGTGGCGCCCGCATTCTACGAGCAGCGTCACCCCCGGCTCTCAGGCCCCTGCATTCCCTTTGTATTGTGTCTCAGCCCTTCTGTCCTGGCTGCCGCCTGGCATTCCCACCCTGCGTCTGCCTGCTCTCGCACCCTGCTCCGTCTTCCCGTCCTGCCTCAACCTCTTCCTCCTGTGTCATCTTCTAGTCACCCTGTCTTGCTGCCGTGTCGGTCTCTCCCCTGTACCGCTGCTACTGTCACTACCTGCCACCCGTGTATTGTGCCTGTCCGTCCGCCTTCGCCTCTTCCCCCCAATCCTGTGTTCTGCCTCTGGCCACCAGTCCTGTGTCTCCTGATCTCCTTTTGTCCCTCTTCTATTTCAGCTATTGGTCTCTGCCCATCCTGATCCTTCTCGGCTCCCACAGCCTGCCTCCACCTGCCTCGTGCCCTTACTCTCTCTCCGTATTCTCCCTAGCATTCTCATCTTCGCTCCTGTATACACCCCGGGTAGTCCCTTTGGTTCTGGCCGTTGTGGTTCCATCTCCCTTGGACCTGCCCCTAACACCCCCTGTATAGGGGGCGGTCTTCACCTGGTCCGCTCGCCCTTGGGGGCTCTGGAGCCACAACCCAGAGGGTCCACTCTGGGGTTCCTACCTAGAACCCTAACATATATTCAAATGACTATTGCAAATGGTAATAAAATTGTGCCTCAACAAACAATGCAAATACAAACATACAAAAATACAAACGGCATATGTATTCCAGTATGGCACTTTATCACAATTTATGAATTTGCTTCTTTGAAAAGGGTAAATCTTGCAAAATGTTTTTGGCAAATAACCCTTTTCCCATGCCCGTGAGGTGTTTATAAAAGACAAAAGTAACCGGCAGTTTGGGATGAAGCAGTTAACATGTCCTAGCTTTTGTAAATTTTATATGACCCATTGCAAGACACAGTACCTCTTCCACAAGGAAGAAGCTGGGAAATGTGATAAAAACTGTTTAATGTTGAATCAATAGATTTAAAACTTTAATATAAGAAGCATCCACTGCCTGAACTCCTCTGACCTGGCTGTGTTATATAAGGTTGCACAAAGCTGATGTGATTTAATCTCTTAATATTTCTAATAACTGCAGTCATTAACCCTTTGACACATCCATGTTTTTTTTCCAGTTTTACTTTAAATGATATTATCCTGTCCGGAAAGGTATCAGACCTTTTCTTTGTTTATGAAGTTGGCTATTAAATATCGACATTGAAATGTTGCTCAACTAGCGGCTATAAAAAGATGCCTTCAGTAGAATGTCTAAAATTAACAAGCAAATTACCTAGGTGGCCATTTATCAATCTACATGCAGCAGAATAATAGCACAATTTCAGCAGAAAATACGGAGCATAAAATTTGAGCTATATTTGTCATATTTTCAAAGAATTATTGACACTATTGACAAAACATATTAATCATTCCATTATGTTAGTTAAAAGAATGCTAAGTCTAAAAAGGGATAGTTACATTTAACAAAACAAAAATTGACTTGTTTGACTGGGAAGAGTCAGTCTATAACTTGGATGGGGATCACAAAGCAATGCTTCGGCTGGTCATTTGCTCTCCTGACCAGAGCCTGACAGCATGCATGTTCATGCAACTGTTACACTTGGGTTGGGCAAACAGCAGTCTTAGCATTGTGTAAATTTAATGTGGATCCCCCACAGGGCTGTGGGATTACTCGGTACCGGGCCGGTGTCCTAAAGGGATGTGTTGCGGTGGCAGTGACCCTGGGTGTCCATGCAAAATAAGTGGAATGAAGCTGAATAAAGTTTATAGGTAGATAGTTTGTGACGCCACCTGTGGTATCTAGTCAGAAGGGGGATCAGAGTTGCAGTGCAGATCCTCTGGGACAGATGGTATGATGCAGCAGAGTTAGTAAAGCTCTCCACAGGCAGATCTGTAGTCCCAGGGCAGTAGTACTAGATATTAAGGTAGATGATGTAGTGTTTAGACACAGAGATGTAGCAGTGATGAAGAGGTTGCAGGAAGGATTCAAAAAACACAACAGAGTGCAGTTTCTTTTACCTTTTACTGTCCTTTGTGGGTACAATCCAGGATTCAGATCACAGATGGTACAGGAGTTAGTCAGCCTGGAAGCAACTTGGGAATCTCTCTACGCAGATGGGTTGTGTAGTCTCCTTTCTACCGCTAATCTGAAGTACGTGTAGTTATGAATTACACTCAAGATCCTCTTGCTTGCTCTTATTTAGAACTCCACTCGCATGGCAGGCAGCTGTAGCCCTCTCTCTCTGGCTCACATACGTTGCTGCTGTGTCGTCGAGTCTCAGTTGGGAACAGAGCATTTACAGCCTCTTGTTCCTCCGGTTTCTGCTGTGGGACCTTTAGTATCCACACAGCCTCGGACGCCGGGGTCCGGTCAATGCGCTTCAGCTTAGGGGTGAGCTTGACTCCAGCTCAGTCTCCAGCTCATCTCCACATGTCCACACTCTTCCCTCTCTCTGCATCAACTAACTAACTTCCTCCCTCCTGACCACAGAGAGCACCTCCTCAGCTGTTGGGTTCAGAGCTCCCTCTGCTGACCTGGAGTAGGAACTGTGCTGTGTGCTGGAACTACCTGATAGAGAGACCCTTTCATTGCTTCCAAGCATGACATCACACTCCCTAGGAGGGAGGTAATGCCACTGTGGTGACCGTACTCCTGGGGGCGCCTAAAATTCTCCAATGACCCCAGAGCATGTTGAACAAAAGATGTAAAAAATAAACAAAATCCTTGTATTCATCTTACTGCTCCCCTCTCCAGCTCATACACTACTTCTACCACTCATCCGGTGCTCGCAGCATCTTATTAGAACTGCTGCATTCTTAGAATGACACCCACATGACTATCACAGGTCTCATCAGAGACAGAAGTCCCAGTCAGTCTAGCGTGAGAGGCCCTGGAATTTCAGCGCAAGATCAGAAGATGAAGCGAGAACAAGGTGGGTGACAGTGAGCAATGAGAAAGGTGTGAAAACATTAGATATTACATGAAAACTGGCTCACTGAGGTACAATGCACCAAATTCAATAAGAGGTGCAAGCCAGTCTTAATGAAGGGCTCACTGGAGTACAATCACCAAATTAATTGAGGTGCACAGGACACTACTTAATGAATTTGGTGTATCTTAGCTGTGACATGTGGCTCCATTATGCCTCAGCAGAAATGCTAGTCCAGTCAAAGACAGGAGCTGGGAGGAGCCAGGCGGGGTTGGCTATGCCTGTCCATTAAATTAATTAAAACTGATGAAGTTTTAATGCCAGAAATGATACTCCCGTCAAAGACTCCCTAATCTCTGAAAGTTATGTACAGTGGCACAGCAATAAATGAGCGGAGTTCCTTAAGAACTGTTCATGTAGCACATAAGAGTCCTGGGCCTTGTTCATGTGAATGCCTCAAAAGTTGGATTAGGAGCGGTCCTTTCTCTGGAGAAGGGCATCCCATTCTCTACCTGAGTAGGAAACTGTGAGAATGTCAGAAAAATTATTTCATTGTAGAAAAGAAATGCTTAGCCACAAAGTGGGTGGTGGAAACATTGCAATACTGTCTCTTAGGGTGAAAATTTAAATTAGTGTCCGTGCCCCACTCAGGTGGATGAGGGAGAATAAAAGGAAAAATGCTTGTGTTTATAGCCCTTGTGGTGTAGTGACCACTGTGTTCGCTAGGGGGCGCTGTGTGGATGTCCCAGGAGAGTGGATGAATGGCAGAATACTGAATGACCGTTATGTATCTCAAGGTGGGTGGTCTTGAGATGGAGACTTATGTGTGTTGATCAGCAGTGTTACTGCTGAGGTGCTGTTTCAATGTGTCTGGGAGAAGTCTCCAGGTAGCTGGGGAGACAGGCGTGACAAGTTACCTACGAATCCACCCAGGGGTGTGGTTAATAACACTATTGTAAAGTATGTGTGAATGGTTCAAGGACCTGTGGTGAGGTCATAGCCATGTGACCCGGTGGGCGTGCCTACGGACCATATAAGGTGGCCAGGGTAGGTCACATGAGGTGAATGCTGGGACCCGGTTGGTCCGTTGTGGAAGGTCCCACTGGGAGATGTGTCTCCTTTCCTGATAGCACGTGAATGCTGGGTTGAATGGCTGCACGTGCCTGATGATTCCCTGGAGGGAATGGATGTCTGCAGTATGATGAAGGAACTATGAGAAAACCCTGACGTGGGTGAGATATCGGAGGCTGAAGAGCCTGCATATGCATAACCTGTGTGACCACAGGGATTACAGAGCTGAACTCTGTCATGGACACTATGCTGATTAAGTGAACTTTATGTTACTGCTGTGGGTTTATGATGCTGAATAAACCGCATGGACTATAATTGTTTTATGGAAAACCCATGCCAGATCTGGTGGCGGCTAAGCAAGTATCCCCTACTTGAAAAACAGCGCTACCTTACACCCTGCAGTATTTTCACTTCCATGTGGAACATAGAGATGGGAAGTTACATGGTAATGCTGATGTACTCTCGAGAATCCCATGTCTAGAGGTAGAAGGTGCCAAGCATTTCAGTGCAAATGCTTATTATACCATTATCATATAATTTGGCAAATAATAAATTAATAAAGTTAGTTTAATTCACCAAAAACACTTTTTGTAGTGTTTTTGCACTTTCTCAATACTTTCTAAGGGTGGAAAGAAGAAAAGGCCACAAAAACGCTGACAGTATTGATGTGATCATCACACTTTGAGATTTGCGGCTGATACAGAGAAAAGATAGATTTGTGCAGATAAAGTCACAATGAGGAAGAAGAGAATGGACAGCACCTCCAAAATGCTGTTAGTCAAAAATTTATATAACTGACCGTGAGAGTCTTAGGGTACCATTACACTTAGCGATGCACCAGCGATCCCGACAACGATATGGATCGCTGGTGCATCGCTAAGTGGTCGCTAGTGAGCTGCCACACAGGCAGATCTCACCAGCGACATAGCAGGGGTCGGGGGTCGCTACTTACCTGTCAGACGCGGCGATCCTGACGTCCTCCCGCCTGTGTCCACGAGTCGCTCGTCGGCGCCACAGGAAGCCCAGCAGGAAGCGCCCGACGAGAAATGGTCCAGGACGTTCTCGCGCGACCAGTGATGAGCAGCGGGGGAGCTGGTCGAAGGTAAGTATCAGACATAGCGATATCGCTAGCAATATCGCTGCTACGTCACAAAATCGGTGACGTTACAGCGTTATTGCTAGCGATATCGCTATGTGTAACGGGCCCCTTAGTTTAACATTCAAATGAGATTGTATGCCATGTCATGGTGAACCTCTCAATAGGTCTAATCTTTAGTGCCTTAAAGGAGCAGCATTGTGTGCTAACCATCAACACAGCGGCAATGCACCAGCAGGGGGGCGGCCTGGTGCCTCACAGCGCCCATGCTGCAAGACTGAATCCATGACTCCAGACTGCACCACTTCACAAGCACAAAACCACAATGTTAATGGCAGCCATACACCTCAAACACCAAATGAAAGGAGCAGTGAAACTCACCTTTGTCAAGCTCTCAAATGAAAGCAAAAATAGGCTGGATCTCCTTTGCAGTCTCCTGCTAATTAAAATCACCTGTGCCAAATGGGGAGGAATGCACATCTGAAAAAAAGGACATATCGTGCGATATGCTGAAAAAGGAGAATGGATAGCACCTCCAAGAATCATATACTGATCTAATGCTGCTAGGCAAAGATATATATAACTGGACATGAGGTTCTCAGTTTAATATTCTGATCAGACTGTATGAAGTCCACTGCCACGTCACGGCGAACCTCTCAGTGGGTCCTAACTTTTATTGCCTTAAGGCAGTGGCATTGTTTTCCAACCACCGTTGCATATGGTACTGAGCACCCACCTCAGAACCACAGCCACCGCACAAGTTTGAGAATTGAGGATTCAATCTGTGGAGGAGATCAGGGGTGTGATACCAGAACATCAATAGTTTGTACTGATTTTCTTTATACAGAGTGCAAATGGAGGATTTGGCCACTTTTTCCCAAATGATCTGCCAACTCAGGTGTGATAACCCCCTCCCTAAGATAGACTCCCAACTGCTCATATAGGAATGCTTTAGCTGTTAGATCCAGAGAAGATCTGGTGAAGTTTACCATTCCAAATGAACCTCATTATTGCTGTCTGTAGGGACTTAAGTTCCCCTATGGGACCTTGACAGGTAGAGCAACTTGAGAAGGAGAGACATTTTAATTGAAGTTATACTGCCTATTAATGAGAGCAAGAGTGGCATCCACCTATACATCAGTCCCCTCAAATCCCTCAGAAGTGATGGTAAGTTGCAAAGATATAAATTTCTATAAGAAGAAGACAAGTTAACCCCCAAGTACTTTATAGTTTCAGTCTTCCATCTAACTTTAAAGTTTTTGAAGTGTTCAATTTATATCCAGATAAATCCCTATACTTTTTTAAAGCATTCATAAGATTAGGTAATGTAATATGGTGCATAGTAATGGTTAAAAGGACATCATCCACAAAGAAATCTTATATACTTTGTTCTTAACCTCGCCTCCTGATATTGTGAGCAGGTTGCGGGATGCAGTGATGGACAGGAGACAGAGCAAGGGTTAACGTATTTTACTTTAACATATACAGCATGTGCTCCAAGCAGGGAGATAAGGGGTTAAACAGGGATAATGCAGCTAATAAGTAATAAAGGGTATGCAGTTTAGGCAAAATGCAGGGAGGGGCAATGATGGTAGCAGTTGTTAAGATATCACTTATCCGTTCCGATGACTTCCAGACTGTAGAGTCCATACAACAAACGTTGGCGCCAACAACGGTCAGCGCAGGGTTAACGGTGTAGTCCTGAAGACAATGTCGAGCTGAGTCCTTCTGGCAGTGGTGAGTTTCTGGTGTCTCCTGGGGGATCCTCAGTCGAATGGGTGCTGTGGAAGGTAAGGCACAGGCCACAACAATGTCGGAGCCCAACGGGCGTGGTACTCACGAGACTGGAGCATTTTGCACCTTGCGTTATGGGGGCCAATGGGCAGACAGTATTTCTCAGTTCACAGTCTCTGCGGGCGGCAGCGGGGGTGGTGGAGTGCAGGCCTGCACTGCTACAGTGCTTGTGGGATGGAGCACTCACCTCCCCCTGCTGCGCGCTGTAAGTTCCCGCCAGTCTGTCTGTTTCTGCGCTTCTGCTTTTTTATCTCAGACATGCTCCCTGCTGCCAAGTGCAAAGGTTGGTTCAGTTCTTTAAGCTTTCCCCCAGACAACAGAGGAGACAGCCCCGAGAGTTCAGGACCCCCAGCCCGGTCCTTCTGCTTACAATATGTCAGGATTTTGTCGTATCATTGCCGCCAGTGGTTCCATGCACATAACGTACAGTAGAGGTGATAGGGGGCATCCTTGATGCGTGCCGTTTTGAGATATTAAATGAGGAGGAGGTATGGAATGGCAGTTTAATTGAGGCTGAAGGGGAACTGTACAAGGCTCTTATAGCTGTCAAAAAGGAACCCGAGATACCAAAAATCTTCAAAGTCTCAAACAGGAAGGACCAATTCAGGCGGTCAAATGCCTTTTCTGCATCCAGGCTTAATATAAGGGACTGTTATTACTTCTGTTGGCAATCTCTATCAGATCTATTGCCTGTCTAGTTTTGCCCCCCCTTGTCGATCAGGGACAAAACCAACCTGATACTTATAGATAAGTTGACGTAACCAACAATTAAGCCTATTGGCAAGCATATGGGTGAATATTTTCAGGTCAGAGTTTAATAGGGCAATTGGACGATAATTTGAGCATACTAGTAAATCTTTTCCCGACTTTGGAATGAGGGTTAGATAAGAATATGATAATGTGTCCGGAATGGAGAGCCCTCCAAAAAGGAGTTAAACATCCTGGCTAGAGTTGAGCGAAACGGGTCGGTCAAATTCAAAAATAGCCAACTTTAGCTAAAGTTGGGTTTCGCCGATCGAAACTTGACGATAGCGTGAGGTCAGCCATGAGGTCGCCGATCAGAGCGCCAAAGTCACGTTTCACATAATGCTTCCAGCGCCTTTTCTCAGCCAATGATGGAGGCCGCACACTGTGGGCAATGCGATGACATGCGAAGCGGCCACCACCATCTTAGAGAAGGGCATTGAAGTGATTGGCTGGCTTTGTGTTGCGTCACAGTGGGTATAAAAGGCCGTGACCGCTGACCGCCATCTTACTTCTGCCAATCTTACAATAGGGAGAGGTGCTGCTGCTGCTGATTCTGAATAGGGAGAGCGTTAGGCAGGGAAGAAGAAAAAAAAATTGCTTCTGCTGCTAGCGCTTTTCACTGTACAGTTAGTGTGCAGTGAAAGGGGAGGATTTTTGTTCTGTGCAGCAGCGCTGATGGTGATTAGGCTGCCTTTTAAGGCTACCTGCTAGCTACATTGCTGTGTGCACACTGCTGTTCAAACTGCTTTTTTCAAGGCACTCCAACTTTTATTATTTTGTTCTGGTGAGTTACTGAGGGTTCATTTTTTCCACACACCGCATAGCGGTGTACGCTCCTCACACACTACCGTGTACCGGCTGGTACCACGGACAAATAGAAGCTATCTGGGTGTGACTCTGGAAAAACAAGCCGAGGAGTTTTTCCATTTTTCCAGACCTACACCTTATAGAGCTGTCCGCTTTTCAAACTGTTTCGTATATCTGCTGTTTGATTATGGTCAAAACTAGACAGAGACAGCGTGTGTCAGTCCGTATAAAAATAGATGGAGATTGACAATTTTCCATACAGACACCATATAGCGGTGTACGCTCCTCACACACTACCGTGTACCGCCTTGTATCACGGACAAATAGAAGCTATCTGTGTGTGACTCTGGAAAAACAGCCCGAGGAGTTTTTCCATTTTTCCATACCTACATCTTATAGAGCTGTCCACTTTTCAAACAGTTTCGTATATATCTGCTGTTTGGATACGGTCAAAACTAGACAGAGACAGCGTGTGTAAGTCTGTATAAAAATAGGCGGAGATTAACAATTTTGCATAGACACCGTATAACGGTGTACGCTCCTCACACACTACCGTGTACCAGCTGGTATCACGGACAAATAGAAGCTATCTGGGTGTGACTCTGGAAAAACAACCTGAGGAGTTTTTCCATTTTTCCAGACCTACATCTTAGGCTAGTTTCACACTACCAAACTGCAGCAGGTTGCTTTTGGCGCAGGTCGGCGCACCGTCAAAAGGACGCATGCGCCGCCAAACGCATATTGCGCACGGCCTGCGCCCCCAGTGATAAAGATAGGGGATGCAGGACGCATGCAGCGTCATGCGCCGGTAGGCGGAGCTACCGGCGGAGGCGCGGCAGGGGGCGGGGCTTAGCAGCGGCCATGCGCAGGCCGTCGCTGCGCTCATAAACGCTAGTGTGAAACTAGCCTTATAGAGCTGTCCGCTTTTCAAACAGTTTCGTATATCTGCTGTTTGATTTCGGTCAAAACTAGACAGAGACAGCATGTGTCAGTCCGTATACAAATAGATGGAGATTGACAATTTTCTATACACACACCGTATAGAGCTGTCCGATTCTCAAACAGTATTGTATATCTGCCGTTCGCATTACAGTCACATCTATACAGAGTCAGCGTGTGTGTGTGAAACTCCGTAAATGCATATACGGAGATTGTTAGTTACACAAAAAAACGTATACAGCTGTACACTTCTGATACAGTTCCATATATCTGCTTGTTGGATTACGGTCAAATACATACTGTGAGAGCGTCTGTGACTAATAAAATATATACATAGATTTAATTTTTTTAATACACCTTACACAGGTGGACGCTCCTCATACAGTACCATCTCTCTGCTGTTTTTTTTGGTACATTTCCCCAAACATGAGGAAGTATGGTGGAAGAGGCGGCGGACGTGGGCAGGGGGGCGCAGCTGGTAATGATGGTGGTGGTGCACCGGCTGGTCCGGCAAATGCACAATAGCAGCTAAGGTAGGAGTTGTTGAGCCTGCATCATCGTCTGGCCCAAGAAGGCATGTAAGGTTGCCTTATCTTGGAGTAGGAAAACCGCTTTTAAAGCCGGAGCATCAGGAACAGGTTTTGGCGTACTTTGCCGAAACAGCCACCAGCTCTATTGCCTCCTCTTCTGAACGTTCGAAACCTGCAAGCACGGAGTCGTCAGTGCAGGGTTCTGGTCAGGAAAAACACCTTTCCTTGTGTCCTTCACCTCCACCAAAAGTTAGGAATGCAGCATCCCACACTTCAGATTACTCTATGGAGATGTTTTCACATACCATGCCTGGGTTATCCAGTCAAATCCTGAATTCCCCAGTCCAAGATGAATCTGACATGGAGTGCACTGATACACAGCCACTGCTAGATGATTCTGCTGGTACATTGACCCTCGCAGTCTATTGAGCCAGAATCTGACCCTGATGAAACTCAGGTGCCCCTTCCCGCATACTATACCACCTTACACGGTGACACAGAGGAAGGTAAAGAGGAAGGTGCAGATGACTTTGAAGAGGAGGAGATGGACGCCCCAGTTCTTGACCTGGATTGGCATCCATCGGGGGAGGAGGGTGGCGCTGGCAATAGTTCAGATAAGGAGAAGGATCCGCAGCAGGCATTGTCATCGCAGCAGCGGTTATCTGGCAGGCCCGTAGCTGTCCAAAAACGTGGAACAAAAACTAAAAGAGTTGCAGGACAGCTTGGCCAGACGGTCAACTTAGCACAGCGTGCAAGGCCAGAAAATGTATACCATATTTGGAAGAGTGCAGTGTGGCACTTCTTTGTCCAAAATCTTACTGATGAGGCAAAGGTTGCCTGTCAGAAGTGTGGAAGGACCTTTAGCCGAGGTAAACAACTCAGAAATTTGAATACCAGTTGCATGCTTAGACATTTAATCAACATGCACTTGCAAGCGTGGACGGACTACAAAACCTCAGGTAGCACATGTGCACCTGCTCCGACTGAAAGTAGCCAGCAACACTCCTCTCCATCACTTCCCCCTCTGTAAGACCACCGCCACCATTAAGCACACCACCAGCACTAAATGTGGAGGTGTCGTCGCAAGGCCAAAGCACTCAGGGAATAACAATGGTTTTGCAACACAACACTGAATCTAGGCCATCACCACCAATGCCATCACCAACCCCCTCTCACTCCATCCGGTCCACCACTACTTCCCCCATATGCAGCTCTCCAGTCCAGCTCACCCTACCAGACACTCTGAGTAGGACAAGAAAGTTCTCATCCTCTCATCCGCGAACACTGTGTTTGAATGCCTATATTGCCAAACTAATCTCATTAGAGATGATGCCCTACCGTTTGATTGAAAGCAAAGCTTTCCGTGAGCTCATGGCCTATGCTGTCCCACGCTATGACCTACCCAGTCGGCACTTCTTTTCTCGAAAAGCCATCCCTGCCCTCCACCGGCATGTGAAAGATCGCATTGTCCGTGCCCTAAAACAGTCAGTGAGTGGAAAGGTGCACCTCACAACAGATGCATGGGCCAGTAGGCATGGCCAGGGCCGTTACGTGTCCATCACTGCGCACTGGGTTAATGTGGTGGATGCAGGCTCCACAGGGGACAGCGGAGGTGGAACAGTGCTGCCTAGCCCACGGTATAGGAAACAGTTGGCTGTAGGCTTTCGACTCTCCTCTTCCTCTTCCTCCTCCATCAGCGAAAGGTCATCCACAGAGCGCAGTGGCACGAGCACTCTATCCGCAGCTGCCAGTGTTGCACATGAGGTGTCCCACTATAGAACAGCTAGTGGTAAGCGTCAGTAGGCTGTGTTAAAGATGATGTCTTTGGGCGACAACAGACACACCGCGGAGGTACTGGCCGACTACTTGCAGCGACAGACTGATTCATGGCTGGGCAGTCTACATCTTGAGGCAGGCAAGGTAGTCAGTGATAACAGCCGTAATTTTGTGGCAGACATAGCCCGTGCAAAACACCCACGTACCTTGCCTGGCTCACACTTTGAACCTGGTGGTGCAGTGCTTCCTTAATAATTATCCGGAGTTAACATCCCAGCTACATAAGGTGCGAAGACTGTGCTAACACATCTGTCTCTCAAACGTCCACTCCACTCGTATGCAGAAGCTGCAGTGATTGCTCCAACTCGCCAACCAACGCCTAATCATAGACGTTGCAACAAGGTGGAACTCCACTCTGCACATGGTTAAGAGGCTGTGCGAACAGAGGCAGGCTGTAATACATTTGTGGGAGGATACATGGGCAGGCAGTTTGAGGGAAGACATGGAATTGTCGGGTGTGCAGTGGTCAAAGCTGAAAGACCTCTGTAAAGTCCTTCAGTGTTTTGAGGAATGCACACGGCTGGAAAGCGCAGACGACGCCATCATAAGCATGAGCATCCCACTTATGCGTCTGCTCATGCAAAGTTTGATGCACATTAAGGATCGGGCTTCTGCAGAGGAAGAGGAGGGAAGCCTTGATGACAGTCAGCCATTGTCTGGTCAGGGAAGTGTCTTGGACGAGGTGGAGGAAGAAGAGGAAGATGAGGAGGATGAGGGGGATGATTATTTCGGGCAGGAGGATGCTTGTCAGGGGGCAAGAGAAAATGTTGGCATTCCAAGGTCAGGTACAGTGTTTGTGTGTGACTGTAGGGATGTGGATTTGCCAGAAAGTGCTCCTACACCCAGCACTGGCAGTGCATCATTGACACCTGGAACATTGGCCCACATGTGCGATTATGCCTTGCGTATCCTAAAAAGGGACCCCCGCATTGCCAAAATGATGAGGGATGACGACTACTGGCTGGCCAGCATCCTCGATCAACGTTACAAAGGCAAATTACACAACATCATGCCACAGGAGAACCTAGAGATAATATTGGCTAACAATCAAGCAACTCTGGTAAACCGTTTGTTTGAGGCTTTCTCAGCACACTGCAGCGGTGCTGGTTCTCCCATGAGCCGTAGTGGGCACAATGGAAGAGGTGTTTGTGGTGCACACAGCTGAAGTGGCGTTGGAGATAAGGGTTTAATGACCATGTTGTGGAATGATTTCTCAAGTACCGCTCACATGACTGCTAATACTGCATCGATTAAAAGTGACAGGAGACAGCAGTTGTGCAACTATGGTTACAAACTACTTCTCCTCCCATATCGATGTTCTCCCTCACAGGTCATTCCTCTTTGACTATTGGGCCTCTAAACTGGATTCCTGACCTGAATTGGCACAATATGCTTTACAGGAGCTCGCTTGCCCTGCTCCTAGTGTGTTATCTGAAAGAGTCTTCAGTGTTGCTGGATCAATCCTGACAGAAAAAAGGACCTGTCTGTTGACCCAAAATGTTGATGATCTAACCTTCATTAAAATGAACCATGCATGGGTTTCAAAGGATTTTGTCCCACCTTCCCCTGATGACACATAGGTTGCCAGAAAACTGCCTCGCTTTTGTCCTCCTCTTCCTCGGACTTGCCCAATTCTGCCCTTTGCAGCAGCTGAATGTCCAGCCAACACATCAACACATGTCATTTTTTAAACCTCCCTAACTGGGCTGCCCACCCCCCCAAGGGCTGGGGTCAACACCTGGTGCACCTGGGCAAGTGCCGCTGCTCTGAACAGGTGGATGGGCCCACTGATGGCCGACGGCACTGGCACAGGGCCCCTCATTGTACAATACAGTGTCTCTGATGGTGGGGG
Organism: Dendrobates tinctorius; assembly: GCF_039654945.1. NCBI lineage: Eukaryota > Metazoa > Chordata > Amphibia > Anura > Dendrobatidae > Dendrobates > Dendrobates tinctorius. The sequence continues at coordinate 16,281,761 of NW_027361910.1, read as the reverse complement.
GGCCCACTCACCGTCAGACACACCAGCGTACAATGAGGGGCCCTGTGCAAGTACCGTTGACCATGAGTGTGCCCCCCTGCTTGGTCATGGCCACAACACTTGCAAGTTGCAATACTTACCTCTCCCTGCTCCAATGCTGTGTAGACTGGGCAGTTAAATCCTTCACAGGGACGGCCACTAGAAATTTGGGGTATTGATCGAGGATGGTTAAGATGTAACTATGGCCTGTCCTGCTGGCCTCTACCTTCAGATGATCAATGGCTAGCATTTGTAATGGACGTCTACTTACAAGCGGATGCAGTGGTGCTTTATGGTCACCTTTCACAGTTGTGATAGTCACAGACGTGTTACATTCCTGCCACCATTTTTCAATGTCTCCTCTCATGCCAATCCAATAGAATCACCTACAGCCTGTGGCTTCTTTCTTTTGCACTCCAAAATGACCAGACACATCATGATAGGCAGTGAGGACCATGTCTACATCTCTCCCCGTGATCAAAATTTGATGGAGATGAGTAATGGTGATGTGGTCCAGGCTACCACGATAAAGCAATCCTTTCTTCACAAAGAACCTTTTTTGCTGTCTCCACAGACACAGTAATTGAGGGTCTGCATCGCCTCTGCAACATCTACCGGGAGGTTTTCCCGCGATGAGTAATTCCCAAATTTCTGCTAACACTCGACTTTCTGTCTGTACTTGTATCCATGTAGTTTCCAGTAGCAGAGAGTCTGGACTGTCTTATTGAGATTGAAATATATACGAAGATTTAAAAGTACCACAGCACTGTATACTGTTGTATGCTTCGACTACCTTTCCCTTTTTCTACTTTTAAAATTCTGGTGAAATACATAGTGAGCCTGTGAGTGTCTGTGTCTGACGACGGAAGTATAGACGGAAAATTACAATTACCCCTAGACTGGATCCACCTGCTTTGTGCTGATACAGTACCTTTGTTCCAACATTTGTATTACAGTATCATCCATAGTGAGTGAGCGTGTGTGGTTTACGCCTTCTATATATACAGTGAATCGGAGATACCAATTTTTGCCCTATACTCGATACAGCTTGTATCTTGTTATACAGTACCTTTGTTCGACATTTAGTATTACGGTCAAATCCATACTGGGTAAGCGTCTGAGAGTGACTAAGGGACTATGTATATGGAGATTTCCATTGTACCCTAAAATATATATATTTGCTATCTTGCTATCCAGTACCTTTTTTACAACATTTTTTATTATGATTAAACCCAGACTGAGTGAACGTCTGAAGGTGACTCCGGAAATATATACCGAGATTTCAAATTTGGCCAACACTGTATACAGCTGTATGCTTCTGATACAGTAACCTTTGTAGCTATTAAGATTCTGGTGTAATCCATAATGAGCCTGTGAACATCTGTCTGTTACTCTGGCAATATATTAGGAGCTTTAAGATTACCCCAACACTGTATACAGCTGTACGCTTGTGTTACATTAACCATTTACAGCTTTTCATATTCTTGTGTAATCCATACTGGGCCTGAGAGCATTTGTGTCTGCCTCCTGAAATGTATACGGAGATTCAGAATGTTTACTGTTATGATTGAGTCACCGTAGGAGGCAAAAACAGAAATGCTAGCTAAGTCCAGAAAACCAGAGAAGTTGGCAGCTATCGGATTGCAGACCCCTATCAACACAGCTAGCAGTAGCCGTGGGGGGCTCCTACGATGCCCTAGGCCCCTCGATCACAGCCGGAGGACTACATAGCCTAAAGACAGAAAGGGAAATCTAAACTGCCCCAGAGCAGACCCAAAAGCAAAAGGCAGCCCCCCACATATAATGACGGTGAAGCAAGAAGAAAGAACAAAACACAGACAGAAAGACAGACTGAGCAAAGACGGGGCCCACTCTAGCTTAGATAGGAAAGGACAGGAAGGCTGCTGTCTGCAATCCGTGAAAAACCCTATGAAAATAAGAGCCAACAAACTGACAGTAAAAAAGGCCCTGAAGACGCTAGGCTTCAAAAAAGCTATGTCAGTACTCAGGAATATTCTGAAGACAGAGCAACAGGCAAAAGGAGATTCAGCTCACCCCAGCAGGGAATGGCAGAATCCAGAAAAGCAAGGAAAACAAAACACTAATGCAAAAAGGCAAAGCAGAAATCTTAGCTTTAGATGAGCAGGAATCAGATTGGTTTTCTAGAAGTCCACAGAGAAATCACCCGCAGGGCAGAAGGGCGTCGGCAGCCTTATATCCAGTCATTAACTCCACTCAGCCAGTCATAATCATCAGCCCCAGGTGTTTGACAATCAGGCTCACTACCTTTCTTCACCAGAAGAGGGAGTTCCTCGGGCCTCAGTAGTGAAGGGGAAAATGAACTCACAACAGTTTACACTTTACTATATATACCTTGTATCTGGTGATACTGTACCCTTTTTCAACTTTTTATTTTATTGGGTAATCCATACTGAGCCTGTGAGCGCCTGTGTATGAATCATGAAATATATATGGAGATTTACTGCTATATACTGTATAGAGCTGTACGCTTTTGGGTCTATTATCCAAAACATGAGGAAGTATGGTGGAAGAGGACATGGACGTGGGCATGGGGGGGCCACCTGGTACTGATGGTGGTGGTGGTGCATCTGCTGGTAGTGCCAAAAACACAATAGCAGCTAAGGCAGGAGGTGTTGAGCCTGCATCATGGTGTAGCTCTGGAAGGCCTGTAAGGCTCTATTTTCTGGGAGTAGGTAGACTGCTTTTAAAGCCGGAGCATCAGGAACTGTTTTTGGCTTACATTGCTGAAACAGCCTCCTGCTCTATCGCCTCCTATTCTGAAGTTTAAGAAAATGCAAGCACTGAGTCGTAACTGCAAGCTTCTGGTCAGGAGCAACCCCTTTCCTTGTGTCCTTCACCCACACCAAAAGTGAAGGATGTGGCAGCACACACTTCAGATTACTCCATGAAGCTCTTTTCAAATACCATGCCTGGGTTAATTAAAAATGGGGCCCATCATATACTGGAGCATTCCAAATGGGGGACATCAGACACTGGAGCAGCATTTACGGGGCCCATTATACACTGGAGCATTAGAAATGGGGCCCATTTTATATGGAGCATTATTAGGGCCCATCATACACTGGAGCATCATCCATGAGGCCCATCATATACTGGAGCATTATAAATGGGGCAGATCAGACACTGGAGCAGAATCTATGGGGCACATGATACACTGGAGCATTAGAAATGGGGCCCATTATATATGGAGCATTATTAGGGCCCATCATACTCTGGAGCATCATCCATGAGGCCCATCATATACTGGAGCATTGTAAATGGGGCAGATCAGACACTGGAGCAGCATCTATGGGGCACATGATACACTAGAGCATTAGAAATGGAGCCCATTATATATGGAGCATTATTAGGGCCCATCATACACTGGAGCATCATCCATGAGGCCCATCATATACTGGAGCATTATGTGGAGCTCATCATATACTGTATGGAACATTATATGTGACCAATTATTCTGTATGGAGAAATATATGGGGCTCATTATTCTGTATGGTGCACAATGTGCTGGCCATATTACTGTATGGAGTAATATACTGTCATTTTTTGAGCTATTGTACAATTTAAAATAGATCAGTCATGTCATGTAAACAGTGAAGTATTTGTCATTCTACTATACCTATATTTCTGTGCCGTATCGGAGCATCATGAGTTGTGGTATGTGTTAGGCTGGTTTCACATTAGCGCTTTTTAAGCGCACGCACGGCCGGGGGTAGCTCCGCCCCCGAGCCGGCTCTCTGCCCGGCGTGCCCGCCCCTTGCTTGTAGCGCCGCCTCCTAGCGCACAGCGGCGCCTGCGATCGGCGCACCCTATCTTTAGCATAGGGTGCGCAGATCGTGCGCAGGCCGTGCGCTAGTTGCGCTTTGACCTGCGCTGCGCACTTTTGACGGTGCGCCGTGTGCGCCAAAATCCGAAAAGTTTGATTTTGGCGCGCACAGCGCACCGTCAAAAGTGCGCAGCGCAGGTCAAAGCGCAACTAGCGCACGGCCTGCGCACGATCTGCGCACCCTATGCTAAAGATAGGGTGCGCCGATCGCAGGCGCCGCTGTGCGCTAGGAGGCGGCGCTACAAGCAAGGGGCGGGCACGCCGGGCAGAGAGCCGGCTCAGTGGCGGAGCTACCCCCGGCCGTGCGTGCGCTTAAAAAGCGCTAATGTGAAACCAGCCTTAAAGGGGCGCACTGACACGCTTTGGCCCAGGACATACGAAAACATGGAGCCAGCCCTACCCCCCACAACTTTAGCCAAATAAGCCCCAGTTTTCAATGCGTAACTATTATTATGAAGTAAATTAAGGTTGGCAAGCTTCAGTAATAAGAATTGATGTTTTTGGCATTGAAATGGGCACTGTAGGTGTGTTTACTGTCCTCCACTCCCTGCCGGCGTTGCTTCCCCACTGACTTGCATTGGGTTTCGTGGTTCAGTCAGCCTCCGACTTTTCCCTATTGTCGGCCGATTTCGTTCGACACGACTTTTGCGAAAGTCGGGTTTCATGAAACACGACTCGACCCTAAAAAAGGCAAAGTCGCTCATCTCTAATCTTGACCATATGGGGAGTAAGCTACTAAACATAGGTTTTGTAATACAGGGTGGGCCATTTATATGGATACACCTAAATAAAATGGGAATGATTAGTGATATCAACTTCCTGGTTGTGGCACATTAGTATATGGGAGGGGGAAACTTTTGAAAATGGGTGGTGACCATGGCGGCCATTTTGAAGTTGGCCATTTTGGATCCAACTTTATTTTTTTCAATGGAAAGAGGGTCATGTGACATATCAACCCTATTGAGAATTTCACAAGAAAAACAATAGTGTGCTTGGTTTTACAACAACTTTATTCTTTCATGAGTTATTTACAAGTTTATGACCACTTATAAAATATGTTCAAAGTGCTGCCCATTGTGTTGGATTGTCAATGCAACCCTCTTCTTCCACTCTTGACACACTGATAGCCACACCGCAGAAGAAATGCAAGTCTAAGGGGGTCAAATTCCTTGTAGGAATGCATGGACCTGACACCCAAAAAGTTAACTTATTTCAGTTCTTCAATACAAAAAGTGAAATTTATATATTATATAGAATCATTACAAACAGAGTGATCTATGTCAAGTGTTTATTTCTGTTAATGTTGATGATTATGGCTTGCAGCCAATTAAAACCCAAAAGTCATTATCTCAGCAAATTAGAATACTTTGATGATGTCGAGGTATTGCGGGCAAGGAGTCTGTGGCTCTCTTCTCTGCAATAGCTTTTAACTAGAAAAGAGCTGGCTCTAGCAGGCCTTCCTCCTCTACAGGCCCATAATCTCTATGTCTGTCTGACCGGGGAGCAGAAGCACTTTGCACCCCCCTGTCAGGCAGCTCAAAACACCACCTGAGGTGAGATGCACATCTTGCCTCATGGCACCTCTGAATGTGAACAAAAGTTTCCTTGCAAACAACACTTTTAATGCAATGAGTCTAAACAATTAAGAAAATGTTTGTACTTCTCATAAACTGTTCTCCCCTCCCCACATGAAATATACCTCATTAAGATTTCAGCAGTCCCTATTCGAAGCAGACTGAACTAAATTGCAGATGTGATTTATCAGATCCAAAATATGTTTTACGCAAGACTGTCAGTTCAATTACAGAGCAACAAACGTCTTGATTAGAAATGATGATATTGTTCAGTTGAGCACTGTTAAATTTCTGGGCACTTGAGCTCAATATTTCCCTTCTCTATAATATTGTAATACCTCTGAGCTTCAGCATTTATGTAGCATAGGTCTTATTAGGACATTGAATTTCAATATATCTCCATAACCTGGAATAGTAGAAGCCAAATTAGGAATCCAATAGTCAGCTGCACAGAGTAGGCGCTGGATGATGGCTGTGATAAGGTTTATTTTCTTATTAGCGTCTTTGTCTGGCAGACTGTGGAAAGAGACTAGAGCAGCTCTCATATGACAGCTTTCTACTTCTTTGTAACTAAATGAAGTATATAGCATCTTATTGGGTAAAATCTCTCCTTGTGAAGAGTGATATCCCTGTCATGACAGTGTGTGGAGACTTATAGGCCATGAAATCTACCTCAAATATGAAAATGGTCTCTTCAGAGAGGTAGAGAACTTGAATTATTGTGCTACCTACTGGCAGTAGCAATCTTAAAAGTCAATATCATCCTTACAATAAGACTTGCTGCATGATTTATGGTAATAGCCAAATCAAAATCTTTGTTTCCAGACACATGTTTCAGGGTGTTGCTATTCCTTTGTAAGAAATTTGATTTGGCTTTATGAGAGGCTCCTGACTAGGGCCTAAGGCCGGGGTCACACTAACCAACGCAAAATATGGTCAGTATTTTACATGCATAATACGGATGAATGGCCCCTAAACAGTGCTCCGTATGTCATCCGTAATCAAGGTGTGGTCACGTATTTTGCGCATGTCAGCATCCGTATGTAATCCGTATGGCATCCGTATGGCGAGATTCTCTCGCAGGCTTGCAAAATGGACATATAATGGAGCCCTATGACAGGGTTTATAACACAAACCAATGAATAGATATAGACACATAGAATGCATATATATATATATATATATATATATATATATATTCTATGTGTATATATCTATTCTTTCGTTTCTTTATTAAACCTGTCAGTGTGATTTTACTGTATAGCGCACTGAATTGTCGGCTTTTCTAAAAGACACCGGGTGCGTATTTCTCGCAAGTCACATGTGTGGTCCGTGTGTAATCCGTATTTTTTGCGCACCCATAGATTTGCATTGTCGTACTACGGCCGTAGTACGCTGACAATCGCAGCATGCTGCGATTGGCATGGAGTGTAGAATACGGATGAGAAATATACAGCTGGTGCGAGGGACCCCATAGAGAATCATTGGTCCATGTCTAATGCGTGCTTTTAGCGCCTCTCACTCGGCCGTATTCCTCGCCAGTGTGACCCCGGCCTAAGGAGTAATATCTTTGCTAGACATACTTGGCATGCCAGTTTATGGAGACTTATAGGCCATGCAATGCTTCTCTGGGAAATTTGCAAATTGACTATTCAGAGAAAAAGAGGACTTGAACTGTTATGCCACCTATTGGAAGTAGCAATCCTAAAATTCAATACTGACTTTTAATGAGCTTTGCTGCATGACTTAGGATAAAAGCTAAACTAGAATCTCTGTTTTCAGACACATGTTTTGGGGTGTGGGCCCCTCATTAGAGCAAAGCAGGATATCTGATTTGACTAGGAGAGAGGCCTCTGACTGGGACCTAACCTCTCTCCTTGTTATGAGTGAAATGCCTGACATGTCAGTGCACAAGACTCATAGACCATGCAATGCTCCTCTGGGAAATTAAATAAATACTTCCAACTAGAGTTCAAGTACTCTTATTCTCTGAAGAGGCAATTTGCATATAGCATTTTATAGGCATTTCTGAACCATAATTGAATGGACTGCACTATATTTTACAATTCTCATTTTAGTGACGAATGACATCAATGTCATTAATTAGCATTATTTTCATTCACTGATTTTTCATTCTAAGCACTTTGCAAGGGGTTTGTGCAATAAACCACTTAGATTAAATAAACTAAGGTTTGCTGATACCAGTTCCTAATCATACATATGTTATATATTAATCTATTGAGCAAGGTATTAGCAGACAAGAGCAATCATTACTTTGTAACTTCTTTAAAAGGGGTTAAAAGAAATAAAAAGGCATGACTGCTTCTTAACAACAGTGTCAAACTTGTGATCAAGTTGAGTGCAGAATTGCAACTTTACAACACCTTTGAAGAAACTGTTGTTTTTTTTGTACTAAAATATATGTATTTTAAGGAGAAATTATGTCTACAGTTGTATTGCATTGTTTTCAATGTTTTATGGCTGACTGCAGAATGAATTAACCCCTTTACCCCCAAGGGTGATTTGCACGTTCATGACCGGGCCAATTTTTACAATTCTGACACCTGTCCCTTTATGAAGTAATAACTCTGAAATGCTTCCATGAACCCTGATGATTCTGACATTGTTTTCTCGTGACATATTGTGCTTCATGTCAGTGGTGAAATTTCTTTGCTATGACTTTCGTTTATTTGTGAAAAAAACAGAAATTTGGTGAAAATATAGCAATTTTCCAAATTTGAATTTTCATGCCCCTAAAACAGAAATATGTCACGCAAAATAGTTAATAAATAACATTTCCCACATGTCTACTTTAAATCAGCATAATTTTTGAGCCAAATTTTCTTTTGTTAGGAAGTTATAAGGCTATGTGCACACGCTGCGGATTCACCCGCAGATTTGTATCTGAGGATCCGCAGGTAAAACCGCAGGTAAAATGACCTGCGGTTTTACCTGCGGATTGGCCTGCGGTTTTCCCCTGCGGTTTGCCAAGTGGACAATGGAATAGGTAGCACACCGCAGCGGAATCTGCAGAAAGAATTGACGTGTCAATTCTTTCTGCGGATTCAAAACCGCAGCTTTTCCGCAGTTGAAAAACCGCAGCATGTGCATAGCAGATTGAAAGTCACATAGACTAAGGCCTCTTTCACACTTCCGCTTTTTACAATCAGTCACAATCCGCCAGGTTTTGAAAAAAACGGATCCGCAATTTTTTCTTGCGGATCCGTTTTTTTCCCCATTGACTTCCATTACTGGCGGATTTCGACGGATTGCCGTCCGTTGCATCTGTTTTTGTGAGGATCCGCCATAATGTTGCTGTCCGTTAACATCCTCAAAGATTTCCAAACGGAGCTTGCAATCTCTCTCTCTCTCCCCCCCCTCCTTCCCGGCCAGCAGTTCCTTTAAATTTCCTCATTTTGCGGATCCGTCAAGAAACGGATCCTGTGGCATCCGTTCACATCAGTTAATAACGGATGCGCTTCTCCGCCTTTTTGGCGGATTGTAACTGACACAAAAAACTGAAGTGTGAAAGAGGCCTTACTTGGTACTGTACAATGTCTGCAGAACTGCTGCGGATCCGCAGAGGCTAAATCCGCAGCGGATCCGCAGCAGAATCTGCAGCATGTACACATAGCCTAAGGGTTAAAAGTTCAACAGCGATTTCTCATTTTACAACACCTTTTTTTATACAATAAAAACTATTTTATAGAAAAAATAATTATTTTTGCATCGCTTTATTCTGAGAGATTATACATTTTCTATTTTTCCGGTGATGGAGCTTTATGGCAGCTTGTTTTTTGAGGGACAAGATGATGTTTTCAGCGGTACCACATTTATTTATATCCGTCTTTTTCTTCGCATGTTATTCCACTTTTTGTTCGGCGATATGATGATAAAGCAATGTTTTTTATCTTGTTTTTTTATTGGTGTTCACTAAAGGGGTTAACTAGTGGTACAGTTTTATAGATCAGGTCGTTATGGACGCGGCGATACTAAATATGTTTACTTTTATTGTTTAGATTTTTTTATTCAAATATTGATTTAACGATAAATATTGATTATTTTATTTTTTTTTATTATTTTCAAATATTTTTACAATTATTTAATTTTTTTTATGTCATTCTTACTTTTACACTCTGTCCCACTGTGGGACACTCATTTTGTGCAGGCTGATCGCTTATATGATATGCAGATTATGCACTTGACAGGAAGTCTCTCAGCTCTGTTAACCCGGATGTCGTCATGACGACATTGGGTTATCATGGGAGCAATTGGGACCCCGCGTCATGCCACGGGGTCTCCGATCCAAAGGCAGGGGGGCTGTCACAGCTGACAGCCCCTCTGCCTACTCCCGGAATGCTCCGATCATGTTTGATTGCAGTGTTCCAGTAGTTAAAGTGCCGGGAGCGGTCGCTCCTGGCACTTAGTGCAGTGTGTCAGCTGTGAGAATCAGCTGACACCTGGCTGCAATCAGCCGCGCTCTGCCTGTGAGCTCGGCTGATCGCGTATGACGTACTATCCCATCCATGGACTTTAAGGCCCAGGGTAAATGGACGGTATAGTACGTCATATGTCAGAAAGGGGTTAACTGAGGATCCATCAGCGAGCTTGATCTGACTAGAAAATGTATAACTTTTATCCTTGTTCTCTCTGCTGATATTAGACAGTAGAGTTCAATTTAAGTTGAACTCAGTGGTGACAATTTGGATGAGAGAAGCTCAAAGAAATTAATTTAAAGCCACATTCACACATTCAGTATTTGGTCAGTATTTTACATCAGTATTTGTAAGCCAGAACCAGGAGTAGAGCAATCAGAGGAAAAGTATAATAGAAACATGTCACCACTTCTGCATTTTTCACCCACTGGTTATACCTTACAAATACTGATGTAACATAATGACCGAGTACTGAACGTGTGAACGTGGCCTAAGACTGGAGACAGTAGCATATAAAAAAATCCCAAAATTTTGATCCAGTAAAGTGGGATGAGTGACATGCGATTACAATATGATTTTTGTCAACTAGCATCCATATACAATGCGTTTTTAACATTTTATTTTACATACTGTAATTCTCTATGTAATTTTATCCCTTCACAAACTTGGGATTTTCCATTTTAACACATCCGTTTTCTGCTCTTCTTCTCACCAGAGCCATAACTTACACAGAGAATATAATAGGAGACAAATGGTGCCATTTTTTGCAAAAGAAACCTAACTGTAAAAATTATTTTGAACCAAAAATAAATACATTAAACAAAATAAAAAATACCCCTATAGTGACTGAAATCTTTATTAGGGCTAAGCTACAAAACCAAACAAAAACCCATGTTTCTGGTTTCTGATATTGTCATGTCTGCAATGCCTGTTAGCGTGTCTCTAGACAAGTTTGTGTAGAAACAATGAAAATTTTCCTGAATTAAGTCTGGGAAAAGTATTTGCAGCAATCAATGCTTTTAACTGTGCGTATTCCATCACCCAGGTCTCATGTTCCATTAAAGACAACAACATGACCTTCCGACTCTGGTTTCTTGTTCACTAATAGTTCCAATGACGTTCATCTACTTTCCTAACCCTAACCACAACTTTCCATCATCTACATGTACCTCTGTGCGCGAATAAAGCAGCTTGTACTCACACAATAGAGCGGATGAGCAGGCAGCAGTAGAGCTTCAATGTGGTAAATATATAATTTCCTTTTTGACAGCTTACTTGGCCAATAAATACTGCTGTGTGAATAGTGAACAATCAAAGGCTGCTCCCGATGTTAAACTCATTTCACTTTAAATCATCCTCTCTACAGAATTAATCACATCATCATCTGCTAGAACAGACACTTTGCCTTTTCTCCTGTCGACGTGCCTCTCTAAGGTAATTCATTTAGTAATATAAATGGGCATGCTATTAGCAGCTTCTGTCTACGGACAAGGGATCGTTCCAAAAAAGAAAAAAATATCTCCCTGTTGATGCACAGATTTTCAGTTTTATTATTACTGGACATCTGTAGGTAAATTAGCAGAATATATTTTGCCTTTGTAATTCATTTTAGAACATGGCAGGATAATTTGTTTAAACCCTCACCGGTAGCTAAAGTCACACACTTGGTAGGGATTTTCAATTCATCCGCTCCTGGACAGAAAAGAGTTAACCCAAATGTAGAATAGAAACATTGCTTTGATAATTAAACACAAGCAGTGGAATATTAAGGCGATTTGGCAGAGATCATACAAATTATTTATTTTCATATTGTTCTGGCAGGGTACAAATCCTCTTGTTAAATCCATCTACAAATAGGTATTACAGTCATCCAAAGTCACAGGAAGGGTAAACGTGCATTAACTTGCAAATAATAGGAATAATAGAAATCCTGCACAAAGCATAGAAAAAAAAAAAATCTTAAGAGCTGGAGAAAATAAAGTTCGTATTTAAAATTTCAACACTTTATAAATCCACAAAAAAACAAAGTACTAGGTTATTGTATTGGTTATTGGGTACTTACAAATATACATTTTTGCAGGCCACCAATGGAAATGATATATCATTCATTTTTAGCAAGTGTCTCTCAACAAACATAGGAAAGTGACCATGATTAAAATGTCATGGGTTGAGGATGTCAATGGAAAAGTGAAATGCATCCAATTTAAAGCTAAGGTGTCATTCAAAAAAAGGCCTTCAACAATTGAAAAAGCAAGAATGATTAATGTTTTAATTAAAAAAAATATTATCATTAGTATATAATTGAGTAAAATATGAAAAATAATTTTTAAAGTTTTTATATTTTTCACTTTTAAACAGGGGTGTAGCTGCTGAAATTTACCATAAAATCCTAGTGTACAACTAGCTCGCATTACGACTGCAATACAAGTTGGCTCGATCTGCTCTCACGTGTGTGACATCATTTCTTTACTCCTGTTCCGGGTGTTTGTAAAAGGATAAAATAGGATGCAGCTTATGATCGCAGTGCAAAGAGATACTGAGATGTGTAAGTAAAGTTCTACTGAGACATGGAAGTGTCATCAAGGAACGGAAGGCAGCGCTGATAATTATTATTATTTTTTATTATAGTGACATTTTTTCCATGGTGCTTTTCATGTGGTATACATAATGAAACCAAGTACAAAAGTCTTGAACTAAATGAGTCACCGACTGGTACAAGAGGAGAGAGGACCCTGCCCCCGAGGGCTCACAGTCTACAAGAGATGGGTTAGAATACAGTAGCTGGTCATGCAGCGGTATGGTGGAATAAGGGTTACTGAAGGTTGCACACTAGTCAGAAGAGGAAGGTCTTCAAGTTCCTTTAGAAGGTTTCCACGTTAGGCGAAGTCTGATATGTTGGGGTACTGAGTTCCACAGTAGAGGGGATCCATGAGAGAAATCTTGTATGCGATTGTGGGAAGAGAAGATAAGAGAGGAGTAGAGAAGGAGATCTTGTGATGATCAGAGGTTGCATGCATGTAAATACCGGGAGATTAGATCACAGATGTATGGAGGAGACATGTTGTGGATGTCTTTGTATGCCATGATTAGTGTTTTGAACTGGAGTTTCTATAGAAATAGGAAGCCAATGAAGAAATTGAAAGAGAGGATGGGCCAGTGAATAGCTGGGGAAAAATATAGATTAGATGGACAGCAGAGTTTAGGATAGATTGGAGGGGTACGAGAGTGTTAGAGGGGAGGCCACAAAGCAGGAGTTTGCAGTAGTCGAGACGGGAGATGATGAGGGCATGCATTAATATTTTTGCAGATTCATGGCCAAGGAATGTGTGGATTTTGGAAATATTTTTGAGTTAGAGTCAACAGGAAGTGGAAAGGGCTTGGATATGTGATTTGAAGGATAGATCAGAGTCAAGGGTTAACCCTAGGCAGTGAGCTTGCGGGACTGGGGAGATGGCTAGATCTGTTGGGTGGATTAAGTGAGATGGGGAAAGATGATAAATTCTCTTTTATCCAAGTTGAGTTTTAGAAATATAGCAGAGAAGAAAGATGAAATAATTCACAGGCATTGTGGTATTCTGGTTAGTAAGGAGGTAAAATCAGGTCAAGAGAGGTAGATCTGTGTGTCATCAGCATAGAGGTGGATTTGGCAGTTAGTAAGTCAATGGTGACGTTACTCAGGGCAGTTTCAGTGGAATTTATGCAGTCAGAAGACAGATTGTAAGCAGCGTAATAGGAAGTGAGAGGAGAGGTTGGAAGACAGTCCAAAATCTATGTGTTGTTCCTGTAGCTTTAAGAAATAGAGGAGAAGTGATATGGGGTGATACCTAGATACAGAGGATGGGTCAAGAGATTGCTTTTTGAGGATGGGTGTGTTCAAGGCATGTTTGAAGCATGAGGGGAAGACAACAGTTGATACCGACAGGTTAAAGAGATAGGTTAGGGTTGGGATGAAGACTGGTGAGGTTTGGAATGAGGTGGAAAGGATCGGGTCAAGTGCACAGGTGGTGAAATGTGATCTGGAGAGTAGAGAGGAAAGTTGACATTCTGTATTGGTGGAAGAAGCTGGTTTTGGAGGAGGAAGGCTGAGCAATCATGAGTAGGGGCTTTGGGGACTATAGGCTAAAGCTTTGTCTGATGTTATAAATCTTCTGCTTGAAGAATGAGGCAACGTCTTCAGCTGAGATGAGAGGAGAGAGAAGAGGCATTAAGGGACAAAGGAGAGAATTGGAAGTGATGAATAGCTGTTTAGGGTTGTGCGGAGATGAGAAGTAGGTTTGTTTTTCTACAGTACGTATGGACTTGAAATTAGTGAGGGACTGTCTGAATTTGATGAAGTGCTTGTAGTTGAGGAATATTTTCCATTTCCGCTCAGCAACCCTGGACATCTGCCTCAGTTATTCAATCATGCTCGTGTGCCTTTGTTGCCTGTTGATTGTGCAAGCTTTGGAATGTATGAGGTGCGTGACCAATTTGAGAGCTGCAGCTGTTGTGGTGTTATATAAAGTGGCAGCAGCATCTGCACTGTGTAAGGAACTTATGTCTACAAGAGGGAGTAGGGATTCAGAGAGTGAGTGCAGGTCAAGATGTTTGAGATTTATGCAAGGGTGTTTAAGTTTGTGGAGTAGGGATTGTGCACCTGGAGTGGAGAGGGAAGAGAATGTAAGTAGGTTATGGTGAAAAAAAAGGTAGCGGTGAGTTAGAGAAGTTAGAGAGTGAACAGATGTGGATGATGATGAGGTTCAGTGTGTGGCCTTCTTTGTGAGTGGCTGCAGAAGACCATTGAGCAAGGCCAAAGGAGGGTTTAGAGATAGAAGCTTAGAGACAGCAGAGTGGGAATTGTCAATGGGGATGTTGAAATAAGACATTATGATAGTGGGGATGTCAGCAGAAAGGAAATTAAGTAGTTAGGTGGTGAAGTGGTCAAAGAAGGTGGTGGGTGGCCCTGGGGGCTTTAAATGGCAGACTGTTGGAGGTTGGAGGGGAACAGATGAGCAAAGAGTGCACCTCAAAGGAAGAGAGAGTAACTGAGGGTGACAGTGGAATTTGGGTGAAGGAGCACTTATCTGTCTGAAGAAAACTAACTCCTTCACCGTGCTTGGTGTTGGGGTAAGGGGTGTGGGAAAGGTGAAATCCATCATAAGAAATTGCAGATGGAGAGTCTGTGCCAGAGGGGATGAGCCAGGTTTCGATTATGAAGGAGGAACAAAAGTTTGTTAGTAATGTAAAGATCATGGATGTAGGAAAGTTTGCTACAGACAGCACAAGCATTCTATAGAGCTCCTTTTAGGGGGACTGGGGAAGTGGGTGCTGGGCGAATGGGTATAAAGTTAGAAACATTGCAGAAATTTGTGATAGATCATGGATGGGAGGTGGAAATGGCTGTGAGAATGTTGTGAGAAGGAACCAGGTATGGATAAATATCTCCGACAGTGAGGAGCAGAGAAAGTGTTAGTAGATGGGAGCAGAGGAGGGCATGAGGTGGGTGTGCTTGGAGACGGATGATTTTATATTGAGGAACAGTTCTGATGACTAGGTGAGATGAATGGGTAGATGGATAGGATAGAGGGCGAGATCACCAGATTATTACTAGGCGTAGGGATTACGGGGGTTAGTAGAAGGATAGTAGTAAGTGAAAGACTATAGGGGTAAGTGAACCAAAAGAGAAGCATTGTTTACTATGACTATGTATCCAGTTACCTCCAGTTCCCTTTTGGTTCAATTCTGGTCTAATTCATTGCAGTACACTTATACTGTATGATGCAGTTAGATGGTGTATGGGCAGACTATGTGGGGGGAGGTACAGTGTTCAGTTTAAAAACATACAGAGTAAATACAAGCAAATAAGATATGATTTAGTGATGAGCAAATATTAAAATGCTTGGGTACTCATTCAATTTGAGCAAATTATAATGCACGGGTGCTCATCCCGAGTAACAAATATAATGATATTCAATGGAAAACTCGAGCACTTTTCTGTAGGTCAGGAAGTGTCCTCTTAATTGCTGAACATGATGTAAACAGATCTGAAATGGCATGGAAACAGCATGTGGAAGACCCCTGGAAACATGTTTGAATACCAAATCGGTGAACAGAACAATTTTGTCACAGTATTACGGTAAATTTACGGACTGACAATAGAACATACAAAATGGATTTTACTGTAAAAAATATTAAGAAGCATTCCTTCCAGCATAATGACTTGTAGGAAAAATTAAATAAAAAATGTGGAAGCAAAAACAAGGAGAAAGCTGGCACCATTCAACCTTCACACACAGTGAACTTGTCCTTAAACCAAACTTTGGACCTGAGCAATCAAGCCTGCAGGTACCAGGTGCTCACAAAATAAGATGCAAAAATGTATATAGGAAGAAAAAGTAGTAGCGCTCACAGGGTCAGTTTCCAGCACCAATAGAAGTGCTGGAGAGTGCAAACAGACCGTCGTCCTTCCATATATTCAGCCAGTTTTAAACATGTTTTTCAGAATAAAGACATTGGGTTTTAAAAAACGGTGAGCACCACTACTATTTCTTCCTATATACATGAAAAAAATGCTCCTCCACAACTTGGGCTGTGCTCACGGGCAGCATTTTTGCTTCTTTTTTTTCACATTTATATTGCTTTAAATGGTGAAAAAAACATTCAACAGGAAATACAATTTTATTATTTTAATACCTGGCCATGTGGTGTGGAGGAAGACATGATCAGACACATTGAAAGTCACAATGTTTTTTTTAGAGCCATCAGCTGTCTATCAATATGTGTAGAGGGCCATCAGGTGGCCCTTCCTATTGTTAGATAGCCAGCAGGTGTCTTATAGACAATGAGACCAAGATAGAGCTTTTTTTGGTAAAACACATAATTCTACTGTTTACTGTAACTGAAGTGAGGCCTACAAATAAAAGAACACAGTAGTTACAATCAAATATTGCTGAGATTCAAAGGTATTTCGGGGATTATTTGCTGACTTTGGTCCTTGGTATCTTGAAATCTGAAGATTCCCAAAGGATTTTGAGTCGCAATGTAGTGCCCGAGGTCAGAAAGCTGGTGTGCATCGTAGTAGGTCATGGTTCTTCCAGCAGGACAATGATCCCAAAAATACATCAAGAAGCACCCAGAAATAGATGAAAGCAAAGCACTGGAGAGTTCAAAAGAGGTAGTTACAGCTCCAGTAGGGTAAAGTTTCCCACCACTACCTCTTACATAAAGATGCTATAGAGACACTGTGAATTCACACATATAATCAGTTAATTTTGTCTGCTTTGATGAATTTCAGAGTAAAGATTACCGTAAAAAACATGAATCGGTCAATGAGTGCATATAATCAAGCAACAGCATTACTTAGAATTTATAAGACAATAATCCCTGACTAGATGCCTCTCATATGCTATATCTACTGCCACACCTCACCGTAGACGATTTGCAGATAAGAATGGTATTATAACAGAACAGAATCTATTTAAATTTCCCTCAAAATGCGATTAGTTTAACGTAGCAGCATCAAGGACTATTATTTCATCAACCCTGCTAAAGAATATAGTGGCGCATTTCACAGCTACTCAGCCTGATATGGAGGATAGTAAGATCTTCTGTATTTACTGTACAAACTCTCCTGCCCTGGCTGTGAAATCTTGTATGCAGTGTGAGAACTCCCTATGTGACGACCACCTGACATTCCACAACAAGGCACTGGATCATATACTAATAGAGCTAATCAGCTCTTTTGGTTTCAAAAAATGTTCCCTCAACTAGATGGTGGATTCACAGAAAAGCATTTTTTCCCATTACTACGAAGTGGGTCTTCTACACTGGTAAAGCATATGCACTAAGTGCAAGGGATGACAAAAATTAGAAGGAGGCACTTCAACACTCCTTTGAAGAGACGTAGTGGAGGGCTTCAGAAAAACATTTTTTCCCAATATTAAGTGTACGGGCTGAAAAACATTTACCCCACGGGGTATAAATAAATATAAATAAATAAATATAAAAGAATGTTTGAGGTAGGCCTCTAAAAATTGTCAATGTAGGCATTATAAACACTGTTAGATATTTTATAGTGATATAGGCTAGGACCTACAAGGCGTAGAGAGACAGTTCATGTCACGCCACTAGCTTGGATACACAAGAGTTGTAAGGCACAGAGGAATCATGGAGGACGTGCTATCTCAGAGCACATTGTCCACATCAGCCAGAAACTGGAAGCTTTGCAGCACTTCCCCAGCGAAGAGGCAGCAGGCTATGCTGAAGTTAATTTGCGGCAGAGTTACTTAAAGGAATAACAGACCAGACGGATCTGTGGTTTTTGCCGCTGAACCTCCAACCAGGCATGTGATAATGTATGTAACCTGGTGGCAGATGTGATGCTTTGCAAGCTCACACGTACCATGCTTGGCACATGTGCTCAACTTAGTAGTTCAGCAGTTTCTGAAAACATATCCAGATTTGCCAGAGCTTCTGCTCATGGTATATTGCATCAGTGCCCATTTCTGGAAGTCAGCTATAGCTGCCGCCACTCTAGCAGTACTGCAGCAGCTCATGCAAGTGCCAGCTCACCAACTAGCTTGGATATCACCTTACACTGGAACTCCACACTGCACATGCTGACAAGGCTTTGTGAGCAGAAGAGGCAGTGGTTGAGTACCAGCTCAAATTCACCTGTCAGTATACTGGTCAGCCTCCACACATAACAACTGAAGAGTGGGCATGGATGTCTGACATTTAATTGGTTCTCCAAGACTTTGTGGACTCCACAAAGAAGGTGTGCAGCGATGACGCCATAGTCAGCGCAATTATCCCACTTCTGTGCCTACTTAAACATTAACTGCTAACAATTAAACATGAAGATTTGCATGCAGGCCAGGTGGGGATGGAGGAAGACAAAATACAGAATGATTGCAGGCCAACCATCCTCATCTCATCTGGATTTGGTATCACTATGGACACTGTGGAGAAGAAAGAAGAGGAACAGGAGTTGCCGTGTCTTCTAGGTGGATGGGCTGAGGATGGGAATGAGTAGGAGAAGAGGGAGGATGAGGAGGAGATATGGTCGACTATATGTATCCCTGCCTTTCCTATGAAACATCCTTTGCATTCATTCTTATTGACCAAAAAAGAAAAAGAAAAGTATTGGTTGTTCACTCTGGTAGGCCTACACAACAAGTAGAACTTTGCATCTCTTCGTTCTGAGGTGGAGATGTCTTCTAAAATGGTGCCATACCAGAAGGCCATTGTGGAAAATATGTTGAAAAAATTCTGATCCGACAATGCTAGTGGCAAGGCCCAACCAAGGAGAAAAGGCCAGGGAGACACACAGGGGCAGGGGTATACTGTCAAAGGTGTGGGCCAATTTCATGACACCAGCCTAGTGCCCAGGACCTGATGACAGGGTATTTTTGACAAGGAGGGAAAACGTTTTTAAAGATGGTCAAGCAATACCTGGCCAACCAAACCAGTGTATTTGCTAATTCCACTGCAAATTTCAACTATTGGGTCTTAAAACTGGACACCTAGCATAATATGTCCCTCTATACCTTACAGGTGTTGAGCTGTCCAGCGATTAGCATCTTATTTGAGTGGAGTTTTTAGTTCTGCTGCAGGGGTCGTAACAGATAAAGATTGCAGACAGGCTCACTCTCATAAAATGAACAAAGCCTGGATTAGCGCACACTTTTCCACACCACCAGATGACAGCAGCACATAAAGTCTTTGTAATATTCATGATGCCCACCAGTTGTTGCCTTTCAGGGGTATACGGATGACCCTGTTCATAATTTCTATCTGGCTTTGCACTTTCTGCAAAGCCTTTAGGACTGTATAATTGCATGACCTACACTTTCAAAAATATTTTTGGTTGAAATTTTTTATGGATTCAATGACTCCATCCATACACTTTAAAAAGGTCATGATTGCATTACTGTTGTGAGCTCATCTGTTCAATCACCTTTTGTGTCTGGGGATCTCCCTCTTCTGGTGAAGGAAGGTAGTGAGGCTGATTTGGATGAAAGAAATCAAACACCTGATCAGGTGGATTGTGACTGGGTAACAGGAACTGCAGACTGGATATAAGGCAGCCGACGCCCTTCTGAGTGGCTGGTGATTTCTCTGCTGGATTCTTGGAGACCAGTCTGATTCCTGATTCCTAAAGATAAGTTTTTGCTCTGCTATTGAACTTATTAGTTTTGGTTTTGTTTACCTTGTTTTTTTAGTTCAGCCATCCCCGGCCGGGGGTGTGCTGGATTCTTATTCCTTGTTCAGTGTTCTCTTTTGCTCTGCTTTCATAATATTCTGAGTGCTGATGTAGGGTTTGAAGTCTAGTGACTTCAGGGTCCTTTTTGCTTATCAGTTGTGTTGGTAATATTTTTAGCAGGGTTTTCTCGGATTGCAGACAGCAGCTTTTCTGTCCTGTCCTTTTTAGTTAGCTTGGGCCCCATCGTTTGCTCAACCTATCTTTCTATCTGTGTTAGTGCTTCATCTTGTCATTATATGTTGGGGGCTGCCTATTGCTTTGGGGTCTGCTCTGGGGCAGTCAGTTTTTCCCTTTTCTTTCTCTAGGCTTATTTAGATCTCCGGCTGTGACGAGGTGTCTAGGTTCACTGTAGGAACACTCCACGGCTACTGCTAGTTGTGTGATAGGATTAGGGGTCTGCAATCCGCTAGATTCCAACCTCTCTGATTTTCTGGGCTGAGCTTGTGTTTTGTTTTTTCCTCCTCGGTGACTCAATCATAACAATTACGGTGGTATGTAACAGTTACAAAAAGGGTAGAAAAATAGTTCAGGATTGGATTACTCACCCATACAGTATTACATGCTTAGTGTCACATTTTGGTGGTATAAAACAGCAGAAAAAAAAAAAAACATTTGAAAATTTTGCTTGTTTCTCCCCATTTCTTACCCAAACATTCTTCTGTGTTCTAAGGTACATTTTTGTGATATATAACACTAAAAAAAGGTTAAAAAATGTTGCTGGGCTACAATTCTCAGCCATAGTTTTTTGTGGGTAAATTTTGTTGCTATATAACCCTGAAAAAACTTCAAAATTTTATTGTTATTACATTGATCACCCATAGACTATCCTGTGGTCTCTACAGCATTTCCTTGGTTTGCAACAATCAATGATCTTCATCAAAATGTATTGGTATTATATTGCTCATCCATAGGATATTATTTATTTATTTATTTTACTCATTTATATAGCGCCATTAATTCCACAGTGCTTTACAGACCTTATTGGCACTGTCCCCATTGGGGCTCACAATCTAAATTCCCTATCAGTATGTTTTTGGAGTGTGGGAGGAAAATGGAGTACCAGGAGTAAACCAACGCAAACACATATTACATCTTGCTGGTTAAATTTTGTTGCTATATAAGCCTCAAAAATTGATCAAAATTGTATTGGTATTTGATAACTCATCCACAGACTATTCCATGGTCTAGGGTATATTCCATTGGTATATAAATCTCCAAAACTTGTTTACAAAATGTATTGGTAATATATCACTCATCCATATTCTTTTACATATTCCTGGCCAGATTCCCATGTTATCTAAGCCTCCAAAAACTTGTTCAAAAATGTATTTGTATTATAAGGCTCTTCTCCCATGATTGCTCAGTTTTGCTGGACAGCCAGGTCTTGGAAGACTTGTGGTGGTCCAAAACTTCTTACGTTTAAGGATTATGGAGGCCACTGTGCTCTTAGGAACTTTGATCGCAGCCACATACCTTACTTCCGGGCATGGCAGAAGAACTTCCAGATGCCTTGCAGGCTGGAACACAGAGTGTGCCTGAGGTCTGGGGCACTTTCCAGTGACATCAGATGCGACAAAGCCAGTATGCAGCCTAGGGGATTTCAGAAGAGGACCTGCTGGGGGAAGAGAAGACAAGGTAGGAAATAAAAATAAAACTTCCTTGAACTGTATGGGGCTATGATAGAGAGAACCTCTGGATCAGCATGGAGGACCCTGTGAGGAGCATTTCCCCTTGAATCACCAATGATCGTGAGTAGCCTTAAAGGCAGGGGTACTATAGACAGGATACCAGGGGTTAATAGACGAACCTGTGTTTGTATTAGGATGACACAATACCAGCCATGATGACACCTGTGCCCAAGAGGACTGGCAAGTCCTCAAGGAAGATCATAAGGAAATGGACAGTATATGACTTAAATATGAGTGTCTGAGCAAAGGGTCTGAATACTTATGACTAGTGATGAGTGCCATCTGTAATGCCAAGCTACCGGACGCATGGGCTAAACTGCTTTGTGAAGTATGCATCCTTAAAGTCTTCAAAAATGAGCAGTTTTCCTTTCTGACAGAAATGCACATCATGGTTAGAGAAGAGGTCCAGGCCTCAATCTCGAGGCTCTTACCAGTCCAATCACCCCGGCAGGGTCCCTGTCCCAAGAGACCAAGATGGGAAATGGGCCAATCCTCAGAGGATGAGGTCCAGTCCAGAATCATTTGGTCATTCCTTGGGATTTCAGGCTCTGTCTGCCATTTGACCGGGACAATATAAAGACCTGGGGTGAGATTACAAAAATTGAGGTTCCAGTAGCCAGAGTGTCAAGAAAGACTTCTATTGCCTTTGAAGATTCGTCTAGCCTCAGAGACTATGGACAGGAAAGCAGATGGGCTTCTTAAGAGGGCTTGGAAGACATCAGCAGCAATCATGAAAACTAATACTGCTGCCATGTCAGTGGCCAGATCTATGCACTTATTGATCAACCAAATGGTGGATCAGTTAAGAGGGAAAACTTCTAGAAATATCATGTTAGAAGATCTTCCCCTGTTAAAACGTTCTTGGCGGATGCCTCAGCGGAATCTGTACAGTTTGTTGCCTGGAACTACTCTTTATCCAATGCAGCTCGTAGAGCTGTATGGATGAAGACCTGATCAGGTGATTACCGGTCCAAAAATAAGCAGTGTGCCATACCATTTTCAGGTTTAAGGGTGTTTGGGCCAGTTCTAGATAATGTACTAGAAAATGCCACTGACAAGAAAAAAGGGTTTCCTGAGGGGAAAACTAGGAGATATTATCCCTTTAAGAGGATCTGCCCCTCCCCGAAACAGGAATTTTGGGGAAAGGGGAAAGCTAGTAAGTGGGACAACCCTAAAGGGGGCAAAGTAGAGCTTCATCCTCACGCTTTGGGTCCGGTTCAAAAAACAGGAGACAGTGTTGCCATGTTGGTAGGGGGAATTTATAATTCATGGAGACTCGTCTCCTGAAATCAGTGGGTCCTAAACACTATTACTCAGGGCTACACCTTAGAATTTCTCAGAACCTCCCCAACAAGGTTTGTGGTGACAGTTCCCCGATCCAGAGACGCTGCCTCTGCTATATGGACATACATAAAGGACCTCTTAAAAGCAGGAGTGGTGATCCCAGTTCCACAACCAGAAGTGGGTCAAGGACATTACTCAACCCTGTTCAATAAAAAAAACATCGGGAGAGAGCCGTACCATCATAAACCTGAAGCTCTTAAATCAGTGGATAACATACAAGAGGTTCAGAATGGAGTCTCTAAAGACCACCATTCCCCTCGTAGACCAGAACGCAGTGATGCACACAATAGGCCTAAAGACAGCATACTACCACGTTCTGATTCACCTGTGCTCTCAAAAATACCTATGGTTCACCCTAAAGATAAGGAACAATTTTTTACTGCTATTGGGTTAAGAAGCAAAACTAGAAGAACAGCTCAGTCTAGTGATCTCTACTTTAGAAGGCTTAGATTGGATCCTAAAAAGAGAAAAGTCAGACCTACTACTGGCAATAGGAAGACGTTTCTAGGATTATTCTGGATTCCAGACAGATAATCTCGCTTTTACCAGAGGGTAAGTGAGAGACAGTGAAGAACAAGATCCATCTTCTCCATCAGAATTGGGTTTCTATAAGGACAGCAATGAGAGTCTTGGAAACACTAACAGCCTGCATATTGTGCATTTGTTGGGGTCAGTTCCACACAAGGGGACTACAGAGAGAGATCCTTTCAACCTGGGACAGAAGACAAATGTCTTTGGACAAAGAGATCCATCTATTCTCAGCATTAAAATCATCACTAAGATGGTGGACCGTTTCCAGGAACATCACACAGGGAATTCCTTGGATATTGTTTCCTTGTGTAAGGATCATCACGGATGCAAGCAAGGAAGGATGGGGAGCCCATTTATAAGGAAAGTACTTCCAGGGAGTTTGGTCTCCAGATGTCAGGATACAGTCCTCAAACTTCAGAGAGTTACGGGTAGTTTGGGAGACCCTGAAACGGAATCAGACCTACTTGCAGGGTTGGAATATAAAGATTATGCCAGACAATATGACGGCGGTATCATTCCTTCATCTCCAAGGAGGCCCAAGACACCGGGCGCTTCAGGATCTGTCCGCAAGGATATTTGCCTGGTCAGAAAGAAAGAGTCTGGTCAGTATCAGCAGTTCATTTACAGGGATCCAGGAACACAGTGGCCGATTGCCTGAGCAGACGAAAGATCCAGTCCACTGAGTGGGAACTAAGTGGGGAAATATTCAGTTGTCTTGTCATCAGTGGGGAACCCCCCATCTAGACTTCTTCACAACCAAAAGAAATTCCAAAGTCCGAAGGTTCTACTCCCTCAATCCGGCAGACAACCGAAAGGGATTGATGCCTTATACCAAATATGGGGAAAAGAGCTCCTGTACGCCTTTCCCCCCCATTGCCATGATCCCAAGAGTCCTCAGGAAGATCCAACAGGAAAGAGCTTTGGTGATGCTGGTGATTCTGTTTTGGCCAAGGTGAAGCTGGTTTCCCTTGCTGAGGAAGATGTCTCGAGGTCTGCTATGTATACAAAGAGAGGGAAGACTTGCGTTATCGGGGACCAGTTCTTAGTCCAGATCCAAAGAGTCTTCAGTTGTCAGCATGGATCCTGAAAGGAAGATCTTAAGAGCTAAGGGTCTCTCCGACCAGGTGATATCCATGATCCAGGCCAGCCGTAAATCTGTGACCTGCACAATTTACAATAAGATCTAGAAGAGGTTTTGTCTGGAATCTGTTAGTTCTTTCATAGACTCTTCCCAGCCTGACAGGCCAAAGTTTCTGGATTTCCTCCAGACAGGATATAATAAGGGGTTAAAGCCAAGCACACTGAAGGTGCAGATAGCAGCCCTGAATATTTTTTCAATTTTCCCCTGGCATTACACCCATGGGTAGCACGTTTTTCTAGAGCCATTCATAGATTAAGGCCCACAATAAGGAAATCGGTCCCTCCGTGGGATTTAAATCTAGTCCTCAATGCCCTGTCTAGGCCCCCTTATGAGACGGTGGAAGACATCAACATTGCAAAGCTTATGCTTAAGACAGTTTTTTATTGGCCATCACCTCAGCTGAAAGACTAGGGGAAATTGAGGCGCTTTCAATCCAGAACCTTGATATTTAGATATTTGATGACCGTATAGTTCTAAAACTGAACCCCGTTTCTTCTCAAAACTTCAATCAAGAGATAATACATCCCTCCTTCTGCCAGGCCCCAAAAAATCTTAAAGAGAAATTCTTCTACTCTTTGGATGTGAGGCAGGCAGTCATCCACTATGTGGAAACGACTCGTGAGTGGAAACAGGGCACTAATCTGTTTGTCCAGTATGTGGGAAGAAATAATGGGAAAAAGGCATCAAAATTCTTCTTAGCTAGATAGATAACAACCGCCATCTCCCTAGCATACTAGGCCAAGAAATTGCCCGTTACCGAGGGCCTAAGAGGACATTCCACCAGAGCAATAGCAACATCATGGGCAGAAAAGGCAGGGGCCTTGGTACATCAGATTTGTAAAGCAGCTACATGGTCTAACTTAAACACATTTTGTAGACATTATAAGCTAGATACCTTGGCTGGTAGCCAGATGGCCTTCGGCCGGAAGGTTCTAGAGACAGTAGTCCCACCCTAGGGATGTAGTACTTTGCTATTCTCCATAGTGTGGTCAGGAGGAACGTCCTGGAAAACATGGATTAGACCTACCGGTAATATTGTTCATCCTGATAGCACTGGTAATTCGCTCCCTTAAATTTTGTATTGGTGATGATTAACTTGTACAGAATTTCAATAAATAAGAATTGCATCCATCCTGGTGTGGTACTTGGAAAAATCACTGGGGAATGTGGATGAGAGGCGTCTTTTAAGATCTCGTGTGTTTTTTGTCCCTATAAGGAATGAAGGACAACCTCCATGGTGTTGTCAGGATGGACTCCCCATTTTTTAGCTGTTATTTGTTTCCTGAAGAAATGGGCTACACTCTTTTTTTTACATTATTTCTGGCATTTGATGTTTCTTCATCACCTGACAGCATGGATACAGACCACAAACTTTTTTACATATTTGCTTACTTTTGGCTGTTCTTGCTTCCTTCATAAATTCAACTAAAATTTCCTATTTTTTAACAAAGAAAACAATTTTGGTTTACTTAAATTATATACTTTTTAAATCCTTTTTAAATTTTGCCATAAATATAAATCTTTACACAGCAAAAAAAGTTTTTTATAATTTTTTTTTCCTGTAAAATGTAATTTCTCATTGGTTTGGAATGTATTTATTTCTAGCAAAAGTGTGACACCATTGTTCTCAGCAGCGATCTGGGAGACAGAGATGCTTGCATGGGTCATCCCCATGCTGTTCTCCTTTCATTCAGTACTTTTCCATCCATTTGGACATTTTCACTGCCCCCCAGACCTCTTTGTATGGTCTGCCGGAAAAAAGCTCGGCTTTCCCATAGACTCCCATTATCCTCGTTAACCGAAATGAGCATGAGAGTACTAGGAATTACTTGGTTCAAGCAACGAGCACCCGAGCATTTTAGTACTCACTCATCTCTAGAAAAGCTTAAAAAAAATACCAAACACATTGAAGACATCGAAAGAAAAATATGTAAAACACAGTTGTGGCCAAAAGTATTGACACTCCTGCAATTTTGTCAGATAATACTCAGTTTCTTCCTGAAAATGATTGCAAACACAAATTCTTTGGTATTATTATCTTCATTTAATTTGTCTTAAATGAAAAAACACAAAAGAGAATGAAGCAAAAAGCAAAACATTGATCATTTCACACAAAACTCCAAAAATGGGCCAGACAAAAGTATTGGCACCCTCGGCCTAATACTTGGTTGCACAACCTTTAGCCAAAATAACTGCAACCAACCACTTCGGGTAACCATCAATGAGTTTCTTACAATGCTCTGCTGGAATTTTAGACCATTCTTCTTTGGCAAACTGCTCCAGGTCCCTGATATTTGAAGGGTGCCTTCTCCAAACTGCCATTTTTAGATCTCTCCACAGGTGTTCTATGGGATTCAGGTCGGGACTCATTGCTGGCCACCTTAGAAGTCTCCAGTGCTTTCTCTCAAACCATTTTCTAGTGCTTTTTGAAGTGTGTTTTGGGTCATTGTCCTGCTGGAAGACCCATGACCTCTGAGGGAGACCCAGCTTTCTCACACTGGGCCCTATATTATGCTGCAAAGTTTGTTGGTAGTCTTCTGACTTCATAATGCCATGCACACGGTCAAGCAGTCCAGTGCCAGAGGCAGCAAAGCAACCCCAAAACATCAGGGAACCTCCGCCATGTTTGACTGTAGGGACCGTGTTCTTTTCTTTGAATGCCTCTTTTTTTCTCCTTCAAACTCTATGTTGATGCCTTTGCCCAAAAAGCTCTACTTTTGTCTCATCTGACCAGAGAATATTCTTCCAAAACGTTTTAGACTTTTTCAGGTAAGTTTTGGCAAACTCCAGCCTGACTTTTTTATGTCTCGGGGTAAGAAGTGGGGTCTTCCTGGGTCTCCTACCATACAGTCCCTTTTCATTCAGACACCGACAGATAGTACGGGTTGACACTGTTGTACCCTTGGACTGCAGGGCAGCTTGAACTTGTTTGGATGTTAGTCGAGGTTCTTTATCCAACATCCGCACAATCTTGCGTTGAAATCTCTTGTCAATTTTTCTTTTCCATCCACATCTAGGGAGGTTAGCCACAGTGCCATGGGCTTTAAACTTCTTGATGACACTGCGCACGGTAGACACAGGAACATTCAGGTCTTTGGAGATGGACTTGTAGCCCTGAGATTGCTCATGCTTCCTCACAATTTGGTTTCTCAAGTCCTCAGACAGTTCTTTGGTCTTCTTTCTTTTCTCCATGCTCAATGTGGTACACACAAGGACACAGGACAGAGGTTGAGTCTACTTTAATCCATGTCAACTGGCTGCAAGTGTGATTTAGTTATTGCTAACACCTGTTAGGTGCCACAGGTAAGTTACAGGTGCTGTTAATTACACAAATTAGAGAAGCATAACATGATTTTTCGAACAGTGCCAATACTTTTGTCCACCCTCTTTTTTCTGTTTGTTGTGGAATTATATCCAATTTGGCTTTAGGACAATTCTTTTTGTGTTTTTTTCATTTAAGACAAATTAAATGAAGATAATAATATCAAAGAATTTGTGTTTGCAATCATTTTGAGGAAGAAACTGAGTATTATCTGACAGAATTGCAGGGGTGTCAATACTTTTGGCCACAACTGTATATCAAATCAGTTTCTACAGGAAAGGAAACACAATTTAAAAATATCTTAGTGGTCTGTTGTGGTCATATAATAGAAAAAATAACAAATGTGAAAGATATATGAATTATTTTTAGATTTCCCTCAATATCAGTAAAAAAGAATATAAAAATATATAAAAAGCAAGTCAAAAACTTTTATTATCTAAACTTTTTTTTAGCATTGTTAAAAGTTCATGAATGATAAAACCTGAAAATCTGCCTTGTCCGAAATAGGAGAAAATGATCCGGTCATGAATTGGTTAAAGAAGTAATAAACAGATAACATTCTTGCCTGTCTCATGAACTCAGCCATTTCCCATTGCAGACTTGCAGCCTAAGGCAAGACAAACCTTTTAACTCCAAACCTACCTAACATCCTTTTATTTGATTATTTCCCCAATAAATTACAAGTGACCTGTCTGGGCTCCCCTACATGGTTTTAACCTTTTTTGTTGGAATTATGAAAATTAGGATTTAGATTCATTTTCAAAAGCCAGAACAGGTTAAGATCGTGAATTTAATGTTATTCAAAATGGCAAATTGTGTACGTTAGGGCTGGCGGAACACACCAAATAATAAAGAGATGGTAATAAGGTGCACTCGCAGCCTGGGGTCCACCATGCAGAGATGTTAACTGCTGCTCGGTAATGGCGGTATCGCACTGAACACAAGTGGGTTAAACTCCACCCCGTATGTAGTAACGATGGGCTCTGTTGCTTCACAGAGCCATGGTACCGCGTAACACAAATGCTGTACCCTGTTAACTGTCACAAGGCACAGCTGAGTCTGCGCTAGTGTACGATCACAAGACTCTGCCCCAAGGATGCAGGGTATGAGCCTCTCTAGACCCACTAGGCGCATGGCGACACAACTGGAATACCACTAATAGATGCTGGCTACTGTGGAGTGCAGCCCAAGTGCACAGTGGCGTACAAGGAAAGCCACTACTTGGTGCTGAAGCTAGGCTCTGACTCTACCTCAACCAAGGTACTACCTGGCAAGGCTGATCAACACATGTGTACCAAGGGTAGGGGTTTCTTAATGAGTCAGTCACCAGAGACATTCATACGTGCATACAACACTCACTCCACATTGTCTAAACTAGCGCGGCCGTGCGATCCTTTTATAACCGCAGCCTTCCGGACCTTTATGATGGCCCAATCCAAGCTGCTTGCAGACCTGAGCATGTGACCTCCGACCACCAATGAGCGGTGGTCTCCTGGGCATGCTCAGATGAGGAAAAGCAGGACTTAGTCCCAGGAGCGTCTGCTCGCCGCTGACTAATGCTGGATGCTATAGCTGAACATGGAGCAATAGCAGCAACCAGACGCATTGCATTAGCCTGAGCAAGGTGCTGGGACCGACGTCTGCTGAGCAGGAACCTCTGACTGAAGAAGAATGGGAGACCGCACAGGACATGGCTTGAGAATTCCACTGTGCTGTGGTGGGAACTTGACGCTAACAGTGTGCCATATAATATTGCCACATGATTCTCATTCATTTAGGTCATTCCAATGTAAAAACCATAATGCACTACAATTTATTCAGTTAGTTTTTTCTCAAAATTGCCTAAAATTCAAGTTATTCATATTGCTTTAATCTATTATTAATAATGTGGGGGAGTTAATCCACACAAACAAGTTACATCTTATATACTTAAAATCTCTGTAGTAATACATACTTTACATATAAGAAGAGTTATTGAGTGGCAGTATTACTAAGGACTTTCCTATTAGCTACGTTAAGATCTAGTGTTCTATTTTACCTTAATGTACTTCCTGAACAATAAAAAATAAGCTGTTAAGAAATACAAAGAACATGAAAATGAAGCCTCAGTGTATAGAATTTGTGGAGGAAACGTAAGTGATTCATTTCATTACAAAAAGCAAACATCACAAATTGACTTGAGATTTTAGTATTTAGTAAAACGCATCGGTGATGAACAATGTAAAACATTAGCTACGGTTCATGAAAAGCTATAGCACTTTTGTGTCACACTTTATGCATACTAAACGTGTGGCAGAGGAATAGAAAATTTGAAAAAAAAATATTTTAACTAAAGCACTTCCTATATTTGTCTTAATAGAGTATCATTAAGTATGTATTATGTGACAGATATAATGACTCATGAATCCAAGTACAGTACTGAATTTGTTTAACCTTATTTTCAAACAGCATCAATGATGGAAAATAAAACTCTATGTCAGTCTGGTCTAATACATATAGGTTGAAATGCATTTTTTATGCTTTAAAACAATGCATGAAATATCTTTTTAATTTATCTTACTAGTGTAATGTGGCTTCTTCTTCATCTCACAGTACCATTAGCTACTTTGTGTAAATTTTCAGACAACCCTAATTAAATAAAAAAATCTAGTTTAAGAAAATAAATAGAAGATAGGGAAAGGAAAAAAGAGGGACAAATGCAAAAAAATCTCTTCCTTGATGTATGTTTGAGACTGCATATTGTGAGCTGGAAGGAGGATAACTGGGGAAAACGTGATTGGCTCACAGCAAACAGTACAGCACTTAGAAGACATTAGTTTGGGCAAACCCCCAAAACTAAAAGTTGAGGTAAAAGTAGAAGTGTGATGTTGAGTTACTTTTCACTAACAAACCGAGAGTCCGAGTAGTCAAGGAGTCTGAGGTCAAAAGCCAGCAGGGCATGTCATAATCAGAGGGAAGAGAAAAACACATAGTCAGGTAATGGTCTGAGGTCAGAATGCCAGGATGAAACACAGAAAATGGAAGGCAGCTGAATGGGGTGAGGGGGACCACCGAGTAATGAGCAGAAGTAGTAGGGAGTTGACCAGCATAATGGGCAGGAGCTCAGGAGCCAAGAGCAGAAAATACTCAGACAAGGAGAAACACACGACCGGGACATAAATAACAGGACAGACAGGAAGCTCCTTGACAGGGTGAGATACAAGACTCCATCTTGGATAAGGGCAAACAGGCTCAAAAGGGAAATCCGGAATCCTTACACCATACCAGAATTTTCTGTGATTCCTCTGTGGCGTACAGTTATTGGATATCCAAGCTGGACACTTGGCATGAACAGTCTCTCTACACCTTGGAGGTGCTGGCCAACCCTGCCGCTAGCATTTTGTCACTGGCAATGTGGGTATAACTGATAGGCGCATGTACCAGTCAACTGAAAATGCTAATTGGCTTACTTTTAGCAAAATAAACAAGGCCTGGGAGTGGGAGGTCCGCTGGTTTAAGATAAATTAACAGCTGGTCATCACACCAGGGGATGAGTAGCTGATCAAAGAGAGACAGACCTAACACTATGCCTGACCCATCTACACAGTATAATACCTTTCTCCATCAGATAAAGTCTACAAAGATGGAGGGATGAACATACTCTTGCAAATCAGTGAGTATTGAATAGAATGCAACAGATAACATGACAAAAATGCAGCAAGCAGAAATGTTATATCATGAAATTGTTTCAGGATGATAAAGCAAGATAATATAACTTCTGGATGAGAGCCCTGTTAACCGCTTCCTACCTGCTGACATTGCTGGCTGCTCTTTTGATTTGTAGTTCTGTGTAACGTCACATATGTGTCACGCCACAAGGATGATGTTGTACCAGAACTATAAATCAAAAAAGGAGCTGGGAGTTTCATTAGATAGGAGGCGATTCACAGAACATTTATTCAGTGGTCATGAACTACGGATCTGGCTAATGGACCAGGGTCCTGAAAATCAATTCATTAGTTTCTACTTGTGTATGATATGATCACAGATACCAGATGTCATACTGTATATAAGATAATATGTGATGCTATACTGTATAATATACAGTGACTACAGACATTAGATATTATACCAACTGCATATTACCCTGTATATAAGATACGGTGTCTGTGCACACAGTATATTACATACAGTATACAGGAGAATGTTACTGGTGTATGATATACTGTCACTACAGACATCATACTTTGACTTCAGACATCTATACTATGCGTGGTGCAGATATACAATGTATAGGTATACAATGTTGTCTTCACTGGATTGATTAATCCTGAACCTGGACATATATATTCAGGGGCGGACCTACCGCATGTGCAGCCGGTACTACTGCACCGGGACCCGGAGGTGGAGGGGGCCCTTGCAGTCTGGGGAATACTGCCAGGGGCCCAGCTTTCTGCTGCTTCAGTAGACAGCCCACATCTTTCCCAGTACATGTCAACTGTTTTGAAATCCGCCCACCGGTGACCCACATCACGTAATCGTGGGTCACTGGTGAGTTGTCATGACAAAATGAGGTCTCCTGTGGACCTCTATGGTTGTCAGAGCTGGATTGCTATGAATGCCGCCCGGTGGTCGGAGCTCATAGCAACTGAGTAATTCTGCTACATACAGGTGATCTGAACATCGCCTGTATGTAGCAGAGCCGATCAGGTTAGGGCAGCTTCTTGTCTCCCATGGAAACTATTGAAGCACGCCAAAAGTTAAAAAAAGTTTTTAAAAATATTAAAAAAATAAAAAATATATAAAAGTTTAATTCACCCCCCTTTCGCCCCATTCAAAATAAAGCAATAAAAAAATCAAACATACACATATTTGGTATCACTGCATTCAAAATTGACCAATCTATCAATAAAAAAAGTATTAACCTGATCCCTAAATGCCGTAACGAGAAAAAGAGTCAAAATGCCAGAATTATGTTTTTGGTCACCGCAACATTGCATTAAAATTCAATAATGGATGATCAAAAGCCCATATCTGCATTAAAATGGTATCAAACATCAGGTCTGCAAGCAAAAAATAAGCCCTTACTCAACCTGAGATCGCGAAAAATGGAGACTAAACGCGTCTTGAAAGATTGCGCAATTTTTTTTTAAATAACAAAATTTGGATTCTTTTTCACCACTTAACTAAAAATGAGCCTAGACATGTTTGGTGTCTATGAACTCATAATGACCTGTAGAACCATAATGGCCAGTCAGTTTTAGCATTTGGTGAACATGGTAAAGAAAATCCAAAAGAACATTATGCCCTCCTGTCTCCTGGCTCAGACCGCCTATAGCAAAGTATGGAAATAGTCCTTATGCATGCCACAGTCTTTGTTTCCTTAGTTGAGGGGTCTTAAACATGTAGGTTGTGGACCACATGCAGCCTCTGACGCTCTGCTGTGTGGCACTTAGACCCCTGAGATAATCTTGTCCAGCGAGCCAGGGCCAATGTAAGTGCTTCTCTTCAACTGAATATGTGTCCTCTGACACACATTCAATTGAAATGTATTGTGGAGGAGAGTTCAACTCTCTGCACCAAAATAAAGATACTAACCAATGGCCAAATTAGAGGCCAACAGTTGAGATTGGCATACCAATGTGGTTACTCATTGCTAAGCAAAGGAGAAGAGGACTCTATTCACCGATGGAGCGAGGTCAGGAGAGAAGAATTTTTTGCTGTGTATGCAAAGAGCAGCAGAACAGGGAATATTGTTTCAAGAATTGGACATCGATAAGACATTAAGTCTCACCGGGCTGACAAAGACTACAAGCCGAAACGCGCGTTAGGGTGGACGCCATCAAGGAGCAGACGTGCTATACAACCTTGTGAGTGTACTGACACTTTTTACTATTTTTTCAGTTTGTTCTCTTTCACGCTTTTTTCAGACTTTCATTATAATGCCGCTCCCCTGAGTATTTTCATCACCACTTGGTAGCACTATTTATTTATTTGTTGATTTATACCACTCGTTATCACTGGTCTTTTATTCCTTTGTACACACTCGCAGTACACACTGGTCTATGCTGCTGTTTTAAGATTTGATTGCCACAAAGGAGGAAGAAAAAGAACGGGTTTTTCAATGCATCCGTGCTGACCACACAAGGACAGAAATATTCTTCATGACTTTATTATAAATTGGTGACATTAGTATCTACGGGAGTCTTCAGCGACCACAGGTTCCTTTCACATTCTGCAAGGGGTTGTGACTGTTCACAACCTGTAAAGGTGAGTGCACTAACTGTGTATTGTCACCCAAAAAATCACTTTTATCGCCCAATGTGCGCTCTCTTTCCTTAATTTAAGATTTGATTGCTGCATTTTTATTTAGCACTTGTGTTTTGCACTTTTGCCTTTATTTTCTATTGTCGGTACCATTTACACTTTGCAGGAATGACGGTGCTGCTGTTCTATCTGATTGTTACATTTTTAACAGGTCCCTGATATTTGAAGGGTGCCTTCTCCAAACTGCCATTTTTAGATCTCTCCACAGGTGTTCTGTGGGATTCAGGTCTGGACTCATTGCTGGCCACCTTAGAAGTCTCCAGTGCTTTCTCTCAAACCATTTTCTAGTGCTTTTTGAAGTGTGTTTTGGGTCATTGTCCTGCTGGAAGACCCATGACCTCTGAGGGAGACCCAGCTTTCTCACACTGGGCCTTAAATTATGCTGCAAAATTTGTTGGTAGTCTTCAGACTTCATAATGCCATGCACTCGGTCAAGCAGTCCAGTGCCAGAGGCAGCAAAGCAACCCCAAAACATCAGGGAACCTCCGCCATGTTTGACTGTAGGGACCGTGTTCTTTTCTTTGAATGCTTGTTTTTCTCCTGTAATCTCTATGTTGATGCCTTTGCCCAAAAAGCTCTACTTTTGTCTCAGCTGACCAGAGAACTTTCTTCCAAAACATTTTAGGCTTTTTCAGGTAAGTTTTGGCAAACTCCAGCCTGGCTTTTTTATGTCTCGGGGTACGAAGTGGGGTTTTCCTGGGTCTCCTACCATACAGTCCCTTTTCATTCAGACGCCGATGGATAGTACGGGTTGACACTGTTGTACCCTCGGACTGCAGAGCAGCTTGAACTTGTTTGGATGTTAGTCGAGGTTCTTTATCCAACATCCGCACAATCTTGCATTGAAATCTCTTGTCAATTTTTCTTTTCCATCTACATCTAAGGAGGTTAGCCACAGTGCCATGGGCTTTAAACTTCTTGATGACACTGCGCACGGTAGACACAGGAACATTCAGGTCTTTGGAGATGGACTTGTAGCCTTGAGATTGCTCATGCTTCCTCACAATTTGGTTTCTCAAGTCCTCCGACAGTTCTTTGGTCTTCTTTCTTTTCTCCATGCTCAATGTGGTACACACAAGGACAAAGGACAGAGGTTGAGTCAACTTTAATCCATGTCAACTGGCTGCAAGTGTGATTTAGTTATTGCCAACACCTGTTAGGTGCCACAGGTAAGTTACAGGTGCTGTTAAATACACAAATTAGAGAAGCATCACATGATTTTTCGAACAGTGCCAATACTTTTGTCCACCCTCTTTTTTATGTTTGTTGTGGAATTATATCCAATTTGGCTTTTAGGACAATTCTTTTTGTGTTTTTCATTTAAGACAAATTAAATGAAGATAATAATACCAAAGAATTTGTGTTTGCAATAATTTTCAGGAAGAAAAGACAGGCGAAACGTGCGTCGGGGCACGTTCCTGGAACTCAGATATTCACCCAGATGGGTAAGCACGATATGGCACTTTGATCTGCACCATCACTTTATTTAGAAGGGAAGGCACAGCCCCACTGGCGCGTCTCCATACATGTTGATTATTGTGTAGCCTTATCTGCAGTCTCTGCACTTTGCATTTAGATATGTGTATATACATTGAGTATTTATGGGAATCAAAGAGACATGCTTTTTGTACACATGGGGAGAGGGCATGACATGGGTATTTTTTTGCCTTCCTTCTTTTTAGGAACATTTCCTATGGTGCACTTTATTTGTGCCTCGGCTATGAATTAGTTCTGGGGAATCTGTCTTTTCTCTCCCAAACACTGATTAATTCATCTACTATTACTATGATTTTGTGGTTTTATGTAATGTCTAATAAAAGGATTTTTTAATCGTATTCTTCTTCATGTTTATTTATATTGGGCGGTATGCTCTTCCTATGTGTGAATTCTGTATTATGCTTAGAGTGGCCCATCCCCTTTGGGGACTATGGAAATTGATAGTTACCCATAGTATCGGATATATCAAAGAAACTGAGTATTATCTGACAGAATGGCAGGGGTGTCAATACTTTTGGCCACAACTGTATGTACCAAGGAACATCACCTGTGCCCTTACCAATGCGGTTACAGAGATTGTCCAGTTAACGAACGACATGTGGACAACAGCTTGTGGACAGGGACGCCACATTTCCCTGATGGCACACTAAGTGTACACTGTGGCAGCAAGAGCTGAGTCCCATGATGGCATGGCACATGTGCTCCTGATCCCGAAGATTGCTGGCCTTACTAGCATCAGGGTTTCCTACACCTTCTACACCAGTTCCTGCACCCCATCCTGCTCCTCCTCATCCTCTATCTCTGATGTGGTATCTCAGAGCACCTTGTCCACATCAGCCGGAAACTGGAAGCTCTGCAGCACTGCCTCAGCAAAGTGGCAGCAGGTTCTGCTGAAGCTAATTTGTCTAGAAGACAAACCACGCACCGTAGCTGAGTTACTTAAGGGAATAACATACCGGACATCATTGGCTCTCGCTGTAGAACCTTTAACCAGGCATGGTCATGTGTGATAATGGCAGTAACCTGGTGTCAGCTGTGAAGCTTGGCAAGCTAACACTTGTACTATGCTTGGTCCATGTGCTCAACTTGCTAGTTCAGGGGTTTCTGAAATCCTACCCAGATTTGCCAGAACTTCTGGTCATGATATGCCACGTCAGTGCTCATTTCTGCAAGTCACCTACAGCTGTCGACGCTCTGGCAATGCTCCAGCAGTACATGCAAATGCCAGCTCACCAACTGGTGTGCAACATCACCAAGTACTGAAACTCCATACTGCACATGCTGGCAAGGCTTTGTGAGCAGTAGAGACCAGTTGTGAAGTACCAGCTCCAATACGCCCATCGTTAGTCTAGTCAGTCTCGCAAATAGCAACTGAAGAGTGGGCCTAGATGTCTGACTTATGTGTGATTCTCCAAAACTGAGTACTCCACAAAGATGGTGAGTGGCGATGATGCCATAATCAGTGCAATGATCCCACTTCAGTACCTACTTAAACTGTTGCTGCTGACAATTAAACATGAGGCTTTGCATGCGGACCAGGTGGAGATGGAGGAAGACATGAAACTGAAAGATACTACTCAAACTCAGCATGGATTGGGTAACAATGAGGAGATGGAGGATGAGGAGGAGGAGGAACTGGAGCAGTTGGCTAGCACAACAGAGGCTAGTACCACAATAAGTACAAAAAAGTGTGCTAATAAGTCAGGATCACCAAATCTAATAAAAATATTCTATTTGACAAAAAACAATAATGACATAAATTAAAGACATTTAAAAAGCACAGTGTCTGAAATTAATACACTCGGTGTTCATTTAAAGAACTACACCCCTCTTTCAAAGTCTAACACATGAAGAATCCCTGTTATAGGAGTAACTACATGTCACAGAAAAATACTGAAGAGCAATATGTTTTGTCAAGACAGAGCAATCTGGTGAAAATAAACATGTATAGTGATACTAATAATTCACCTAAGAGTAACAAGGTGAAGAGGTTTATACCAAAAGTAGAACTATTCGAACAATTAAAAAGATTTTTTAAATAACCATAATTGCACCATATGTCACAAAAAAAGTGACTACTGCAAACAAAGATAAAAAATTGCAAGTTGTACAAAAAGAACAAGAAACAATAACTATTTTTTCAAGAAAAGTGATTACCAGATATTGGAAGCAAAGTGTAAGTATCCTGTTAGAATGAGGTTAAATAAGCCTGTGACAAAATCTTCATAAATTAATGGGAACATGTACATACAAAAATAAGGGTGGATGAATGAGATGCCATGCATAATGCACCCCAAAATGTGGCTTTCTCACTGGTAGACATGGCACCACTATCTATGAGGAATCCACACTTTTGGTGGTGGTTCCTTAGTTTTCACAGTTACCATTAATTTATGGAGATTTTGTCACAGGCTTATGTAACCTTATTCTTTAGGATTTCAGCATCCCTAATAGACACCTGTCCATTACTATCCCCTGGACTTGATACCGGCTGACATGACACAGCTGACATCAACCCCAAAAACTATTACCCTGATTACTGCCGCCCCAGGGCAAACAGGAAGAACCGAGGCCTTGCGCCAAAATTGATGCACCTAATGGATAATAAATAGCCATGGACCTTCCCAGCCTATTAATATTAGTTCCCAGCTGTCTGCATTGCATTTGCTGGTTTTTAAAAATGGGTGGAACCCTAAAAAAATGACATGGGTCTAAGAATTGTTGAGCTATCTGCTTCCCCTTGGCTGGTTATCAAAAATATGGGGCACCGCACGTCATTTTTTTAAATGATTTATTTATTTCTTTTGCACTGTCCCTCACTTGAACAACATCCTATCCCTACGTTAGTCAGAGCATAATGGCAGTGCAACTCGTGATCTGGTGTTTATACACATAACAATACTTTATTGTTGACTTGATTTATCTTATTATTTTTATGGCACCCACATATTCAAATTTCATTGCCACAACAAATTTTGCTATATGCACTCTATTTCTTTGGATCCTGTATTTTAAATAAAACACTTTGATATTGACATTTAATTGTAATTGCTTTAGCTGCTTAACTAGATGCCCCTGGAGATGACATGTCTATATCAAGACAGGTGAAAGATATATGTAGCATAAGACCTGTTATCCATGCAAGCATCTTAACCATTCACTTTATTTCTTTAGTATAATTCTTTAGGGCTAAACTGTATTTTTTATAATTCCCCGTGCCTGCAGTGCACAGCACGAATGCCAACCAATATATATAAACCAAGTAGCATTTCAACTTTCCACTGAGATGAGTTGGGAGGTGCAGTAACATTCCCTGTAGATGCACTGCGCTGTGAGAAAAACAGTCAAACAATGGGCAGCCCTGCTTGTTTGGATCCTTAAAAGAAAGGTCATTGTGGACTGAATAGAGATATCGAGTTCTTCTTTCAGTCTATAGAAATAGTCCCTTTAGAAATGGTCTTGTTCCCTGCATGAACAAACCTTGTTTTATCTCAAATATTTTTTTTTCCATTCTGCAAATAATAATAAAAAAGAAATAAAAAAGACATAGATTCCTCTGTGTGTTGGTACACAGTTACACAGAATAGAGGTAAAAAAAAAAAAACACTTATCTTAGCCCAGTACGTGCCTGAGCTGAACTATTGCAACAATCAATATGAAAACCGAAAGCAAAGTTTAAAACAGAAGGTCTAACCTTTGAAAACTTTGACAATGCTTTATAAAAACATTGAAAAGAGTATGTATTCTTCATATTGCTAACAGTGATTAGTTAGTAACCTATAATTTCTGTTATTATGCCCTGCAAAACAGGACTTTTTTATGTGTAGAAACTTATTTTTAAACATTTTTGCTTATCCAGGAGGTAAGGTAATTTAACAAACAAAAACTTTTGTTTACAGGGGACATTCACCCAAAGTAACCTTAGATATTCTGCATGTCATACTATTATTCTGTTAACTCCACAAATTTTTCAATATTTGCAGGTCAAACCTATTAAAAGGAATCTGTGACCAGATTATCCCCATGAATATCAAGACCAGCATCTTTAAGTCCTCTTAAAGACGTGAATCATGTGTATATGTCCACAATCCCCTAAGCTAGGCACAAAGAATAACTTTTATTATACTCATAGATGTCGAATTCTGGTCCACTAGGCATCTCTGGTCTTGATCCGGCACCTCCTCTCTTCTTACGATTGCCGTCCTCCTTACCTCCTTTGTGTGGATGACTCGTTCTACATCATCCACATAGTTTTCTCCATCGCGCTTCTGCGTAGGCATACTTCTGTCTGCCTTGCCGAGGACAGAGCAAAGTACTGCAATGCGCATGCGTAGGGAAAGACCAAAGAGGGTCGATGACCGTAGGTAAAGCCAGCGCATGCACACTACAGTGCTTTGCTCCACTCTTGTCAGGGCAGAGAGAATTGTGCCTGAGCAAGAGCATAATGGGAGACACGGTGTGCATGACATATTACGTGTTATCCACATGAAGCAGGGAAGTAGGATGGCGCTTGCAACAAGAAAGGAGATGCTGGACCAGAAGCACCTATTAGACTGGACCACGCCATCCATGAGTATAATAAAAGCTCTTTTTTGTGCCTTGCATATGGGATTGGGGACATCCACTCAGTGGATTGCTTTCAAATTACAGATAGATTTCAAGATTGCTTTCTAATTACTGATAGATTTCAGCTGGTGTCATGACTTTCCATGGCTTTTGCATCTCTCTTTCTTCATGGTTCATACTTTTTCCCTGTGTCATTTCTCATGATTACACATAACTTAATGTATGCTAAACAGCAGAAAAAAAGGCAGCACCGCTTACCTGTCCAGATCTTGGAACTAATGCACTACAGGGTGCATCCAGCCCATATAGCAAGATGTTAGCCGCACAGGTGCAAAATACTTGACCAACAGCCACTCTCCACCTACCCATTCATCGAGGGGGTGACTGCCCAGTATACACTTGCACAATAAGGCCCCTATGCAGGGCTGGAACCTTTTTCCGTTCCTTTCCTTTGTTATTGTTAATAAATGGTATCCATCCACTTGTTCCTGGCACCTGTGTTCATACGGATTCCGGTGAGGCACCTCTAATCCCTTTCCCTGCTCCCTGTATGATGTTGGATTGACCCTGGAAGAGTGCTCCCAGATGCTTATATATTGAAATATT
The DNA here is from genome assembly GCF_039654945.1 of Dendrobates tinctorius. Classification (NCBI taxonomy): domain Eukaryota; kingdom Metazoa; phylum Chordata; class Amphibia; order Anura; family Dendrobatidae; genus Dendrobates; species Dendrobates tinctorius. Next base: position 16,240,624 of record NW_027361910.1, on the reverse strand, counting down.
TGTTTGAAATATGGAGAACACAACTTCTAATTTTCTATCATATGAAACACGACGTAAGGCTGCTGATTTGTTTGCAAAGGAATCTACTGCTATAGATTTGGATCATAATGTGCAAAGCTTTAAAGAGCATTTTGATACCTTGGAAAAGCACACCACTCAACAGCTTAAAACGTGGTGGGACTCAGTCACACTGGAAAAATATATAGACCATCATATGGTTCCAAGAGGACTGCAACGTAAAAAGGTACCTATTAATATATACAATGAGACATTTGAAAAGAAATGGAATGAGGTATTAAGTGACGGTTCTATCAAGCTGATGTCATTAATCATTTCAGAGAAGTCTATAAAACTAAAAGGGCTTGAGAGCCTGATTAAGGAGACTGAGACCTCTTTAATTTGCTAAACATGCAGAATATGATAGTTTCAACAAGCGCTTACATCAGAAGATTAATGATCTCGAAAATTCCATTATGACTATGAAGAAGTCAAAATTTTCTCAAGATTGTCAGGATTATCAGTCCGATATGGTATATGCCTGATGGAAGTCAACTCTGAGGAGACCCAGATCTACAGTTGTTGCCAAAAGTATTGACACCCCTGCAATTCTGTCAGATAATACTCAGTTTCTTCCTGAAAATGATTGCAAACACAAATTCTTTGCTATTAGTATCTTCATTTAATTTGTCTTAAATGAAAAAAACACAAAAAGAATTGTCCTAAAGCCAAATTGGATATAATTCCACACAAAACATAAAAAAGAGGGTAGACAAAAGTATTGGCACTGTTCGAAAAATCATGTGATGCTTATCTAATTTGTGTAATTAACAGCACCTGTAACTTACCTGTGGCACCTAACAGGTGTTGGCAATAACTAAATCACACTTGCAGCCAGTTGACATGGATTAAAGTTGACTCAACCTCTGTCCTGTGTCCTTGTGTGTACCACATTGAGCATGGAGAAAAGAAAGAAGACCAAAGAACTGTCTGAGGACTTGAGAAACCAAATTGTGAGGAAGCATGAGCAATCTCAAGGCTACAAGTCCATCTCCAAAGACCTGAATGTTCCTGTGTCTACCGTGCGCAGTGTCATCAGGAAGTTTAAAGCCCAAGGCACTGTGGATAACCTCCCTAGATGTGGATGGAAAAGAAACTTTACATCATATTCCTCCGGTCAATTTCTCATCCCCGGATTATATTACACCTTCTTCTATTTCCATACCTGTATTGGGCTCTGTTTTACCGGTGGACAATGTTTGATCTCCCAAAGATAACCCCTCAAAAAACGGGAAAGTAAGGGGAGAATGACAGGGGGCAGATGGAGGAGAAGAAAGAGTTCATCATCAATATCCTCTGTGAGGAAAGAGGAACATATGAGTGGACTTATTGAGCAAGAGGACTTTACTGTTTTAAATCTGTCATCTTGTATATTATCTAAGGCTCAGATTAATGTATTGAAAAAAGGTCTAAGTTTTGTGCCATCATGCAGAAGTAACCTTTTTCAGACAATACGTGACATAAGTAAGTTTGTGAGACTTTTGACTATTAAAAGGCATACCTTCAAAAGTGCGCAGCGCATGCAAAAATCCTACTAGCGCATGGCCAGCGCACGGTCTGCGCACCCTATTCTAAAGATAGGGTGCGCAGATCGCATGCAGCCATGTGCGATAGTAGGAGGAGATGACCAGATGGGGCAGGCAGGGGGTGGGGCTTAGCGGCACCATGTGCTGCGTGGAAGATACGCTAGTGTGAAACTAGCCTAAGTTCCCTTTGGGTTAAAGGCATAGAGAGTTAGGAAGCCAGCTCGGGTTGGGGACTGGGAGTGCAATTTGAGATGTCGTGAGGCTTACTGGACAATAAAATTGGGAGCTAGATCCCCTATAGGGCTGAATTATCACAGCAATATTAGCTATTTTTAGTAATAGGAGGTGGTGTGGGTTTTTTTTTCAGTTTTCCCTTCTCTCCTTTTTGCTCTATATTGCTGTATTGAGAAACTAGAGATGTCTTTTATAAACTTATTTTTGTGGATAAGGAGGTAACAATCTATGCAGGCGTCATGTTGCTTGGTAGGCTGTCTCACATGTGAATTTGTAAAGAATGTAAATTAATCATGTCAAGTAAGAGGTGTACATCGTTTTACCGTAATGGAATAGGTAAGGATGTTTTTACAGTGGGGCAAAAAAGTATTTAGTCAGTCAGCAATAGTGCAAGTTCCACCACTTAAAAAGATGAGAGGCGTCTGTAATTTACATCATAGGTAGACCTCAACTATGGGAGACAAACTGAGAAAAAAAAATCCAGAAAATCACATTGTCTGTTTTTTTTTCATTTTATTTGCATATTATGGTGGAAAATAAGTATTTGGTCAGAAACAAGCAATCAAGATTTCTGGCTCTCACAGACCTGTAACTTCTTCTTTAAGAGTCTCCTCTTTCCTCCACTTATTACCTGTAGTAATGGCACCTGTTTAAACTTGTTATCAGTATAAAAAGACACCTGTGCACACCCTCAAACAGTCTGACTCCAAACTCCACTATGGTGAAGACCAAAGAGCTGTCAAAGGACACCAGAAACAAAATTGTAGCCCTGCACCAGGCTGGGAAGACTGAATCTGCAATAGCCAACCAGCTTGGAGTGAAGAAATCAACTGTGGGAGCAATAATTAGAAAATGGAAGACACACAAGACCACTGATAATCTCCCTCGATCTGGTGCTCCACGCAAAATCCCACCCCGTGGGGTCAGAATGATCACAAGAACGGTGAGCAAAAATCCCAGAACCACGCGGGGGGACCTAGTGAATGAACTGCAGAGAGCTGGGACCAATGTAACAAGGCCTACCATAAGTAACACACTACGCCACCATGGACTCAGATCCTGCAGTGCCAGACGTGTCCCAATGCTTAAGCCTGTACATGTCCGGGCCCGTCTGAAGTTTGCTAGAGAGCATTTGGATGATCCAGAGGAGTTTTGGGGGAATGTCCTATGGTCTGATGAAACCAAACTGGAACTGTTTGGTAGAAACACAACTTGTCGTGTTTGGAGGAAAAAGAATACTGAGTGGCATCCATCAAACACCATACCTACTGTAAAGCATGGTGGTGGAAACATCATGCTTTGGGGCTGTTTCTCTGCAAAGGGGCCAGGACGACTGATCCGGGTACATGAAAGAATGAATGGGGCCATGTATCGTGAGATTTTGAGTGCAAACCTACTTCCATCAGCAAGGGCATTGAAGATGAAATGTGGCTGGGTCTTTCAACATGACAATGATCCAAAGCACACCACCAGGGCAACGAAGGAGTGGCTTCGTAAGAAGTATTTCAAGGTCCTGGAGTGGCCTAGCCAGTCTCCAGATCTCAACCCTATAGAAAACCTTTGGAGGGAGTTGAAAGTCCGTGTTGCCAAACGAAAAGCCAAAAACATCACTGCTCTAGAGGAGATCTGCATGGAGGAATGGGCCAACATACCAACAACAGTGTGTGGCAACCTTGTGAAGACTTACAGAAAACGTTTGACCTCTGTCATTGCCAACAAAGGATATATCACAAAGTACTGAGATGAAATTTTGTTTCTGACCAAATACTTATTTTCCACCATAATATGCAAATAAAATGAAAAAAAAACAGACAATGTGATTTTCTGGATTTTTTTTTCTCAGTTTGTCTCCCATAGTTAAGGTCTACCTATGATGTAAATTACAGACGCCTCTCATCTTTTTAAGTGGTGGAACTTGCACTATTGCTGACTGACTAAATACTTTTTTGCCCCACTGTATGTATTGTTCACAATCCTATGATTAAGAACTTTATTCGAAACGCATCAGGCGTTTAGGGGCTGTGTCCCCACATGATGTTTTATTCTTGACGTAGAAATAAAATATTGAGGATTTCAATGAAGAGACACTTGGTGCTGAAGATTTTTTCCTTTCCTTTGCTATTGTTAGTGAGTGGTATCCATCCATTTGTTCCTGGCACCTGTGTTCAACCAGATTCCAGTGAGGCACCACTAATCTCTTTCCTTGCTCCCTGTATGATGTTGTATTGGAGGTAAAGAGTGCTTGTCTATGCCTGTGTATAAAGTATAACGAATCAGAAGCCTGTAGTGTAGCTACTGTTGTTGAAGCTGAGCCATCATACTAACAATGTTTCTAAGGGCTAATCGTTCGCAGCACATACAAACTGCATTTAGCCTAGGGAGGAAGAGCTAGTTGCAGGAGCAGGAAGAGTGACAGAATCCAGTCTGTAGACAGGGAATAAGCCTGTGCAGACGATTGACAAATATATAGCTACAATTTTTTTACGGGTGAAGGAAAAATTGAATCTGTTTTGATCCATCAAGTATTACATGCTTTTAGGCCCAAAAATCATTGAAACATTTTCCTAAGCCTCATTTCTCAGCCATACACTATTTTGTAGTTTGGAGTAAATTTCTGTGATCTCTAAAAGTAAACCAAAACTTTTAAAAATTTTGTAGGTTTCCATTTCTCAGAGATACAATGTTACGTGATCTGTGAAAATTTCTGTGATCTCTAAAAGTGAACAAAAGCTTTTAAAAATTTTATAGGTTTTAATTTCTCAGGCATACAGTATGTGATGACTCCTGGAGTGGACCCTCTGGGTCGTGGAACCAACCCACCTAGTTAGGCTGGAGTAGGAATACTGTCCTGGTTTGTCCACTGCACAGTGTGCATAGGGTTTGTTAAAACTAGCTCTATGGGCTAAGTCATGGTTGACGAAGGAAGGAAATGAGTCTTTATGGGAAGGGATTGACGTTAGTGGCAGTAGCATGAATCAGCATTTTTGGTGAATCTAGGTTGGCTTGCTGTCATCTGGAATGATTGTAAACTGTGGGGATATCCAGTCCTTGTTGAATTTAATCAGAGTAAGTTTGTCTGCATTTTCCGTGGAGAGGCGTGCACACCTACCAGTGATGATTGACCTAGCGGAACTGAAAACACGTTCTGACATCACACTAGCAGCTGGGCAGGCCAGCATCTCCAAGGCATATAAGGAGAGGTCAGGCCAAGTGTTCAGCTTGGACACCCAATAAATAGAGGAAACTGAAGCATCAGAAAGGACGCACGTATGTTCACTCAAAGGGAACCAGTCACCCCCTGGGCGTTTTTTAGTAAAAGAGCCACCTTCAGCAGCACTAAGGCTGCATTCTGTGAAGGTGGCTCTTCTGTATCCCTAGTAACGCTGAGATACAGACTTTTATAAATTCCCTGCCATACCTCTTGTGTGTCTGGGAGGTGTGCTTTCTCCCCCAGTGTCCAGCATCTTAGAGCCGTCAATCATTTCCTTGTTGTGTTGTTGCGCTGCCTCCCCTGCTGCTTACATGCCCGGCGCCTGACCTTTGCCAACAGTTCTTGGGCATACGCCGTGCACGCTGACTGGGAACTGACATCATGCTTTCATGCCATCATGCCATCATGCCTCACCGCGAGGCCCCAGATCCCGCCCCGCTGTGTATTATGATGTATTCACACTGCGGGGCTGGGTATCTGGTGCCTGCGCAGTGAGCATATATCTCCTCCCTCCTCCTATTTCCTCCCTCAGCAGTGTCTAGTGAGCTCATAGAGACATATCCAAAGCAACTTATAGCTGTAATTGCCATAAAAGGAGGCTCTACATAGTACTGACTTGAATAGTTATACACACTGAAGTTTTCATTAATTTTGTCATATTTTTTGTTTGCTTTCCAAAAAAGAGAAAATCAAATGTTCACAGTATTAGGCATGCTCTTTACATGAACTTATGTAAACCTTAAAAAAAAAAAAAAAACACTGAAATTCCAGGTTGTGAGGTAGCAAAACATGAAAAATGGCAATGAACCTTCTTAAGCCAATGTATGTGCAGATGATGTTTTGAAAGTTAACAATTAAAAATATAGTGTTTAGTCTCTAATAATTCCCCACAACAGCTGAAACCTTTGAGAAAAGGTAATTCTTGGTAGCATCCATAAAATTCATATCTTGCTGGGAAAAAAAAAACATTTCATTAAGTCTCTGTACATGTTATCGCTGAATTAATTGTTTAGGCATTTCAATATTGTGGCATTTATTATCTTCAGCCAATATATTCAAGGAACAGATGAGCTTGGACAGGGAATAAAATGCAGCACATTACGCTTTTATTAAACATGGAAAATCCTATGGTTGCAGAACATTAGTTTTTCTAATTTGGCATTTCAAACATCTGCTAAAATTCATTGAAGAATAAAGTGATCTATCTTATCACATGCCTAATAGCCCATAGACTTGCTCTAGCATTATCAAAGTTTAAGAGGAAAATAATTCAGTGAAAAAATGGAAAAAAACCGCTTCTGCAAACCATGAAATTCAAGACACAACTGAATTATGAAAGCTGTTGTTGGGATATTCACCACATTCACCAAGTAACCCAGTTTAAAGGAGCTTTATTGGAAATGTTTGTCATCGTTTCCACTACAATTTTGCTGCTGACAACAAGCACACTAAACTTTGGAAGGCACATAATATAAATAAACGAAAAGACAAAGGAACAATAAAAGAAGGCAGTTTCATAATAACAACATTTCAGAATCCATAAATAGTGGGATACATTTTAGATCGTTATTGTAAACAATAATTAGGAAGATCTGTGTATTTCTCATACTGAGATGAAACTAAATGTTATATTAATAGACATATCTATCTTTGGATATCTGTGTAATAAAAATCCTGGCTTTATACTCTTTCTCTTGTTACTGTGGCAGGAGACAAGATTTTAAAAATAAAATGATTGCTGCAACCTGGAGAGCGGTGCAGACAAATTCACTTTTAGGGCACAATTCCTTCAGACATGCGTTTGGTATGTTAGTCTTAATGAAGGGAGCACTGGAGTAAGATGAGCCTAATTAATCTTAATCTATTAAGAGGCATGCACCTCTTTATTGAATTGGGCACTTTCTTCAACTGCTGTATGCTGCTGCAAGAAATTTATGTCAGCCATGAGCTGGCGTACATTTTTGTTGTATTTTATGCCACTTTTATGACACAAATTATGATGAATTTGTTTGGGACACTTGGCCATATTCGAGATTTTATTACTTATCAAAAAGTTGCTGGAGCTGGCCAGTAAAAATGTAAAAAAAAAAAAATTGGGACTTTTTAAGCAGTTCTGCTCTAGAAAACTTGATGAATCTACCCTTGGTGTCTTATGTGACTCAGGCAGCAGATACTTTTGTTTAAAGCCCCCGTCACACACAGCGATCTTGCTAGCGAGATCGCTACTGAGTCACAAGTTTTGTGACGCAACAGCGATCTCACCAGCGAGATCGCTGTGTGTGACACCTATCAGCGACTGGCCCCCCTGCCGGGTATCGCTGATCGTTGTGGAAAGCCCTGGACATTTTTTTGATCGTTGGTCTCCTGCTGGCCAGCATGCATCACCCTAAGTGTTGTATATGCATATTCTGGTCAGTTGGGGTTTTTTAAATGATCCTTTTTTTAAAAAAAAAAATGTTACTCTAAAATATGTTGTTTGCTCTGTAATTTTCTCCCTAGTTTTGATTTTGGTCAAATTGTTGCTGATTTTTTTGTTTTAATTTCAAAGTACATGATGTGCAACGTAGATGGCGCAACTGTCAGGATACATATAGGAGGGGACGGCAGAATCAGAAGAAAAGTGGCTTGGCAGCATCGACAAAAAGACCATATTTGTATATGAGCCGCCTTCATTTTTTGGCACCAATCATGGATTTAAGACTGTAAGTAAATTGGATTTTTTAAAATTGTCTTGTTAAAATTTTATTAGGAACATATTCACTAATTATGTGTCTGTTTGTTAGAACCGAGTCAAACTTAGCAGATCCGGAGTCACCATCTGAGGCGGAGCAAGCACAGTCCCAAAATGAAGAAACAGGAACCGCAGGGGAGGGTGCTCCTGGACCATCCATGGAGGAAGAGCAAGTACTTGTTTTGCAAGCGCAACCTCCAACAGAACAAGAGGAGCAGGCACGAAGCAGCAGCCAAACTCTGGCCCTTGATACCTCCCCCCAAGCAACTGCTATTCCACGCAGATTGCAAGGAAGGAAAGAGCAGCCAACTCAATCTATCCGCCGACAGGTTGATAGTCACGTGCTGGACTATATTCAACGCACAATCGCTGATGATGGGGAGGAAGCCTTTGGTCGAAGTTTGGCTCAGCACCTACGCCAAATTCCTACACATTACCGCCTACCAACTAAAACTGCAATCTTACAGCTTCTAACTGCCGCTATCCCTCCAAATAACCCACAAGCCATCTTTGATTGTATTCAAAGGAGGTATCAAACCCAAATTCTTGGTCAAATTCCACACACCACTGATTCTACACCACTTCCATTACCACCACCCTCAGGCCATCCGTAAACATCCACTCACCAACAGACTCATACACACCACCTGCAAACATTGGGCAACATATAGACATACTGTAGGTCATAACACAAATGTACAGCCACCACATTACCAGGACCTGCAGCATCTCCATGGCCAACAAACAATGAGGCCTACTCATAGCTACACACAAATGCTTCCAGCATCTGGCCCATCTCATTATTTTAGTGACCGGTACCACCATGGGCCCTAAAGCAGCTTTTATGATGCTTATGGCCATGCTGAATATTTTCAGCAAGGACCACAGCTGCAAGGTCCCTTTGGCCAATGCCGAACAAGAGGATCTTACCAGTCTGAAAATGCTCCTGGTTGGGCACATGGACCACATGAGGCATAGAGCCACAGTGAGGAAACAAACAACCCACATCATATCCCAACACAGGCACACAATGTTCCTTTGGCTCCAACTTCACAAAATCCATCACAAAGACAAACCTCACAAACCACATTCTCACGCTCAGCATCCCAGCCGCCTTTTTTGCCCTTGTAATGTTTAACATTTTGGAAAAGCAAAAAAGCCTCGCCAACTGAGGCAAATGCTTTGTTAAGGCAAAATGAAGCTTGTTTAATTTTGTATATGTTATTTTAATTGTAATTTTTTTTGGTTAAATCAAAATATTTTGGTCTGGTAAAAACCACACAAATACCTTTTTTTTTGCAGAAAAGTTAAACAAATGTTATTAAGGTTTGCAAAAAAATAATCAATACAGGAAAAATTTAAAAATCATGTGTCTATATTTTCTTGAACTGGCACTGCTCCCTCAGGTGACACAAAATAATTTGCCAATAGATTACTGACTCTGAGGTGTTATGATTGAGTCACCGTAGGAGGCAAAAACAGAAATGCTAGCTAAGTCCAGAAAACCAGAGAAGTTGGCAACTATCAGATTGCAGACCCCTGAACCTATCAACACAACTAGCAGTAGCCGTGGGGGGTTCCTACGATGACCTAGACCCCTCGATCACAGCTGAAGAGATACATAGGCCTAAAGAAGGAAAGGGGAAATCTAACTGCCCCAGAGCAGACCCCAAAGCAATAGGCAGCCCCCCACATATAATGACGGTGAAGCAAGATGAAAAACACACAGACAGAAAGACAGGCTGAGCAAAGACGGGGCCCAAAAACTACCTAGATAGAAACGGATAGGAAGGCTGCTGTCTGCAATCTGCCAAAACCCTATCAGAGACAAAAGCCAACAAGCTGATATAAAAATGGCCCTTAAGCAACTAAGCTTCAAAACTAAATCAGCACTCAGGTACTTTCAGAAGACAGAGCTCAAGGAACACAGCACACTCCAGCAGGGAGTGGCAGATTCCAAAAAGCAAGAGAAACAAAAACAAAACTTAAATGCAAAAGGCAAAACAGAAAACTTAGCTTTAGGAGAGCAGGAATCAGACTGGAGTCCAAGAGTCCACAGAGAAATCACCCGCAGGGCAGAAAAGGCGTAGGCTGCCTTAAATCCAGTCAGAGACTCCACTCAGCCAATCGTCTTCATTAGTCCCAGGTGCCTGATAATCAGGCTCACTACCTTCCTTCACTAGAATAGGGAGTTCACCAGGCCTCAGTGACGGAGGGGAAAATGAACTCACAACACTGAGGCCTGAAAGCTGTCTGATTCTGGGCAAATCCTGGGAAATGTGTGAAGGATTGCTTGGTAATTGTCCAACAACATCCTCAGACACAGAGCAATCATGATGGCGGGTAAAATTTTGCAAGATTACACAGGCCTTGATTACCAAATTGACATTTTGTTTGCTTAACTGGAGGGCACTGAGCAAGACCCTCCATTTAGCAGTCAAAATGCCAAAGGCACATTCAACAAGCCGCCGGGCCCAAGTTAGTCGGTAATTAAATGTTAGGCGTCAGGTTTCTGCGTCTGCTCTGTAGGAATCTAGAGTCTCACATTCTGCGGTCTCCTACTGTCTTTCTACTACAGAGGAGATTATTTTGCAGCAGACCGCTTCGGAGACTAAGTCCCTCTGTGCTCCTACTGGGCATGCTCACGAGACGATCTTCCATTGAAGATCGGGAGTCATGTGCCCAGGTCCTGTTCCAGATCTCATTGGTCCATCTCGGAGATCTGGAAGGTCCCGCACGGCTATAAAAAGTGCTCATGGCCGTTCCACCATGCGCTAGTATAGACTATACTGCTATGTGTGAATGGTGACGGATGTATGACTCTGGTGACTGACTCATTTGAAACCCCTTCCCTCTGATATTACGCATGGTGATAGGGAAATAGTTTAGTAGTCAGCGCCAGTCAGTGGCAAGACTTAAGCCACTGTGCTCACCGCACCGCTACGCTAGTGTCCGACATCGCGCTTGCCTTCCAGCCTTGTCGTCGAGCGGCAGTGTCTTACGCCGCGCTGCAGTTGTGTCTTACGCCCCCCTTGGCGCCCGCAGTAGCAACGCCGCACACACGGCGGCTCCTCTGTCTTAGGGCCTGCTCCTGTGACCAGATACCGTGTGTGCATTTTATCTGAACTCTGTGACACTAACAGGTTCAGTGTTCTTTGTGTTTTTGTGTTGCGGCATCTCTGTGTGTGAACAGAGCCCGCTTTGCGCACTATGGGTGAAGTTGAATCCGTGCGCATTATACCGCCATATTGCTCCTGCCATCACTCAGCAGCGGTTGTAACACCTACTGCACGGTGGACCCCGAGCGGCAAACGCACTTTATTATCATTTTTATTTAGTGCGTTCCGCTGCTCTTAACAATTAACCCCTTACCTACAATGGACGTAATATTCCGTCCATGTGACCCTGGACCTAATTACCATGGACGGAATATTACATCACAGCGATCAGCGGCGCCCACGTGGTGAGCGCCGCTGATCGCGGCTGGGTGTCAGCTGATTATCACAGCTGACACCTGGCACAATGTGTCAGGGGCGGTCACGGACCACCCCCAACACGTTAACCCCTTGCACACCGCCGGCGTACTGGGGGTTAAAGGGAAGCATCGGCAGGGAGGGTGCTCCCACCGTACTTCCCTGAGCCCCCTATGGCAGCGCAATGTGCAGCGCTGCTGCGGGGGGCTCCTTTCCTGCAAAGCGCAGGCATGAGGAAGCCTTCTGGACTGCCTGTGACAGATCGCTGATCTGTCACAGTGATCTGTGATGTGACAGATCAGCGATCTGTCACAGGACAGTGATGTCCCCCCTGGGATATTGTAATAAAGTAAAAAAAAAAAAGTAAAAATAATTTTAAAAAAATCGCTAAATAAATAAAAAAAAAAAATATTCCCCAATAAATTCATTTTTTGGAAATAAAAAAAACTAAACAATAAAAGTACACCTGTTTGGTATCGCCGCGTCCATAACGACCCGCCCTTTAAAACTGTCCCAATAGTTAACCCCTTAAGCGAACCCCTTAAAAAATAAAAAACGAAGCAAAAAATAATGATTTATTATCATACCGCCGAACAAAAAGTGCAATAACGCGCGATCAAAAAGACGCATATAAATATCCATGATATCGCTGAAAACGTCATCTTGTCCCGCAAAAAACGAGCTGCCACACAGCATCATCAGCGAAAAAATAAAAAAGTTATAGCTCGCAGAATAAAGTGATGCAAAAATAATTATTTTTTATATAAAATTGTTTTCATAGCATAAAAGCGCCAAAACATAAAAAAAGACCTAAATGAGGTATCGCTGTAACCGGACTGACCCGAAGAATAAAACTGCCTTATAAATTTTACCACACCCGGAACTGCGTAAACGCACCACCCAAAAGAAATTCATGAAACACTGGTTTTTGTAAATTCTGCGTCCCAAAAAACAAAATAAAAAGCGATCAAAAATGTCACGTGCCCAAAAATGGTACCAATAAAAATGTCAACTCGTCCCGCAAAAAATAAGACCTCACATGACTCGGTGGATCAAAATATGGAAAAATTTTAGCTCTCAATATGTGGTGATGCAAAAACTATTTTTACAATAAAAAGTGTCTTTTAGCATATGACAGCTGCCAAACATAAAAACCCACCATAAATAGTAAATCAAACCCCCCGTTATCACCCCCTTAGTTAGGGAAAAATAATAAAATTAAAAGAAAATGTATTTATTTCCATTTTCCCATTAGGGCTAGGGTTAGGGTTAGGGCTAGGGTTAGAGCTAGGGTTAGGGCTAGGGTTAGGGCTAGGGTTAGGATTAGGGCTAGGATTAGGGCTAGGATTAGGGTTAGGGGTGTGTTGGGGTTAGGGTTGGAGTTAGAATTAGGGGTTTCCACTGTTTGGGCACATCAGGTGCTCTCCAAATGCAACATGGCATCTGATCTCAATTCCAGCCAATTCTGCATTGAAAAAGTCAAATGGTGCTCCTTCCAAACTCTGCCATGTGCCAAAACAGTGTTTTACCCCCACATATGGGGTATCAGCCTACTCAGGACAAATTGCAAAACAACTTTTGGGGTCCAATTTCCCCTGTTACCCTTAGGAAAATAAAAAATTGGGGGCAAAAATATCATTTTTGTGGAAAAAAATGTTTTTTTTTATTTTCACGCCCGTTATAAACTTCTGTGAAGCACTTGGGGGTTCAAAGTGCTCACCACACATCTAGATAAGTTCCATGGGGGGTCTAGTTTCCAAAATGGGGTCACTTGTGGGGAGTTTCAATAGTTTAGGTACATCAGGGGCTCTCCAAACGCACACGACACCCGCAGACCATTCCATCAAAGTCTGCATTCCAAAATGTCACTACTTCCCTTCCGAGCCCCGATGTGTGCCCATACAGTAGTTTTCTCCCACATATGGGGTATCAGCGTACTCAGGACAAATTGGACAACAACTTTTGGGGTCCAGTTTCTCCTGGTATCCTCGGGAAAATAAAAAACTTGGGGACTAATTGATCATGTTTGTGGAAAAAATATGATTTTTTTATTTTCATGCCCGGGCATTATAAACTTCTGTGAAGCCCTTGGGGGTTCAAAGTGCTCACCACACATCTAAATAAGTTCCTTAGGGGACCTAGTTTCCAAAATGGGGTCACATGTGGGGGGTTTCCACTGTTTAGGTACATTAGGGGCTCTCCAAAAGCAACATGACACCCGCAGACCATTCCATGAAAGTCTGCATTCCAAGATGTCACTACTTCCCTTCCGATCCCCGACGTGTGCCCATACAGTAGTTTTCTCCCACATATGAGGTATCAGCGTACTCAGGACAAATTGGACAACAACTTTTGGGGTCCAATTACTCCTGGTCCCCTTGGGAAAATAAAAAAATTGGGGACTAATTGATCATATTTGTGGAAAAAATATTATTTTTTTATTTTCATGCCCGGGCATTATAAACTTCTGTGAAGCCCTTGGGGGTTCAAAGTGCTCACAACACATCTAGATAAGTTCCTTAGGGGGTCTAGTTTCCAAAATGGGGTCACTTGTGGGGAGTTTCCAATGTTTAGGTACATCAGGGGATCTCCAAAAGCAACATGACACCCGCAGACCATTCCATCAAAGTCTGCATTCCAAAACGTCACTACTTCCCTTCCGAGCCCCGACATGTGCCCATACAGTAGTTTTCTCCCACATATGGGGTGTCAGCGTACTCAGGACAAATTGGATAACAACTTTTGGTGTCCGATTTCTCCTGGTACCATTGGGAAAATAAAAAAGTTGGTGACTAAAAGATCATGTTTGTGGAAAAAATAAGATTTTTTTATTTTCACGCCCAGGCATTATAAACTTCTGTGAAGCACTGGGGGGGTTCAAAGTTCTCACCACACATCTAGATAAGTTCCTTGGGAGGTCTAGTTTCCAAAATGGTGTCATTTGTGGGGGGTTTCCACTGTTTTGGTACATCAGGGGCTTTCCAAACGCGACATGGTGTCCGATCTCAATTCCAGCCAAAAACGTCAAATGGCGCTGCTTCCCTTCCGAGCTCTGCCATGCGCCCAAATAGTGGTTTACCCCAACATGTGGGGTATCAGCGTACTCAGGACAAATTGCACAATAACTTTTAGGGTCCTGTTACTCCTGGTAGAATGAAAATTGGGGGTGAAAAGATCATTTTTGTGGAAAAAATATGATTTTTAAATTGTACCGCTGTACGTTATAAACTTCTGTGAAGCCCTTGTGGGTTCAAAGTTCTCACCACATATCTAGATAAGTTCCTTGGGGGGTCTAGTTTCCAAGATGGGATCACTTGTGGGGGGTTTCCACTGTTTAGGCACATCAGGGGCTCTCCAAACACGACATGGCATCTGATCTGAATTCCAGCCACTTTTGCATTGAAAAAGTCAAACGGCGCTCCTTCCCTTCTGAGCTCTGCCATGCGCCGAAACAGTGATTCCCCCCCACATATCGGGTATCAGCGTACTCAAGACAAATTGCACAATAACTTTTGCAGTCCAATTTCTCCTGTTACCCTTGGTAAAATAAAAAAAATTGAACCTGAAGTATTTTTCTTGTGAAAAAAAGTTAAATGTTATTTTTTTTTTAAATATTCAAAAAATTCCTGTGACGCACCTAAAGGGTTAATAAACTTCTTGTATGTGGTTTTGAGCACCTTAAGGGGTGCAGTTTTTAGAATGGTGTCACTTTTGGGAATTTTCTATCATATACACCCCGCAAAGTGGCTTCAAATGTGATGTGGTCCGTAAAAATAAAATGGTGTTGCAAAATTGAGAAATCGCTGGTCAAATTTTAACCCTTATAACTTCCTAACCAAAAAAAATTTTGGTTCCAAAATTGTGCTGATGTAAAGTAAACATGTGGGAAATGTTACTTATCAAGTTTTTTGTGTGCCATATCTCTGTGATTTAAGGGCATAAAAATTCAAATTTGGAATATTGTGAAATTTTAAAAATTTTCGCCAAATTTCCATTTTTCTCACAAATAAACGCAAGTTATTTGAATGAAATTTTACCACTAACATGAAGTACAATATGTGACGAGAAAACAGGGTCAGAATCACCAGGATCCATGGAAGCGTTTGAGAGTTATTACCTCATAAAGGGACAGTGGTCAGAATTGTAAAAATTGGCCCGAGAGTTAACGTGCAAACTACCCTTGGTAGTGAAGGGGTTAAATATGCGGCCATGTCTGTCAAGACCACATCTAGGATAAGGCGTCATTACATAATGTGTAAGTTGAAATGCCTCATCAGCAACTACTACATAAGGCATTGGTTGTCCAACAGAAGAAGGAAGATTCCTTGGGGGTGGGACACCCAATTCATTGGCATTCAGCCGACGACCCATAATGGAAGAATCTCCCATTCTTCCATATGCCCCTATATCTACAATTATAAAATTGTACTTGCTGTCTTCTAAGGCCACCAAGACAACAGCAAAATATCCTATATAATTGTAGTATAAGGACCCTGAGTTCGGCGGCTTCTTGACCTGGATGCGCTTCCCATCTAGAGTACCCAGACAATTTGGAAACTGGCAAGTCTCATAGATCCCATTGGCGATGAGTTCCCAATGTTCGGGTGTGGGCTCCGGCATCACTTTGTCCTTGAGGCAAATCCATATTTGGGAACATGTGTGCTTTACTACATTTGAGATTGTAGTTAGACCAAGAAGAAACTCTAAATGGAGTAATGCACACGATTGGCCCGTACAAAAAACCTAAACAAAAGGAGAAATAAAGTAACATATAAGGGTAGGTTAACATTGCCAGATATGCTAACGTGGGTACATAAAATCAAGTTTCGCAAGATGCCAAAAGGCAACACGCTCTCTGGGTACATCTACCCTGACTACGTTGTATGAGGAGGACCCTGGGGCCACTTCCTACAACAATCAGCATGTGAACCAGCTGCCACTTTTAACATTAATCTGTTGTGTGACCAATCTTGGAAATAAAATGTGGAGTTAATTTACACTCATAATAATGATTTGAAAATCCACAACAGTCTTGGTGTCTCGTGTGGGTCATAGTTAACTTAATATGACCACACATATCATGGAATGGCAAACCTTAAAATGTAATTTTTGAACTCTTTTATCACATCCTTTTTTTTAAATAGGGCAACAATTACCAAATTAACACTACATCTACATAAAGATATATGTACAAGCTGTGATTTGGCATCAAAATATACCTCAAGGTTAACAGAAGCCGTTCTTCCCCTGAAATGCACCTGCGCAAATGTGTGTTTTGGAAAGTGATGGCTGGGTGAAGTTCAGCAAGGAGAATATCAAAGGCCTCAAGTGACATTCTCGAGTATGCAAAAAATTTGTCACAATGCCTCCGTAGTTCGCCATAGATCCGCAAAAAATTGCCTTTTTTGGGCATTCGGTGATTAGCGGATGCACCCAAAATCTGCGCCGCCTCCTCGGAGCTGCTACAGGGGAATATCCCAAACCATACTCCCGGGAAAACACCCAATTGAAGAGGAGCTCCTCACTAGGATCAAGACTTAGATTATTAGCTGCCATGCTTGCTTGGTTGGAATCCAAAAGAAACATGGGTAAAATCCCAGCAAGCAATCACATATGTTGCTAAATGCCTTTATATAGGGCTAGCCCTAATGATTTCTAATTGATTGTGCCTTCTAGCTCTGTTTAAAACTGATTGAAAACGGATGGAAAACAGATGGAAAATTGATGATGTGTTGAAAATTCGCACAGAAATCGCATGACAATCGCAAGACACTCGTCCGTTTTTTCCATCCAGAAAACAGACCATTTTTTTAATCGCAAATGGGTATGAAAAAAAGGTCCGATTTCAGGACGAAAAAAACGGACGAGTGTCCTGCGATTGTCATGTGATTTCTGTGCGATTTTTAAACACATCATCCATTTTCCATCCATTTTCCATCCGTTTTCAATCAGTTTTAAACAGGGCTAGAATCCAAAATCAATTAGAAATCATTAGGGCTAGCCCTACAGTATATAAAGGCATTTAGCAACATATGCGATTGCTTGCTGGGATTTTATTATTATTATTATTATTATTATTATTTATTGTTATAGCGCCATTTATTCCATGGCGCTTTACAGGTAAGGAGGGGTATACATAAAAACAAGTACAATAATCTTAAACAATACAAATCATAACTGGTACAGGAGGAGAGAGGTCCCTGCCCGCGAGGGCTCACAATCTACAAGGGATGGGTGATAATACAGTAGGCGAGGGTCGAACTGGTCGTGCAGCGGTTTGGTCGATTGGTGGTTACTGCAGGTTGTAGGCTTGTCGGAAGAGGTGGGTCTTCAGGCTCTTTTTGAAGGTTTCGATGGTAGGTGAGAGTCTGATATGTTGTGGTAGAGAGTTCCAGAGTAGGGGTGATGCGCGAGAGAAATCTTGTATGCGATTGTGGGAAGAGGAGATAAGAGGGGAGTAGAGAAGGAGATCTTGTGAGGATCGGAGGTTGCGTGCAGGAAAGTACCGGGAGACGAGGTCACAGATGTATGGAGGAGACAGGTTGTGGATGGCTTTGTATGTCATGGTTAGGGTTTTGTAATGGAGTCTCTGGGCAATTGGGAGCCAGTGAAGGGATTGACAGAGGGGAGATGCTGGGGAATAGCGGGGGGACAGGTGGATTAGTCGGGCAGCAGAGTTTAGAATAGATTGGAGGGGTGCGATAGTGTTTGAGGGGAGGCCACAGAGCAGGAGGTTCAGTAGTCAAGGCGAGAGATGATGAGGGCATGGACTAGGGTTTTTGCAGATTCTTGGGTGAGGAATGAACGGATTCGTGAAATATTTTTGAGTTGAAGTCCGCAGGAAGTGGAAAGGGCTTGGATATGTGATTTGAAGGAGAGATTAGCATCAAGGAGGCAGCGAGCTTGTGGGACTGGGGAGAGTGGGCAGTCATTTACTGTAATTGATAGGTTCGTAGGGGGGGCACGTGAGATGGGGGAAAGATGATGAATTCTGTTTTGTCCATGTTGAGTTTCAGAAATCTAGAGGAGAAGAAGGATGAAATAGTGGACAGACATTGAGGGATTCTGGTTAGTAGGGAGGTGATATCTGGTCCAGAGATGTAGATCTGTGTGTCATCAGCGTAGAGATGATACTGAAAGCCATGAGATTCTATGAGCTGTCCCAGGCCAAAGGTGTAAATAGAGAACAGCAGGGGCCCAAGGACTGAACCTTGTGGGACTCCGACAGATAGGGGGCGAGGTGAGGAGGTGGTGTGTGAGTGGGAGACGCTGAATGTCCGGTCTGTTAGGTATGATGAGATCCAGGATAGGGCCAAGTCTGGGATGCCGAGTGATGCGAGGGTCTGTAATAATAGGGAATGGTCCACTGTGTCAAAGGCAGCCGACAGGTCCAGGAGGAGGAGGACAGAGTAGTGTCGCTTGCTCTTGGCGGTTAAGAGGTCATTGGTGACCTTAGTAAGGGCAGTTTCAGTGGAGTGGTGTGACCGGAAGCCAGATTGTAAGCGGTCGAAGAGGGAGCAAGAAGAGAGATGGGAGGACAGTTCAAGGTAGACGTGTTGTTCCAGTAGCTTGGAGGCGTAGGGGAGAAGTGATATAGGGCGATAGCTAGATACAGAGGATGGGTCAAGGGAGGGCTTTTTGAGGATAGGTGTGATGGAGGCATGTTTAAAGCTTGAGGGGAAAACACCAGTTGTTAGTGATAGGTTGAAGAGATGGGTTAGGGTTGGGATGAAGACTGTGGTGAGGTTTGGTATGAAGTGGGATGGGATCGGGTCGAGTGCACAGGTGGTGAGATGTGATCTTGAGAGTAGAGTGGAGAGTCGATCTTCTGTAATGGTGGAGAAGTTAGTTTTGAAGGTGGAGGGCTGGGAAGTCGGGAGGAAGGGTTCTGGGGGTTGTTGACCAAAACTTTCACTGATGTTATCAATCTTCTGCTTGAAAAATGAGGCAAAGTCTTCAGCTGAGATGAGTGGGGAGGGAGGAGGTGCTGGGGGGTGGAGGAGAGAATTGAAGGTGTTGAATAACTGTTTAGGGTTGTGAGACAGGGAGGATATGAGAGATGAGAAGTAGGTTTGTTTAGCTGTGGCGAGTGTGGTCTTGAAAGTAGTGAGGGACTGTTTGAATGCGATGAAGTGCTCGTTGGAGTGGGATCTTTTCCATCTGCGTTCAGCAGCCCTGGAAGCTGGAGGGTTGTCTGTTGATTTTGCGAGCTTTGGTATGTGTAAGTGGGGCAGCGGATTCCAAAGCTATAGCTATTGTGGTGTTATATAGAGCGGCAGCGTCATCCACATTGTGTAAGGAACTTATATCTGTGAGAGGGAGAAGGGATTCAGAGAATGAGTGTATGTCAAGGTGTTTAAGATTTCTGCGAGGGTGTGAGAGTTTGTGGGGTGGGGATTGTAGACATGGAGTGAAGAGGGAAGAGAATGTGAGAAGGTTGTGGTCAGAGAGAGGAAGAGGTGAGTTAGAGAGGTTAGATAGGGAGCAGAGGCGGGTGAAGATGAGGTCCAGTGTGTGGCCATCTTTGTGGATGGCTGTAGAAGACCATTTTACACATGTTTCTTTTTTTATTCCAACCAAGCAAGCATGGCAGCTAATAATCTAAGTCTTGATCCTACTGAGGAGCTCCTCTTCAACTGGGTGTTATCCTGGGAGTATGGTGTGGGATATTCCCCTGTTGTAGCTCCGAGGAGGCGGTGCAGATTTTGGGTGCATCCGCTAATCACCCAAGCCCCCCAAAATTTGCATTTTTCGCGGATCTATGTAGAGCTACGGAGGCATCATGACAAATTTTTTGCATACACAAGGAAGTCACTTGAGACATTTGATATTCTCCTTGCCGAACTTCGCCCAGCCATCACTTTCCAAACCACACGTTTGCGCAGGTGCATTTCAGCAGAATAACGGCTTCTGTTAACCTCGAGGAATATTTTGATGTCAAATCACAGCTTGTAAATATTTCTTAATGTAGATGTAGTGTTAATTTTGTAATAGTTGCCCTCTTGAAAAAAAAAGGATGTGATAATTGTGTTCAAAAATTGCATTTTAAGGTTTGCCATTCCATGACGTCATGTGTGGTCATATTAAGTTAACTATGGCCCACACGAGACACCAAGACTGTTGTCGATTTTCAAATAATTA
The DNA here is from genome assembly GCF_039654945.1 of Dendrobates tinctorius. Classification (NCBI taxonomy): domain Eukaryota; kingdom Metazoa; phylum Chordata; class Amphibia; order Anura; family Dendrobatidae; genus Dendrobates; species Dendrobates tinctorius. The sequence continues at coordinate 16,220,251 of NW_027361910.1, read as the reverse complement.
TGCTGAGTGTAAATTAACTCAACCTTATTTCCAAGATTGGTCACACAACAGATTAACGTTACACGTTTTAATATTGGCAAGAATTAAGTTATGCGGCCTCCACTTTACCCACACTCCTCGCCCTGGCAATAGACATGGTGGAGGAGTGGGTTTCCTCCTTTCTAAAAACTGCTCCTTTAACCCTATCCAAGCCCCACCCTCCCTTATCTTCCCTTCTTTCGAGGTTCACTCTGTCCGTATTTACTCTCCCTCTAATCTCCAAATGGCTGTTATATACCGACCACCTGGCTCAGCCACTGCCTTCATCGACCAATTCTCCACCTGGCTCCTCCACTTTCTCTCTGCTGACATCCCCCCCATCATCATGGGGGACTTCAACATCCCCATTGACACCCACCAGCCAGCGGCCTCCAAACTCCTGTCATTTACCTCATCCTTTGGACTTACTCAGTGGTCCTCCACAGCCACCCTCACAGATGGACATACATTAGACCTCATCTTCACCCGCCTCTGTTCCCTATCTAATCTCACAACCTCTCTCTTCCCCCTATCTGACCACCATCTTCTCACCTTCTCATCCTTGTCCTTCTCACCTGCCCCCCATGTTCAGCCACTAGCACATCTAGACATTCACAGACTCTCAGACTCTCTTCTACCTCTGTCTTCCATATCTTCATTCCACAACACGGACAGTGCCACCACTTTCTACAACGCCACCCTCACATCAGCCATAGACTCAGTCGCTGCTCTCATGCATGGCAAAGTGCAACAAACCATTAGGCAACCCTGGCACAACAACCTCACCAAAAAACTTCGACAAGCATCCATGGTCGCGGAGCGGCGCTGGAAGAAAACACGCCTGCCAGACGACTTCACTGCTTTCAAACAAGATACACTTGCCTTTAAATCAGCCCTCACTTCTGCTAAACAGACCAATTTCACAAACCTTGTATCTTCACTATCCCACAACCCAAAACAACTGTTCAGCACATTCAACTCTCTCCTCCGCCCACCACTGCCACTTCCAACTCCCCTCATCTCTGCTGAGGACTTTGCCACCTACTTCAAAAACAAGATCAACCAAACAAGGGAAACCTTTACAGTTCCACCACCCCATCCGCTCCACATACCAGACCTCTGCCCTTCCCTAATAACCTCCCTCTCCAACATCACTGAAGGAGAACTTACTCATCTCATTTCCAAATCATGCCTCAACACCTGTGCACTTGACCCCATCCCTTCCCACCTGCTCCCCAACCTCACTAACATGATCATTCCAGCCCTAACCCATCTTTTCAACCTATCCCTAACTTCGGGTACCTTCCCCTCTGCCTTCAAACATGCCACCATAACATGCATCCTCAAAAAATCAAACCTTGACCCAACTGCTATGCCCAGCTATCGCCCCATATCACTGCTTCCATTTGCTTCCAAACTCCTTGAACAGCATCTCCATGCTCAACTTTCCTCCCTCCTCTCATCTAACTCCCTCCTTGACATCCTGCAATCTGGCTTCTGCTCCCATCACTCCACTGAAACTGCCCTGACCAAAATTACTAATGACTTACTCACAGCCAAAGCTACCAGACAGTTCTCCATCCTCCTCCTTCTTGACCTGTCCTCTGCCTTTGACACAGTTGACCACTGCCTACTGCTACAGATTCTTTTTTCCCTTGGCATCAAAGACCTTGCCCTGTCCTGGATTTCCTCATACCTTTCTGACCACACATTCAGCGTTTCCCACTCCCACACTACCTCCTCATCCCGCCCCCTCTCTGTTGGAGTCCCCCAAGGCTCTGTCCTGGGACCCCTACTTTTTTCCATCTATACTCTTGGCCTAGGACAACTCATAAAGTCCCATGGCTTCCAGTACCACCTGTATGCAGATGACACTCAGATCTACCTCTCTGGCCCAGATGTCACCTCTCTGCTATCCAGAATCCTGGAGTGTCTATCAGCCATATCCTCCTTTTTCACCTCTCACTTCCTAAAATGCAACGTAGACAAAACTGAACTCATTATCTTTCCTCCATCTCACGTATCTTCCCTACCCAATCTATCTATTATGGTAAATGGCATCACGCTCTCTCCCGCACCTGAAATCCGCTGCCTCGGAGTAACTCTCGACTCTGCCCTGTCTTCAAACCGCAAGTCCAATCTCTTGCCATCTCCTGTCACCTCCAACTCAAAAATATTTCCAGAATCCGTCCCTTAATCAGTCCTCAATCTACTAAAATCTCCCGCCTTGACTACTACAACACTCTCCTCTGTGGCCTCCCTGCTAACTTTCTTGCACCACTCCAGTCTGTCCTCAATTCTGCTGCCCGACTAATCCACCTCTCTCCTAGCTACTCCCCTGTCTCTCCCTTCTGCAAATCCCTCCATTGGTTCCCAATTCCCCAAAGAATCCAGTTCAAACTACTAACACTGACCTACAAAGCCATCCACAACCTTTCCCCTCCATATATCTCTGAACTAATCTCCCGATATCTTCCCTCACGTACTCTTCGATCCTCCCAAGACCTCCTACTCTCCTCCACACTTATTCGCTCCTCACACAACCGCCTCCAAGATTTCTCCCGAATATCCCCTATCCTCTGGAATGCCATGCCTCAACACGTCCGATTATCCACCACCCTCAGATCCTTCAAACGGAACCTGAAAACCCATCTTTTCAGGAAAGCTTACAGCCTGCAATGACCATTCTGCCGCCTCACCACCGCCTGAGCTTCCGCCTCATCACCACCAGAGCTGCTGCACCCCCGACCTTCTGTCTCTTCCCCACTATCCCATAGAATGTAAGTCCGCAAGGACAGGGTCCTCTCCCCTCTGTACCGTCCGTCATTGTAAATTTGTTGTGGAAATTTGTTTACTGTTAACGATATCTATACTTTGTATGTAACCCCCCCTTCTCATGTACAGCACCATGGAATTAATGGCGCAATATAAATAAATAATAATAATAATAATTAAGTCTGATCCTGTCCCACTATATGTTTTGAAACAGTGTACAGCCCATTAATAGATATACTGCATGAGGGCCACAGTCTACACATGTGCTGCACGTCACCCCCATATCGACACATGCACACCCTTACATCCCATACATATCTGTTCAACTAACACCACATAGTAGCCTTAGTAACGTTCCATGTAATTCTGCTCCTGTCTTGGTGTCTGAGGTGTGCTGACTCTCCTGAGTAACCAGATAGGGCTATGCTCATACATAATAGTGGTAGCTGGTTCACATGCTTATTGTTGTAGGAAGTGGCCCCAGGGTCCTCCTCATACAACGTGGTCAGTGCAGATGGAGACAGAGAGCGTGTTGCCTTTTGGCAGATTGCGGAACTTGATTCTCCGTACCCACGATAGCATATCCTGCAATGTTAACCTACCCTTATATGGTATTTTATTTGTCCTTTTTTCAAGGTTTTTGGCAATGGGCCAATCATATGCATCCCTCCATTTAGAGTTTCTTCTTGGTCTAACTACAATCTCAAATATAGTAAAGCACACATGTTCCCAAATATGGATTTGCCTCAAGGACAAGTGATGCCGGAGCCCACACCCGAACATTGGGAATGTATCGCCAATGGGATCTATGAGACTTGCCAGTCTCCAAATTGTCTGGGTGCTCTAGATGGGAAGCACATCCGGGTCAAGAAGTCGCCGAACTCAGGGTCCTTTTACTACAATTATAAAGGATATTTTTCTGTTGTCTTGTTGGCCTTAGAAGACAGCAAGTACAATTTTATAATTGTAAATATAGGGGCCTATGGAAGAACGGGAGATTCGCGAATCTTAAATTCTTCCATTATGGGTCGTCGGCCACCCCCAAGGAGTCTTCCTTCTTCTGTTGGACAACCAATGCCTTATGTAGTAGTTGCTGATGAGGCATTTCAACATACACATTATGTAATGAGGCCTTATCCTAGACGTGGTCTTGACAGACGTGGCCGCATATTTAATTACCGACTAACTCGGGCCCGGCGGCTTGTTGAATGTGCCTTTGGCATTTTGACTGCTAAATGGAGGGTCTTGCTCAGTGCCCTCCAGTTAAGCAAGCAAAATGTCAATTTGGTAATCAAGGCCTGTGTAATCTTGCATAATTTTACACGGCAACATGATTGCTCTGTGTCTGAGGATGTTGTTGGACAATTACCAAGCAATCCTTCACACATTTCCCAGGATTTACCCAGAGTCAGACAACTTTCAGGCCTCAGAGTCCGTAATCTATTGGCAAATTATTTTGTGTCACCTGAGGGAGCAATACCGTTTCAAGAAAATGTAGACACATGATTTTTAATTTTTCGGCTGTATTGATTATATGTTTGCAAACCTTAATAACATTTGTTTACCTTTTATGCCAAAAAAGGTATTTTTGTGGTCTTTAACAGGCCCAAATATTTTGATTTACCATAGCATATACAAAGTTAAACAGGCTTCATTTTTGCTTAACAAAGAACTTGCGATGGTTTTTGGATTTTCCCAAATTTCAAACATTACAAAGGCAATAAAGATGGCTGGGATGCTGAGAGTGAGGATGTGGTTTGTGAAGTTTGTCTTTGTGATGGATTTTGTAAAGTTGGAGGCAAAGGTACATTGTGTGCCTGTGTTGGGATATGATGTGGGTTGTTTGGTTCCTCACTGTGGCTATATGCCTCAGGTGGTACATGTGCCCAACCAGGAGCATTTTCAGACTGGTATGATCCTCTTGTTCGGCGTTGGCCAAAGGGATCTTGCAGCTGTGGTCTTTGCTGAAAATATTTGGCATGGCCATAAGCATCATAAAAGCTGCTTTGGGGCCCATGTTGATACTGGTCAGTAAAATAATGAGATGGGCCAGATGCTGGAGGCACTTGTGTGTAGCTAGGAGTAGGCCTTAACGTTTGTTGGCCATGGAGATGCTGCTGGTCCTGGTAATGTGGTGGCTGTATGTTTGTGTTATAATCTATGTCTATATGTTGCCCAATGTTTGCAGTGTGGTGTGTATGAGTCTGTTGGTGAGTGGATGTTTGCGGATGGTCTGAGGGTGGTGGTAATGGTAGTGGTGTGGAATCAGTGGTGTGTGTAATTTGATCCAGAATTTGTGTTTGATACCTTCTTTGAATACATTCAAAGATGGCTTGTGGGTTATTTGGTGTTATTGCCGCAGTTAGAAGCTGTAACATTGCAGTTTTAGTTGGAAAGCGGTAATGTGTGGGAATTTGGCGTAGGTGCTGGGCCAAACTTCGGCCAAAGGCTTCCTCACCATCATCAGCGATTGTGCATTGACTATAGTCCAGCACGCGACTATCAACCTGTCGGCAGATAGATTGAGTTTGCTGCTCTCTCCTTTTTCGCATTCTACGCGGAATAGTAGTTGCTTTGGGGGAGGTATCAAGGGCCAGAGTTGGGCTGCTGCTTCGTGCCTGCTCCTCTTGTTCTGTTGGAAGTTGCGCTTGGAAAGCAGGTATTTGTTCTTCCTCCACGGATGGTCCAGGAGCACCATCCCCTGCGGTTCCTGTTTCTTCATTTTGGGACTGTGCTTGCTCCGCCTCAGATGGTGGCTCAGGATCTGCTAAGTTCGACTCGGTTCGAGCAAACAGACACATAATTAGTGAATATGTTCCTAATAAATTTTTAACAAGACAATTTGCAAAACTAAAATTTAATTACAGTCTTAAATCCAGAATTGGTGCCAAAAAATTAAGGCAGCTCATATACATATATGATCTTTTTTTCGATGCTGCCAAGCCACTTTTATTCCGATTCTGCCATTCCCTCCTGTATGTATCCTGACAGTTGCGCCATCTACGTTGCACATCATGCACTTTGAAATTTAAAAAAAAACAAAAAAATAATCAGCAAAAATTTAAACAAAAAATTGACCCAAATCAATCTAGGCCATAAAATTACAGAGCAAACAACATATTTTTGAGTAATTTTTTTTTTTAAAAAAGGGGATCATTTAAAAACAGAAACTAAAAGCAAAAAAAAAAGGAGTGGCCAAATATCAAACAATTTAGAAGGGGCTTGTTAAAAAATTGTACAAACAGCTTGCCTTCAGATGAAATCTTTACTTTTTGAAAAAAAAAAAAATGTTAACGAGTACAGACTGATTTAAATCAGACATACATGTGTACAAGCCAAGGGGCTACTGATCCTAATTAATGTTTGTGGGTAATGTAAAAAAAGGGCAATGTGCAAAGCTTAATTCTTGCAAAAACATTTTCTACCTTAACATATACTTTGTGACCCCCCCCCAAAAAAAAAAATGGCCAAAAAATTTAACACTTACTCATTTCCGACTGCACATCCGGTTTACTAGCGGCATAATTGGTAAACAATTGGCGACAGATATATGTCCACGATGTGTCCTTCAAAGTCCAGTTTTGATAGTTGGGGTCTCTGGGATCGCACCGCTCAGGCCTTTCTTGGACAAGCACCAACAGCAGCTCCACATTTATGATTTGGGACATTGCAAATTTTGCAGAGAAAGGAAATCCGTGGAGGTGTGTCTCATGCAAGGCTTGCTCACACTGCTTTTACAACCACCCTGTTTGGCACTTCCTGTCATGGGGTCATTTTTTTTCTTACAACATTTTAGGTTTTGTATTGCAAAAAAAACGGACGGAAAATGTATGGTCTGTTTTTTGTCTGGTTTTTAATCACACCCATTGACTTGCATTGGCGATTTTCAAAAGAAAATCGCAGCAAACCGCAGCATGCTGCGATTTTTTTCTCAGTACAATTTGGGATGGGAAAAAAAATCGCAAGTGAGATGTCACCCATTGTTGACTAACATTGGTCAGAGTGCAATCCGATTTTAAATCGGATTGCAATCGTCCAATTTTCTCGCCAGTGAGTATGAGCCCTTATATTACAAATTTTTTCTCTGCTCCATCGAAATGTGAGAAGCCGGATGTGGCGAGGTGATTAATGAAAAATGCTGGCATTTTGTACTTCAGAAATGCTTCTCCCGTCCAAGACTGGGGTAGCATAGTCCAGGATGGAGTAGCATTTCTGATACAGTGCATGTGTCACGTGGACCCGTCCTGTGTGACGCGACCCGCAGGCCGGTAACTGTAAACACCACGACGCGGCATGTGAAGCTGTCCTGTGTGACACGGCCCGCAGGCCGGTAACTGTAAACAACAAGACAAGAGGGAGGGACAACAGTTACAACGGTGGGTCCTGCGACAGGGAAAGGGGACGTGGAGACCTCCTGCACTCCCCTGAGTCAGTGTCCCTAATGCTCCTAATGTTCCCTATGCCAGTTCCACACCGGGTGCTGCTCAGGATACCTATCACCCTAGCACACCCTACACCTATCCCTTGCTAGGGAGCTGGGTGGCGCAGGCACTGGCCCCACCGCTGTACTAATACACATGAAGGGAAAACACAAACAGGGGAACACCACTTAGCTTTACTCTGTGCACCTGCTCCCGGCAACAGAGTCCACCACCAGAATGCAGTTCTCTTCCTGAAATGCTGCCACCAAGCTCTGTCAGAGCTACAAGGAAATCCCCTATGACTCATTCCACACCAGGGCTAAGACAGTGTTGCAAGGAACGTTCTCCAGCTCCTTCCTCCACCAAAAATGGTTGAAATGAATACTATCACCAACATTGATTGCAACACCTGTGACTCTTTCATAGCAGAGCCAGCAATCACACCTGCATTATAAATGTGCACTTAAGTAAAGAAACAGAGTGCAATGATGCTCACCACCACCGGGGGAAAACTTAGAACAAACGACACCATAGTGCAATAATCCAAATGATCACCGGGGGCAAAAACATCTCTAAGCACAGCTTGAGAAAAAAAAAGGTTACCTGTGCTTTTATCTGTCCTGATCCCGTATGGATCATGACAGCATGCTGATGTAGGTTGCTTAGAAGAAGCACTATGCCTCTCATTATGAATCAGCTCTACAATTCCATTGTTTGCACCTAAAAATCAGTCTTCGGACTTGTTCACATAACGCAGCTGAGTGCTTTCTGATGGTTTATTGCATAGTTCTCATCACAATTTTATACTATTTGGCAGTGCACATCTGAGATTATTTTCTCACATGGATTCAGAATGAGAAAACAATCGCAACATGCTGCAAATGCATCCGAGAATCAGGCTGCACTCACCCGTACAAGTCAATGGGTGACTGTGAAGCATGCGAGTGGTGTCCGATTACTGCGGATGCGGGCAATTGAGTAGATTGAGAAATTACCTTCTGTGTCTCTTCCCACCTGTGCTGCGATTTCCTCATGCAATAGAATCCCAGAACAGGGAGCTGACTCTCAGCTCAAACTCTGACAGAGTTGAAGCCTAGCAAAGTTTGCATAATCTGCCACCTTCTCAATGAATATGCATTACATGATAATCATAACAATCATTTTGAAAAACAGGGACATCATGTCTTGTACGTACCACATCATTTCATATTTCCTGAAACTAGACAAATAAATTACCAATTTTTTCAAAAGTTTGAAACTTCATAAATAAGGAGCAATATACCATTGTATACTTATGGGCAGGGTCGAACTGGCCTGGCTGGGTATTAGGGCAGAGACAGACTGCCGTATTTCTCATGAGAGAATCACATCGTAAACCTCGAACTGGCTGGCGGCTCTCCTGAACTGAGCTTGACAGCTGCATAGTAATCATGCTGTCTTGCTCAGGTCAGGAGAGGTGTCGGGCCAGTCCGTGCAGTGCGATGAGATTCTCGTATGAGTTATACAGCCATCTGACTCAGCCCATAGAGAAATCCCCAGGGGGCCCTTGCAGTGGTCCAGATAAATCGCTGTTGGAAAAAGAAGACGGTAAAAAAAGGTCTGGTTTTTAGGGGCACTGGCCCTTTAAAAGAGTATATGCAGGGGCGTGCGCATGAAGAGTTCATTACCTGAACAAACGCATCACATGTTCCGTTGAACACTGTGTGCGCCTGTTGTTGCCGGTTTATGAAGTCTGTCATGTTCCATAGCGACAGGTGCACACAAGTCAGCTGCTGGCCTCTGTTAGGTCGGCGGCTATTTTAATATGAGTGCATTGAATCTGCAGAGGAGGATGTTGCCCGGTGCCGGGAGCTCAGGCAGGTAGGTGGAATTTTTTTTCTCTCTTTGTGCATGCAGCCAGGACAAGAGGCCAGGATGCATATATAGGGGAATGGGAAGTAGGATGGATGTATGGAGGAGCAGGGTATGTTACACAGGGGTCAAGATGGATATATGGGGGGCCAGGACAAGTGACCAGGATGGATATATGGGAGTCCAGGATGGGTATATTGAGGGAAAGTACAAGGGATCAAGATGGATATATGGAAGGGCAGGATGGATATATGGATGGCCAGGATGGATAGATGGAGGCCAGGACAGATTTATGGGAGGCCAGTAACAGGGTCCAGGATGGATATATGGGGAGGGGGCAGTATGGATAAATAGAGGGGCCAGGATGTATATTTGGGGGGCCAGAACTTATATAAGAAAGGCCAGTAAAAGGGACCCGGATGGATATGTGGGGGAGTCAGGATTGATGTACGGAGGGGCCAGGATGGATACATGGAGGGGCCTGGATGGATATATGGGGGGCAATATGGATATATGGAGGAACCAGGAAGGATATTCGGGGGGACAATGATAGATATATGGGAGGCCAGGACAGATATATTTGGGGCCAGTCCAAGGGAACAGGATAGTTATATAGGGGAACCAGGATAGATATATGAGGGGAAAAGAATCAGGATGGATATAAGGGGAGACCAGGATGGATATATGTGTGGCCAGGATGGATATATGGGGGGGCAGTACAAGGGACCAGGACCGATATATGGGGGAGCAGGATGATTAAATAGAGTGGCCAGGATGGATATATGGGGGGCCAGAACTTATGTAAGAAAGGCCAGTACAAGGGACCAGGATGGATATGTGGAGGGGCCAGGATGGATATATGGAGGGGCCAGGATGGATATATGAGGGGGCAATATGGATATATGGAGGAACCAGGAAGGATATATACGGGAGACAATGATAGATTTATGGGGGGCCAGGACGGATATAATTGGGGCCAGTCCAAGGGAACAGGATAGTTATATATGGGAACCAGGATAGATATGTGAGGAGAACAGAATCAGGATGGATATAAGGGGAGACCAGGATGGATATATGTCTGGCCAGGATGGATATATGGGGGGACCAGTACAAGGGACCAGGAAGGATATATGAGGGAGCCAGGATGGATATATGGAGGGGCCAGAATGGATATGTGGAGGGGCCAGGATGGATATATGGGGACAGGATGGATATATTTGGGGCCAAGATGGATGTTTGTTGGCCAGGAAGGATTTCTAGGGGACCAGGATGGATGTATGGAGGGGCCAGTAAGGATATATAGGAGGCCCAGGATGGATATATGGAGGGAGCCAGGATGAATATATGGAAGAGCCAGGACAGATTCATGGGAGACCAGTAACAGTGACCAGGATGGATATACGGGGGGGTGCAGGATGGATTGATAAAGGGGCCAGGATGGATGTATGGGGGGGCAGAACTTATATAAGAAAAGCCAGTACAAGGGATCAGGATGGATATGTGGGGGATCCAGGATTGATATATGGAAGAGTCAGGATGGATATATGGTGGGCAATATGGATATATGAAGGGGCTAGGATGGATATACGGGGGACAATGATAGATATAGAGGGGGCCAGGATGGATATATTTGGGGCCAGTCCAAGGGAACAGTATAAATATATAGAGGAACCAGGATAGATATGTGAGGGGAACAGAATCAGGATGGATATATGGGGAGACCAGGATGGATATATGTGTGGCCAGGATGGATACATGGGGGCTAGTACAAGGGACCAAGATGGATATATGTGGGAGCCAGGATAGATATATGGGGTGGACCAGGATGGATATATGGAGGGGCAAGGATGGATATATGGAGGGGCCAGGATGGATATGTGGAGGGGACAGGATGGATATATTTGGGGCCAGGATGGATATATTGGGGGGCCTGGATGGATATATGGAGGGAGCCAGGATGGATATATAGCTTGACCATGATGGATATATGGAGGGGGCCAGGATGGATATATGGAGGGGCCAGGATGGATATATGGGGGGCAATATGGATATATGGAGGGACCAGGATGGATATACGGGGGACAAGGATCGATATATCGGGGGCCAGGATGGATATATTTGGGGCTAGTCCAAGGGAACAGGATATCTATATAGGGGAACCAGATCGATATAGGAGGGGAACTGTTGTGAATTCTCTTGATCTGATTTCTGAGTCGGGGCTCCCTCTGGTGGTTACTGCGGGTAGTGGAGCTGGCCGGGTTGAGAGAAGTCTGCCACCTGACGACGATGATTGGAAATTAGGGGGTACTGACTGGGAGGATATAAGTGAGCAGGCTTCCCTCAGTAGCTGCTGGTGATTACTTTCTTTGTGTGCATTTTGAGGTCTGCTGTCTCCTGCCTGATCCTGCATTTTTCAGTTAAGTTGATCATTCGCTAATCCTTTGCATCTGATCTGGTTTATTCCTCTTTCTGCTTTGCTGTGAGGGTTCAGCGTGATCCCTGCTGGGGCAGTGCTGGACCTCGCTCCATATGTTACAGCTTGTGTCAGTTTGTTCAATCCCCTGTTATATTAGTCTCTTTGCTTTGCGGCCAGTTCACACCAGAATGCTGATATAGTGGGGGAGAGGTCGTGAGAACTCAGTGTTTTTAGTACATCAGACGTGTTGGATTTTTTAGGGTTTTTGCATGATTGCAGACAGTGTCTTTACTTTCCTATCCTATATAGACAGTTTGGGCCCCATCATTTGCTCAGTCTATTTTCTGCCTGCATTTGTGCCTCATCTTGTCTCACCGACATTATATGCTTGGGGTCTGTCTATTTCTTTGGGGTTCTACTCCGGGGCAGTTTAGATTTCACCTTTCTTGCTTTAAGCTTAGTTAGTTCTCCTGGTGTGCCGAGGCATCTAGGGCATCGTAGGTATGCCCCATGGCTATTGCTAGTTGTGTTGTTAGGATCAGGGGTCTGCAATCTAAGTTACCAACCTTTCTGGTTTCCTGGTGGCCTAGCCTATTTCTGCCATCCTCCTGGGTGACCTATTCATAACAGAGAACAGAATCAGGATGGATATAAGGGGAGACCAGGATGGATATATGTGTGGCCAGGATGGATATATGTTATGCAGGGCTTAGGTCAAAGGAGGCTGAAATACCCGGGGCCCCTGCGGAGTCCCTCAAACTAGGGAAAACCCTGTCTGACCCTCAACCCAGGGTTTTTGCTAATGGTGCAAATGCCTGAGCCTCCAATCTTTCCTTATCTCCTGCTCAGCCCTAAGCTGAACCCTCCACCCTCCACCCAGTGAGTTGTCAAACCACCAAAGCCCACACAGTAATGACAGACAGGGAGAACTTAAACCACACCGTGCCGCAAACACACCGGACAATACTGTAATGTGAACAGGGCAAAACAAAGCACAAATATAGGAAGGCGAAAAGGTAACAACGGATCATACGACACCAGATATGAATTTCTCTCTCCAACACCACCTCTCCAGACCGGAACCACTTGGCATAAAACACAAGCTATAATCGGCGACGCCCACAGGCCAGCACGACTATTTAAAGACCGTGGGAGTGACCAAACATCCCACCTGATTTCCAGCTAGATTAACCCCCGATAACCTGAGTAAAATCAAGCCGGCGCCACTGAGGCTATAGTGGAGATGGAACTACCGCTGCCTGCCGGACGCTGTGGTGTGAATAGCGTCCGACATGACAGTACCCTGTCTTCTACGAGGGACCCCAGGGCCCTCAAGACTCATAGGACCCGGCTTGTCCGGATGACGGCGGTGAAAGGAACTGACCAGCCAATCCGCATGTATGTCCGAGGCTGGTACCCAAGACCTCTCCTCCGGACCATACCCCCGCCATTGTACCAAATACTGAAGAGAACGGCGCAGTACTCGAGAGTCCACCACCTTGGAGACTTCAAACTCTAAATCGTCATCCACCATGACTGGAGGTGGCATCGGCGTCGTGTCCACAGTGCCTACCACCTTTTTCAACAAAGCCCTGTGAAACACGTTGTGTATCTTGTATATCGCAGGAAATTCCAACCGATAAGCAACCGGGTTAATGATGGCAGCAATCTTAAAAGGGTCAATAAACCTTGGACCCAATTTCAATGATGGAATTTTGAGTTTTATGTTTTTAGTAGCTAACCACACCCAATCACCCACACACAGGTCCGGACCTGGCACGCGTCTAGCGTCAGCCACACGTTTGTACCTTGCACTCATGCTCAGCAATCGCTGTTTCACACTCCTCCAGACCGATGATAGTTGAACTCCTAACCGGTCCTCCTCTGGGATGCCCCCAGAGCCCCCCTGACGCAAGGTACAAAATTGAGGATGGTGCCCATAAACACAAAAGAACGGAGACTCTCCCGATGATTCTTGGCGGTGATTATTTAATGCGAACTCGGCCAAGGGAAGAAACGTCGACCACTCCTCTTGGTTGTCAGGCACAAAACATCGCAAATACTGCTCCAGATTTTGGTTCATGCGCTCAGTTTGACCATTTGACTGCGGATGAAACGCCGACGAATGAGACAACTTGATCCCCAATCGTGAGCAAAAAGCTTTCCAAAACTTCGCCACAAACTGGGTCCCCCTATCAGACACTATGTCCGACGGAACTCCGTGTAGTCTGACCACCTCCTGCACAAAGACCTGAGCCAACGTCTTCGCGTTGGGCAAGGAAGGCAACGACACAAAATGCGCCATCTTTGAAAATCGATCAACCACCACCAGGATAACCGTGTTCCCCGCAGAGGCAGGCAAGTCCGTGATAAAGTCCATGGAGATTTCTGTCCATGGCCTACTAGGTATCCCCAGAGGCTGTAGAGTGCCAGGTTCTGGGCGACTTGGCCCTGGCGCACGTGATGCAAGCTGTCACGTACGAGACCACGTCCTGCCGGATTTTTGTTCACCAGAAGCGGCGCGATACCAGCTCCAAGGTGCCCCTAACCCCTGGATGACCGGCCAGGACAGAGTCGTGGTGTTCCCCCAACACTTTAAGATGAAGATGAAGGGGTATGAATGACTTATTAGCGGGAAGTCCTGGCGGTACCTCCTCCTGGGCCTCTGCAATCTCCGCCTCTACCTCAGTCGTGAGAGCCGAAACCACTACACCTTCCTGGAGGATGGGTACCGGATCTTCCTGAGGTTCTCCCCCGGAAAACACCTGGACAAGGCATCCGCCTTGGTGTTTTTAGCCCCAGGACGGTAAGTCACCAGAAAGTTAAAACGTGTAAAAAAACAATGCCCAGCGAGCCTGCCTGGGAGACAGACGCTTGGCCGACTCCAGATAGAGCAGGTTTTTATGGTCGGTGATGACCGTGACCTGGTGGGCCGCCCCCTCCAGGAAGTGTCGCCATTCCTCAAAAGCCAATTTGATGGCCAACAACTCCCTGTTGCCGATGTCGTAATTCCGTTCGGCAGGCGACAGCTTCTTGGAGAAGTAGGCGCATGGACGCATATTACTCAAAGACGAGCCCTGTGACAGTACTGCTCCACTCCCACCTCAGACGCATCGACCTCCACCGTAAAAGGTTCAGATACGTCCGGTTGCACCAGAATGGGGGCTGAAGCAAAACGGTTTTTCAGAAGCTCAAATGCACGCACCGCATCATCAGACCAGATAGCGAGATTGGTACCTTTTTTCGTCATGTCCGTGAGCGGTTTGGCTATAGTAGAGAAATTCTTAATAAACTTCCTATAATAGTTGGCAAACCCAAGGAACCGCTGGAGCGCTTTTAGATTATCAGGCCGTTCCCATCGCAGCACCGCTTGCACCTTCGCGGCGTCCATTTTAAACCCTGCGGCGGATACAATATAGCCCAAAAAAGGCAACTCCTGAACAAAAAATACGCATTTTTCAAGCTTAGCATAGAGCTTATTCTCACGGAGCAACTGTAACACCTGCCTGACATGCTCTAAATGAGTGTCCTGGTCGCTCGAATAGATGAGGATATCATCCAGGTACACAATCACAAATTTCCCCAGCACATGAGCGAATGCATCATTTATGAAATGTTGGAAAACAGCAGGCGCGGTTGTCAACCCAAATGGCATAACTAGGCTTTCAAAATGACACTCAGGGGTATTAAATGCCGTCTTCCACTCATCCCCCTGATGGACCCTTATGAGGTTATATGCCCCCCTGAGGTCAAGTTTGGAAAACCACTTCGCACCAGCCACCTGGTTGAACAAATCAGGGATCAGAGGCATCGGGAAGGGATCACGGACCGTAATCTTTTTTAACTCCCGGAAATCCAGACACGGGCGTAACCCCCCATCTTTTTTCTTAATGAAGAAAAACCCCGCTGCTACAGGTGAGGATGAAGGCCGGATGTGCCCTTTACTTAAACTCTCCGCGATGTAGTCTTTAAGAGCTTGTCTCTCCAGACCAGAAATACTAAACATCCTCGCCTTTGGCAATTTAGCCCCGGGCTTTAACCTAATCTCACAATCATAGGCTCGATGTGGAGGTAGTTCTGAGCAACCCCTCTCAGAGAATATGTCCGCAAAATCCAGCAACGCCTCCGGAAGGCTGGACTTCACGGCGGACACACATGTGGCCAAGCAATTTTCCTGGCAGAAACCGCTCCACTGAACTATGTCCTGGGTTCTCCAGTCAATCACCGGGTTGTGCTTGGACAACCATGGGAAACGCAGGACCATTTGTGCTGGGAGATTATTGAGTACCCTACATGTAACCCACTCAGAATGTAGGACCCCAATGTGGAGTTTAACCTCAGCTACAAACTCAGTAATCTCCCCCTGTGGGAGGGGAGCGGCATTAATGGTAACCACGCGAATAGGATGAGGGAGTTTTTCGATCTTAAAACCTGCCATGCGTGCAAACTCCTCCTCCATGAGATTGGTGGTGGAACCGCTATCCACAAACACTGATATGGGTAGCTCTCTGCCCGCAATAATAACCCTGGCAGGGAGCATACATTGAGATACTATCATGGAGGATATGCATACGCTCAGTTGGGCCTCCTCCATACCCTCTGAGCTTACCAGTTTTCCGCCGGTGCGACTTTCTTTGGTAGCACAGGACAAGCATTTACATAATGATCTCTTTTACCACAGTAAAAACATGCTCCATGCTTCCTGAACCCAGGAACGCGACGCTGCACATGTGATACCCCAGCGATTTGCATAGGTTCCGTGGGCTCACCTGCAGCAACAACACTTGCACCCCTGCTTTCCCCTAGGGGCAGCGTCTCCTGCGCCCCTTGCCGCAAACGGCGATCAATACAAATAACCAAACTCATGGCAGACTCTAACGATGCAGGAGTCTCATACATCAGGAGGGCCTGTTTAACTCTTTCTGAAACCCCATGAATAAACTGACTCCGCAGCGCTGGGTCGTTCCACTGTGTGTCTACTGCCCAATGGCGAAATTCTGAACAATAGTCTTCCGCCATACGTTCCCCCTGACGGAGGGCGCGGATTTTAGATTCCGCCAAAGCCAATCTGTGGGGATCATCATAAATGAGCCCGAGTGCTGAAAAAACATTGTCAACCGAATGAAACGTAGCAGAGTCAGCTGGTAAAGAAAACGCCCATGCTTGAGGGTCCCCACTCAGTAATGATAACACCAGACCCACCCGCTGAGCCTCATTACCTGAGGAGACTGGGCGCATGCGAAAGTATAACTTGCAGGCCTCCCGAAAGATGACAAATTTGCTGCATTCCCCAGAAAATCGTTCAGGCAGCGGAATCATTGGCTCTGCACCTGCACCAGCAGAAGCCGCTTGCACATTAGCTACAACCAGGCCCTGCTGCTGAACTGCCCCCTTCAACTCGTTGACCTTTAAGGACAGCGCAGCCAACTGGCGGTTTATAGAAGTCATGGAATCCATGGAAAAATGTTGGGCCGATTATAATGTTATGCGGGGAAAAACCCTGTCTGACCCTCAACCCAGGGTTTTTGCTAATGGTGCAAATGCCTGAGCCTCCAACCTTTCCTTATCTCCTGCTCAGCCCTAAGCTGAACCCTCCACCCTCCACCCAGTGAGTTGTCAAACCACCAAAGCCCACACAGTAATGACAGACAGGGAGAACTTAAACCACACCGCGCCGCAAACACACCAGACAATACTGTAATTTGAACAGGGCAAAACAAAGCACAAATATAGGAAGGCGAAAAGGTAACAACGGATCATACGACACCAGATATGAATTTCTCTCTCCAACACCACCTCTCCAGACCGGAACCACTTGGCATAAAACACAAGCTATAATCGGCGACGCCCACAGGCCAGCATGACTATTTAAAGACCGTGGGCGTGACCAAACATCCCACCTGATTTCCAGCTAGATTAACCCCCGATAACCTGAGTAAAATCAAGCCGGCGCCACTGAGGCTATAGTGGACGGAGATGGAACTACCGCTGCCTGCCGGACGCTGTGGTGTGAATAGCGTCCGACATGACAATATATGGGGGGCTAGTACAAGGGACCAGGATGGATATATGGGGGAGCCAGGATAGATATATGGGGTGGACCAGGATGAGGATGGATATATGGAGTGGCCAGGATGGATATATGGAGGTGCCAGGATGGATATGTGGATGGGCCAGGATGGATATATGGAGACAGGATGGATATATTTGGGACCAAGATGGATATATGTTGGCCAGGAAGGATTTCTAAGGGGCCAGGATGGATATATGAAGGGGCCAGGATGGATATATAGGAGGCCCAGGATGAATATATGGAGGTAGCCAGGATGGATATATGGAGGAGCCAGGATGGATATATAGGGGGGCCAGGATGGATATATGGAGGGAGCCAGGATGGATATATAGCTTGGCGAGGATGGAGATATGGAGGGGGCCAGGATGCATGTATGGAGAAACCAGGATGCATTTATGGGTGAGCCACATTGGATATATCGAAGGCTAGGATGGATATATGGGGGAGCCAGGATGGATATATGGGAGGCCCTGGATAGATATATGGAGGGGGCCAGGATGGTTATATGGAGGAGCTAGGATGGATATATATGGTAGCCAGGATGGATATATAGGGGGGACAGGATGGATGTATGGAGGGGCCAGGATGGATGTATGGAGAAACCAGGATGCATTTATGGGTGAGCCACATTGGATATATCGAAAGGCTAGGATGGATATATGGGGGAGCCAGGATGGATATATGGGAGGCCCTGGATAGATATATGAAGGGGGCCAGGATGGTTATATGGAGGAGCTAGGATGGATATATAGGGTAGCCAGGATGGATATATAGGGGGGACAGGATGGATGTATGGAGGGGCCAGGATGGATATATGGGGGAACCATGATGCATTTATGGATGAGCCACATTGGATATATCGAAGGCTAGGATGGATATATGGGGGAGCCAGGATGGATATATTTGGGGCCAGGATGGATATATGGAGGGAGCCAGGATGGATATATGGAGGAGCTAGGATGGATACATAGGGTAGACAGGATGGATATATAGGGGGGGACAGGATGGATGTATGGAGGGGCCAGGATGGATATATGGGGGAACCATGATGCATTAATGGGTGAGCCAGGTTGGATATATGGAGGTTGCCAGGATAGATATATGGAGGGAGCCAGGTTGGATATTTGGAGGGAGCCTGGATGGCTATATGGAGGAGCTAGGATGGATATATAGGGTAGCCAGGATGGATATATAGGGGGGACAGGATGGATGTATGGAGGGGCCAGGATGGATATATGGGGGAACCATGATGCATTTATGGATGAGCCACATTGGATATATCGAAGGCTAGGATGGATATATGGGGGAGCCAGGATGGATATATGGGAGGCCCTGGATAGATATATGGAGGGAGCCAGGATGGATATATGGAGGAGCTAGGATGGATGCATAGGGTAGACAGGATGGATATATAGGGGGGGACAGGATGGATGTATGGAGGGGCCAGGATGGATATATGGGGGAACCATGATGCATTAATGGGTGAGCCAGGTTGGATATATGGAGGTTGCCAGGATAGATATATGGAGGGAGCCAGGTTGGATATTTGGAGGGAGCCTGGATGGCTATATGGAGGAGCCAGGATGAATATATGGAAGAACCAGAATGGATATATGGGGGGCCAGTACAAGGGACCAGGATGGATAAATGGGGGAGCCAGGATGAATATATGGGTGAGTCAGGTTGGATATATGGAGGTTGCCAGGATAGATATATGGAGGGAGCCTGGTTGGATATTTGGAGGGAGCCTGGATGGCTATATGGAGGAGCCAGGATGAATATATCGAAGAGCCAGAATGGATACATGGGGGGCCAGTACAAGGTACCAGGATGGATAAATGGGGGAGCCAGGATGAATATATGGGGGGCTGAATGGATATATGTAGGGGCCAGTATGGATATATGGGGGAAGGATGGATATATGGAGGGGCCAGGATGGATACATGGAGGGAGCCAAGATCAATGTGTGGAGGGGCCAGGATGGATATATAAGGGCCAGGATGGATATATGAGGGGCCAGTAAAAGGGACCAGGATGGATATGTGGGGAGGCAAGTATGGCTATATGTAGGGAGCCAGGATGGTTATAAAAACGGGGAAGGATGGATATATTGAGGTGGGCAGGATGGATATATGGAGGGTCCAGGATGGATATATGGAGGGAGCCAGGACGGATATATAGGGGGCCCAGGATGGATATATAGATGGAGCCTGGACAGGAATATGGAGGGGCCAGGATGGGTATATGGAGGGAGCCAGGATGGATATATAGGGAGGCAATGATGGCTATTTGGAGGGAGCCAGGATGGTTATATAAAGGGACCAGGATGGATATATTGAGGTGAGCAGGATGGATATATGGAGGGTCCAGTATGGATATATGTGGGGACAGGCTGGTTATATGGGTGGGAACAGGATGGAAATAATGAGGGGCCAGAATGGATATGTGGAGGAGCAAGGATGGATATATAGGGTAGCCAGGATGCATATATTGGGAGCCCAGATGCATAGATGGAGAGGCCAGGATGCATATATGGGGGTAGGATGGATATATGGAGAGGCCATGATGGATATATGGGAGGGCCAGGATGGATATATGGAGGGGTCAGGATGAATATATGGGGGAGCTACGATGGATACATGGAGGAGCCTGGACAAGGGACCAGGAAGGATATATGAGAAAGGCAGCATGGGTATATGGGGGGCATCCAGGATAAATTTATAGGGGTGCCAGGATGGATATATGGGGAGCTAGGATGGATATATGGAGGGGCCAGGATGGATATATGGAGGGAGCCAGGATGGAAATATGGAAAAGCTAGTATGGATATATGGGAGGCCAGTACAAGCGACCAGAATGGATATATGAGGGACCCATGGTGGATATATGGAGGGACCAGAATCGATATATGAGGGGAGTCAGGATGGATATCTCGTGGGCCAGGATGCATATATTAGGGGACACGATGGATATATGAAGGGCCAGGACAGATACATGGGGTCCAATACAAGGGACCAGGATGAATAAATAGGGAGACCAAGTAGGATATATGGGGGAACCAGGACAAGGAACATATGGGTGCCAGTTTGGATAGCTGGGGGGAGCAGGATAGATATCTGGGGTCCAGCAGCACATATGGGGGCCATACTCAACAAGGAAAATATGGGGCCAGGCTGGGGCATATTATAAAATAAAGAGTGCCAGGCTGTGCAAGATTATTAAATAAAGAGGGCCAGGCTAAGGGACTTAATTACTATTTGGGGTCCAGAATGAGGAATGTGCTGTATTAGCTTATGGACATGTGGGGAACATAATTTCTTTAGGGTCCAATTAGAGACATTATTACTACTGTACTATAATTTACTTTTCCATCGAGGGAACAAAAGAGGGGTCCTGTTACTGTGCAGGGAGGTACTATGTTGCTTTTTATCTTCATCTGATGTAGTGTAGAAGTTGGGGAAAAAGTGGGGAATGTGCTCTGGAAGCGATCAGCTATTGATGACTGTGTCTTATTTTTTGCAGAGGTGAGTCCTGACTGGAAGAAGTTATGGCAGTCTATGCTGGATGAAGAAGAAAAGCGAAGATGAAGGACCTCAACTACAGACGTCACTGGTGAGTCAGTGTGTTTCATGTACACGCACACTATATACTGTGTAAAGAGTTCCTGTGTATAATGGCGCAGGTGAATCAAGCACAGTGATACTGTTGTTTTTAATACAGGTATTGGTACTTTTGGCAGTGATGACAGGTGCCTGCCAAGTCCTGCTGGAGAATGACATTTCCATCTCCAAAAAGCTGGTCGGCAGAGGAAATCATGAAGTGCTCTAAAATTTCCTGGTAGACAGCTGCACTGACTTTGGCCTTGATAAAGCGCAGTGGACCCACACCAGCAGATGACATGGCTCCCCAAACCATCACTGATTGTGGAAACTTCACACTAGACCTCAAGCAGCTTGGATTGTGTGAATCTCCACTCTTCTTCAGACTCTGGGACCTTAATTTCCAAATGAAATGCAAAATTTACTTTACTGAAAACAACACCTTATACCACTGAGCAACAGTCCAGTGATTTTTCTGCTTGGCCCATGTAAGACACGTCTGGCGTTGTCTATTGGTCATGAGTGGCTTGATACAATGAATGCGTCTCTTTTAGCCCATATCCTGGATACATCTGTGTGTGGTGGCTCTTGAAGCAATCCACTCCTTGTGAATCTCCCCAAAATTTTAGAATGGCCTTTTCTTAACAAACCTTTCAAGGCTGCAGTTATCCCAGTTGCTTGTGCACCTTTTTCTACCACACTTTTTCCTTCCACTCAATTTTCCATTAATATGCTTAGATACAGCACTCTGTGAACAGCCAGCTTCTTTAGCAATGACATATTGTGGCTTAGGCCGGGGTCACACTAGCGATTAAATCGGACGAATGCAATGCGATAAAAAATTGCATTGCATTCGTCCCAATGTTATTCCATGGTGCTGCTCCCATCATGCATTTTTTTATTGCATCCATTCCTCGGACTGAGAAAATCGCAGCATGCTGCGATTGTCACCGATTTTCGGATCGAATGCAAGTCTATGGATGCGATTAAAAATCGCATTGAAAATGCACCACACGTGTGACTTGCGATTAAATCTCAAGACTTCTCCAGGTCAACAGGAAAGAGCATCAGGCATTAGCATTGGATGTCAATTTGATGCTTAGATGCAAATAAAATCGGTTCATCGCCGGAAAATGGGATGACAGACGGATCCCTGGACAAGAATTCTTTGTGCGATTTCGTACCGTTAAAATCGGACCGATTTTTTAATGGTTGTGTGTGACTCCAGCCTTACCCCCTTTATGGATTGTGTCAATGACTGCCTTCTGGATATCTGTCAAGTCAGCAGTCTTCCCTGTGATTGTGGAGCCTACTGAAACAGACTAAGGGACCTTTTTTAGATGCTTAGGAAGCCTTGCAGATTTTTTTTGTTAAATTATTATAATTTACTGAGATAATGACTTTTGCGCTTTCATTGGCTGTAAGCGATAATCAACAACATTAACAGAAATTAACACTTGAAATAGATCACTCTGTTTGTAATGACGCTATGTAATATGAGTTTCACTTTTTGCATTGAAGAACTGAAACCCAAACACAGACTTTTTAATGCACAACCAGTTTCCTGTTCAAGTTTGCCAGTCTAATAAAGCTTGTTGAAATGCTGATCAACAAGCTTATAGACTGTGGGCAGTTTCGGAGCCATCACAGACATGCCAAGTATGCAGCATGTGACCCAACCTGTATAAAGGCCGGATAACAAATGCCACTGCTATTCTTCTCTCAACAGAGGCATTTATTAGATAATAGGACCCATTAGAGAAGAGAGAAGTGTTACCTTGTCATTGGTGATGGGCTCACATGAATTGACCAATTTATGCGCCAAGAACCTTCACTTTTGTATTAATTTTTGTAAAAAAAATTTTTTAACTTTTTATTACAGTTTACTCAGCAATTATGATTACAGATGAGCGACTTTGCCTTTTTTCGGGTCGAGTCGGGTTTCATGAAACCCGACTTTCGCAAAAGTCGGGTCAAACGAAATCGGCCGATTTTTGTGAAAAGTCGAAGGCCGACTGAAACACGAAACCCAATGCAAGTCAATGGGGAAGCAAAGTCAGCAGGGAGTGGAGGACAGGAAACACACCTACAGTGCCCTTTTGAATGCCAAAAACATCAATTCTTATTACTGAAGCATTTCAACCTTAATTTACTTCATAATACTAGCTACGTACTGAAAAATGGGGGTTATTTGGCTAAATTTGTGGGCGGGTAGGGCTGGCTCCAGGTTTTCATGTGCCTTGGGCCAAAGAGCGCCCCTTTAACACATAGCACAACTCATGATGCTCCGATACAGCAGAGAAATAGCGGTATAGTACAATGAAAAATACTTCACTTTTTACATCTCATGACTGATATCCTTCTTAAATTCTCCAATAGCTCCAAAAACGGACAGTATATTACTCCATACAGTATTATGGCCACCGCATAGTGCGCTGTACAGAGTAATGAGGCCCATATATTTCTCCATACAGAATCATTGGTCCCATATAATGTTTGAAACAGTATATGATGAGCTCCACATAATGCTATAGTATATGTTGGTCCCCATGGATGAAGCTCCACTGTCTTATGGGCCCAAATAATGCTCCATATATAATGGGCCCCATTTCTAATGCTCTAGTGTATAATGGGCCCTGTAAATGCTGCTCCAGTGTCTGATGTCCAGCTTTGGAATGTTCCAGTGTATGGTGGGCCCCATATATCATTCTCCAGAGTATAGTGCTCCCCAAAAATTGCTGTCCCAACATTGAAAACAATTAAATAATTCTCAAATAAGTCTCCTCGCTAGGGAATCCCTGTACTAGTCTGGACGTACAGACGTGATGTCATTGCGCTCTCTGATCAGAATATCACTGTCAGGAAACGCGAAAGACGCCATGGCGGTGGAGCAGGGAGAGGTAAGTATTTCAACTTTGCAAGTGCTGTGATCCTGAGCAAGCAGGGGGGGCCCACTCGTGGGCGACGGCACTGGCACAGGGCCCCTCATAGTACGGTGGTGTGTCTGACGGCAGGTGGGCCGAACCTGCACTTTCATCTGCACCTTCCTCTTTGTCACCGTGTAAGGTGGTACAGTATATGGGACTTTCATCAGGGTCAGATTCTGGCTGAGTAGAGTGCGAGGGGAATGTAGTGGTCTGGGTCAATGTACCAGCAGAATCATCTAGCAGTGGCTGGGCATCAGTGCACTTGTGGCGCCCCCAGGAGTACGGTCGCCACAGTGGCATTACCTTCCTCCTAGGGAGTGTGATGTCATGCTTGGGAGCAATGAAGGATCTCTCTAGCAGTTAAACCAACACACAACACATTTCCCACTCCATGCCAGCAGGGAGACCTCGGAACCTGACTGCTGAGGAACTGCTCTCTGTGGTCGGGAGGAGGTAAGTTAGGGCAGTCTGTGAAGGGAAGGGGAAGTGTGTGGACGTGAGAAGGGGAGCTGGAGGATGAGCAGAGTTAAGGCTCACTCCTAGCTGGAGCGCATGGTCTGGATTCCGGTCTCCGAGTTTGTAGCGACACTGACGTTCCTGCAGCCGAAACCAGAGGAAGTAGCAGTTGTAAATACTCTGCACCCAACTAAGGCTCGGAGGCCCCAGCAGTGGCGTGTGGGAGCCAGAAGAAAAAGGCTACGGCTGCCTGCCATACGAGAAAGTTCCAAAAGAGAGTCAACAGGGGGAACTTCATTGAACTCAGCACTGTGAGTACCTCAGATAAGCGCTAGAACGGAGGCCACACTACCTATTTGCAGAGAGAGAATTCCAAATTGGCTTCCAGGCTGACCAACTCCTTCTCCATCTGTACTCTGGGTCCTGGACGGCACCTACCAAGTACAGGTAAAGGAACTGCACGACTGTGTCTTTCATCTTTCTCCTGCGCCTTGCACACGGCTCTGCTACATCCTGCACTGCACACTATCTACCAACTCTTTCATCTGCCCTGCGACTACGGCCCTACCTGTGCAGGGCTTCTACATCTTAGCTGCACCACAACATCTGTCCCAGAGAAGCGACACTGCAGCGGTGGTCAATCTAATCATAAACCACAGGTGGCGTCACGTATCATTCACCTATAAACATAATTCACCCCTTTGCATGGACGCCCAGGGCCATGGAACGGGTCACCACCACTGTGACACATCCCTGTGAGACACCGGTCCGGTACCGATTAACCCCACTGCCTTGGCTGGCCACCCACACTCCATGTCAGATTCATCCTGGACTGGGGAATTCACGATTTGACTTGATAACCCAGGCATGGTATGATAGAAAGAGCTACATGGACTAATGTGAAGTGTGGCCTGCTGCATCATTCACTTTTGGTGGGGGTGTATGACACAAGGAAAGGGGTTCTTCCTGACCAGGAGCCAGCACTTGACGACTCAGTGCTTGCATTTTTTGAAACTTCAGAAGAGGAGGGCATATTTGCTGGAGTCTGTTTCTGCAATGTAAGCCAAAACCAGTTCCTCATGCTCCGGCTTTAAAAGCGGTTAACCTACTCCCAGAAAAGGTAGCCTTCCAGGCATTCTGGAGCCAGACCATGACGCAGGCTCAACACCTCCTGCCTTAGCTGCTATTTTGCTTTTGCCACTACCAGCAGATGCACCACCACCACAAACAAATACAAACACATAGAAAACAATTACAAAACAGCTTAAAAGGTGTCCCAAAGCCGAAAAAATGCTCAGAATACAAAAATTAACATATGGAAAAGGGCAACTACATTTAGAAAAGAGATGGCGGAGTAAAAGGAGGAGGTGGAGGAGACACAGATATAGGCTTGTAAATCAACAGCCGCGGAGACACCATCACATGTTTCTCAACGCAAGCAATGACTAGCCAGGTCTTTCCCCGGGAAGGAACAACCACGGGAAGGGCAGTCTCCAATGAAGGAAACCACCTATGCCAAAACATGGTATCCATCCACAGACAGCTGTTTCGGGGTATTGCCCCTCATCAGTGTGGAGTAGGAAACTGGCTAGTAGGAGCAATGCCTAGTGAAAGGCTATGAACATAAGGATGAGTGACCTCATGGAGATCAACATCCAACACTGCGGAGACACCATCACATGTTTCTCAACGCAGTGATCTAGAGCAATGCCCCCATCCCTTATGGGAAATATGCAAAAGCATGTAAATCAACAGCCGCGGAGACACCATCACATGTTTCTCAACGCAAGCAATGACTAGCCAGGTCTTTCCCCGGGAAGGAACAACCACGGGAAGGGCAGTCTCCAATGAAGGAAACCACCTATGCCAAAACATGGTATCCATCCACAGACAGCTGTTTCGGGGTATTGCCCCTCATCAGTGTGGAGTAGGAAACTGGCTAGTAGGAGCAATGCCTAGTGAAAGGCTATGAACATAAGGATGAGTGACCTCATGGAGATCAACATCCAACACTGCGGAGACACCATCACATGTTTCTCAACGCAGTGATCTAGAGCAATGCCCCCATCCCTTATGGGAAATATGCAAAAGCATGTAAATCAACAGCCGCGGAGACACCATCACATGTTTCTCAACGCAAGCAATGACTAGCCAGGTCTTTCCCCGGGAAGGAACAACCACGGGAAGGGCAGTCTCCAATGAAGGAAACCACCTATGCCAAAACATGGTATCCATCCACAGACAGCTGTTTCGGGGTATTGCCCCTCATCAGTGTGGAGTAGGAAACTGGCTAGTAGGAGCAATGCCTAGTGAAAGGCTATGAACATAAGGATGAGTGACCTCATGGAGATCAACATCCAACACTGCGGAGACACCATCACATGTTTCTCAACGCAGTGATCTAGAGCAATGCCCCCATCCCTTATGGGAAATATGCAAAAGCATGTAAATCAACAGCCGCGGAGACACCATCACATGTTTCTCAACGCAAGCAATGACTAGCCAGGTCTTTCCCCGGGAAGGAACAACCACGGGAAGGGCAGTCTCCAATGAAGGAAACCACCTATGCCAAAACATGGTATCCATCCACAGACAGCTGTTTCGGGGTATTGCCCCTCATCAGTGTGGAGTAGGAAACTGGCTAGTAGGAGCAATGCCTAGTGAAAGGCTATGAACATAAGGATGAGTGACCTCATGGAGATCAACATCCAACACTGCGGAGACACCATCACATGTTTCTCAACGCAGTGATCTAGAGCAATGCCCCCATCCCTTATGGGAAATATGCAAAAGCATGTAAATCAACAGCCGCGGAGACACCATCACATGTTTCTCAACGCAAGCAATGACTAGCCAGGTCTTTCCCCGGGAAGGAACAACCACGGGAAGGGCAGTCTCCAATGAAGGAAACCACCTATGCCAAAACATGGTATCCATCCACAGACAGCTGTTTCGGGGTATTGCCCCTCATCAGTGTGGAGTAGGAAACTGGCTAGTAGGAGCAATGCCTAGTGAAAGGCTATGAACATAAGGATGAGTGACCTCATGGAGATCAACATCCAACACTGCGGAGACACCATCACATGTTTCTCAACGCAGTGATCTAGAGCAATGCCCCCATCCCTTATGGGAAATATGCAAAAGCATGTAAATCAACAGCCGCGGAGACACCATCACATGTTTCTCAACGCAAGCAATGACTAGCCAGGTCTTTCCCCGGGAAGGAACAACCACGGGAAGGGCAGTCTCCAATGAAGGAAACCACCTATGCCAAAACATGGTATCCATCCACAGACAGCTGTTTCGGGGTATTGCCCCTCATCAGTGTGGAGTAGGAAACTGGCTAGTAGGAGCAATGCCTAGTGAAAGGCTATGAACATAAGGATGAGTGACCTCATGGAGATCAACATCTAACACTGCGGAGACACCATCACATGTTTCTCAACGCAGTGATCTAGAGCAATGCCCCCATCCCTTATGGGAAATATGCAAAAGCATGTAAATCAACAGCCGCGGAGACACCATCACATGTTTCTCAACGCAAGCAATGACTAGCCAGGTCTTTCCCCGGGAAGGAACAACCACGGGAAGGGCAGTCTCCAATGAAGGAAACCACCTATGCCAAAACATGGTATCCATCCACAGACAGCTGTTTCGGGGTATTGCCCCTCATCAGTGTGGAGTAGGAAACTGGCTAGTAGGAGCAATGCCTAGTGAAAGGCTATGAACATAAGGATGAGTGACCTCATGGAGATCAACATCCAACACTGCGGAGACACCATCACATGTTTCTCAACGCAGTGATCTAGAGCAATGCCCCCATCCCTTATGGGAAATATGCAAAAGCATGTAAATCAACAGCCGCGGAGACACCATCACATGTTTCTCAACGCAAGCAATGACTAGCCAGGTCTTTCCCCGGGAAGGAACAACCACGGGAAGGGCAGTCTCCAATGAAGGAAACCACCTATGCCAAAACATGGTATCCATCCACAGACAGCTGTTTCGGGGTATTGCCCCTCATCAGTGTGGAGTAGGAAACTGGCTAGTAGGAGCAATGCCTAGTGAAAGGCTATGAACATAAGGATGAGTGACCTCATGGAGATCAACATCCAACACTGCGGAGACACCATCACATGTTTCTCAACGCAGTGATCTAGAGCAATGCCCCCATCCCTTATGGGAAATATGCAAAAGCATGTAAATCAACAGCCGCGGAGACACCATCACATGTTTCTCAACGCAAGCAATGACTAGCCAGGTCTTTCCCCGGGAAAGAACAACCACGGGAAGGGCAGTCTCCAATGAAGGAAACCACCTATGCCAAAACATGGTATCCATCCACAGACAGCTGTTTCGGGGTATTGCCCCTCATCAGTGTGGAGTAGGAAACTGGCTAGTAGGAGCAATGCCTAGTGAAAGGCTATGAACATAAGGATGAGTGACCTCATGGAGATCAACATCCAACACTGCGGAGACACCATCACATGTTTCTCAACGCAGTGATCTAGAGCAATGCCCCCATCCCTTATGGGAAATATGCAAAAGCATGTAAATCAACAGCCGCGGAGACACCATCACATGTTTCTCAACGCAAGCAATGACTAGCCAGGTCTTTCCCCGGGAAGGAACAACCACGGGAAGGGCAGTCTCCAATGAAGGAAACCACCTATGCCAAAACATGGTATCCATCCACAGACAGCTGTTTCGGGGTATTGCCCCTCATCAGTGTGGGGAAAGACCTGGCTAGTCATTGCTTGCGTTGAGAAACATGTGATGGTGTCTCCGCGGCTGTTGATTTACATGCTTTTGCATATTTCCCATAAGGGATGGGGGCATTGCTCTAGATCACTGCGTTGAGAAACATGTGATGGTGTCTCTGCAGTGTTGGATGTTGATCTCCATGAGGTCACTCATCCTTATGTTCATAGCCTTTCACTAGGCATTGCTCCTACTAGCCAGTTTCCTACTCCACACTGATGAGGGGCAATACCCCGAAACAGCTGTCTGTGGATGGATACCATGTTTTGGCATAGGTGGTTTCCTTCATTGGAGACTGCCCTTCCCGTGGTTGTTCCTTCCCGGGGAAAGACCTGGCTAGTCATTGCTTGCGTTGAGAAACATGTGATGGTGTCTCCGCGGCTGTTGATTTACATGCTTTTGCATATTTCCCATAAGGGATGGGGGCATTGCTCTAGATCACCGCGTTGAGAAACATGTGATGGTGTCTCCGCAGTGTTGGATGTTGATCTCCATGAGGTCACTCATCCTTATGTTCATAGCCTTTCACTAGGCATTGCTCCTACTAGCCAGTTTCCTACTCCACACTGATGAGGGGCAATACCCCGAAACAGCTGTCTGTGGATGGATACCATGTTTTGGCATAGGTGGTTTCCTTCATTGGAGACTGCCCTTCCCGTGGTTGTTCCTTCCCGGGGAAAGACCTGGCTAGTCATTGCTTGCATTGAGAAACATGTGATGGTGTCTCCGCGGCTGTTGATTTACATGCTTTTGCATATTTCCCATAAGGGATGGGGGCATTGCTCTAGATCACTGCGTTGAGAAACATGTGATGGTGTCTCCGCAGTGTTGGATGTTGATCTCCATGAGGTCACTCATCCTTATGTTCATAGCCTTTCACTAGGCATTGCTCCTACTAGCCAGTTTCCTACTCCACACTGATGAGGGGCAATACCCTGAAACAGCTGTCTGTGGATGGATACCATGTTTTGGCATAGGTGGTTTCCTTCATTGGAGACTGCCCTTCCCGTGGTTGTTCCTTCCCGGGGAAAGACCTGGCTAGTCATTGCTTGCGTTGAGAAACATGTGATGGTGTCTCCGCGGCTGTTGATTTACATGCTTTTGCATATTTCCCATAAGGGATGGGGGCATTGCTCTAGATCACTGCGTTGAGAAACATGTGATGGTGTCTCCGCAGTGTTGGATGTTGATCTCCATGAGGTCACTCATCCTTATGTTCACAGATATAGGCTTGTCATGCCCTTATGAAGTCAAAAAAGGCTGGAATAAAAATGTAAAATACAAACCAAAAAAAAAAATTCTGAAATCGAACACGATCATATACCGTCGGACTTCCCACCAATAAATTATGCCAATTGGCGATCGGGAGGCGTTATTCCCATGAACCTCCAAACAGCGTCCATGAAGGCAAAGTGTTTGCTTTCCAGGGGCAGTATGATTGCAAAGCTGAACCTTAAAGGAATATCCAAAAGTGCACCACCAGGAGTGGAGCCTGCGGCTTAATTGGACTCCACCCGGAAAACCACAACCATGCCACCTCAAGAAAAGATGCACACATTGAAAGTTTTGTTGATTATGTGTGTGGTGTGGTATGTCCATTTGTAGTTGTGCTAGCGATTTGTCAGCTTTATTCCATTAACGAATGAGACTCCGGCATGCCCCCGCGGTACGCGTCAAGCTTACTAGAGTGATATGCGAGGCTCTGGCATGCGAGATCGAGCAAAAACAGGTCTATCATGGCCTTACATGTCCGGGGATGCATGCGTGCTACACTGAAAGGACCAGCTTTTGTCGCTTACAGGTGCAGATAACCCGCTGAACACCGTTAGTGATGGGGATCTGTGATTCCAATTATTCCCCTCGAACGATGATTTCCCAGTAAGTGCAGGTCAACCGCAATTCCTGAATTAGGCCTAACCGGCATTCCTGAAAAAATGCAAAAAATTACGTGTCCAAACCACAGGTGCTGTAGCTTGCTTAACAGCTCGGCAGCCGTTCTCAGGCCCAGTATGGATTCAACAAGATTCTAGAAAGTTGATAAAGGGTACAGTTTCACCGGATAACACGTATATAAGTAGCATAGTTTACACATTAAAAATCAGGAGGCAGGCTCAGACGGTCTCAGGCCCAGTATGGATTAGATGTGATTGGACAAAGGTGAGAAAGGGTACCGTATCACTGGAAAACAGTTATGTATAGCATAGTTTACACATTAAAAACCTATGTCTATAGATCAGGAGGCAGGCTCAGACGGTCTCAGGCCCAGTATGGATTAGACGTGATTGGACAAAGGTGAGACATTGTACCGTATCACCGGATAACAAGTATGTATACCATAGTTTACACATTAAAAACCTACAGCATGTCTATAGATCAGGAGGCAGGCTCAGACGGTCTCAGGCCCAGTATGGATTAGACGTGATTGGACAAAGGTGACAAAGGTTACCGTATCACTGGATAACAGGTATGTATAGCATAGTTTACACATTAAAAATATATGTCTATAGATCAGGAGGCAGACTCAGACGTTCTCAGGTCCAGTATGGATTTGACCAGATTGTACAAAGTTGAGAAAGAGTACATTATCACTGGATAGCAGGTATATATAGCATAGTTTAAACATTTAAAATCTCCGTGTTCTCAGTATAGATTAGACAACAGTCTAAAAAGTCGAAAAAATGAAATGTATTTGAAGCGTACACCAGTATACACTTTTGGTGGTATTTTTTAATCTTCATATATATTTCTGTCTCAGTAAGACAGTGCAGACTCTCCGCAATAGGAAATGAGATGCATACAATTACTGACATAAAGTCTAGTGATTGCAGAAATCTAGGAATTACTATTCACGGGAAAAACTTCCATCACAATTCTCAGAGGCGATGCTGACCCTCAATTAATTAGTGTGTGGAGACAGCAAAAACCTTTCTTTGTGAAGAAAGTGTTGCTGTATCGCAGTACCGTTGATCCCATCGCCGTTACTCATATCCATCCAATTTTGATCACAGGGAGAGATGTAAACATGGTGCTCACTGCCTATCATGATCTGTCACGTAACTTTGGAGTGCAAAACACAGAAGCCACAGGCCGTAGGCAATTCAACTGGATTGGCATGATTGGAATTTGCATTTATAGCGTGGATCCAGGATGCTGGCCAACCAGTAGTCGTCATCGTTCATCATTTTGGCAATGCGGGGGCCCCTCTTTTGGATCTGCAAGGCATAATCTGACATGTGGGCCAATGTTCCCGGTGTCAATGATGCACTGCGAGTGCTGGGTGGAGGAGCACTTTCAGGCAAATCCACATCCCTCCAGTCACGCACAAAACCAGTACCAGACCTTGCCACCCCAACATTTTCTCTTGCCCCACGAGAAGCATCCTCCTCCCCTAAATAATCATCCCCATCATCATCCTCCTCCTCCTCTTCTTCCTCCACCTCGTCCATGACAGTTCCCTGAACAGACAATGGCTGACTGTCATCAAGGCTTCCTTCCTCCTCTTCCTCATCATCCTCGGCTGCAGACGCCTGCTCCTTGATGTGCGTCAAAGTTTGCTTGAGCAGACGCATAAGTGGGATGCTCATGCTTATGATGGCGTCGTCTGCGTTTACCAGTCGTGTGCATTCCTCAAAACATTGAAGGACCTTACAGAGGTCTTTCAGCTTCGACCACTGCACACTTGTCAACTCCATGTCTGCCCTCAAAGTGCCTGCCCGTGTATTCTCCCACAAATGCATTATGGCCTGCCTCTGTTCACACAGCCGCTCAACCATGTGCAGGGTGGAGTTCCACCTTGCTGCAATGTCGATGATTAGTGGTGCTTGGGAAGGTGGAGCAATCGCTGCAGCTTCTGCATACGACTGAAGTGTACCGGCGACCGGCGGATGTGCGAGCACAGTCTTCGAACCTTATGGAGCAGGCCTGTTAACTCTGGATATTTAGTGAGGAAGCACTGCACCACCAGGATAAAGGTGTGAGGCAAGCAAGGTATGTGTCTGAGTTTTGAAAGGGCTATGGCTGCCACAAAATTCCGGCCATTATCACTAACTTCAACTGCCTCAAGATGTAGGCTGCCCAGCCACGACTCAGTTTGTCGCTGAAAGTAGTCGGCCAGTACCTCCGCCGTGTGTCTGTCGCCCAAACACATCATCTGCAATACAGCCTGCTGATGCTTTCCACTAGCTGATCGATAGTGGGACACCTCGTGTGCACCACTGTCAGCTGCGGATGCAGTGCTCGTGCGACTGCGCTCTGTGGACGAGCTTTCGCTTCTGGAGGAGGGTCGAACGCCTACAGCCAACTGTTTCCTGTATCGTGGGCTAGGCAGCACTGTGCCATCACAGCTGTCCCCTGTGGACCTTGCATCCACCACATTAACCCAGTGCGCAGTGATGGACACGTAACGGCCCTGACCATGCCTACTGGACCATGCATCAGTTGTGAGGAGCACCTTTCCACTCACTGATTGCTAACGAGATTAGTTTGGCAATGTGGGCGTTCAAACCCAGTGTACGCGGATGAGAGGATGAGGACTTTCTTGTCCTACTCATAGTCTCTGGTAGGGTGAGCTGTACTTGAGAGCTGCATATGGTGGAACTAGCGGTGGACATGGCGGGCTGAGAGAGGGTTGATGATTGTGATGGAGTTGGTGTTCTTTCTGATGGCCTAGATTCAGTCTTTCATTGCAATAACAGTGTGATTCCCTGACTGATTTGCCCTTGCGACGACAACTCAACATTTGCTGCTGGTGGTGTGCTAACCGGTGGGCTTACAGTGGGGGAAACAATGTGGCGTTGCTGACTACCTTCTTTGGGAGCAGTAGCACATGTGGTACGTGAGTTTTGGTAGTCCGTCCACGCTTGCAAGTGCATGGTGGTTAAATGTCTTAGCATGCAACTGGTATTCAAATTTCTCAGATTTTTCCCTCGGCTAAAGGTCTTTGCACACTTCTTACAGATAACCTTTGCCTGATAATTAGGATTTTGTTCAAAAAAGTGCCACACTGCACTCTTCCTGCTATGGAAGACATTTTGAAGCCTTGCACGCTGTGCTATTTTGACCGTCTGGCCAAGCTGTCCTGCAACTCTTTTGGTTTTTGTAACCCGTTTTTGGACTGCTCCGGGCCTGCCAGATAACAGCTGTTGCGATGTCAATGCCCGCTGCGGATGCTCCTCCTCCTCTTCTGAGCTTTTGACAGCTGCACCCTCTACCCCCAATGGATGCCAATCTGGGTCAAAAACTGGGTCATCCATCACCTCCTCTTCAATGTCATGTGCACCTTCCTCTGTGTCACCGTGTATGGTGGTATAGTATGCGGGAAGGGGCACCTGAGCTTCATCTGGGTCAGATTCTGGCTCAGTACACTGCGAGGACAATGTAGTGCTCTGAGTGAATGTACCAGCAGAATCATCTATCAGTGGCTATGCATCAGTACACTCCATGTCAGATTCATCTTGGCCTGGGTAATTCACGATTTGACTTGATAACCCAGGCATGGTATGTGAAAACAGCTACATGGAGTAATCTGTAGTGTGGCCTGCAGCATCCTTCAATTTTGGTTGGGCTGAAGGACACAAGGAAAGGTGTGGTTCATGAAAATGAGCCTCCAATGATGACTCAGTGCTTTTATTTTTTAAAACTTCAGAAGAGGAGGCGATAGAGCTTGAGGCTGAGTCAGCAATGTAAGCCAAAACTTGTTCTTGAAGCTCCGGCTTTAAAAGCGGTTTACCTACTCTCAGAAAAGGGAGCCTTCGAGGCCTTGTGGAGGTAGACGATGACGCAGGCTCAACACCTCCTGCATTAGGTGCTATTTTGCTTTTGCCACTACCAGCAGATCCACCACCAACACCAACATCATCATTACCAGCTGCCAACCCCCGCCCACTTCCACGGACTCTTCCATCACACTTCCTTATTTTTGGGGAAAATGCACCCAAAAAAACACCAACTATATGGTACTGTAAAACAAGGTACAAGGTGTATATAGTAGTGGGGAGAATTTGAATATCTCTAGACCTCAGGACACAGTTGAATTCTGTCAGGCCCTGTTTATTTTACACCGCAATGTGACAGGCAGATTCTGGATGGTGTAATAAAGGTGTATAGAGGACTGTGGAGAATTGGAATCTCTGTAGACTTCAGGACAAAGTTGGATTCTGTCAGGCCCTGTTTATTTTACAACGCAATGTGACAGGCAGATTCTGGATGGTGTAATAAAGGTGGATAGAGGACTGTGGAGAATTGGAATCTCTGTAGACTTCAGGACACAGTTGGATTCTGTCAGGCCCTGTTTATTTTACACCGCAATGTGACAGGCAGATTCTGGATGTTGTAAGAAAGGTGGATAGAGGACTGTGGAGAATTGGAATCTCTCTACACTTCAGGACACAGTTGGATTCTGTCAGGCCCTGTGTCTATAACACCGCAATGTGACCGGCAGAAATTGCCAAGTGTATGACAAACTACAAGGTTTATATAGAATTGGGCAGAATTGGAATCTCCCTAGAGTGTAGGTCTTTAAGAATGGACAAACTCCTCGGCTTTTCCTTACAGAGTCACACACTTAGATAGCTTCAATTTGGCCGTGATAACAGCCGTTCCATGGTACTGAGAGAGGAGCGTGCACGTATACCGCTGTACGGTGTATGTAAAATTGTCAAGCTCCGTGTTTTTGTATACGGACTGACACACGCTGTCTCTCTCTAGTTTTGAATGTAATCAAACAGCAAATATACTAAACTGTTTGAAAAACTGACAAAACTATAAGGTGTAGGTCTGTAAGAATGGCAAACTCCTCGATTTTTCCTTACAGAGTCACACACGTAGATAGCTTCAATTTGGCTGTGATAGCAGCCGTTACACGGTACTGTGTGAGGAGCGTACACCGCTGTACGGTGTGTGAAAAAATGAAAGCTCACTACCTCACCAGGACAAAACAATACAATTTTGATTGCTTTTAAAAAAGCAGTTTGAATACCAGTGTGCACACAGCAATGCAGCTAGCCTTAAAAGGCAGGCTAATCACCACCAGCGCTGTTGCACAAAAGCAGAAATCTTCACCTTTCACTGCGCAGTAACTACAGTGAAAAGCGCTAGCAGCAGAAGCAGTTTTTTTTTTTTTTGCCTTCCTAACGCTTTCCCTACAGAATCAGCAGCTGCAGCAGCTCTCCCTATTCTGAGATCAGCATGAGTAACATGGCGGTCGGCGTCCCCGCCATTTTATATCCCCTGTGATGCCACACAAAGCAAGCCAATCACTTGCATGCCCTTCTCCAAGATGGTGGTGACCGCTGCCTATGTCATCACGTTGCCCACAGTGTCCGTTCTTCCTCATTGGCTGAAAAAGGGCCCTAAAGCATCTTTTGAAATGCGACTTTGGTGCTAAAGTCGGGTTTTGTTTCATGAAACCCGACTTTGGCGAAAGTCGGCGACTTTTAAATTTTTTCGACCCGTTTCATTCAACTCTAGTGTCGACCCATCAGAAATATTCATATAAGTTTCAAAATGTGTGCCTAAGCATATGTAATCCATTGATACCATAGCCATATGTGTGGTCTTATTAGGAAATCCTGTGTTTTGTTTCACATTGTAGTGACTGATGTGACAAGGCGTTGGCGCAGCTGTAGGGACACATATAGGAGGGAGAGACATCTGAGGGCCCGTAGTGGAGCGGCCGGAACCACAAAGAGGAAATACCTCTACTTCGACCGCCTACATTTCCTTGCTCCTGTGATGGATCTGAGACCATAAGTGCAGGGTTTAATGTAGTACTTTATATTTTCGCTATGCAAACTCTAAATTTTTTTTTTTTAATTGTAGCACCGAGTCCAACCTCAAAGAGAGGGAGACGGGTTCTGACTCTGAGTTAGTGATTGATCCAGAGTCGGATGTTGCTGCAGGGTCAGGCCCATCTGCTGGACTTCCCAGAGCCACACCACCACCAAGGTCACCACCACTAGAATCTGGTAGGCAGGCAGCACAGCATGATGACCAGGGCAACAGTAGCAGCCCCATCATGCCTCTGGATCCCTCTCCAAAGCATTCTGCCCTACCACGACGAGGCAGGCGCAGGAGAGAAGGAGCACCTTTGGGAACTAGGATGCAGGTTGACCGAGGTGTCTTGGACTACTTGTCCACAGCTGCTCATGATGATGGGAAGGAGGCTTATGGGCGTAGTCTGGCACAGTACTTGAGGTCAGTTCCCCGTGGGTACAGGCTGCATACCAGAAGGGCTCTCCAAATCGTTTTGGATGCCAGCACATCACACAATAATCCCTGCACTGTGTTTCAGTTTCTGGAAAGGTGGCAGCTATCAGATGAAAATCAAATTGATAGGCTGGTTGGACTTGATGTGACAAGTCAACCATCCTTGGAACCTGTTCCTCCTCCTCCTCCTCCGCCACGGGTGCCAACACCTCCACCTCAGCCTGCACACATCCCCAATGTGGCTCCACAGGTCCAATATATGGGCCAGGGCGCACATGCCCAAAATGGCCACTTTAACGTACCCAATGTTGGAGGGTGGCCCCAACATGGGTATGTTAGACATGGCCGTATTGGGGGATATGGGCAATTAGGGCAGCCCTACCATGATTACCCCCACCAATTTCAAAATTACCCCTACTCAAACCCCCAAATAGATCCTGCCAGGATGCAACAGATGGCACAGCCAACTGGCAGCGCACAGGGGGCAGAGATGTGGCCCGGCAACCAAGGGCAAATGTCCAAACAGGACCCCCACCTTCACCACCCCCAACCTACCATGACTTGTAGGCTTGACTTTTGGGCTTTTTTTGAGGTTGCCTGTTTTATACATGATGTTTTTGTTTTTTTTGGTTAATGTTAAATGCTAATGTGCTGCAAACATTATGCCATATGGCATTAATATGGTTATTTACTTTCGGCATTCCCAAAAAAAACAAGTAATAAACTTGTTAACATTCACAATGTGTGCCTGTTCCTGTTCGTACATGTTCTGTAATGTGTTAGATAGATCTACTATAAATTACTCTGAAAAAAGCACAAAAGGGCAAGTAAAAAATCTTTATGAGAACACAACACAAACAAAACACTACATAGATAAGGCATCATCTTGCCAGGGAGTAGCACCCTGAGGTGTTAGAAAATAAGTAGTGAACACATCACGTACTTTGAGTCCTGAAATTGGACGACGGGGTGGGATTACATGTGTCCTAGGCCTAGACACATTTGCAGACTCAACTTCAGCATCATCATGTGAGGGGCAGTCATGAATTCTTGTGAAGTTATGTAGGATCACACAGGCTTTAATAACTTCATTGACATTTGCTTCACTCTGCTGAATTGACTGTAGGACCCTCCACTTTGCTGAAAGAATACCAAATGCGCACTCCACCAGTCGCTGAGCACGTGATAGGCGCAAGTTAAATATTCGACTCCGGCGGTCAAGGGATCGTCATGGATATGGCCTCATGACATGTCTGGTCAATAGAAACGCCTCATCTGCTACAAGAACATAAGGCACCGGTTTCATATTTGAGTCTGGAAGCTGACGTGGTGGTGGTAGGTCAAGCTCATTATTACGCAACCGCCGACCCATAATGGAAGAATTGA
Source organism: Dendrobates tinctorius (assembly GCF_039654945.1). NCBI lineage: Eukaryota > Metazoa > Chordata > Amphibia > Anura > Dendrobatidae > Dendrobates > Dendrobates tinctorius. The sequence continues at coordinate 16,181,363 of NW_027361910.1, read as the reverse complement.
AGACTCTGGAGTCTCCAGTTCTTCCATAGGCCCCAATATCTACAATTATAAACCTGTAGTGAGTGTCGACCAGAGCCAACAATACTACAGAAAAATATTGTTTACAATTATAGAATTGGGACCCTGAGTTCGGTGGCTTACGCACACGGATGTGCTTCCCATCCAGGGCTCCAATACATTGTGGAAACTGGCACGTGGCCTCAAATCCACGGGAGATACGCAACCAGTCAGCCATTTTTGGCTCCGGCATTACCACATGATGAAGTCTGGACCAGATTTCGGAGCATGTAGACCGGACAATGCCAGAGATTGTTGATTTCCAAATTAAAAATTCTAAATGCAGACCAGCATATGAAAGGCCAGTTGAAAGGAAGCTAAAAAAAAAAAACATGAGTACACAGCCCAACAAGCAACAGATAAAGTTTAAATCACATTTAAAGTCTAGGAATTCAAAAATAGGCATGATCAACATTAAATTACGTGCCATGGCTTTGTTAAGTAATACACAAGCATATAATGTTTATTTGTAAATGTGCTAGAAAAAATGTGATAAAAAATGGCAATAATAAATAAGGTTCAAGGTCTGGTAAGGAAAAATGCTGCTTCACACATCATCAACATATTGCTTTAAGACATACCGTAAGGTGAGGAGAAGCTCCTAATCTGCAGAAATAGCTTTGCGCATCCTCGTGTCCTGAAATGTGATACCAGGGCGCACAATCTCGAGCAAAAGATCAAATGTAGCAAGGATCATCCGACAATATTGAAAGAACTTCTCCGGATGGCTACGCAGAGATGTATAGAGACGATGGAAATGGCCTTTAGATATCCTGCGTACTAAAAGCGGATGGACCCACATTCGTCTACGCCTCCTCAGATCCACAATCACAGGGTATTGCTCCCCAAAACGTCAAGATATAACCCAATAGAAAAGAACACGCTCAGTGGTGTTAAAAGTCAGCCTGTCTGTCATGTTTAGCACAAAGCAGAGAGAACAAAATCCAAGCACTGACTGTATGGCAAAGGTAGAAGGCTCACACCTGTTGTAGAGCCCATAAATATAGGGCGGGATGATTTTTTAAATTAGTTTCAGGCCAAAAAAACGTTATTTGTCCTTTTTGTAAGGCTCCGAAAAAAAATCGCAAGACGGATGTCAAACGGATGCTTACATGCTAATAAAATCGGATCAACGATAAAAAATCGGATCACAAATGGATCACTGGTCAAGAAACCTTGGTGCGATTTTGGAATGTAAAAATCGGACCGAATTTTTAATGGTTGCGTGTGGCTCCAGCCTTATCAGAGTGAACTTGTTAGCACTTTTTGTTAACAGGCAAAAGCTTCTGTCTGTTATGACCCTACTGTTGCACTAAATATCAGCTCAGACAAGGTGTGAGCAGTAGGGCAGCCCAACACCTCCAAGGCATAGAGGAACAGCTCTTGCCAGGTGTTCAACTTTGAAACCCAATAGTTGAATGCTGCAGAGGAATTAGTGAGTATGCTTGTTTAGTCAGCCAGGTATTACTAGACCGATCTTTTAAAATTTTGTCAAAGTATTTGTCTAAAATACTAGGTCAAGAGGGCATGGATGCTAAGAGGGTGTCATGAACTTGTCCAGGCCATTGACAATGCCTCTGCTGCATCTGGTGTGCCTCTCCAGCACCACTCCTTCTTGCTTGCCCCCTGCAGCTAGTGTTGTATGAAGCAGGGCTGCCATCAGGGCATTACTGCCCTTACTGCCGTATGGGGCCCAATGAGCAGAGGGGGCCCGCAGCCGGCCCCCTCTATTCTGCTTACCAGGCCTGAGCGACCCGATCCTGCCACTTCAGTAACTGACCGCACATCCTCTGACGCGCAATCAGTTAAAATCTGTTGCCATGCAGGAGATTCCTCCCGCACGCCAACAGTTAACAGCCGCCAACCAATCACAGGTTGGCAGTTGAAGTCAGTGCGTGCGTTGCCGACGTATGACATCACTGTCATACGCCGGAACAACGCTGCGCACCTCTGCTGAATCATAGGTGAGAACATCGCTGGAGCTCGGCCAGGTAAGGAAAAACTTTTTTTGTAAAGCCGCAGTATTAGGCATATTATTCCGGTGTGGGATGCATTAAACTACTATAGGGGAAGAGAAAAGGGATGCATTACACTATGGGGTGCATTGAACTGCTATGGGACTGCTGCATTACACTATGGGGTACATTATACTCCTATGGGTTCATTATACTCCTATGGGTGCATTATACTATGGGGCAGCTGCATTATACAATGGGCCTGCTGTGTTATACTATAGAGCTACTGCATTATACAATGGGGTGCATTATACTCCTATGGGTACATTATACTATGGGGCTGCTGCATTATACTATGGGTGTATTATACTGCTATGGTGCTGCTGCTTTATACTATGAGGCTGCTGCATTATACTATGGGTATATTATACTGCTATGGGGCTGCTGCATTATACTCCTATGGGGCTGCTGCATTATAGTGCTATGGGGGTGCATTAAAGTACTATAGGGTGCATTATACTTCTGTGTGGGTGCATTATAGTGCTATGTAGGTGCACTATACTATATATGACTATGGGGTACATTATACTACTATGGAGTTGCATTATACTGCTATATATGACTATGGGGTGCATTATACTATTATGGATGACTATGGGGGTAATATGGAGAGACATAGGGGAAGTATGGGAGGACACATGGAATCCAGAATGTGGGATATTATTACTGAAGGGGCAAATTAAAGGATATTATTTTTGAGGATACTATTTTCAGTGTGGGGGAGGAGATGTCCTGTTAATTTGCAGGGCGACACGGTGGCTTTTTTTCATCTGGCATAGTGTAGATGTTGGGAAAAAATTGGGGAATGTGCTCTAGATAACTGTTATTTTTTGCAGAGACAAGTCCTGGCTGGAAGAAGTAATGGTGTGCACTTATGAGGATGAAAAGCAAAGATGAAGGACTTCAACTAGCGACATCACTGGTGAGTCAGTGTGTTACCTGTACACTGACACTATAATAATAATAATAATAATTTTTATTTATATAGCGCCAACATATTCCGCAGCACTTTACAATTAAGCGGGGACATGTACAGACAATAAATTCAATACAAGTTAAGACAATTCAAACAGTGACATTAGGAGTGAGGTCCCTGCTCGCAAGCTTACAATCTACAAGGAAATGGGGGGACACAGTAGGTGAGAAATGCTTGTTAATTCAGGTCTGGCAATTATAATAGGGATTTTCATATAAAGCTGCATGATCCGGTCATCAGCCCGTGTGTTTAAGTGCAATAGACAAGTATCAAATGCAGTTATCATGTGCATGAAGGGTGTGGAGACAGATGAATAGTAGGGTGCAGATTCAGAATAATATTTGGAAGGAGGGAACAGGGCAAAGTTAGCTTGCTGAGTAGTTGATGTGGTAGGCTTGTTTGAAGAGATGGGTTTTCAAAGCGCGCTTGAATAGGTCAGGGCTAGGTATCAGTCTGATCGTCTGGGGAAGTGCATTCCAGAGAGCTGGAGCAGCACGAGAGAAGTCTTGGAGACGGAGGTGCGAGGTTCGGATTACGGGGGATGTTAGTCTTAGGTCATTTGTAGAACGGAGGGCACGTGTAGGGCGATAGACAGAGACGAGAGAGGAGATATAAGGCGGTGCAGAACAGTGGAGAACTTTGTGGGTGAGAGAGATGAGTTTATACTGGACCCTGTAGCGAATAGGTAGCCAGTGTAATGACTGGCACAAGATGGAGGCATCGGTGAAGCGGCTGGACAGAAATATGACCCTGGCTGCCGCATTCAAGATGGATTGGAGAGGAGAAAGTTTGGTAAGAGGGAGACCGATCAGAAGAGAGTTGCAGTAGTCCAGACGAGAATGAATAAGAGCAACAGTAAGAGTCTTAGCAGTTTCAAAGGTGAGAAAAGGTCAGATTCTGGAGATGTTTTTAAGATGCAGGTGACAAGAGCGACTGAGTGATCGGATGTACGGAGTAAAGGAAAGTTCAGTGTCGAATATGACCCCAAGACAGCGGGCATGCTGCTTGGGAGTTATGGTTGAACCCTCCAGGGTTATTTCGATGTTAGGTAGAGTGAGGTTAGTAGAGGGGAGAAACACAAGAAGTTCAGTTTTAGAGAGATTTAGTTTCAGATAGAGGGAGGACATGATGCTAGAGACAGCAGACAGACAATCCTTGGTATTTTGAATTAGGGTAGGGGTGATGTCAGGGGAAGAAGTGTATAATTGGGTGTCATCAGCATAGAGATGATACTGGAACCCAAATCTGCTGATTGTTTGTCCAATAGGGGCAGTGTATAAAGAGAAGAGGAGGGGGCCTAGGACTGAGCCCTGCGGGACCCCGATAGTAAGGGGACGAGAAGAGGAAGAGGAGCCGGAAAAAGATACAGTGAAGGAGCGGTCAGAGAGGTAGGAGGAGAACCAGGAGAGGGCTGTGTCCTTGAGGCCTATAGAGCGGAGCATAGTGAGGAGGAGCTGGTGATCCACAGTGTCAAATGCGGCAGAGAGATCCAGTAGAATCAGCAGGGAGCAATGACCTTTCGATTTAGCTGTTATTAAATCATTAGAGACTTTAGTGAGGGCAGTTTCAGTAGAGTGTAAAGAGCGGAAACCAGATTGTAAGGGGTCGAGAAGAGAGTTATCCGAGAGATAGCGGATTAGATGGGAGTGGACCAGGCGTTCCAGGAGTTTAGAGATGAAGGGAAGGTTAGAGAAAGGTCTGTAGTTAGCAGTGCAGTTCTGGTCCAGGGATGGCTTTTTAAGTAAAGGGGTTATGATGGCATGTTTAAATGAGGAGGGAAATATACCTGAAGAAAGAGAGAGGTTAAATATTTTAGTCAGGTGAGTGGTGACCACTGGTGAGAGAGACTGCAGGAGCTGTGAAGGAATAGGGTCACTGTTGCAGGTTGTAGGCCGAGCAGAAGCGAGGAGCTTGGAAACTTCTTCTTCTGAAACAGGCTCAAAGATGTCTAGTGAGCTTGAGGTGCGGCAGGGAAGGGGATCCAGGCACTGAGGAGATAGGGCTGAGATATCCTGATGTATGTGGTTGATTTTTTCTAGGAAATAAGTGGCCAGATCCTCACCGCTGAGGTTGGTGATGGGGGCCTGTACTTTAGGTTTCAGGAGGGAGTTTAAGGTTTCAAAAAGTCGTCTTGGGTTGTTGGATAGTGAGGTGATGAGGGTGGTGAAGTAGGATTGTTTGGCCAGATGAAGGGCAGAGTTATAGGTTTTGAGCATGAACTTATAGTGGATGAAGTCTTCTGCTAAGAGAGATTTTCTCCACTGCCGCTCTGCACACCTCGAGCAGCGCTGAAGAAAGCGTGTTTGCGTTGTGTGCCAGGGCTGCCGTTGTCTGTGTCGGGTCTTTCTGCGTATAGAAGGTGCTGCTTCATCTAGGCTGGGCATTCTTCAGTGTATTATTGAAGTGTGACAATGCTATGTCTGGACAGGAGAGGGTGGAGATGGGGGCTAAAGATGTGTGGAGATTGTCCCTAAGCTGTTGGGTATTAATGGTACGTGTATTCCGATAAGTGTGGTAAGTGGGGGTGTCCCGGGTGAGGAGACAATTCTTGACAGAGAAGGAAAGAAGGTTGTGGTCTGAGAGCGGGAGAGGCGAGTTAGTAAAGTCGTGCAGCGAGCCGGGACGGGAGAAAACCAGGTCCAGAGTATTCCCGTCCTCATGTGTAGGAGAATTAGTAAACTGTGAGAGGCCGAATGAAGAAGTTAGAGAAAGAAGATGAGAGGCAGACTGGGAGAGCGGATCATTGATGGGGATGTTAAAGTCTCCCATGATGAGGGTGGGGATGTCACAGGATAGAAAGTGAGTAAGCCAGGTGGTGAAGTGGTCTAGAAACTGGCGGGAGGAGCCTGGAGGGCGATAAACAACCGCCACTCGTAAGGAGAAAGGCTTAAAGAGTCTGACGGCATGTACTTCAAAGGAAGGAAATGTAAGTGAGGGAACCGGGGGGATGACCTGGAAAGCACATTGTGATGAAAGCAGCAAACCAACACCTCCACCCTGTCTGTTCTCAGGTCTGGGGGTATGTGAAAATTTCAGCCCACCAAACGAGAGAGCGGCAGCAGCGGTGGTGTCTGAATGCTGGATCCAGGTTTCTGTAATAGCCAGAAGGTTAAGGGAATTAGAGAGAAAAAGATCGTGAATGTAAGTCAGTTTGTTACACACAGACCGTGCATTCCAGAGAGCACATTGGAAAGTGAGAGGAGAAGGCATGCACTGAATGTTAATAAGATTAGCAGGGTTTCTATATGCAGCTGGAGGAGAGTAACGTATGCTGGTGGAGGGAGGCCCAGGGTTGGGGGAGATGTCACCTGCAGCTATTAAAAGGAGAAAAAACAGAAAAAGCAGGTGGTGGGATGATTTGTATGAACGTTTGGAGTGCTGCATGGTGGTTTTGGATGGTTTGGTGTGGGTAAGAAATGTCAATAGAGCCTCAGAGTTATACATGGGAGAGGGGAAAAGGGAGGGGTGGATATGCAGAGAGTGCACAGAATGTGTAAAAGGGCAGACGAGTTTTTAGAAAGCAGAGGTGAAGACAAAAAAGCAGCAGGTTGATATGATCAATGCATATGTAGTACGACTGACCAAGAAGCATGCGTGCATGAAAAATTTATGCACCTTACCTGTCTCCTGCCCTGTCCAACTGCATTGTCTAACTGCAAAACACTTGATCCTGTTGCACTTAATATCTGTTGCACGCGTGAGCCCGCACGCGTGCTATCCCAGCCAGAGCTAAATATATATGAAATGAAATGTCTGCTAGCTTCAGCCACCAAAAGGCCACAATCAGTAATTAACCAATTAGCACAAGGCCAGAGCAGGCATTACTATGCAGGGTAAATAACTAATACACTATACACTATACACTAATACACTAATACACTATACACTGCATGCTATATACAGAGCTCCTGTGTATAATGTCACTGGTGATCACTGTATTACCTGTACACCGACACTAAATACAGAGCTTCTGTGCATAATGTCACTCTTGATCACTATAGTACCTGTACACTGACACTATATACAGATCTACTGTGTATGTCACTGGTGATTACTGTATTACCTGTACACTGACACTATATACATAGCTCCTGTATATGTCACCGGTGATCACTGTATTACCTGTACACTATACACTATATACAGAGCTCCTGTGTATAATTGTGCTTATGGTGATATTAGTATTGTGTTTTGTTTTTTTATAAATGATCAGTATTGTAGTATTTGGTTACTATGTTGTGGTAATATATGATCTGGTCATGGTGTGATGGTATTTGTTCCTTGTATGTTCTATTATTCTATTATTGGGTAACTGTGGTGGTAATATGTGGTCAGGACATGGCGTGGCAGTATTTATTTGTATGTAGTATTTTTCGTGTCACCATTTGGTGGTAATATGTGGTCTGGTCATGGTGTGACGGTATTTGTTTCTTGTTTGTGATATTGGTCATTTTAAAAATTGAAAAATAAATAAAAATATACCTAAATTGTATTTGATATTTTAACAAATGTTTAGTAAGTTACAGTAGAGTAGGGCCCGGCCAAAAGAGTCTACCTTGTCATAGTGGAGGATTAAAAAATCTTTTGGTCAAAACAAAAGCTGCTGCTTATGTATGTGGTAATGGGAACTGTAAATGTGTGATTGGTGATGATGTCGTACAGAAGTGGGTTTTTTCCAAGAGAGGGCGGTGGGACTGTGGAGGGTTCGAGGGGTGGAGGCGGGACTGGGGTGGAGCCTGGGTGGACTCTCAAGGGGGCCCCAAAAATTTTGCCAGTATGGGGCCCCGAAATTCCTAATGGCAGCCCTCGTATGAAGGGAATTTTTTCAGCATAACTTCCACAGTGACCTTCTCCACCTTAGGAAGAAGATATCAAAAGTTCTCCTTGTGGCGTGGGTTTAGCAGGGTGAACAACCAGTACTCTTTTTTGGCCAAGATGAATGTAACTGGAAAGGTAGTGGTATGTACAGTGTGCCATATGTGCCAAGGTCTCTACAGCCAACACTTTTCTGTCTCCACCATGATGACTACTCTCTATCTCCTCCTCCTCCACCTCTTCCTCTTCATTCCCCTCCTCAGTCCATCCATGTAGGAGAGACATGGTGAATCTTGTGTGGGTACTAGCCTCTTTTACGCTCAGCCAGCTTTTGTTCCTCGTCCTCTTCTTCAGCTTCCACCTCCTCATTGTTACCGAATCTTTGCTAAGCAGATGAGATGAGGCTCGGCAGTATCTCCCAGTCTCACATTTACTCTGAGTCCAACTGGTCCACATGCAAAGCTTCATGTTTAATTGTCAGCAGCAGCTGTTTAAGTAGGCACAGAAGTGGGATTGTTGTGCTGATTATGGTGACTTTGCCACTTACCATCTTTGTGGCCTCCTCAAAGCCTTAGAGAACCACACAAATATTAGACATCCATGCCCATTTTTCAGTTGTTATGTGCAGAGGCTGACCAGAATACCAATGGGCGTGTTTGAGCTGGTATTCCACAACTGGCCTCTGCTGGTCACAGTACCATGTGCAGTGCGTAGTTTCAGCTCATGGGCTGGCACTTGCATGCACTGTCGCTGTAGTGCCGGATCGGCATCAGCTGTAGACATCTTGTGGAAATGGGCACTGGTGTGGCTTACCTTGACCAGAATCTCTGTCAAATCTGAATAGGTTTTCTGTAACCGCTGAACTACCAAGTTGAGCTGTGCGCCAAGTATGCTAGACATTTGAGCTTGCCAAGCTTCATATCTGCCACCAGATTGGTTGGAGGGTCAGTAGCTAAAACCACAGATCTGTATGGTCTGTTATATCTTTAGATAATTCTGATGTGATGTCCAGTTTGTCTCCTAGACATAGCTGCAGCAGAGCCTGTTACCGCTTCACTAAAGCAGTGCTGCAGAGCTTCTTGCTGACATGAACAATGTGATATGTGATAGCTCATCAAAGATGAAAGATGAGAAAGGAGGTGCTGCAGGAACTGGTGTAGGAGGTGGAGTAAACCCTGATAGAAGCAGCAATCCTTTGTGTCAGTTGAACATGTGCCTTGCCAGGATGGGACTCGGTCCCAGCCTTCACAGAGTGTGACATGAGGGAAATGTAACATCCCTGGCCAAAAGCGCTTGTCCACATGTTTGTTGTTAAGTGGACAATCCCAATAACCACTTTGGTAAGGGCATGGGTGATGTTCTTGGATACGTGCAGACAAAGCGGGGACCTAGTACCAAGGGACAGCTACCACCATCAGTCGGCAGAAATCCTCTGTGTCAACAAGCCGAAACATCAGCATTTCCTTGGCAATTAGCCCTTAGAAGCACTGGTAGTATGATGGCTCAGCTTCAGCACCAGTGTCAACACTACAGGACTCTGATTTGTTTTAATGTGCACACACAGGCCTAGACATAACAGAGTTATAGGATTTGAGCATGAACTGATAGTGGATGAAGTATTCTGCTGAAAGTGATTTTCACCACAGATGCTCAGCGCTCCTTGAGCAGTGCTGGAGAAAACATGTGTGTGCCAGGGCTCCCATCATCTGTGCCAAGTTGTTTTGTATGTGGCAGGTACTGCTTCCAGGGCACTTTTTAATGTATTATTATAATGTGACAATGCTGGATCTGGACTAGAGAGGGAGAAGATGGGAGCTAATGATGACTATATTGTTCATAAGCTGCTGGGCATTGATGACACATAGATTTCTTTATGAGTGATAAGTGGGGATGTCATTAGTGTTGAGCCAGTTCTAGACAGAGAAGAAAGAAGGCTGTGGTCAGAGAATGGTAGAGGGGAGATAGTAAAGTCATGCGATGAGCAGAGTCGTTAGTAAACTGTAAAAGGCTGAAGGAGGAGGTTAGAGAAAGAAGATGAGTGGCAGATAAGGAGAGCAGATCATCAATGGAGATGTTAAACTCCCTTAGGCTGTGGTCATACTTGCGAGTGTGATGCGAGAAACTCGCACGAGTCTCTCGCATCAATACCCGACACTGCTGCCGGCACTCGGACCGGAGTGTGCGGAAGCTAGCTTGTCTGTTCTCAGGTCAGTGGGTATGTTAGAATTGTAACATACCATAGGAGAAAGCGGCAGTGTTGGTGGTGTCAGACTGCTGGATCCAGGTTTCAATGAGAGCCAGAAGGTCAAGGGAATTGGAAAGGAAGAAATCTTGGATGTAGAGTAGAGATGGGCGAACCCGAAAAGTAAAGTTCAGGGTCCGTACTGAACATGGACCTCTCCATGAAGTCCGTGTTACTGTGCGGATAGTGCATGGACTAGGGTTTTTGCAGGTTCTTGGTTGTTGAATGTATGGATCTGGGAAATATTTTTGAGTTGAAGTGAGCAAAAAGTGGAAGGGCTTGGATATGTGTTTTGAAGGAGAGATCAGAGTCAAGGATTACCCCAAGGCAATGAGCTTGTGGGACTGGGGAGAGTCAGCAGCCATTTACTTTAATGGATAAGTCCATTGGGGGGGTCGAGCGAGATGGGGGAAAGAGGATGAATTCTGTTTTGTCCATATTAAGTTTAGGAAGTCTAGCAGAGAAGAAGGATGAAATAGCGGCCAGACATTGTGGGATTCTGGTTAGTGATATCGGGTCCAGAGTGGTAGATCTGTGAGTCATCAGCATAGAGGTGATACTGCAAGCCGTGAGATTCTCTGAGCTGTCCCAGGCTGAAGATGTAAATGGAGAAGAGCAGAGGTCCTAGAACTGATCTTTGGGGAACACTGAAAGATAGGGAGTGAGGTGAGGAGGTGTTGGGTGAGCAGGAAACGCTGAATGTCCAGTCTGTTAAGTAGGACAAGATCCAACATAAGGCCAGGTCTGTGATGCCAAAAGATGAGAGAGGGTCTGTAGTAATAGGGAATGGTCCACTGTGTCAAAGGCAGAGGCCAGATCCAGGGGGAGGAGGGCAGAGTAGAGTCGCTTGGCTTTGACGGTTAGTGGGTCATTGATGACTTTTGTCAGGACAGTTTCAGTGGAGTGATGTGTTCAGAAGCCAGATTGTAAGTGGTCAAACAGGAAGCAGGAGGAGAGGTGGGAGGACAGTTCAAAATGGACGTGTTGTTCCAGTAATTTTGAGGCACAGTGGAGAAGTGATATGGGGCGATAGCTAGATACAGAGGATGGATCAAGGAAGGGCTTTTTAAGGATGGGTGTGATTGAGGCATGTTTGAAACATGAGGGAAAAATACTAGTTACTAGTGATATGATTGGGATGAGGTGGTATGGGATCAGGTCAAGTGCACTGGTGATGAGATGTGATCTTGAGAGTAGACCAGAAAGTTGATCTCCTGTAATGGTGAAGTTGGTTTTGGAGGAAGAGGGCTGAGTAGTTAGGAGGAGGGGCTGAGGTGACTGTAAGAAATAGCTTTCTCTGATGTTGTCAATCTTCTGCTTGAAGAATGAGTCAAAGTCTTCAGCTGAGATGAGTGGAGAGCGAGGAGGTGCTAGGGGACGGAGGAGAGAATTGAAAGTATAGAATAGCGGTTTAGGGTTGTGAGACAGGAAGGATATAAGAGATGAGAGGTAGGTTTGTTTTGCTGCAAGTGTGGCCCTGAAAGTAGTAAGGGACTGTTTGAATACAATGAAGTGCTCATTGAAAGAGGATATTTCCATCTCTGCTCAGCAAACCTGGAAGCCTGCCTCAGTTTTTTTGGCCAGGATAGTGTGCCAGGGTTGCCTGTTGATCTTGCAAGCTTTGGTATGTGTGAGAGGGGCAACTGATTTGAGAGCTACAGCTATTGTGGTGTTATACAAAGTAGCAGCAGCAGTGTCTGCTTTATGCAAGGAACTTATGTCTTTAGGAGGGAAAAAGGATTCAGAGAGTAAGTGTGGATCAAGGTGTTTATGATTTCAGCAAGTGTATGCAAGTTTCTGGAGTGGGGATTGTGTACCTGGAGAAGAAAGGGAAGAAAATGTTAGTAGGTTGTTGTCAGAAAGAGGGAGAGGTGAGTTACAGAGGTTAGATAGGGAGCAGAGATGGGTGAAGATGAGGTCGAGTGTGTGGCCATCTTTGTCAGTGGCTGCAGAAGACCACTGAGCGAGGCTGAAGGAGAAAGTGAGAGTTTAGTGATAGCTGAAAGGAAAGTATCAATGGGAATTTTGAAGTCGCCTATGATTAATGTGGGGACATCAGTGGAGAAGAAATGAAGTAGCCAGGTGGTTAAGTGGTGGAAGAAGGTGCTGCTTGGCCCTAGAGGGCAGGAAAATGAAAGCCAGTCGGAGGATGGTTGAAAGAGTGAAGAGTGAAATTAAATGCATTTTAACACTGCATTTATTATGCAATGTGTATAACCGTGGGCTCACTTCCTCATGAGAGAACAACTGATTACTTGGGTTAAGGCCCCGTCACACTAAACGACGTCCCAGCGATCCCACCAACAATCAGACATGATGGGATCGCTGGGACATCGTTAGACAGCCCTAGCGATCAGGACCGGCGATGCTGGACCCTGGTTTCTAATGTAAACGTCGGGTATCCAGGAGCCGCGCAACTCCTGGATACCCGCTGTTTACCTTGGAAACCGGCGTACACGGGTGACTTTGAATCCCACTATACATCTTTAAATTATGAAATGCTGCAAAAATTATTATCTTGAATACATTATAACATTGTTTTTCAGTCATGCATAATGTATTGCCAGTGCATTTTATGTTACATAGTAAATAACAGAAATGAACATATTTCCCCACTCTACATTTTGCTTTACATATTCTCTTAAAAAAAGAAGTGCCACGCTGTGATTTGACCTTATTTTTTCAACTTCAGTAAGCACAGTTTAGGTATAAATGATGTTAATATTTCAAAAAAAGAAAAGCTGAAATATTATGAAAATGTGAAAAGCAGATATGTGATTAGGTTATTGTTTATTGTACACCTCAATAGTTCCCAAGGAGAAGAGTGGGCTGTTGAAGTACTGTAGCAAACAATTAGTAAATGTTACTTGAATTTCTATAGCTAAAAACACATTAGCTACAGCATTATAGTTATATTCTTTATATTTCTAACGGCAGAAATCTTTATTGATGGAATGATATATTATCTGTTATCATGCTGTAGTAATTGCAGTAACTACTGTTATTGTATTCTGAATGTTGCCCTAAAAATCCTAAAATTTTAAAAGCTATTTTCAGAGGTAAGAGAATAAAATCTCTATGATAGTACATAGAAGCTGTATGACGTTTGAAGCCTTGTGGCCTTTAAATAAGACCATACAGGCCTCTGGGTGCATTACGCATGGATTTACACTAACGATTAGTGTTGAGCGACTTTTGTTTTTTTAGGGTCGAGTTTCGTTTCATGAAACCCGACTTTTCCAAAAGTCGGGTCGAGCAAAATCGGCCGACTATAGGGAAAAGTCGGGGTCGTCCCGAAACACGAAACCCAATGTAAGTCAATGGAGAATTAAAGTTGGCAGTGAGAGGAGGACAGGAAACACACCAACAGTGCCCATTTGAATGCCAAAAGCATAAATTCTTGTTACTGAAGCTTGTCAACCTTAATTAACTTCATAATACTAGTTACGCACTGAAAAATGGGGGTTATTTGGCTACAGTTGTGGGGGGGAGGGCTGGCTCCAGGTTTTTGTGGGTCCAGGGCCAAAGAGCGCCCCTTTAACACATACCACAACTCATGATGCTCGGATACGGCAGAGAAATAGCAGTATAGTACAATGAAAAATACTTCACTTCTTACATCTCATAACTGATATCCATTTTAAATTCTCCAATACCTCCAAAAACGGACAGTATATAACTCCATACAGTATTATCTCCAGCGCTTAGTGCGCTATACAGAGTAATGAAGCCCATATATTTCTCCATACGGAATCATTATTCCCATATAATGTTTCAAACCATATATGATGAGCTCCACATAATGCTACAGTATATGTTGGTCCCAATGGATGAAGCTCCACTGTCTTATGGGCCCAAATAATGCTCCATATATAATGGGCCCAATTTCTACTGCTCTAGTGTATAATGGGCCCTGTAAATGCTGCTCCAGTGTCTGATGTCCACCTTTGGAATGCTCCAGTGTATGGTGGGCCCCATATATCATTCACCAGAGTATAGTGCTCCCCAAAAATTGCTGTCCCAACATTGAAAACAATTACATAAGTCTCCTTGCTAGGGAATCCCTGCATTACTCTGAACTCCTTGTCGTCCCCATCTTCCATCTCACTGCACTTGGCTGTTAGGCCCTCCCACCGGCAGAGACACATTTGCGTACTATGCGGTGCCCTGTGCCAGTGCCATCGCCCATGAGTATGCCCCCCCACCTGCTCAAGGAACCTGCACTTTCATCTGCACCTTCCTCTTTGTCACCATGTAAGGTGGTATAGTATGCGGGAAGGGGAACCTGAGTTTCCTCTGGGTCAGATTCTGGCTGTGTAGAGTGCGAGGGGAATGTAGTGGTCTGGGTCAATGTACCAGCAGCATCATCCAGCAGTGGCTGGGCCTCAGTGCACTTGTGGCGTCCCCAAGAGTACGGTCGCCACTGTGGCATTGCCTTCCTCCTACGGAGTGTGTTGTCAAGCTTGGGAGCAACGAAGGATCTTTCTAGCAGTGAAACCAACACACAACACATTTCCCACTCCAGGCCAGCAGGGAGACCTCTGAACCTGACTGCTGAGGAGCTGCTCTCTGTGGTCGGGAGGAGGTAAGTTAGGGCACTCTGTGCAGGGAAGGGGAAGTGTGTGGACGTGAGAAGGGGAGCTGGAGGATGAGCAGAGTTAAGACTCACTCCTAGCTGGAGCGCATGGTCCGGACTCTGGTCTCCGAGTTTGTAGGGACACTGACGTTCCTGCAGCAGAAACCGGGGGAAGTAGCAGCTATAAATGCTCTGTACCCAACTAAGGCTCGGAGGCCCCAGCATCGACATGTGCGAGGCAGTAGGAAAAGGCTACAGCTGTCTGCCATACAAGTAAAGTCTGAGGAACATCTGTTAGACAGGAGGCGTTTCAGTGAACCACGGTCCTGTGAGTGCTTCCCCCACAAGCGCTAGAAAGGAGACGTTCAGGAAGGTACATCTTGGTGGAGTGTTGGAAGGGAGCTTTCCATTCTGGTCCCGGAGGTTGGCAGACGTCCTGACCCGGAGAACCCAGCAGGGAGGCAGGCATCTGTGTAACCTGCAGACTGTGAGTAAAGCTTTGGAACTGCACGCTCTGGTGTCCTACAGTTATTCCAGCACCGCTACATCTGGGTACCAGCACCTACACGGCCTGTGCCTTTCCCCCATCACTACATCTACACTTCCCTGGGACTCCAGCTCCACCTGTGGGGAGCTTCACCATCTTTGCTGCACAACACCATCAGTCCCAGAGGATCTGCATGCAGCGTCGGCCTAACATCTATGTTGCCGAACACCACAGGTGGCGTCAAACTATCTATATAAACTCTTTACCATTATACTACGCCATTTACATGGGCACCCAGGGCCACTGTCCGGGTCACCGATGCTGTGACACATCCCACTGACACTGGCCCGGTACCGAGTACCCCACAGCCCTGGGAGGGCGACCCATATGCCGACTGCTGATCGGGCAGCGTGATTCCCACGAACCTCCAAACAGCGTCCCTGAAGGCAAAGTTTTGGGTCTCCGGGGGCAGTATGATTGCAAAGCTGAACCTTAAAGGAATGTCCAAAAGGGCACCACCAGGAGTGGAGCCTGTGGCTTAATTGGACTGCACCCGGGAAACCACTACCATACAAGCTACAGAAAAGATGGACAGATTGCAAGCTTTGTCGATTCTGTGTGTGGTGTGGTATGTCCATTTGTAGTTGTGCTAATGATTTCTCAGCTTTATTCCGTTAACGACCGAGACTCCGGCATGGCCCCGCGGTACGCGTCAAGCTTACTAGAGGGATATGCGAGGCTGTGGCACGTGAGATCGAGCAATAACAGGTCTAGCATTCCAGTACATGTCCGGGGCTGCATGCACGCTACACTGAAAGGACCAGCTTTTGTCGCTTACAGGTGCAGATAACCTGCTGAACTCCGTTATGATGGGGATCTGGGATTCAGATTATTCCCCGCGAACGATGATTTCCCAGTAAGTTCAGGTCAACCGCAATTCCGGAGTTAGGCCTAACCGTCATTCCTGAAAAAATTACGTGTCCAAACCACAGGTGCTGTAGCTTGCTTAACAGCTCGGCAGCCGTTCTCAGGCCCAGTATGGATTCAACAACATTGTAGAAAGTTGATAAAAGGTACAGTTTCACCGGATAACACGTATATATGTAGCCTAGTTTACACATTAAAAATATATGTCTATAGATCAGGAGGCAGATTCAGATGTTCTCAGGCACAGTATGGATTTGACCAGATTGTACAAAGTTGAGAAAGGGTACTTTACCACTGGATAGCAGGTATATATAGCATAGTTTAAATATGTAAAATCTCCGTGTTCTCAGTATGGATTACACAGCAATCTAAAAAGTGGAAAAAAGGAAATGCATTTGAGGCGTACACAACTATATACTTTTGGTGTTATTTTTAAATCTTCATATATATTTCTGTCTCAGTAATACAGTCCAGCCTCTCCGCAATAGGAAATGAGATGCATACAATTAGTGACATAAAGGCTATTGATTGCAGAAATCTAGGAATTATTATTCACGGGAAAAACTTCCGTCACAATTCTCATAGGCGATGCTGACCCTCAATTAATTTGTGTGTTGAGATAGTGAAAACATTTTTTTGTGAATAAAGTCTTGCTGTATCGCACTTCTGTTGATTCCATCACTGTTACTCATCTCAATCCAATTTTTATCACAGGGAGCGATGTAAACATGGTGCTCACTGGCTATCATGATCTGTCACGTAACTTTGGAGTGCAAAAGACAGAAGCCACAGGCCGTAGGTGATTCTATTCGATTGGCATGAGAGGGCACATTTTGAAATGTGCGCCGGAATGTCACACGTTTGTGTGTATGAAAACTGTGAAAGCTGATGATAAACCACCACTGCATGTAATTGTGAGTCGACGTCCATAAGAAATGGAAGCCACTGATCATCTGGAGCTAGAGCCTGGCCAGCAGGCCGGGACATAGCTACATCTTAACCATCATCTTTCAGTTCAATCAATTTGTAGTGGCAGTCCCAGTGAAGGATTTGACAGCCCAGACTACAAAGCGGAGGAGCAGGGAAAGGTAAACATTGCAAATGCTGGGGCCCTGCCCAAGCAAGGGGGGCGCACTCGTGGGCGTCGGTATTGGCACTGGGCCCCTCATAGTACGGCGGTGTGTCTGACGGTGGGTGTGCACCAAAACTGTCAGAGACACTTGATTGCACTATGAGGGACCCTATGCCAGTGCCCGCGCCCAAGAGTCGGCCTACCCACCTGTCCAGGGCAATGGCACTCACATGGTTTTGTGTGCTAGGTGGTGACCCCGGCCATGGGGGGGGGCCGCCCACTTAGGGAGGTTTACAAAGTGGCATATGTAGATGTGGGTCATTCAGCTGCTGCAAAAGGCAAAATAGGTTCGCGGAATAGGAGGAGGACCAAAGCAAGTCATTTTTCTGGCAACCTATGTGTCATCAAGGGAAGGTGGGACAAAATCCTTGGAAACCCATGCATGGTTCATTTTAATGAAGGTTAGATCATCCACATTTTGGGTTGACAGACGGGTCCTTTTTTTCTGTCAGGATTAATCCAGCTGCACTGAAGACTCTTTCCGAAAGCACTCTTGCAGCTGGGCAAGCGAGCTCCTGTAAGGCATATTGTGCCAATTCAGGCCAGGTGTCCAGTTTAGCGGCCCAATAGTCAAAGGGGAATGACCTGTGCGGGAGAACATCGACCATAGTTGACAACTGCTGTCTCCTGTCACTTTCCATCGATGCAGTATTAGCAGTTGTGTGAGCGGTCCGTGAAAAATCAGTCCACAACATTGTCATGAAACCCCTGTCTCCAACGCCACTTCTGCTGTGTGCACCACGAACACCTCTGCCAAGCTGCCCCCGGCCCGTACGGCTCGTGTGAGAACCATCACCGCTGCTGTGTGCTGGGAATGCCTCAACCAACCGGTTAACCAGAGTTGCTTGTTTAGTAGCCAATATTAGGTCAAGGTTCTCCTGTGGCATGATGTTTTGTAATTTGCCTTTATAGCGTGGATCCAGGATGCTGGCCAACCAGTAGTCGTCATCGTTCATCATTTTGGCAATGCGGGGGTCCCTTTTTAGGATCTGCAAGGCATAATCTGACATGTGGGGCAATGTTCCCGGTGTCAATGATGCACTACCAGTGGTGGGTGGAGGAGCACTTTCATGGAAATCAGCATCCCTCCAGTCACGCACAAACCCTGTACCTGACCTTTGCACGCCAACATTATCTCTAGGCAGCTGAGAAGCATCCTCCTCAGCAAAATAATCATCCCCCTCATCCTCCTCCTCCTCTTCCTTTTCTTCCTCCACCTCGTCAAGGAGAGGTCCCTGAGCAGACAATGGCTGAATGTCATCAAGGATTTCCTCCACCTCTTCCTCCTCGTCAACATTGGCTGCAGACGCCTGCTCCTTATGGTGCGTCAAAGTTTGCATGAGCAGACGCATAAGTGGGATGCTCATGCTTAGGATGGCGTCGTCTGCACTTACCAGCCGTGTGCATTCCTAAAAACACTGAAGGACTTTACAGAGGTCTTTCAGCTTCGACCACTGCACATCTGTCAACTCCATGTCTGCTCTCAAAGTGCCTGGCCGTGTATCCTCCCACAAATGCATTATGGCCTGCCTCTGCTCGCACAGCCGCTCAACCATGTGCAGGGTGGAGTTCCACCTTGTTACAATGTCAATAATGAGGCGGTGGTTGGGAAGGTGGAGCAATCGCTGCAGCTTCTGCATACGAATGGAGTGTACAGGCGACCGGCGGATGTGCGCGCACAGTCTTCGCTCCTTCTGGAGCAGGGCTGTTAACTCTGGATAATTATTGAGGAAGCACTGCACCACCAGGTTCAAGGTGTGAGCCAAGCAAGGTATGTGGCTGAATTTTGAAAGGGCTATGGCTGCCACAAAATTACGGCCGTTATCACTAACTACCTTGCCTGCCTCAAGATGTACACTGCCCAGCCATGACTCAGTTTGTCGCTGAAAGTACTCGGCCAGCACCTCGGCGGTGTGTCTGTCGCCCAAACACATCATCTGCAACACAGCCTGCTGACGCTTTCCACTAGCTGCTCGATAGGGGGACACCTCGTGTGCAGCAGTGGCAGCTGCAGATGGAGTGCTCGTACGACTGCGCTCTGTGGACGAGCTTTCGCTTCTGGAGAAGGAGGGTCGAACGCCTACAGCCAACTGTTTCCTATACCGTGGGCTAGGCAGCACTGTCCCTCCACCGCTGTCCCCTGTGGACCCTGAATCCACCACATTAACCCAGTGTGCAGTGATGGACACGTAACAGCCCTGGCCATGCCGACTGGACCATGCATCTGTTGTGAGGTGCACCTTTCCACTCACTGACTGCTTGAGTGCATGGACAATGCGGTCTTTCACATGATGGTGGAGGGCTGTGATGGCTTTGCGAGAGAAGAAGTGGCGACTGGGTAGGTCATAGAGTGGTACTGCATAGGCCATGAGTTTGCGGAAAGCTGCGCTTTCCACCAACAGATAGGGCATCATCTCTAACGAGATTAGTTTGGCAATGTGGGCGTTCAAACGCAGTGTACGCGGATGAGAGACTGAGTACTTTCTTGACCTACTCAGTGTCTGGGAGGGTGAGCTTGATTTGAGAGCTGCATATGGTGGAAGTAGCGGTGGACAGGGCGGACTGAGAGAGGGTTGATGATGGTGATGGAGTTGGTGTTCTTTCTGATGGCCTAGATTCAGTCTTTCGTTGATATAACAGTGGGATTCCCTGACTGCTATGGCCTTGCAACGACACCTCAACATTTGCTGCTGTGCTAACCGGTGGGCTTATAGTGGGGGAAACAATGTAGCGTTGCTGACTACCTTCTTTGTGATCAGTTGCACATGTGGTACTTGAGGTTTGGTGTTGTGTCCACGCTTGCAAGTGCATGCTGGTTAAAAGTCTAAGCATGCAACTGGTATTCAAATTTTTCAGATTTTTCCCTTGGCTAAAGGTCTTTGCGCACTTCTTACAGATAACTGTAGGGATGTGACTCACTCAGGTGCAGCGGGAGACAATCAGGAGACAGGTTCTTCCAAAGTTCCTGAGGTTTATTTCTGTCATAAACCATAAAACAGCGTATCACCAAAAATAGCCTCTAGCTTAGGCAAGCAAAACATAAATGTCCGTGGTTGCAGACTCCGACCGCGAGTCTCAGCACATGCTGGGAGGTGTAGTCCTCCCCACATACAGCTCCCTGTTTCAGGAGCAGGTCACATTATAAGGCTGTAGCCACACCCACGTTCCCAGCAGCTGACTGGTCACATGACTGTGACCTCACCACAGGTCCTTCAAACAAAAACAATAACAATATCTGGTATGCTTTACTTATGCCTTACATTATGGAGATAAGCCATTTATGAGACACATATCTCCCATCAATTACACGACCCTTAGCCCTGCCACATACCTCCCCCCTCTGCCTAAAGCCGTGGGGCTTGGCACTTTCACCTACCAGGCAAGGGATTCTGGAGAGGGCATCAGCATTCCCATGTAGCTTCCCGGCCCTATGCTCTACCTGGAAGCTGAAGTCTTGTAGGGCTAAGATCCAGCGGGTGACCCTAGCATTCTTGCCCTTGGTTTCCCTCATCCACCTGAGTGGGGCATGGTCGGATATTAACCTAAACTTCCGTCCCACCAGGTAGTACCGTAATGTGTCCACTGCCCATTTTATGGACAAACACTCCTTCTCTACAACTGAGTAATTTCTCTCACAAGAAGTCAACTTCCTAATCAAGTAGAGAACAGGATGCTCCTCCCCACGTATCTCTTGGGAAAGGACAGCTCCTACCCCGACATCTGAGGCATCTGTCTGGAGGACAAATTCACGTTTAAAGTCTGGGGCCACCAAAACGGGTTGCTTACAAAGAGCTCCCTTCATTTCTTGGAAGGCTGACTCTGCTTCTTCAGACCAGCTGACCATCACTGACTTTGTCCCTTTAAGCAGATCAGTTAGAGGTGCAGCCATTGTGGCGAAATTTGGGATGAACCTCCTGTAATATCCCACAATCCCCAGGAAGGCTTTAACTTGCTTCTTTGACAGAGGTCTCGGCCATGTTTGAATTGCCTCCACTTTATTGATTTGGGGTTTGATCTCGCCACGCCCCACTACATATCCGAGGTACTTGGCTTCTTCTCTCCCCAAGGCACACTTCTTCGGGTTTATTGTAAACCCCTCCTCTCTTAGAGCGTCAAACACTGCTTGGACCTTTTCCAGGTGAGTCTCCCAGTCCGGAGTAAAGATGATGATATCATCCAGGTATGCGGCAGCATATAGCTTATGAGGTGCAAGGATTCTATCCATCGCCCTCTGGAAGGTTGCTGGAGCTCCCTGTAGGCCAAATGGCATCCGGACATACTGGAAGCACCCGTCTGGTGTGGAGAATGCCGTCTTCTCCTTGGCTTCCTGTGCCATGGGGATCTGCCAATATCCCTTGGTCATATCCAAAGTGGTTATGTACCTGGCAGGTCCAAGTCTCTCGATGAGCCCATCAACGCGTGGCATGGGATAAGCGTCGAACTTGGAGACCTCATTCAGCTTCCGGTAATCGTTGCAGAACCTCCATTCACCATCAGGTTTTGGGACCAGGACAATCGGGCTCGACCAGCCGCTCTTGGATTCCTCAATGACCCCGAGCTTCAACATACCCTGCACCTCCTTGGAGATTACCTCTCGCCGGGCCTCAGGAATACGATATGGTTTCTCGTTCACCCGCACATGTGGCTTGGTCAGAATTTCGTGCTCCACCACCTTCGTGCACCCCGGCAACTCTGAGAACAGGTCGCGGTTTTTCTGGAGTAACTCCCGGCATTGCTGCTTCTGGGCCTTCGATAGAGTCTCCGCTATGGTAACGGCTCCAACCTCCCCTTCTAGGTTGCCCAGCAAGCACAGAGTTACCGCTGGCTCTCTATCTTGCCACGGCTTGATAAGGTTAACATGGTAAACCTGGTATGGCTTCCGTCTTCCGGGTTGGTGGATTTTGTAGTTTACGTCACCCAGCTTCTCCACCACCTCATATGGCCCTTGCCACTTGGCCAAGAACTTACTTTCCACCGTCGGGATTAGCACGAGAACTCGGTCTCCCGGATTGAACTGCCTCACTCTGGCTGACCAGTTGTAGACCCTGGCCTGAGCCTCTTGTGCCTGGCGGAGATGTTCTTTAACAATGGGCATCACCTTCGCAACCCTCTGCTGCATCAGTGCCACATGCTCAAAGACGCTTCTGTGGGGCGTGACTTCGGCTTCCCAGGTTTCCTTGGCTATATCTACGAGACCTCGCGGATGCCAGCCGTACAGAAGCTCGAAGGGGGAGAACCCCATGGAGGCCTGGGGAACTTCACGGATAGAAAACAGTAAATACGGTAAGAGACAATCCCAGTCTCTACCATCTTCCTCTATGACTTTTCTCAGCATGCTCTTCAGGGTCTTGTTAAACCTCTCAACCAGGCCATCTGACTGCGGATGGTACACTGAAGTCCTCAGCTGGGAAATTTGCAAGACTCTGCACAATTCTCTCATCACCTTGCTCATAAAAGGTGTCCCCTGGTCGGTCAGGATCTCCTTCGGCAAACCCGTCCGGGAAAACACATGGACCAGCTCACGGGCTATACTCTTCGCGGAGGAGTTTCTCAGGGGAATGGCCTCAGGATAGCGTGTGGCATAGTCCAGGATGACTAATATATACTGATGGCCCCGAGCTGATTTAACTAAGGGACCGACCAAGTCCATGGCAATTCTCTCAAATGGCACCTCAATACTGGGCAGTGGCACAAGAGGGTTCCGAAAATGAGATGTGGGGGCAGTTAACTGACATGTCGGGCAGGACCTGCAATAGTTTACTATTTCCCGGTGACACCCAGGCCAATAGAACCTCTGTACAATCCGTTCCTGGGTTTTTTCCACCCCCAGGTGTCCCCCCAAGATGTGTGAATGGGCCATGTCCAACACTTTTCGTCTATAGGGGGCTGGTACTATTAACTGCTCTGCCACCTCCTCCCTTATTTTCGTGACCCGGTACAACAATTCCCCACTCAACATAAAATGGGGAAACCTGGTGTCTGCTCCCGGCTCTTGTGCAACCCCATTAATGACGGTGACATTGTTAAAGGCTTCCCTTAGTGTGGGGTCCCTATGTTGGGCAGTCCCAAAATTCTCCCCAGCCACCCCTAACTCCGGGATGTCAGGTACAGGGGACCCTTCCTCTTCATCCCCAACAAGGACACATAAAGGAAACATAAAGGAAACTCGTCTGCCTCTGGTGGTGGCGATACCTCAGTGGGGTGGATTGGTTCCCTGCTCTTGCTAGCACACTCAGAACCCATCCCCCACAGATCCCAAAACAGACAGAAATCCCGGCCAATAATTATGGGATGCAACAAGTCTCGAACAACGCCAACTTCATGCGACTCGGTGCCATGCGCCGTTTCAATCTTCACCCTAGCCATAGGGTAGTCCTTTGCATCGCCATGTATGCACCGAACACCAATCTTTTTACCTGGGAGTATGTTTAGAGGAAAACTGGCCCTCACAAGGGTCATCAAGCTCCCGGAGTCCAGAAGCGCCATTACTGCTCGACCGTTCACCTTCACGGGACACGCTTGTGGCCCCTTGTTAGGTAGCGAGTTCACACTGCAAGCTGGATATGCGTAGTATGAACTACGGCGTCCCATGCTGCAGTCCATCTGCTCGGTGGTCTGGGGACAAAGGGCCGCTATATGTCCTGGCCCATGACACTTCCAGCAAATAACACCCGAGGGGACCTTGGGCACCGCCTCCCCTGCCCCTTTTGACCTTGGACGCACCACCCCTTTTTGTGACTCCGCCCCCTGCTGGGACCCCCAATACGGAATGGGCTGCTTCCCTAAGGAACCTTCCATCCCCTGGTATCTCTCGACCAGCCCAACCAGTTCATCAGCATTTTGGGGATCACCCTGGGCAACCCAAGTCTGTAGAGGTCTCGGCAGGGAATGCACAAACCGATCCATCACAACTCGCTCTACCATCTGTGCAGGGGAAGCCGACTCTGGCTGCAGCCATTTCTGGACCAGGTGCAACAGGTCAAACATTTGGGAGCGCGGGGGTTTGTCCCGGTGATAGGCCCAACGATGAACTCTCTGTGCCCTGGTAGTCATTGTTGCCCCCAAGCGGGCGAGAATTTCCGCTTTTAATTTGGGATACTCTCTGGCATCTTGTACCGTCAGGTCAAAGTACGCCTTCTGGGGCTCCCCCGTTAGGTATGGGGCCAGTACCTCCGCCCACCGCTCTGGCTGAAGTTTTTCCCTCTCAGCCACCGTTTCAAACACCGTCAGGAAGGCCTCAACATCATCCTCAGGGGTCATTTTTTGTAATGTGCGTCTTACCGCCTTCTCGACGTCGGTGGCATCAGCCCGACCTGGGGTTGGGGCGCTCGTCCTGCCCTCATGGATGGCGGTTGCCAGAAGCTGCATCTGCTGCCGTTGTTCCTGCTGGCTCTGCTGGAACTGCTGCCGCTGCTTCTGCTGGCTTTGCTGGATCTGCTGTAACAACAGCTTGTTGGTTTCCTGCTGCAGTGCCTGCGACTGGACCAGGTGTTTCATGAGGTCCTCCATGATTCCCGGCAGTGCTTGTTGCCCCGCTGCCAACTTCACCCAGGACATGCAGCAACTGTCACAAGTCTCTGCTGGGACCGCTGCCCGCACGTGTACCACCAATTGTAGGGATGTGACTCACTCAGGTGCAGCGGGAGACAATCAGGAGACAGGTTCTTCCAAAGTTCCTGAGGTTTATTTCTGTCATAAACCATAAAACAGCTTATCACCAAAAATAGCCTCTAGCTTAGGCAAACAAAACATAAATGTCCGTGGTTGCAGACTCCGACAGCGAGTCTCAGCACATGCTGGGAGGTGTAGTCCTCCCCACATACAGCTCCCTGTTTCAGGAGCAGGTCACATTATAAGGCTGTAGCCACACCCACGTTCCCAGCAGCTGACTGGACACATGGCTGTGACCTCACCACAGGTCCTTCAAACAAAAACAATAACAATATCTGGTATGCTTTACTTATGCCTTACATTATGGAGATAAGCCATTTATGAGACACATATCTCCCATCAATTACACGACCCTTAGCCCTGCCACATAACCTTGGCTTGATCATGAGGATTTTGTTCAAAAAAGTGCCACACTGCACTCTTCCTACTTTGGCAGAAATTTTGCGGCCTAGCACACTGTGATATTTTGACCCTCTGGACAAGCTGTCCAGCAACTCTTTTGATTTTTGGAACCTGTCTTTGGAGTGCTCCGGGCCTGCCAGATAACAGCTGTTGTGATGTCGATGTCTGCTGTGGATGCTCCTCCTCCTCATCTGAGCTATTGGAAGCAGCACCCTCTTCCCCCAATGGATGCCAATCTGGGTCAACAACTGGGTCATCCATCATCTCCTCTTCAATGTCATGTGCACCTTCCTTTGTGTCACCGTGTATGGTGGTATAGTGTGCGGGAAAGGGCACCTGAGTCTCATCAGGGTCAGAATCTGGCTCTGTACACTGCGAGGACAATGTAGTGCTCTGAGTGAATGTACCAGCAGAATCATCTATCAGTGGCTGTGCATCAGTGCACTCCATGTCAGATTCATCTTGGCCTGGGTAATTCACCATTTCACTTGATAATCCAGGCATGGTATGTGAAAACAGCTCCATGGAGTAATCAGTAGTATGGCCTGAGTCATCCTTCAATCTTGGTTGGGGTGAAGGACACAAGGAAAGGTGTGGTTCATGAACATGAGCCTCCAATGACGACTCAGTGCTTTTATTTTTACAACTTCAGAAGAGAAGGCGATAGAGCTGGAGGCTGAGTCAGCAATGTAAGACAAAACTTTTTCCTGAAGCTCTGGCTTTAAAAGCGGTTTGCCAACTCCTAGAAAACTAAGCCTTCGAAGCCTTATGGAGCCAGACGATGACGCAGGCTCAACACCTCCTGCATTCGGTCCTATTTTGCTTTTGCCACTACCATCAGATCCACCACCAACACCATCATTACCAGCTGCCAACCCCCGCCCAATTCCACGGCCTCTTCCCCCAGCCTTGCTCATTTTTGGTAGAAATGTAGACAAAATCCAACAAACTATATAGTAATGTAAAACAAGGTACAAGGTGTCTATAGGACAGGGGAGATTTTGAATTTTTCCACACACTTGTGGACACTGGACACTTTTGGATTGTGTGAGGCCCACTGAATATCACAGCGCTATGTCACAGGCTCGATGTCGCAGGTGTGAAAAATGTGACTAGAGGATAATGGAGATTTTGAATTTCTGCACACACTTGTGGACACTGGACACTTTTGGATTGCGTGAGGCCCACTGAATATCACAGCGCTATGTCACAGGCTCAATGTCGCAGGTGTGAAAAATGTCACTAGAGGATAATGGAGATTTTGAATTTCTGCACACACTTGTGGACACTGGACACTTTTGGATTGTGTGAGGCCCACTGAATATCACAGCGCTATGTCACAGGCTCGATGTGGCAGGTGTGAAAAATGTCACTAGAGGATAACGGCGATTTTGATTTTCTGCACACACTTGTGGACACTGGACACTTTTGGATTGTGTGAGGCCCACTGAATATCACAGCGCTATGTCACAGGCTTGATGTCGAAGGTGTGAAAAATGTGACTAGAGGATAACGGAGATTTTGAATTTCTGCACACACTTGTGGACACTGGACACTTTTGGATTGTGTGAGGCCCACTGAATATCACAGCGCTATGTCACAGGCTTGATGTCGCAGGTGTGAAAAATGTGACTAGAGGATAACGGAGATTTTGAATTTCAGCACACACTTGTGGACACTGGACACTTTTGGATTGTGTGAGGCCCAGTGAGTATCACAGGGCTATGTCACAGGCAGAAATTGGCTAGTGTATGACAAACTACAAGGTGTATATAGAATTGGGCAGAATAGGAATCTCCCTAGAGTGTAGCTCTGTAAGAACGGAACAAGTCCTCGACTTATCCTTACAGAGCGACAAACAGATAGCTTCACTGTGGCCGTGATAACAGCCGTTACATGGTACTGAGAGAGGAGCGTGCACGTACACGGCTGTCCGGTGTACATAAAATTGTCAAGCTCCGTGTTTTTTAAGTATACGGACTGACACACGCTGTCTCTCTATAGTTTTGAATTTGATCAAACAGCAAATATATTTAACTGTTTGAAAACTAGACAAAACTAGAAGGTGCAGGTCTGTAAGAACGGAACATGTCCTCGACTTATTCTTACAGAGTGACACACAGATAGCTTCACTGTGGCTGTGATCACAGCCGTTACACGGTACTGTGTGAGGAGTGTGCACTGCTGTATGGTGTGAAAAAATGCACGCTCAGTACCTCACCAGGACAAAAAAAAAATTGGGATTGCTTTTAAAAAAGCAGTTTGCAGAGCAGTGGGTAAACAGCAATGCAGCCGTCAGGAAGCCTTAGAAGGCAGCCTAACAACCAACACCGCTGATCCAGCAAAATATAGCCTCCACTTGCACTGCACACACAGTGACTGGTGTGTTGTACAGGCAAAATCGCTAGCAGCAGAAGCAGTTTTTGGTGTCTTCTTCCCTGCCTAACGCTCTCCCTACAAAATCAGCAGCAGCAGCTCTCCCTA
Source organism: Dendrobates tinctorius (assembly GCF_039654945.1). NCBI lineage: Eukaryota > Metazoa > Chordata > Amphibia > Anura > Dendrobatidae > Dendrobates > Dendrobates tinctorius. The sequence continues at coordinate 16,153,579 of NW_027361910.1, read as the reverse complement.
TTCTGAGATCAGCATGAGTAACATGGCGGTCGGCGTGCACGCCCTTTTATACCCCCTGTGACGCCCACCAAAGCAAGCCAATCACTTGCATGGCCTTCTGAAAGATGGTGGTGACCCCTGCCTATGTCATCACGTTGCCCACAGTATCCATGGATCCTGATTGGCTGAAAAAGAGCGCAAAACAAACTTTTGAAACGCGACTTTGGCACTTAAGTCGCCGACCTCGTGGCCGACCTCATCCTAGGGTCGGGTTTCGTTTCATGAAACCCGACTTTGCCAAAAGTCGGCGACTTTTGAAATTTTTCGACCCGTTTCGCTCAACTCTACTAACGATCAAATGGGTAATAAGTTTTGACTTTCAGGCTCCATATCTCACCATCAACTACTGATTCAAACATGAGACTACCATAATTTTATAGATAGTAATTTTGGCTATCTCATACATAAAATTGACTTGGAACTATTTCTCATATGTTGAGTTGTGCAGATTCTTGTTATGTCACTGTATTGTTAATATTTTGCTCCTAAAATCTAAATTTGTATTTTACTATTTTGTCAGTATTTTGTAAATCCACCTTCTGCTTTAAACACTGCTTAAATCTTTCTGGGCATGCTTTTGATCATATTAAAACATGTCTTGACTGAAATCTGATCCCAGGATTTTTCTACACATTCCCAAAGTTGGTGCATACTGGTTGACTCACTTGGGTATGTATACAGCTTTTTCTTCAACTGTATTCACAGATATTCAGTTAGTTTGAGGTCTGGGGACTGTGTAGGCCAATCAAGCACCAATAGTTCATTGCTACTGAACCATTTATTTGCTAATGTTGAGGTATGTTTTGGGTCTTAGTCCTGCTGGAACACTATTTTGTCCTTTTCATACACATAGTACTCGAGTCTGCAAAGTAACTCATTTTGTAGGATACTCGCATATAGCTCAGCATTGAGACCACCATTTATCCTGGACAAGTATCTAACCCCTTTGGCTGTGAGACAACCCCATATCATCAGGTTTCTTTTACTTTCTAGATTCTTTATCCCCTGTTTCTTCCAGACACATTTGCACCCATCAGAGCTTAGTCTATTGACTTTCCTCTCATCGCTGCAAACCACCAGTTACCAATCTTCTGCTGTTCACTTTTCATACTCTTTTACAAACTCGAACCATCCCTTCTTATGACGATTTTTAAGTAGAGCCTTCTTCACTTTTTTGAGCCACCATTCCAGACTTTGTAATGTGTTTTGCATGGTGCTTGTGTCGATGTCGAAGCATACGAACCATCTCCACTGATGTGTTTGTAGCACCAGAACTGAGAGACCATGGGATGAGCCAAATTGTTCATTCCGTTATTTTGCCTGGACATCCACCTCTTGGCTTTTGAATGAATGGACAGACTTCATTTCGTATTCTTCTCACTGTTACGGCATTCACATGAGGAGGTTTGGCAATTTTCTTGGCCGAGAGACAGCAATCGATGAGCTGGATGATGCTGTTTTGCTCTTCTTGGGAAATCTGCATGGCTACTACTTGATTCGAACCAGTGACCTTTCACTTGAGAATCAACCTAGTAATACACTGAGCTTTTAGGGAACATGAGAACATGTCTACTTTTGAAGTATACAGGGAGAAAAAGATTTTTCCACCACCAGGAGCAAAACAGTAACAATGCAGTGACATGACAATAATCTGCACAACTAATCATATGCAAAATAGTTGCAAGTAAAATTTATGTATGAGATAGCCAAGAGGACTACCTATAAAATGAAGGTAGTCTCACATTCAAAACAGTAGTCGATGGTGAGATATGGAGCATGAAAGTCAAACGTTCAAAACATTGTTACCCTTTTGCTTGTCAGTGTATACTGTGCTAGCTTGCTACACCATAGAAATTAACATTTGAAGCTAGGGGAGAGGGAGTGTGGGATCCGTGATACGTGCAATAGCATGTTTCTGTCTGGTTTGGCATCAAATGGAATCTCTCAGCAGGTTCTTGCTACCTTATCTGAGAGCAGCATGATGTAGGAAAAGAGACCCTCAATCCAACGATGTTGGTCGCCCTCCCAGGGCTGTGGGGTACTTGGTACCGGGCCGGTGTCAGTGGGATGTGTCACAGCAGCGATGACCCAGTCCGTGGCCCTGGGCGCCCAATTAACAGGGGAGATTGAATGGTGGAATGTAGTTAATGGAATAGTTTGTGACGCCACCTGTGGTGTTCAGCAAGTGAGATGTTAAGCCGACGCTGCATGCAGATCCACTGGGACTGATGGTATGGTGCAGCAAAGATGTAAAAGCTTCCCACAGGTGAATCTGTAGTCCCAGGGCAATGTAGATGTAGTTGGCACGGGGATGTAGCGGTGCCGGAGGGGTAGGAAGCAGACAAGACATAGCGGGGTGCAGTTTCTGTACCTTTACTTGACAAATGCAGTCCAGGGTCCTGATTACAGATGGTACCGGAGTAGGCTAGCCTGGAAGCAACTCAGGGATTCTCTCTCAGCAGATGGGCTGTGCAGTCTCCTTCCCTAGCGCTTATTTGAATGAAGTACTCCTAGTACTGAGTTACACTGAAGTTCCTCTCAATTCTCTTCTACTCTCACTCCTCGTAAGGCAGACAGCTGTAGCTGCTATTCCTCCGAGTCTTAGATGGGGTAGGGCATTTACAGCCTCCTACTCCTCTGGTGTCTATTGCAGGCTCATTAATATCCATACAACCGTGGAGACCAGGCTCCAGTTCATGCGCTCTCACTGTGAGGGAGCTCTCTTTCCTCAGCTCAACCTCCAGCTTCTCTCCAAACATCTGCACATGTGGACCTCCTCACACTAACTGACCACTCCTTTCTCTTGGCCCTCAGAGAGCACTCCTCCCTTCAATTCCGGTTCAGAGTCCCCACTGCTGGCCTGGAGTGGAACTGTGTTGCATGTATAGGTTAACTGTGAGAGAGACCCTTCACTGCTTCCAAGCCTGGCATTACCCTCCCTGGAGGAAGGCAAAGCCACTGTGGCTGCCATACTCCTGGGGGTGCCACATTCCCCCCCTAGTGCAAGTCAGCACTCCTGGGCTGATAAAAGAAAACATGAATAACATATAAACATGTGAACAGTATGAAGGTTACAAGATTTGAAAAATGAAAAATGTACAAAAGCAACAAGCTCCAAAACCAGTCCTACGATGACGAGTCCATGCATCAATGTCCATGGTCCATTCCTGGGCAAATGGTGAATTATATACAAATTGGTGACCACACAAGTCCTGTGGTACAATCTCCAAAACAAAAAACTGGCAAATTCCAAAGGAAACTCTTACAGATTACCTGTAGGCACAAAACTTGAGAACAGTTACATATATACACAATTTCAACATTCACATTAACTTTAGCTATATACGATATCTGATGGGTGGTATACCTTGTGTAGTACCGGTAGACCCGCCTAATACTGGTGTAGTGTGTAATGTACTAGATACACTACTGGTGGTTCTGTATGGCACAGGGATACTAGACTGTCTGTGAGCTCTTAGACTCCCCAGTGGCATAACAGGTTCACCACTGGCAGGGCGAGGGTTCTCTGGCTCCACTGCTGGTTTGGCATCTGCTGCCTGATTTTCCTGATCTTCAGGATTTTCTTGAGTCACTTCTTCCTGTGCTACCAATTGGAGAAATGTCAACACTGGCACCACTATTGCATCATTTACTTTAGTCCAATTTGCAGGGAATTCTCCAAGTATGGTACTGACCTTTTCTTCTTCTATGGGTTGGATGTTATCTTGTTCTTCCATTCTTTCTTTTAACTGGTAAGGGCATAATTTCAAATGATCCCTTGATACGGCTGCTGTGGTTTCTCCTCCATCTTTGCTAATAAGACACACCTTGTTATTGTCAAAGTTTGAGGGTAGAATGGTGTAGGGTTCAGCTTCCCATTGGTTATCCAATTTATGCAGTCTTCTCTTCCTCTTGAGGACTTGTTCTCCTGGTGACATGGGAACTGCAGGTGCATGCTGGTTGTAGCGCCTTTCTTGTTTTCGCCTTGCCTGAGCTAGACTCTTTTCCACACCTTCTTGTACTCTTCTGTACTGTTGTTGTCTTTCTGCATCCCAGTCAGCATCTGGTGATGTCACCTCAGGTGTAAGGACTCCCATGTCCAAATCAATAGGCAGCTTACCAGGTCTTGCTCTCATTAGGTAGGCTGGGGTACAGTTGGTTGAATTCACTGGAATATGGTTGTAGAGGTCAACCAGATCTGGCAACTTTTCTGGCCACAGATTTCTCTCCTCCAAAGGCAATGTCTTCAGTAGGTCAATCACTACATGGTTCATCTTCTCACACATGCCATTGGTCTGCGGATGATAAGGGGTTGTCTGGATCTTCTTGCAACCATACAAGTTACAGAATTCCTGGAACTCTTGACCTTGATCTGTAAGCACTTGCTCACGATATTCATGTGGTCTACAAAAGCGCTGTTGGAATGCTCTGGCTGCTGTCCTGGCTCTTTGATCTTTGACAGGCACAACTACCAGGAATCTTGAGTATTGGTCCACGATGGTAAGAGTATAGATGTAGCCTGACTGGCTTGGAACCAGCTTCACATGGTCCAGGGCTACGAACTCAAGTGGCTGTTTGGTGATGATTGGCTGTAGAGGAGCTCTCTGGCTGTTTTGATCCTTTCTGCGCAGGTTACATTGTCCACACTCTCGGCACCACATTTCAATGGCTTTCCTCATACCAGCCCAGTAGAATCTCTCCCGGAGCAATGCTTCCAACTTCTTCCATCCGAAGTGTCCAGCTCCATTGTGGTATGCTTCCAAGACCATGAATGCCTCTCTCTTTGGGACTGCTACCTGCCAGACCAGCTCATGAGTGTGGGCATTGATACTCCTCTGACACAGCTTTCCTTCATAGATGAACAGCCGACCTCTTTCCTTCCACAACTGCTGGGTTTCTTCAGGAGCATCGGAGTCTGGGCGTGAGTCAGCTTGTGACAGTAGCTCCTTCACCAGGTGGACTGCGGGGTCATCATCCTGAGTTTCTGCCCAGTCATGATGGGGCAATGGATTTAGGGTGACCTCTTTCAAGCCAGACCTTCTGTTTCTCACCCCTTGAGCACGTTGGGCCACAAGTGGCCGGTGGAAGGGAGGCAACTCTATTTCCTCAAAAGCCTCAGGATCTTCTCCTGCATCCGGCAGATTAGGCATTCTGGACAGCGTATCAGTATTGGCATTCTTGTGCCCTGCTCAGTACTTGATGGTAAATTCATAGTTAGAGAGCCGAGCCATCCATCGCTGCTCCAGTGCACCTAGTTTCGCAGTGTCCAAGTGAGTCAACGGATTGTTGTCCGTGAAGATAGTAAACTTGGCTGAAGCTAGGTAATGCTTGAGCCTTTCAGTGACAGTCCAGACTATGGCAAGGAACTCCAGCTTGAAGGAACTGTAGTTGTCAGGGTTCCTTTCAGTGGGACGCAGCTTCCTGCTAGCGTAGGAGATCACTCTTTCTTTGCCATTCTGTACCTTTAACAGTACTGCTCCCAGTCCCACGTTGCTGGCATCAGTATACAACACAAAGGGCTTGTCATAATCTGGGTAGGCCAGAACTTCATCTCCTGTGAGAGCCATCTTCAGTCTGGTGAAGGACATCTCCAACTCCTCAGTCCTTTCAAATGTGGAACTTTTCTGTTTGGCTTTCTTGGACTGTCCCACCAGGAGATTTTGCATAGGAGTGGCTATTTCAGTGAAGCCTTTGATGAACCTTCGGTAGTAGCCTATTAACCAGAGGAATTGGTGTACTTCATGGAGGTTGCTGGGCTTCGGCCAGTCCCGGATGACTGTGACCTTGTCAGGATCTGGTGCCACACCTTCTGCACTCACCACATGTCCGAGGTACTGTACCTTGGGCTTCAGGAGGTGGCATTTGGAGGGCTTCACCTTCAGGCCAAAGTTGGACAAGGCTTCAAACACCTCAGCTAGGTGCTCCAGATGGTCTTCATAAGTCTTGGAGAAAACAATGACATCATCAAGGTACAACAGGACTGTCTCAAAGTTCAAGTGCCCCAGGCAGCACTCCATCAGCCATTGAAATGTTCCTGGGGCAGTGCAGAGCCCGAATGGCATATAGTTGAACTCACAGAGACCCATTGAAGTGGTAAATGATGTTTACTCCTTGTCTGCCTCTGCCACAGGAACCTGCCAATACCCACTAGTGAGATCTAAGGTGGAAAAATGGGTATTACATACCTGGTAATGTTTGTTTTCATGAGACATGACGGCACCACGAGAGAGGGGATCCGCCCAGCGAGGACAGGAAACCTTCAAGATAAAAGGGGTGGCTCCTCTCTCCGCATCAGTTGTTTTACAGAGCACGAGAGGAACTCCGCAGGTTAGTGTACACATAAATAATACATCCTTTACACTACTAAATTTCCAACACCAAAGGGAGTGCATAATGCTAATAACACACCCAACTAATGATGTGATCAATAGGGAGGGCATATAAGGGTGCCGTCATGTCACATGAAAAAACACATTGCCAGGTATGTAATACCCGTGTTTTTCCATCCTACATGACGGCACCACGAGAGAGTTACAGAGATTTGTATTCTCTTAGGGAGGGATCACTGCTTGTAACACTCTTCTCCCGAATGCGAGATCAGAGGTAGCAGATAGATCTAATCTGTAATGTTTGAAAAAGGTAGATGGAGAGGACCAAGTGGCTGCCTTACAGATTTGGTCGATGGAGGCGTCAGCTCTCTCCGCCCAGGCTGTCGCCATTGCCCTCGTGGAGTGGGCTTTTAGGCCTTCTGGAACAGCCCTGCCTGCACTATAATACGCTAGCATGATGGCCTCTCTCACCCATCTAGCTATAGTCCGCTTAGAGGCTCTAAGACCTTTTCTTGCTCGCTGGTATGAGACAAATAAGGCCCTCTGTTTTCTCCAAGGTTTTGCCATCTCTAAATACTGTAGGATACATCTCCTAACGTCTAAGCAATGAAGTCTCTCCTCCTTCTGAATGAGGCATATTGGAGGGAAGGCGTACATGAGACCTGGTGTCCACTTTATCCTGAAGGCATCTACTGCCAACGGCCTGTCTGCTGGACTTAAGGAGCAGAAATCTTGAACCTTCTTGTTGGTTTTTGAGGCGAAGATATCTATGATGGGTTTCCCCCACATATGCACAATCTGTTGAAAAATTGACTCTTTTAGGCACCATTCTCCTTGCCTCAGGTGGTTCCTGCTCAGAAAGTCTGCCTTCAGGTTGTCTACGCCTCGAATATGCAGGGCCGATAATGAAAGGAACTGGTATTTTGCTAGGGCCATGATCCTTCCTGCTATTCGCATCAGGGACCGAGAACGGGTGCCCCCACTGGTGGTTCACATATGCGACTGCTCTATGGTTGTCTGACAGGACTCTCACATGATGTCCTCTTAGGTGTGTCAACAATCCTTCCAGCGCCCTTTCGATGGCTAGTAGCTCCCACTTGTTTGAGGATAGACTTCTTTCCTCCTGGACCCAGGGATCCTGGAGCCATAGTGTGTCTAGATGGGCTCCCCAGCACCAAGGACTGGCGTCTGTTGTGACTACTCTGGAGGCTGTGTGTGTCCAGGACACTCCTCTTATGAAGGACTCTATCTGTAACCACCCCTTGAGTGACTGGAGCACAGGGTCCGGGAGGGTGAGCTTCTGCTCTAACTGCCCCTGAAGCCTCCGAACGTTTTGTAGAACACACCACTGAAGTTCTCTTGTGTGAAACTGGGCCCATTTTACTGCTGGTATGCAGGAAGTTAGGGACCCCAACACTGACATGGCCCTTCTCAGAGACATTTCTGTTTTTTTTAATGTTGCCATGATTAGATTTTTGATCTTCTCTTCTTTCTCCTCTAGGAGGTGACACTCCTGTACCACCAAGTCCACTGTTAAGCCTAAAAAATTCTGGATCATTGCCGGTACCATTTTGGATTTGTTGAGGTTCAGTTGCCAACCCAGGGTCTGTAGTGTCTCCATCACTATTTTGACTTGTTCCTGACAGTGAGAGAAATTTCTTCCCACTATCAAGAAGTCATCCAGATATGGTATCACCAGAGTGTCTTTTTCCCTGAGATGCGCTGTGACCACTGCAATTAATTTTGTGAAGACTCGGGGGGCTATCGCTACACCAAAGGGCAGGGCCCTGTATTGAAAGTGATGCCACTGAGACCTTATCTGAACCGCCACTCTGAGATATTTGAGGTCTTGTTGTCGGATCGGGACATGATAGTAAGCATCCTTGAGATCCAGGACTGCCATGTAGCACTGACTGGAGTCTGCATGTATCTTCGTGGTAGCCAGTGGTGGAATCTTAATTCCAGACCCGACTCTACTATTTGTCGGATCTAGGTACTGGATGAGATCCTCTCCCAGGCTGGGAGGAAGTGAGAGAGCCTTCCTCCCACCTGAGAAGGACCGTCACTGGGAGGGTTTTTTGGAGTCTTTGGAGGGCTTGCTGAAATAGAAGCCTCTCCCACCTGTGGTTCGCTTGTCAAAATTGTTTCTGTCTCGATCCCTGTACTGCTGTCTTCTGAATTTTCGGCCCTTCTGAAAGGAGCGCCAAAAGGCCTGAAATGTCTGTTTTGGGAAATTCTTCTTTTTGTCACCGGCTTTCTCCAACACATCATCCAATGCCGGTCCAAACAGGAAATGTCCTTCACATGGCAGAGAGCAAAGTTTCATCTTTGCCTGAGTGTCCCCCGGCCAGCATTTAAGCCATACTGCCCGGCGTCCTACATTGGTTAAGGCCGCTGACTTTGCTGCTAGCCTGGCTGAATCTGCTGAAGCTTCAGCGAGAAAGACTGCCACTGCTCGGATGGCCGGTAATACTTCCAGAATAGATTCCCTGGGGACTCCTTGCTCCAGCTGGTCTTCCAGGTTGTCCACCCATATTTTTAGGGACCTAGCCACACAAGTGGCCGCGATGGCGGGCCTTAGGGCCCCAGCCGAGGCCTCCCAGTCCGTTTTAAGACAATTGTCTGTCTTTCAGTCCAGAGGTTCTTTTAGAGAACCTAAATCCTCAAAGGGTAGGGAGGATTTCCTGGCGACTTTTGATATCACTACATCTATTTTTGGAGCTCTATCCCAGGACGAGGATGCCTCTTCCTCAAGGGAGTACCTCCTTTTTAGGGAATTGATTATCTGGGACTTCTTCTCTGGTTTTTCCCATTCCCGTTCTATGAGTCCTTCCAGTTGCACATTAATAGGGAAGGCTCTACGTTTTTTCTTCTGTAGTCCACTAAACATGAGTTTCTGAGCTGTCTTTTTTGCTCGCTCATCGACCAGCCACATGGTGGTCCAGATTGCTTTTATAAGCTTGTCTGTAGCTTCTACTGGGAATGCATCTTCCTCGTCAGAGCTACTAACTGAATAGCATGTTTTATCTGAGTCCTCCTCTAACCCTGTGGAGTCCTCCTGAGAGACCACTGAGGGGCTGGATCTATCTCTAGTTCTATCTGTAACCGCTGATTGTAATGCGCTTACTGATTTGCAAACCTCTGTTTGAATTAGGGTTTTCAGACTGTCAGAGAATGAGGGTGTCTCTTCTGCTACTGTCTTGTTAATACAATCCTGGCACAACCTTTTACTCCAGGATGCTTCTAAGGGACTATTGCATAAAGGACATTCTTTACTTTTAGTTTTTCCCTACTCTTCTTAGGGACCTCCTATACTCCATCCCGCCAATGTATGTAAAACAGGGGAGAGAGGAGACAAGAGAGAGAGAAAGAGAACAGACATTAGAGTGCTGGACTTTCTCGAAGCTCACTCACCACTCGGATGCTTCAGAAAACGGGTACCGGATCTGGAGGCTGACTGGTCTTCTCATTGTCTGCCAAAGAGACTAGGGACCCCTCCTTTTTGTGGCGATGATCCGCCCGTGCGCTGCCCGAGCGGCTCCCACTGCTGCTGCGGCATGTCTGGCTCTTCTCCTCCGAGCTCAACCGCCTCTCCTTCGCCTCCTGGCGCGGCTGCAAGTGCTCTGGTGAAAGGCTCTCCATTCTATAAACTGCTTAGCTGCTGCTGCTGTTTCGTGATGAGAGCAGTCACATCTAACCCAATACTGGTGTAGTGACGCCTGCCAGCACTTCCTTTTGCCTTTAAATAGAAGCATTCACCCTTTTTTTTATTGATCCACCTGGTAGATCCTGCACCTGCCGGCCGCCTGCGCTTCCTAATTAGGCCACGCCTGTGCATTACAGCTGGCAATCACATCCGGTGCGCGCTCCTGGTGCCTTTGCCCCGGATGTACGTGCCCGAAAATTACATGCTTGCGCGCCCCCGGTGACCACTTCCGGTGCGCGCCTCCTACCATATGACCTATTGCGCTTGTTCCTGTGCACACTCCCTGCTGCCTCCTGGGTGCCGCTGACTTTACTTCCGGGTCGTGCCCCTTTACATCCGGTGCACGCTCCCGACCTCTCCATCTGGAGAACGCACCGCTGCGTGCCCCCGGAGCGCATGCTGCTGACGTTCCCACCGCCTGCGCGTGCCCGGCTTTCCCCGGTACGTGCCCAGGCCACCGCAGCGTCCATGCTACCCTGACACCTATTGCTACTGCCCTCATACCTGCGGTCCCCCATGGACCTGGCCATCAGTGGAAGCCTCCATACTGCAGGTACTCTCCTGGGCAGCCCCGGTGACTTGCGCTCGACAGGGAGGGAATTCCAAAAGGGTCGTCCTAGGAGATTTTCATCTGCCCGGGCACCAATGTGCCTCACGGGCTGCATGACCACTGGTTGTCAACAGGGAGGGAGCACAAAGTGGCCTCCGTGGACGTTTATGGGGCATGTCAGTCAACAGGGAGGGTACACGTATCGTTGCCTCCGAGGCATCATTACTTCACCCGGGCAACTGCCTCACGGGCTGTGGCCATGCACTCGCTCAGGGGGGACATAGGAATATATGGCCCCTGAGGCGACTACCGGTACCTGGTGACAGGTGTAGCAGACCAGTGCCTGCCAGTAATCACCCGACCCAGGCCCAGGCATCCTCTTCTTTCTTCTTTCTTCCCGAATCTTCAAGAGTTTTTCATCTTGAGGGTTCCCCATCGAGGACAGGAAACCAACTGATGCGGAGAGAGGAGCCGCCCCTTTTATCTTGAAGGTTTCCTGTCCTCGCTGGGCGGATCCCCTCTCTCGTGGTGCCGTCATGTAGGATGGAAAAAAGTAGTTAGCAGTTTTAAGTGCAGCTAATGACTCTTCAATTCTGGGTAATGGGTAGGCATCTTTATGTGTAATGCTGTTAATTTTTCTGTAATCAACACACATTCTCATGGTACCATCCTTTTTCTTTACAAAAACTATTGGAGCTGCCCAGGGGCTACAACTGTCTCTGATGAGTGACCCCTGCTTCCTTCATCTCTCTCAACATCCACATTGGTATTGTGTTGGGGGTATAGGCCGGTACCTTTCTTTAATGGGTGGCTGATCTCCAGTGGGGATATGATGTTGAACCCCTTTTGCCTGCCCAAAATCTAGTGGGTGTTTGCTGAGTACCAGCTCATATTCTTGTGTCACTCTGTAAACCCCATTTTTCTGGTATGAAGGTGTAGAGTCAGCCCCCACCTGCAGTTGCTGGCACCACTCTTCCATCTGCTTCACAGAGCCATTGTCCTCCACCTGATTGGACGAGACCAAAGGCTCTGCTGCCTGCAAAGAGTTGTTATTAACAGTGAGCAGCTTAGCAACTGTGGTGTACCGAGGTATTGTGGCCTCCTCCTCCCTACAGTTCAAGAGACGTACAGGTACTCTCCCTTTATGTACATCAACTACCCCTCTGGCTATCAGGACAGTGGGCCTGCTATCAGAATATACAGGTTCTACCAATGCCTGGTAATCCTCCCCTCTGAGGTCTATGGCTGCCCAACACCAAATCAACATTTCACATCTGGGGGGTATTGCAATGGGGAAAGCATCACTCACTCTTACACTGCCAATTTCTCCGCCAGAGAGTTCTACCTGTTGTCTTTGCATCAGGGCTCTGATCTCCTTCTGCAGAACTCGTTGTTCACTGGAACCAGCAGTCTCAGCCACCTGTTGCAACAAGACAATAACCTCGGAAAGACAATTTTCAATTACATTTGTAGCAAGAGTCATCATGGGATTACATTCACATCGATCAATATCCACAACTACCAGACCTTGAGATTTTAGCTCTACCCGACCCACTTTAACAGTAATCTCTTTACATCCAATCTGCGGCAAAGACTGACCATTACTGGCAACTACTGTCAGTTCATCAGTGGGGCCACGGGTAAGTTCAGAATCAGCCCAATACTGCTTGTAGAGGATATAGGGCATAGTGGTCACCTGGGAGTCAGTGTCCAGCAAAGCATTCATGGGGATGCCATTAATCACCACAGGGAGAATCAGTCTCCCTCCAACATACTTGGCTCTCCAGTTCTTTGGGCCTGGGGATCCTATTCCTGGGGGTTGGCCCTCTTCCCCCGAGGTTGCTCGTTTAAATGACAGTACTTGGCGATGAGGCCTGGCCTGCGACAGTTACGACAGATGGGGCGTCCATCCTAGTCATGGTGATCGTTGGTTCTCCCTCGGAGTGGCGGAATCCTCTTCTTCCGGAGCCACGGGACATCCTCTGGACTGGAAGCCAGCTGAATCTTCTCCTTGGAGGACACTTGCAGGGACTGCACGGTTTTAGTAAGTGCAGCCATACCTTTAGTCAACTCCTGGACTTGAAGACGCAGTTCTTCAGTTGGATCTTTATCCAAGGTCTGTGCATCAGCCTCCACAGGGATGGAAGGAAAAGATGTTGCTTCCTGATGGTAGGTGATCGCTGGGTGCCTAGGGGGCGCTGGACGGCTGTCAATCGATTCCTGCAGTACCCGAATAGCCCTGTCCTTAAAATCAGCAAAGTTCAGATCAGAGTTTTGCAGGGTTATGATGCACAACTGTCCTCTGTGGGTACTGGATAGGAGTCCTTCAATGAACTGCTCCTTTAACAGTTTATCTTCTTCCTTCACACTGTCAGGATCAACTTGCTTAACTGCTTGCAGTGCCTCCTGCAGGTTAAGAGCATAGTCCCTGATACTGTCCTGCGCTCTCTGCTTACATCCAAAGAATCGCATCTTGATTTCAGCTGCAGGGCGGGTGTCAAAGGTGCTTTTTAGCTTGGCCAAAATATTTTTAACAGTCTCTTTGTCAGTGTCCGGCCAGTCTTTTACTTCTCTCTGTGCTGCACCTGTTAGCTGCCCAATCAGGATGTTCACTTTCTGACTCTCGGACAGAGGGTATACTTTAAACAAACTGCACAGTCTCTCTTTAAATTCTCTCAGGGTATGTGACTCAACCGAGTACTGCGGTAGCCAGGCCGCTCCTGGAAGGTAGGGTATAGACAGCGCTACTCCTTGTGGCGCTGAGGGATTGGCGGCGGCATCCGCCACTGCATTGCTGCTTGGCACAGACATTCTCTTCCCCCCCTAGTTAAAGTTAGCTAGGGCCGGGGGTTGTTTGAGCTTGCCGGCGGCCTCTTCGCAGGCCCAATGCTCCGGGCTGTAGGCCTCAGCTCCTCCCCTTCTCGTGTGCTGTCCTCTCTTCCCACAAGGCACTTCACTTCTTCGCACTCTGCGGCAGGCTCCGCCCATGAAGGCCCGCCCCTTTTCTTCCCGCGTGCGCCAAGCAGCGTGGCAATGGCGGCAATTGGCGCCAATTTCACACACAGTGTTTTACACAAACACAGTCTAAGGCACACAGGACCCGGGGATACCGGGCTCCGTAATCCTGTTCGTGACGCCAAGTTGGGTTGCCCTCCCACGGCTGTGGGGTACTCGGTACCGGGCCGCTGTCAGCGAGATGTGTCACAGCAGCGATGACCCGGTCCGTGGCCCTGGGTGCCCAATTAATAGGTGAAGCTGTAGTCCCAGGGCAGTGTAGATGTAGTTGGCACGGGGATGTAGCAGTGCCGGAGGGGTAGGAAGCAGATAAGACACAGCGGAGTGCTGTTTCTGTACCTTTACTTGACAAATGCAGTCCAGGGTCCTGATTACAGATGGTACCGGAGTAGGCTAGCCTGGAAGCAACTCAGGGATTCTCTCTCAGCAGATGGGCTGTGCAGTCTCCTTCCCTAGCGCTTATTTGAATGAAGTACTCCTAGTACTGAGTTACACTGAAGTTCCTCTCAATTCACTTCTACTCTCACTCCTCATATGGCAGACAGCTGTAGCCGCTATTCCTCTCCTGGCTCACTGCGTGCTGTTGTGCCTTCGAGTCTTAGATGGGGGTAGGGCCTTTACAGCCTCCTACTCCTCTGGTGTCTGTTGCAGGATCATTAGCATCCATACAACCGTGGAGACCAGGCTCCAGTTCATGCGCTCTCACTGTGAGGGAGCTCTCTTTCCTCAGCTCAAGCTCCAGCTTCTCTCCACACGTCTGCACACCTGGACCTCCTCACACTAACTGATGACTCCTTCCTCTTGGCCTTCAGAGAGCACTCCTCCCTTCAATTCCGGTTCAGAGTCCCCCCTGCTGGCCTGGAGTGGAACTGTGTTGCATGTATAGGTTAAATGCGAGAGAGACCCTTCACTGCTTCCAAGCCTGGCATTACCCTCCCTGGAGGAAGGCAAATCCACTGTGGCGGCCATACTCCTGGGGGAGCCACAGATGTATCACTTAATTTACTGGATGCAGCTGTTTGGACACAATCTGAGTTTTTAGCTTTAGCAATGGAGCAGAGCTGAGAAAGCTAACCCCACCCACACCAGATTCTCTCTGTTCATTAGCTAAAGACAGTGAGCTGCTTATCACAAAAGGTGGAGTTGGAATAAAAGTTACGTGCACATCAGTCATGGCAGTGATAATGTCTTAGTGCTAAAACCTTCAGTGTAAGTAAACAACAACATACTGCATGATAAGTGACACATCAATGAATTCTGTGTTTTACATCTCAGATAAAATAACAAAAATCTGATGAGAGATACTCTTTAAAAAAGATGGAATACAAACAATGTAATTATTACATTGTTCAAACAGGTATTTCCACATTAAACTAGTACGTAATGTATAGGACCATGATTTCTTGATAATTTAACATATGAATATACTTGACAATGTTGGAGAGGGATATCTGCTCCACTTGGAGAGATAAAAGAAAAAGCAGAGTGTGCCTGCTTTTACCTCACAAATAGTACATATGTCTTAACTAATCACAACCCAAAATAAAGACAAAAAAAATTACAAGCCTCAAAAAAATACAAGCCACATACACAAATTCATCAGCTGTTATGTTTATAATCAGGGAGGACTCTACAAATAATATTAGGGGTTACAGTCAGGGACAGATTAAGAGTAGGCAGGGTCTCCCCAGCACCTGATGTGTGATGTGACATGTCACATGATTCCCTTTAAGAGAAGTCTCATCAGCTGACCCCAGTGACCAGAGGTAACTTTATACCTCCAATCACAGCTTTAGGCTCACGCTGTCCTTTGACAGCGTGGGAACTGCAGCTGTCTGAAGTGTGGTCATGGTTTTACCGTCGATGAGAAGCAATGTTTGCCTCGCTGTTATACACATGACAGAGCCACAAACAGCACAAAAAGCCGGTGTTCAGAGGGCCGAACTTGAACAGTAACACAGAATTCCTGGTGAAGTTCGTGTTCGGTATCCGTGCCCTAACAGTAGGTGTTTGGTACGGACTCCGAACCTTACTGTTCGGGTTCGCTCATTTCTAGTCTTAATCTAATCTTTTTCTAATACAATTTAATTAAAAATTCCCTATTTTTCCCTAACTACACTATCGAACTGCAGGGATATGCAAACTATGTCACTTGCCTGGAGAACTCTTTTCTCTGCTTGCTCATTCTTTACTTAGACTGTGCAATGACAGTGTTCTCTACTGTTGGCTCATGACTTCTAATCACATCTGGCAAGAGATTGCATTGTCACTCTGCACTGAAAAGAGCAGTGCACAGTGACTGGAGTCTGCAGAGCATCCGTCTGAATAGAAAACGAATGCATACTCAGTAGAGCAGGGACTAGCCCAGAAATAGATATTATTGATGACACTTCGCTTCAGGGTAGTTGGAGGGAGCAGAGGTTGCGGTAGTGACCACAGCCTCTGCACCCTGAAGACACTGGCGGGTTCTCAAAATGAAGCGCTATCAAAGGAAAACTAGTAGAAAAAATAAAGAAGTTTGATAGTGTAGTTAGGGAAAGCTATGGAATTTTAAAACAAAGCATATTAGAAAAAAAAGAGTAGATTATTACTATTAATAGATATGCAAATTGCCTCTTCAGAGAGAAAGAGGACTTTTACTCTACTGCACCACCTATTGGTAGTAGCGATCCTACAAGTCACAATCAACCCTTTATCGAGTCTTGTAATATGACTTAGGATAAAAGCCAAATCAGAATCTCAATTTGCAGACACTGTGTTTCGGGCTATTGGCCCTCGTCAGTGCAAAGTATGAGATCTGATTACCTTACTTTGACAAGCCAGAGCTGGTATGTCACTCTCCACAAGGAGAAACCTTACCCCTTAGATATTAATAGATAGTGATGTAGGATGAAAATAAAATTTAGTTTCAGGTCACCCCTTTAATAGCTTGTTTAAACAAACAGATCGCAGTAAACAACTGCCAATTGGTAGTGGTTTACCAGTTAGTACTCATTTAGTACCGCCTATCGGTCCATACATGCATAGCCCTATACAGTCCCCATGTATGGTCCCCTTATACAGAATAAATATTTACATCCAATAATATATCATAATGGAAGTAGGCAGCAGATTTTAACCAAGAATGTCTCTGTACATCATGTGTCCTATCATTTGTCCATTCATACTTCCTTCAATTATTTGAAGTTTGTCAGTGCCGTATGCTGAAAGACAGACGCACACCATAATGTTCCCACCTACAAACTTTATTGTAGGTATGATATTTTTGGAGTGATATGCAGTGCCCTTTTTACTCCAAACATGGTGTGCATTATGGCATTCAAAGAGTTCAATTTTAGTCTCATCTGACCAGACTATATTTTTCCAGTAATTCACAGGCTTGTCTAAATATTGTTGAACAAACTTAACCCCTTAGTGATGGAGCCAAATTTTTTAAATCTGACCAGTGGCACTTTATGTGGTAATAACTCTGGAACGCTTCTACAAATCCCAGTGATTTTGAGATTGTTTTTTCGTGACACAATGTACTTTATGAAAACGGTAAATTTAGGTCAATATGTTTTGTTTTTATTTATAAAAAGTATCAGAAATTTGAGAAAAAAGTTAACAAATTAGCAATTTTCAAGCTTTGAATGTTTATGCCTTTAATCCAGATTGTCATACCACGCAAAAACATTCATAAATAACATTTTCCACATGCCTGCTTTACATCAGCACCATTTGTAAAATGTTCTTTTATATTGTTAGCATTTTAGGATATTTTAAAAATGTAGCAGTAATTTTTCATTTTATCAAGGAAATTTACAAAAAATTTTTTTAGGGACCTATCCAGGTTTGAAGCGACTTTGTGGGTCCTATATATTGGAAAACCCCCAAAAGTTATACCATTTTAAAAAGAGCACCCCCTGACATATTGAAAACTGCTGTCAGGTAGCTGTTAACCATTTATATGATGTTGTCACTATTAACAGCAGCATCTAAGGGGTTAAAATGATTTGGACGGTGCCAACATTGATCATGGCTGATGCAGCAATTTGTCAGCTATAGTGTACAGCCGACAGCTGCTGGATTGTCACCAGTATGGGGATGTTATTCTCTTATATCTCACGTCAGTTAAAAGACGTATTGGCGGTCATTAAGTGGTTAAAACAGGCTTAAACATGCTTTTTTGTTCAGCAAATGGAGTCTTGCTTGATGAGCGTGCATACAGGCCATGGAGGTTGACTGCACTACTTATAGTTTTAATTGAAACAATTGTACTTGATGATTCCATGTGTTTCTGTAGCTCTCCACAGGTGGTCTTTGGCTCTTGGACAACTCTTCTGAAAAATATTTACACTTCTGTCTGAAATATTGTGAGCAGCACCTGGTTGCGGTAGTTTATGGTGAAATATGTTCTTTTTGCTTCCATATTATGGCCCCAATAGGGCTCACTGGAACGTTCTGTAGTTTAGAAATATTTCTGTAACCAATGCCATTAGTATGTTTTGCAGCAATAAGGTTGTAAAGGTCTCAAGGTAGCTCACTGGTGTCATGATTGTAATTCATATTCCTCATCAGCACCCCTCTTCTCTGTGCGGTTTCTACTTGCGTCAGGCTGCTCTGCTGTGTCTGCTTCTTGCAGCACTGCTGCATCTGCATGTTGAATTAATTTAGCCTTAGGAGGCGTGGCCATTCTCTGCAGGAATTTAACCCTGCTGTGTCCTGCAGAGATTAGGTTTTCCGGCACATGCTGTGCTAGCAGGGCCTTTATTACGCAGTTCCTCCTATGAATCCCTTCCCAAACATTGGTTCCTATCCTTATTGCATCCATTTATGTGTGGTGCCCCTGAGGGTTCAGTCACCACAGAGGTACTGCACCTCCTCCTGAGGTGTGGTACCCCACCATCCACCCCTTGGTGACTCCCTGCTTGGAACACAAAATGTGCTGGGAGGTGGGTGGAGTTTAGTTCGCACAAAAGAGCGGGAATAGTTGAGTCTGTCAGTCAGTCTTTCATTCAGTCAATGAGAGGATGTAGAAGGACAGAGAGTGAGAAAGAGAAGATCCCCGGGAGAGGGATGGAAGAGGGAAGTGCTGCAGCAGGCCACAGTGATCTGGGTCTGCTGGCACAGGAAAGAGACAGAGAAAAGGAAGCTTGATTCTCCATTGGGAAGAAGGATTAGCACGGAACATGAGGAGAATAAGAGAACAAGGACCAGGGTTAGAGGAGAATCCTTTTCAAGTTCTAAGCGCAAGGCCGGGGTCCGGTCTCCAAGGTTGTTCGGATACTAATGGTCCTGCAGCAGATACCAGAGCAATAGAAGTAGTGACCACTTTATTCCCACACAAGACTTGGGGGCACAACAGCAACTTATTAGTGAGCCGGGACTTGGTAGCAAGGAGTCCCCGAAGCAGGCTACAGCTGTCTGCCGTACAAGTAGAGTTCATAGGAACATCTAACAGGAGGAACTCCAGTGTAACTCAGTACTATGAGTACTTCATTCAAAGGCGCTATAAGAGGAGACGTTCAGAAAAAGCACATATGTTGGCGGAGTGTTGGAAAGGAGTACTTCATCTTGCCTGGAAGTTGGCTGAACTTCTGACCCGGAGGACATGGCACGGATGCGGGCACCTGTACCTACAACAGACTGTGAGTAAAGCTTTGGAACTACATGCCCTGGTGTCCTCCACTTATTCCTGCGCCAACCTGCCCAGCACTACTACATCCCTTGCACCTGACACTACACCATCTAAGTGTCACTTCACCTACACTGCCCTGGGACTAAAGCCCTGCCTGTGGAGGGCTATAACATCACTGCTGCACCACACCATCTGTCCCAGAGGATCTGTCTGCAGCGTCGGCTTACATCTATATTGCCGAACACCACAGGTGGCGTCACGAATCACTTATAAACTTTCACCACCATAAGCACACTGAAACAACCCCCTTTGCAATGGAGCCCCAGGGCCACGGACCGGGTCACTGCTGCCGTGACAGCCCCCGTTGAGAAGATCAACCGGCCCGGTACCGAGAACCCCACGGTCCTGGTGATTGAGGGCACCCCAACTTGGCGTCACAAACAGGATGACGAAGCCCGGTCCCACCGGGTTCTGTGTGCCTACGATTTATTGGACTTAAAAGTTTGTAGAAATGTACAAAAGACCCAATTTGATAGACTGTAAAATTAATGCTAAAAATGGCCACCAGCGTGGAGAAGAAGGGCATGACAACATGGGTGGTCCTAAGAAAAGACAGCGAACTGTCCTGGGCCTTCCCTGTCTGAACTTCTATGCAACTGCAACATGGCCCACCCCCCGAGGGGTTCGTATACTGGCTTGGTATGGAGGAGCAGGAAGAAGACGCTGCCTCCAGAAGGAGGAGCGGGAGCCAGTGGCAGGAAAAGAGTCGAGACAGGAAGAGAAAGGAGAAGACGCCATGATGGAAGGAGAGAGGAGGCATGAAGAGCACGAGGAGGTTGAGCTGAACTTCCCCGCTGCAATGGCTGAAGGCTCCGATCTGGCTTCCGACATGAAACGTCAGCAGCTGGAGGAGTAAATAGCCCAGCTGACTACCCGTCTGCGACTGAGGCAGGAGGCATTGTGGAGGTTGGGCTGGCAGCACGCCCCAGAGGGGCCCACGCCATCGGCACCTCTAGTCCCGGTACCTTCCCCCTTGGTAGCCGCTGCCGCCGCTGCCATACTGGCGTCTTCACCGGCGGTACCCACCACCGCCGCACCAGACTTTTCTCAGGCAGCACCCATTTGCATCTTTACGCTGTCAGTACAGTTGGTCACGGCCTGTCCGGAAGAGCCACCGGAGGGCCCAGGAGCTGAGGCAGTGCTCCTGTCTGGACCTGACGTGGCCGTGCAGGTCCCACCGAAGACTCCTGCTGACCCGGAGCGGCCATCTGCTCCACCACCGGCGACATCCGGACAGACTACCCCAGTGGACATCCCTGCAGCTGCCCACCGTCTCAGGCCTGCACCGGAACCGCAACACAGCCAGGAGGCCCCAGGTACGTCTGCTGTCCCTGCACCTGGGAAGGCCCTGGGGTGTACGCCCGTGGCAGTGGCAGGACAGGTCGTGTTGGACCTTGTATGGGACCGGGACTCTGATCCCTGGGGAGGAACACCTGAACCCCTAGCGGTGGTACCCTTATCCGTAGTGGGCAAAAGCAGGTCCCGGGAGGAGGAAGATGAGACATGGGCTTGTTGCCAAGAAACCATACGTCAGCTGGCAGCGGAGCAGAGGGAGAGGGAGCAACGGAGACTGGCAGTGCTAGGCCCTGATCTGGACCAGAAGGAGAAGGTCCGTGCTGGTCACTACGGTCCCCGGGACTCAGCTGGATGGGGACTGGTCCTCAATGTAAATCAGGAGAGAGGATTCAGGTTTATTGCAGACCCCAAGAGGATCAGTGACTTGTTTTTCAGCAGGAGGGATGTTGAGTCACACCTGAGGAAGGGACACCCTGCTAGAGATCTGCAACCGGGGGAGTATGTGACCTTCACCCGACATGAGGGGTTAAGAGGATGGTACGCCATGAACAGCCGCTGCATCCCTGAGGAATTTATTGTGGTCTATAAAAAGGAGAAGGCGTACGTACCCCCAGCGGGAATACCCCCTGCAGTGGTGATCACCCCTGCCAAGGAAACTCAGGCAGCAATCCACCCAGCTGTCACCATCTCATTTTATGTGAATCCGTCTGCAGGAAGAGGATGCCAAGAAATTTTTCCATGGAAGCAGTAGCCAAGAAAACCTGCTTCCAGTACCCCAGGAGGGGACCCCCAATAAAGAAACATTCCATTAAATTTGTTGCCCAGGAGGGTATTTGCACCATTATGCCTTCTTTTTGTTATCATGTTTACTTTGGTTTTACAAGTTTTTGCCTAGTTGCGTTGGCAGCATACAGTATTTTTCATAATTGAACTGTGGAGATCATGAACACTGAGTGATCCTGAACTGTGTTTGTAAATAGTTTGCACCTCCTTAGGTGCCCTTTCTTGGTTTTAAATAGCTCTTTTATGGATAAGAATTACCTCATCGTAGAGCATGGCTCCATCCTAAGGATACTGCAAGAGATCCCGGCTGGGAGCGGTGTCCAGCACTTACAAGAATTATTGTGAAGTATTTTATAATGTGCCTTATGACAGTATTAATAGAGAATAGCTTTTATAAAGAATCTAGTTCATAGAATGTTTTAATAAAGAGATTTGAATAAAGTTGGAGATTTGAAAAATACGGGTGACGAACCAGGTATCCACGGTTGTCACTTAGGGTTAATAAAAGAAAGTAGAAAATGTGAAAGAAGAAGTGATGAAGAAATGTGTTGATGATAATGCTTGAAATAGCATTTTAAATTAGGTAGCATAACTTTAAGGATAATTAGTTAAAATTGTTTGCAACGTTCTGGTGACAGTGCCTCTCATATTGAGAAGATTAGATAAGAACTGTTTGTTTTGCATTACAAAAATTTTGTATGTTCTTGTATTTGTCAACTTCTGTTTTCTTGCAGCCCGCGGACGTGCTGTGTTTAACAGGGGGTATGTGGCACCCCTGAGGGTTCAGTCGCCACAGAGGTACTGCACCTCCTCTTGAGGTGTGGTACCCCACCATCCAGGTAAGGTGGAGACACCTGACCACACTCCAACACCTGCACCCCACATGACAAACTAGTGTAGCAAAGCACCTTCTGGTGGCTCCCTGCTTGGAACACGAAACGTGCTGGGAGGTGGGTGGAGTTTAGTTTGCACAAAAGAGCGGGAAGAGTTGAGTCAGTCAGTCTTTCATTCAGTCAATGAGCGAGGATGTAGAAGGACAGAGAGTGAGAAAGAGAAGATCCCCGGGAGAGGGATGGAAGAGGGAAGTGCTGCAGCAGGCCACAGTGATCTGGGTCTGCTGGCACAGGAAAGACACAGAGAAAGGAAGCTTGATTCTCCATTGGGAAGAAGGATTAGCACGGAACATGAGGAGAATAAGAGAACAAGGACCAGGGTTAGAGGAGAACCCTTTTCAAGTTCTAAGCACAAGGCCAGGGTCCGGTCTCCGAGGTTGTACGGATACTAATGGTCCTGCAGCAGACACCGGAGTAATCATAGAATCATAGAATCATAGAATCATAGAATCGTAGAGTTGGAAGGGACCTCCTGGGCCATCTGGTCCAACCCCCTGCTCAAAGCAGGATTCGCTAAATCATCCCAGTCAGATGTCTGTCCAGCCTCTGTTTGAAGACTTCCATTGAAGGAGAACTCACCACTTCTCGTGGCAGCCTGTTCCACTCATTGATCACTCTAACTGTCAAAAAGTTTTTTCTAATATCTAATCTGTGTCTCTTCCCATTCAGTTTCATCCCATTGCTTCTAGTCTTTCCTTGTGCAAATGAGAATAAAGTTGATCCTTCTACAATGTGACAGCCCTTTAGATATTTGTAGACAGCTATTAAGTCTCCTCTCAGTCTTCTCTTTTGCAAACTAAACATTCCCAAATCCTGCAACCTTTCCTCATAAGACAGGGTTTGCAGACCGGTCACCATTCTGGTCGCTCTTTTCTGAACTTGCTCCAGTTTGTTGATGTCTTTTTTAAAATGTGGTGCCCAAAACTGGACACAATATTCCAGATGAGGTCTGACCAAAGAGGAGTAGAGGGAAATAATGACTTCACGTGATCTAGACTGTATGCTTCTGTTAATACATCCTAGAATTGCATTTGCCTTTTTTGCTGCTGCATCACACTGTTGACTCATATTCAGTCTGTGATCTATTAGTATACCCAAGTCTTTTTCACATGTGCTGTCACTTAGCCCTATTCCTCCCATTCTATATATGCTTTTTTCATTTTTATTGCCCAGATGTATCACTTTGCATTTCTCCCTGTTAAAAACCATTCTGTTAGTTGCTGCCCACTTCTCCAGTGTATTTAAATCTTTTTGAATCCTCTCTCTCTCTTCTCTAGTATTAGCTATCCCTCCTAGCTTTGTGTCATCAGCAAATTTAATCAGTTTACCCTCAATTCCTTCATCTAAATCGTTGATAAAGATGTTGAACAATACAGGGCCCAGGACAGAGCCTAATAGAAGCACTAATAGAAGTAGTGACCACTTTATTCCCACACAAGACTTGGGGGCACAACAGCAACATATTAGTGAGCCGGGACTTTGTAGCAAGGAGTCCCCGAAGCAGGCTACAGCTGTCTGCCGTACAAGTAGAGTTCATAGTAACATCTAACAGGAGGAACTCCAGTGTAACTCAGTACTAGGAGTACTTCATTCAAAGGCGCTATAAGAGGAGACGTTCAGAAAAGACACATATGTTGGAGGAGTGTTGGAAAGGAGTACTTCATCTTGCCTGGAAGTTGGATGAACTCCTGACCCGGAGGACATGGCACGGATGCGGGCACCTGTACCTTCAACATACTGTGAGTAAAACTTTGGAACTACATGCCCTGGTGTCCTCCACTTATTCCTGCGCCAACCAGCCCAGCACTGCTACATCCCTTGAGCCTGACACTACACGATCTAAGTGTCACTTCACCTACACTGCCCTGGGACTAAAGCCCTGCCTGTGGAGGGCTATAACATCACTGCTGCACCACACCATCTGTCCCAGAGGATCTGTCTGCAGCGTCGGCTTACATCTCTATTGCCAAACACCACAGGTGGCGTCACGAATCACTTATAAACTTTCACCACCATAAGCACACTGAAACAACCCCCTTTGCAATGGAGCCCCAGAGCCACGGACCGGGTCACTGCTGCCATGACAACCCCCATTGAGAAGATCAACCGGCCCGGTAACGAGTACCCCACGGCCCTGGTGAGTGACAGCGCTTCATATGTACTCTTCCATATTCTGTATCCCGTTAACAACCCGGCTTCTTTGCTCATCCTGTCTGACCTCTTTGCTCCTGAGGTAAGCTATATTTACTGATCCTGTGCTGCTTGCCCCAACCTCAGTCCTTCTGACTAAGTCTCTGTTTTGAGGTTTGTACTTCGAACTGCGCCTCTGAACCTCCAGTCAACTGCTGCAGACCCGGGGACAGCCCTGGAGTTGTACCTAGTGACTACCACTGACCTATCCTCACCATCAGAGGTTCTCGTAAAAACCTGGTAATCACTGGTAGTCCTCCAAGGTAAGATCGGCTGGTGGCACAGTGGGTCTGAACTCACCAGCCTTACATAACGTTCAAGCTCTTGTCCCCACTGACATATTGGGATACAGTCATCCCAAGACAAGTGTACAAGTACTGTACAGGTGGTCACTCAGCACGAGCAGCAGGACTATCTGATGTAGGCCATCAATGTGGCGGCAACCCAGCTGCAGGGTCTATTCACTGCTGTGTTTTCCCAGCTCTCTGCTCCTACATATCTGGCTAAACCACCTCTGGACAGTCATTTTCTCTGAGGGAAGTGCCTTATGCTCCAGTTGCTGGTGGATCTGTTAACTTCCAGCTTCCACTTACATCTCACTATGATGGAGACCCTAAGGAGAGCAGCTGCTTCATTAATCAGTGTAAGATCCTCTTCACACTCCAAGCTCACCTCATACCTTCAGACCAGCAAAGGTAGCATTTGTAGTTTCTCTACTGTCTGGACAAGCCCTGGCCTGGGCAAACCCCTCTTTGGAGCATGGAGGTCACCAAATTTAGGAGGTTCCTGGAGATTTTCATGTGTTTTTTGTGGTTCCAGGTCATACCGCATCCCTGTTTTGTTTAAGGCAGAGCATGGATATCATGGCCCAGTATGCCTTACTCTTAAATTCGTTGGTGGCGGTGCTGGCGTGGAATGAAGAAGCCCTTGTAGGGACCTTCTGGCAGGGTCTGTCTGGTCGAATTAAGGATAAGTTGGCTGCCAGAGATTTTCCATCCTAGCTGCATGCCATTATACACCTGGCCACTAGGATAAATTTCTACTTCCATGAGCGAGTTCCGGAACAAGCTTCAGCATCTCCTCATGCCGGAGAACCACCCAGACTGGCTCCAAACTTCCAGGTTCCTATGCTACCTCAAGTCACACCTTCTGCACAGGATTGACTGCAGAGGAATAGAGATAACTCCATCATCTGTAGACATTCATTATTATTAGTGATGTGCGAGTATTCTCGGTAATGCTCGGTACGCGCCCGAGCATCACTGTACTCACGGTGCTCGACGAGCGCCGAGCATTTCCGTGATTGTTCAACGGAAGTTCGGGTCCATGACCTGCATGTTTGGCGCTCTTCAGAGCGCCAATAGACATGCAGGGATTGTGTGCCATGCACTGTACTGCCGCAGCCATGTTAGTTGTGGCATTACAGTGATTGGTTGGCCGTGCAGCGTCATCAAGTCTATATCAGAACTGGCGCCGCCCTGCTTATCCCAGTCAGCTCCAGAATCACCAGTGTAGAGAGAGTTACTGCAGTGATAGGGACAGAATAGGTGGGGTATCAGTTACTGTGGGTATACCATTGTTAAATCTACAAATTCAGCTATACTAACAGCCCTTCTAAGGACTAATTACGGGGTATATAGATTGCAGTGCTAGTTAGGCAGGGAGTCTATGTGGGTAGATACATATCAATGCAAGGCATGCAGGTACTGTATGTGAATATATAGAGATCACTGCTAGTCAGGCAGGCATTGTATGTGGCATACTTCATTGCAAACATCAAGAGGGTCCGTTCCATTACTGTGTGCTGCTGCTGCCTATTACATATATTGACCGTATTTATATATATATATATATATATATATATATCCCCAGGTATCAGTGGTCAAGAATAATTTTATTTGCATCTTAATCCTGATTATTTTATTCAAAAGCAATCCAGAGCACACGTTTTTTTTCTCCATTTGCTTGTTGACACTGCAGGATAGAGCCAAATCCTTTTCATGTACAGCGTGAAAATCCAGCTATTTTAAACGGGTTTGCCCATCTCAGCGATCACATCTGAGTGTGCAGAAAATGTTGCCATTCTTGTGGTACTGTAATTTTTTTTTGTAGTGTCTTATACAATTTGTTGACACCATTTTGCTGTCCAAAAATATTCAGCTGTCAAAAAATTATTTAGCTACAGGACAGATATTTTCCACTGGGTTTTGTCTGTCACATGGATCGCATATCATTGTGGTCAAAATTGTGCCATGTCAGGCTTGCATAGAATTGTTTTTGTTGTGTCTTAGCCTACTTATTGACACAATTTTATTATCCCCCCAAAAAAATACAGGCCAGATATTTGAAAGTGTGGTATCTCCGTCACACACCTCATCTCTCTGTGGGCTACAAATTGTGGCACATGAGGACTCCATTCAACTGTTTATGCTGTGTGTTACCCTAGTTCTTGAAACTATTTTCCTGTAAAAAAAATAAAAATACAGGCCACGTATTTTACAGTGTGGCATCTCCATCACACGCCTCATCTATCTGTGGGCTAAAAATTGTGGCATTTCAGGCCTACATTGAACTGTTTTTCTTGTGTGCTACCCTAGTAAGTGACAATACTTTACTGTAAAAATAAAATACAGGCCACATATTTTACAGTGTGGTATCTCCATCAAACAACTCAGGTACAGCTATCTGTGGGCTAAAAATTGTGGCATTGAACTGTTTTTGCTGTGTGCTACCCTAGTAATTCACACTATTTTGCTGTTTTGTTCATAAATACAGGCCAGTTAATTTAAAGCGGGGGATCGCCGTCACAGGCCTCATCTGTCTGTGAGCTAACGTTTTATGGGCTCAATTGAAATGTTGTTGCTGTGACTTAGCCTAGTTATTGACACAATTTTGCTGTTAAAAAAAATCCAGGCCAGATAATTAAAAGTGGGGGATCTCCGTTATGGGTCTCACCTATCTGTGGTCTAAAAGTTGGGACATGCTTGGGTCTCAATTGAACTGTTGTTGCTGTGTCTTAGCCTCTTTGTTCACACTCTTTTGCTGTTTTAAAAAAATACATGTCAGATAATTAAAAGTAGGGGATCTCCGTCACGGGCCTCACCTATCTGTGTCCTGAAAATTGGGGCATTTTTTGGGTTAAATTGAACTGTTGTTGCTGTGTCTTAGCCTAGTTATTCACACTAATTTGCTGTTTAAAAAAATACAGGCCAGATAATTAAAAGTGCTGAATCTCCATCACAGGCTTCACCTATCTGTGGTCTAAATATTGGGGCATTTTTTAGGCTCAATTGAACAGTTTTTGCTGTGTCTTAGTCTAGTTATTGACATCAGTTTGTTTACAAAAAGAGGTGTTAACTACAAGCCAGATATTTTAAACTGTGGTTTTTCCCCACAAGGATCACATGTGTTTCCTCCAAAGTCAGTCATTTTTAGTGACTGTGCAAAATATTGTAGTCCATTTAAAATGGGCAAGGTGTGTGGCAAGGGACGGGGAAGTGGACGTGAATGGTGATGATGCATGCAGAGGGCGAGACCGAGGACATGGGCAAGCTGAAATTGGCCCACAACAAACACCCACATCTTATCGCTTGACCTTCCTGTCACAATTACTAGAGTACCACAAAAGCACACCACTATTGAACCAAGAGCAGTGTTAAAAAGTTGTTGGTTGGAGAGTGGATAATGCTTCCAGTCACTTTGCCACCACCACCACCACCACCATCACCCTGTCTTCCACACTGTCAAGTCCCAGTAGCCGTGAGTCTGGAACGCATATTCGTCACCCTGATCTTCCTTCCTTCCCACCAAGCAGTGTGCCCGGAGACAACTGATCCAACACTTGGACACTCCGAGTGTCCAAGTTCCATTTCCATTTAGAAATTTGGGCATCTCTCCGGGTGCACTTGAAACGGGGCAAGAGGAGATCGCATGTAGCGATGCCCAAGTATTTGAGCAGCCACATTCACATGAAGGCAATGGTGGGGACGTGTCACAAGAGGTGGACAATGATGAGACACAATTGCCAGAAAGACAGGAAAAGGACCAGGGTGGAAAAGGAGGTGGTGGATGATATAGTAACTGACCCAACCTGGCAGGAGGACCTGAAAAGCGAGGACAGCAGCACACAGGGGGAGGGAGCTCCCCAACAGGCAGGAAGAAGCAGTGTGGTGGCCGCAGACAGAAGACAATTATTCATGGTAACACCAACACAATGGAAGTTGCCAGTGCAAGTGTTAGGTCTTCCCAAGTCTGGCTGTTTTTTAAAGACTCTGCTGATAACCCCAAATAGACCACTTGCACCAACTGCCATGCCCGCATCAGCAGGGGTAGCAAAACTACCAGTCTGACCACCAGCAGCAAGGCCGAACCCCAGGAACCGGGAGCACTGTCTGCTGGTGACACCACTGCTTTTTCCCGTTGTGCGTGGAAGCCAATCCTCTGTCCATGATGCCTGCAAAGATGCCTCCTGCCCTGCACCTGTCATTGCACACACTCAACTAGCACCATCAGGCCACCCTACTAAATTCACACATTTCTCATCTGCTTGCGCTCGAAATGTTGCACTTTAGGCTCGTGGAGACGGAAGCTGTCCGCAACCTGATAGCGGCGGCCATCCCAAGGTACTCGGGCCCCAGCCACCACTATTTCTCCTGGTGTGCCTTCCCCGCATTATGCAAGCACGTGTCCCACAACACTAGCCATGTCCTCAACAATGCTGTTACTGGGAAAGTCCACCTAACCACGGACACGCAGACAAGTTCTTGTGGGCAGGGACGGAGGATACAGTGACATGACGGGAGACGGGATGTGCTTAGGAATGCAACTTTTTATATACATGCCTTTAGGCTAGTTTGAGCAACCAGCAAACTAACAATGGATATCCACGCAGGGATCAAACACAAAGAACAATGGCAACACAAACACGACTAATCCGGCGATGACCGGTCACTATAGAGCCGCTGTATGGCTGACTACAGGTCCTATGTATTAACTACAATGTGTCCCTTATCCTCTTTGACGTCCGGAAGAGTGATGGTCAGTGCTGCATTGGCGTATCAGCTGCTGGGCCCAGCCGACAAGGATCTGGCAGAGACTTCGGGCGTTCCTACGCCCCGGCGAGGTGGGGACACAGCAGGCTTTTCTGGATTCTGCCATTCCCTGCTGGGGTGAGCTGAATCACCTTTTGCCGGTTGCTCTGTCTTCAGAATATTCCTGAGTACTGACATAGCTTTTTGAAGCCTAGCGTCTTCAGGGCCTTTTTCACTGTCAGTTTGTTGGCTCTTATTTTCATAGGGTTTTTCACGGATTGCAGACAGCAGCCTTCCTGTCCTTTCCTATCTAGTTAGCTTGGGCCCCGTCTTTGCTCAGTCTATCTTTCTGTCTGTGTTGTGTTCTTTCTTCTTGCTTCACCGTCATTATTTGTGGGGGGCTGCCTTTTGCTTTGGGGTCTGCTCTGGGGCAGTTTAGATTTCCCTTTCTGTCTTTAGGCTATTTAATTCTCCGGCTGTGATCGAGGGGTCTAGGGCATCGTAGGAACCCCCCACGGCTACTGCTAGTTGTGTTGATAGGTTCAGGGGTCTGCAATCCGATAGCTGCCAACCTCTCTGGTTTTCTGGACTTAGCTAGCATTTCTGTTTTTGCCTCCTACGGTGACTCAATCATAGCAGAATCAAATCACCCACCATACCGCAGATCCTGGGGTACTCAATAGCAGGAAAGAATTGTGTTTAAAAAAAAAAAAAAAATGGTGTGTATATTTTTTCCTCTATATCTCTGAGGCCGTAGGGGGAATTTTTTTTTTATCTCAATGGAGATAAAACAATTGTCTGATCGTGTGGAGCAGCTCGCTGCGGAAGTGCGGGGAATTTCCGCCTACCTTGCTCGTTCGCATGCTGTTGAACCAAAGATCCCTACACCTGATGTATTTTTTGGGGATCGATCTAAATTTTTGAGTTTCAAAAATAATTGTAAATTATTTTTTGCCTTGAAGCCTAACTCGTCAGGGAGTTCCGCGCAGTAGGTTAAAATTGTCATCTCTTTGCTGCGTGGCGATCCCCAGGATTGGGCGTTTTCTTTGAAACCAGATGATCCTATTCTGACTAATGTGAATGCATTCTTTCAAGCCTTGGGGTTGTTGTATGACGAACCTAATGCTATTAATCAGGCTGAAAAGACCCTGTTGGCATTGAACCAGGGTCGAGATTCTGCAGAGTTGTACTGTCAAAAGTTCCGAAAGTGGGCGGTCCTTACTACCTGGAATGATAATGCCTTGGCTGCTCTCTTTCAGAAGGGTTTGTCAGAAGCCGTAAAAGATACTATGGTGGGATTTCCTGTTCCCTCTGGTCTGGACGATTCTATGTCATTAGCCATTCAGGTTGATCGGCGTTTACGTGAACGCAGGATTGCACGAGAGGTGTTGCCACCGGTAGAACAGACGTCTGAACCTATGCAATGTGATAGAGTTTTGTCTAAGGCGCAACGTCAGGAGTTCAGAAGGCGTAATAAGCTGTGTTTTTTCTGTGGAGATGCCTCGCATATTATTTCTGTTTGTCCTGAATGAGAGAAACGCTTTGCACACACGTTTTCTGTTGGTGGTGTTCAACCTAAGTTTCTTCTGGCAATTACTCTGATCTGCTCCCTGTCCACATTTTCCGCCAAGGCTTTTGTGGATTCGGGAGCAGCGCTAAACCTAATGGACTTGGATTTTGCTAAACGTTGTGGATTTCCGATGACACCTCTGCAGACGCCTATCCCTTTGAGGGGGATTGATGCTACTCCTTTGGCGAAAAATAAACCTCAGTTTTGGACCCAGGTGGTCATGCGGGTCGCCCCAGACCATCAAGAAAATTGCAGATTTTTGGTGTTACATGGTCTGCATGATGCCGTTGTTCTGGGGTTTCCTTGGTGGCAAATTCATAATCCAGTCTTGGATTGGAAATCTGTGTCTGTAGTGAGTTGGGGTTGTCGGTGTGCCTGTAGTGAGGCTCCGGTTTTTTCCACCTCTCCTCAGTCGCATGATGTTCCTGACTATTTGGCGGACTTTTATGATGTATTTAGTGAGAATGAGTCTGCGTCCTTGCCTCCTCATAGGAGTTATGACTGTGCAATTGAACTGAGCCAGGGGTGTAAATTTCCCAAGGGTCGGCTCTTCAATTTATCTGTACCCGAGCACGAGGCTATGCGGTCCTATATTAAGGAGGCGTTGGAGAAGGGTCATATTAGACCATCCTCTTCATCCTTAGGTGCCGTTTTTTTTTTTGTGGCCAAAAAGGATGGTTCTTTAAGGCCTTGTATTGATTATCGTGCCCTCAACAAAATTACTATTAAATATCAGTATCCGTTACCCCTGATTTCGGATCTATTCTCTAGAGTTAGAGGTGCTTGCTGGTTTACCAAGCTTGACCTCAGGGGGGGCGTATAATCTTATCCGCATTAAGCAGGGGGATGAATGGAAGACGGCGTTTAATACTCCGGAGGGACATTTTGAATACCTGGTGATGCCTTTTGGGCTCACTAATGCCCCTTCTGTCTTCCAGTGCTTCATGAACGATATTTTCCGAGACTTTGTCGATAAATTTTTGATTATCTATCTGGATGATATTTTGATCTTCTCCAAGGATTGGGATTCTCATGTGGAACATATTCGGACTGTGTTCGGATCTTGAGGGAGAATTCCCTGTATGTCAAAGGATCAAAATGCCTTTTTGGAGTACAGAGGATTTCATTTTTGGGATTTATTTTGTCTCCATTAACTATTGAAATGGACCCGGCCAAGGTACAGGCCATTTATGATTGGGTTCAGCCCACTTCTTTGAAGGCCCTCCAGAAGTTTTTGGGTTTTGCTAATTTTTATCGGAAATTTATAGCAAAATTTTCTAGTATTGCCAAGCCATTGACTGATCTGACTAAGAAGGGTGCTGATGTGTTGAATTGGTCTCCGGAGGCTGTTGCTTCCTTTCAGGAGCAGAAGCGAAGATTTACCTCCGCCCCAGTTTTGCGGCAACCTGATGTCTCACTCCCGTTCCAGGTAGAGGTGGATGCTTCTGAGATTGGTGCAGGAGCTGTTTTGTCCCAAAAGGATCCTGTAGCATCTAATATGAATCCCTGTGCTTTCTTTTCCCGAAAGTTCTCTCCATCTGAACGTAACTATGATGTGGGGAATCGGGAACTATTGGCCATGAAATGGGCATTTGAGGAGTGGAGACATTGGTTGGAGGGAGCTAAACATCAAGTTGTGGTCCTCACTGACCACAAGAATTTGATTTACCTAGAGTAGGCTAAACGCTTGAACCCTAGACAGGCTAGGTCGGCCTTGTTTTTTACACGGTTTGATTTTGTGGTCTCTTTTCTTCCTGGAACTAAGAATGTCAAGGCAAACGCCCTCTCTAGGAGCTTCTTTGCTGATTCTCCTGTGGTGACCAAGCCTGCTACCATCTTAGGCGAAGGGGTAGTTCTTTCTGCCATCTCGCCTGATTTGAGACTTGCTCTGCAAGAGTTCTAGGAGGACAAACCTGAGCGTTGTCCCAGTGGAAAGTTGTATGTTCCTGACCAGTGGAAGAAGAGAGTGATGTCTGAAGTTCATTGCTCTGCATTGGCTGGTCATCCAGGTATTTTTGGTACTAGAGATCTGGTGAGTCGCTCTTTTTGGTGGCCCACCTTGTCTCATGATGTCAGGAATTTTGTGCAGTCCTGTGGGACTTGCTCCCGGTCTAAATCTTGTTCTCGCTCTAGTGGGTTGTTGATGCCTTTGCCGGTCCCCAGGAGGCCATGGACCCATATTTCAATGGATTTAATCTCTGATATGCCGGTCTCTCAAAGAATGACTGTTATTTGGGTGATTTGTGATAGGTTCTCTAAGATGGTTCATCTTGTACCACTCCCTACGTTGCCGTCTTCCTCTGAGTTGGTGCCCCTGTTTTTGCAACAGGTGGTTCGCTTGCACGGGATTCCTGAGAACATTGTATCTGACAGAGGAGTTCAGTTTGTGTCTTGATTTTGGAAGACTTTCTGTTCCAAGCTGGGAATTCAGTTGTCCTTCTCCTCTGCTTTTCACCCTCAGACCAATGGGCAGACAGAGAGAACAAACCAGACCTTGGAGTCGTATTTGAGATGTTTTATTTCCGCTGATCAGGATGATTGGGTTTCATTTTTGCCCTTGGCCGAATTTGCTTTAAAATAATAGAGCTAGTTCTGCCACTTTGATGTCACCTTTTTTTTGTAACTTTGGGTTTCATCCTCGATTTTCTTCAGGGCAGGTGGAGCCTTCTGCCTGCCCAGGTGTTGACACTGTGGTTGAGAGAATGCACCAAATCTGGGACCAAGTGGTGGATAAGTTATCTCTCTCCCAGGAAAAGGCCCAGCGGTTTTCCAATCGACATAGGACCATTGGTCCCCAGTTTAAGATTGGTGATATGGTGTGGTTATCATCAAAAAATATTGCTATGAAGGTGGCTTCTCCTAAGTTTAAGCCTAGATTTATTGGACCCTACAAGATTTTGGAGATTATTAATCCGGTCTCTTTTCGTTTGGCTCTCCCTGTCACATTTAAAATCCATAATGTGTTCCATAAGTCCTTGTTGAAGAGGTTTGTTGAACCAGTTGTTCCTGGGGTGGCACCTCCGGACCCTGTATTGGTTGAAGGTAACATGGAATATGAGGTAGAGAAAATACTGGATTCCCGTCTGGCTAGACAGAGACTCCAGTATTTGGTTAAGTGGAAGGGTTATGGTCAGGAGGATAATTCCTGGGTCTCTGCCTCTGATATTCATGTCAAAAGATTGGTGCGTGCCTTTCATCGGGCTCACCCTGATCGCCCTGGTGGCGTGGTTGAGGGTTCGGTGACCCCTCCTCAAGGGGGAGGTACTGTTGTGAGTTCATTTTCCCCTTCGTCACTGAGGTCTGGTGAACTCCCTATTCTGGTAAAGGAAGGTAATGAGCCTGATTATCAGGCACCTGAGTCTAATGATGATGACTGGCTGAGTGGAATCACGGACTGGATATAAGGCTGCCGACGCCCTTCTGCCCTGCGGGTGATTTCTCTGTGGACTTCTAGGAAACCAGTCTGATTCCTGCTCCTCTAAAGCTAAGTTTTCTGCTTTGCCTTTTAGCATTTGTGTTTTGTTTGCCTTGCTTTTCTCGATTCTGCCATTCCCTGCTGGGGTGAGCTGAATCTCCTTTTGCCGGTTGCTCTGTCTTCAGAATATTCCTGAGTACTGACATAGCTTTTTGAAGCCTAGCGTCTTCAGGGCCTTTTTCACTGTCAGTCTGTTGGCTCTTATTTTCATAGGGTTTTTCACGGATTGCAGACAGCAGCCTTCCTGTCCTTTCCTATCTAGTTAGCTTGGGCTCTGTCTTTGCTCAGTCTATCTTTCTGTCTGTGTTGTGTTCTTTCTTCTTGCTTCACCGTCATTATTTGTGGGGGGCTGCCTTTTGCTTTGGGGTCTGCTCTGGGGCAGTTTAGATTTCCCTTTCTGTCTTTAAGCTATTTAATTCTCTGGCTGTGATCGAGGGGTCTAGGGCATCGTAGGAACCCCCCACGGCTACTGCTAGTTGTGTTGATAGGTTCAGGGGTCTGCAATCCGATAGCTGCCAACCTCTCTGGTTTTCTAGACTTAGCTAGCATTTCTGTTTTTTGCCTCCTACGGTGACTCAATCATAACAGTCATCCCCCTTCTGTCGGTGGTGAGCCTCTCTTCAGTCTCTCCTGTTGCTGTGCTCTCCTCCTTGCTCTGGCTCTTGCTCTGGTTCTCTGGTGCCCTCTAGCTTCCTGACTCCTTCTCTCCTGCTCTGGCGTCTGACGTTTCCTAGCCCTCTTTGCCCTTTTTATAATGGCTCCTCCCCCAACTGTTCTGGAACTCTGTCGTCCGTCCCTCAATTCTGTCCCTCGGAAACAGTCCTAGGAACATTGGTGACAGTCCCCTTGGTTCCGTCCCGGACACATAGTGGGGACTTTTCCCCCTACACGCCCCCATTCTGTATGCTCGCCAGTCTTCGGGCGAGGGGCGGCCTGGACCGGCCCTATGAGTGGTCAGTCTTTTTTGCCATACAAACTGGTCCTGTTCGTAGCGTTCGGGGGGGTTGCCAGCTGTTGACCACTCGGAGCGTCGTGGTTCAATGGTGGTGGAATCTTCTGGGGTAATGTAAGGCAGGGGGGTCGACCGTGCTTGGTGGGTCAACTGGGGTCGCCTAAGTACTATCTTTCAAAGTGTCCGCCTGTGCGATGGGGTGATCTTCCTCGTCATCTTCGTCCCATACTGCTGGCGGGGGTTCTGAGACCTGAGGAGGGGCCTCGGGTCATGCA
Source organism: Dendrobates tinctorius (assembly GCF_039654945.1). Classification (NCBI taxonomy): domain Eukaryota; kingdom Metazoa; phylum Chordata; class Amphibia; order Anura; family Dendrobatidae; genus Dendrobates; species Dendrobates tinctorius. The sequence continues at coordinate 16,117,796 of NW_027361910.1, read as the reverse complement.
GTATCGGTGGAGGTACAGGGTCGTAACATATTAAGGTGTACGTTACAGGTAGAGTGGGCTCCATCATTTTCAGATTGTATCTCATATACCGGTCCGTCAGGACTTATTCGGCGTAACACCCGATAGGGGCTTTCCTCCCATCATGGCTCTAGCTTATTTTGGGGGCGCTGTTCCAGGATGAGTACTCGATCTCCAGCCTGGAGGTTGGTGGCCTGAGGCAGAGTCCTCCCTGGATGTCCCAGGTCTCGAAGTTTCATATGGATGATTCGGTGCAGAGTTTGTAGCCGATGTCGGTGATTCCGGACCCACGAGCATGGTGGGTGGTACGGAGTGGTTTGGGATTTATCAATACCATAGAGCCGGTGTAGTTCTTGCATGACTTTTCCCAGGAAGCACGCACCCTGACCTGAACGAATACGTTGGAGGCAACCATATACCTGGATAAAGTTTTTCCAAATCGCGTAGGCGGCAGACTCTGCAGTTTGATCTCGGGTAGGGATGGTCAGGAACACCGCACTGAACTTGCTCCCTGAGCCAGTGCCCGTGCCCTGAGTAAAACATACTGTGCTCAGAGATACCTGTGGAGCGGGCAGCAGTAGAGAAGGTGCATACTTCAGAACAGCAGGACCTGAAGCATGTGACTGCTGGGGGCATGGCCTAAACCTCAGAGAGCTAGGAGCTGCAGGAAAACTCCTAGCAGGGTAACTACAGGACAAAGTTACCGAGGGGCATAGACAGGGATGAAAACAGATCAAACCGGGGTCAAAGCACGAGATAGCATGACAAAACCAAAGGATTACACAGGAAGGATAGTCAGTACGTAGCCAATGAGTCATACATGGAGATAGCTGCAAAGTACAAGAGGGGCGAGCAGAGAGTAGTCAGGTCACAGGCAATGAGTAATACACAAAGAGGGTAGCGCAGTAAAAAATCAACAGGCAAACTCACAACGAGGAACGGAACCGGGTCAGAACCAAATAAGCAAGCTATAAGACAATGAACAGGCACAGGCACACAGGGGTCAACACACTCGGCCAAAGGCAAAAGTATAACTGACCGGGATGGGAGTTTCTCAGGGGAATAAGAAGCTCTCCCTGAACCAAAGAGAGGTCACAATGATTAACCCCAGGTGTGCAGGTCAAAGCCTGCACTGGGCTCCAGACATTAACCCCAGACGTGCAGGTCAAAACCTGCACTGGGATCATGACAGGGGTCACTACGGCGAATTTAGTGAAATGATCCACCATGACAAGACAATGTTCATACCCCTGGTACGCTGTGCTGATGGTCAAATAGTCTATCATTAAGAGCTCCAGAGGCGCTGACATCACGATTGTTTGAACTGGGATCCGTTGGGCGGGTGGCTTAGTCAGTTCACACAGGTGACACGCACGGAAGGCTTCTTCCACCACGGTCTGCAAGCGAGGGTGGTAGGCCATTTGCTGTAACCACTGAAAAGTCTTTTGAGGCCCAAAGTGGGCCCCTTTCTCATGGGCCTCTAGAGCTAGTTCATCAAGCTGGGTGCCTGGCACTACTACTTGCCAAGTTATTGCTGATGTCACCTGCGACACTGCTCTGTGGTATAATAGTCCTCCTTTGAGTACCAACTTCTCCCACTGTCGTAACATTAACAAGGCATCCTGGGTCAAAGTCTGTCTTTGAGCATAATTGAGTACTCTGCCTGTGGCCACACATCGTTGTAGAGGCCCAATTTTGCCATCTTCTTGCTGCTGCTGGATCCATTTGTCCTGGGATTGTTCCAACAGGCCCCTGATGAGCCCTATGTGGGACTGTTCTTGAGTGGTAGCCGTGAGTCCGGCGGGGACCAGGGCGAACGGCGTCTCTTCCCCTTCAGCTCGTCGTCTCGGCTTCGCCCTGAATTGTACGCCAAATCCTGGAGAGCGCGTCAGCATGTACATTTTCCGCCCCCCGCTTGTAGTTGAACTTGGCCATTCAGGCCACCCATCGCTGTTCCAGGGCTCCTAGCTTGGCATTATCGAGGTGGGAAAGCATGTTGTTGTCAGCTCTTACCACCACTTCAGAGCCCGCCAGGTACTCTGCGAACCGCTCCGTCATGGCCCACACTACCTCGAGGAGCTCGAGCTTAAAGGAGTTGTAATTGTGGGGATTGCGTTTGGAGTCATGGAGTGACTGACTGCCGTAGGCGATCATTCTTTCCCAACTGTCCTGGATTTGTGACAACACAACTCCCAGCCCGTGTAGACTCCCGTCGGTGCGCAGTATGAACAGTTGCGAGAAATCCGTATAAGCTAACAAGGGGGCGTCTGAGAGGGCAGCCTTAAGATCTCAGAAGGCCTCCTCCTGTGGCTCCTGCCACTGCATCTTCCATCTATTTGCTCCGGCAAGGGCTCCCTTCAGTAGGTCCTGCAGGGCTCAGGCTCGGTGGGCGAAGTTCTTTACGAAGCATCGGTAGTATCCGGCCAATCCCAGAAAGGCTCGGACGTCTTTTACTGTCTAAGGAGCAGGCCACCCTTGGATTGCGGCAACCTTCTCCACGGATGGTCTAACGCCGTCGGCGTTGATGGTATGCCCCAGGTACTCGATCTCTGTACGAAACAAGTGGCATTTCTGGGGTTTGATGTTCAACCTGTACTGCTGCAACCTTTCGTGCACCTGCCCCACCGCCGCAGGTGGTCCTCAAATGTGGCGGCGAAGATGATAATGTCATCCAGGTACATCAACGTGGCCTCGAAATTGAGATCCCCCAGGCACCATTCCATCAGCCGTTGGAATGTCCCAGGGGCATTGGCCAGCCCGAATGGCATACGATTAAATTCAAACAGTCCCATGGGGGGATGAACGCAGTCTTAGCGCGGTCTTCTTCTGACATTGGCACCTGCCAGTACCCGCTGGCCAGATCTAGAGTAGAGAAGTATGTAGCCTTCCCCAGCGCAGATAGGGACTCTTCTATCCGAGGCAGCAGGTATGAGTCTTTGATGGTACAAGTGTTCAGTTTCCGATAGTCCACACAGAACCATAAGGTTTCATCCTTGTTGCGGATGAGCACGATGGGGGCTGCCAAGGGACTCTGGCTTTCTTGGATGACTCCTCTCTGGAGCATTTGGCTCAGCAGCGTCTTTACTTCTTGATACAGCTGTGGTGGAATCTGTCAATACCATTCTCTGATAGGAACCGTTTCAGCAGTGGGAATGCTGTGCGTGATGCCCGTGGTACATCCGAAGTCGTCCTCATGACTGGCAAAGACTTCTTGATACTGTCCCAGAAGCTCTTCTACCTGCAATATTTGGGCCAGAATAAGGCCAGAGAGCTCTGCTTGCATTTTCTCCAGGATGGCTCGGCCCTTCTCTTCGGCCAAGGACCAGGGGATCTGAAGAGTTCGAATAGACACAGCTCAAGGGTCCCCCACCTGCACTTTCAATTGGAATGCAGGGGTTGGGAGCACTTCCTCCAGAGGTCTCACCAGTTTTGCCATCTCGGGCCGTGGTTTCAGGATGATGTCTTCTAAGTTGATGCAGCGCACCAGGACAGTCCCCCTCCACACAGTGGTCAAAGGGTGGCCCACAAGGACTCCGGGGGTAAGTGCTCTGAGAAGCACGGCTCCACCTGCATTTCTACTCCTTCCAGGGGCACAGGGGCCCGGACAGGCAAGGCCACTACTGTCTGTCCGGGCGGTAACACAAGCGGAGGAGCTGCCGATGCGATCACCTTCCCCAGCACCTCACCCTCCTGGCAGTCCTGTAGGACTCGCGCTCCCCACACCAATTGCTGGAAGACCTGACCTTGGGGCGTGCGGGAGCCCCACAGGCCTTTTGTGTGGGCTCGTTGAGGAGAATCCTGTCAAATTCCCGCAGTATATTCAAACCCAGGGTAACCGGATGTTTGCTGTTTGTATCACCCTGGGTTAGGATCACTCCTCGGCGGCCAAGTGGTTTGCCGCAGAGCAAAATCTGCATTCAGACTATCCCGACAACAGGATCTGGTAACTGGTTAGTGGCTAGCAACTTTGTCACGGACGCCCATTGAGGTGTCAGTGTTTCAGGAAAATGCTGCCGGAAATAAGTCTCTGGCATGGTTGTTACATGAGACCCTGTATCCACCAAGCAACGTACAGCACAGCCTTCTAACTCTGCCCATACCACTGGACACTTTGCAGTCAACTCTTCAGGACTTCCACCACCACACGCTGTGGTTTTTGGCTCAGAGCGGCATCCCCCCAGCTCTGAGCCCCCTATTTTAATGGCCGCCGGGGTGGGTACCTCCCACACCGCGGGAACTCTCTAGCGAAGTGGCCAGGTGCTCCACACTCATAACATTCCCGAGGCCACCCCTGGGGTTGCGCGGACCCCAGTGCCCCGGACCCACACCAGGCCATTCGCTGGTGACCTCAGCCCTTTTCTTTACTTCAGCCAGTTCGTCCCTGATGTTCTTCAATTCTTGCTCCATTTTTTCTTCCCATTGGAGCTCCCCAATAGCATTCACGGAGAGCTCCGTGCTCCGGACCTTCCCCACGGGGACTATCAGCCCCTGTTCCTGCTCCCACGCATGCACCTGACTTCCCACCTTGGAGAAAGCCATACGTGGGTTGACCCAGACCTGTTCCCATAATGCTTGCTTAGTCAGAGGGTCTCGGAGTCTGGTCACTAGAAGGTCGCATAGGGTGATGTCAATGGGTCCGACGCCTACACTGTCCTTTCGCTTGATGGCCGTGTATAATTCCTGAAGGGCATACATGTACTGGCTGACCTGCATCCGACTGAACAAGCGGGTTCTAAGCTCCCCCACATTCGTCGGATCCCCATGGGTCTCCTCCAGTATCTGTAGGACCCTAACAAAGGTGTTATGTTGTCTTGGGGGTCTCAACATCACGGACGGAATCCCTTGCCTCCCAGTCCAAGGCCATAAGGGCCACCTCTGCTTCTAAGTCGGGGTCATTGGATGCATTCAAAACAGCCCCTGCATCGACTCCGTCCTGCTCCACAGCATAGTGTTGGTACCGGAGAACCTAGGCAGGTTGCTCAACATAGGCCCCAGGGATGTGCTGGTCCGGGGGTCATCATTGCTCGTCGGGTCAAACGACCCCTCCCTGGTCTACGGCATCTCCGCTCGCACTTGGAGACTGCAACCTGCTGACTACACCAATTGTAGGAACAGCAGGTACGCAGGATGCAGTGATGAGACGGGAGACGGGATGTGCTTAGGAATGCAGCTTTATATATATATATGCCTTTAGGCTAGCTTGAGCAATCAGCAAACTAACAATGGTTATCCATGCAGGGATCAAACACAAAGTACAAGGGCAACACAAACACGACTAATCCGGTGATGACCGATCACTATAGGGCCGCGGTATGGCCGACTACGGGTCCTATGTATTAACTACAACATGTCACTTATCCTCTCTGACGTCTGGCAGAGTGATGGTCGGTGTTGCTTCGGCGTTTCAGCCGCTGGGCCCAGCTGACGAGGATCTGGCGGAGACTTCGGGCGTTCTACGCCCCGGCGAGGTGGGGGCACAGCAGGCCCCTTACGACTACCTCTGCGTTGCACCTCCTGACGGAGGCAGGTCAACATAACCTGTGGACCGGGACGTGCAAGCCACGGCCACCAGCTGCGGGGCGGGCAGCAAACGCCGCGGGTGGCAGTAAACAGGCGGCAGCCTCGGGCTGGAGACAGACGGTAGCGGCTGCAGGTGCTGGGAGCATGGCTGGGCGGTCAGTGTCATTCTGCTGGACCGCTCGGTGTTGTCCCCCTTCTGTCAGTCTCTCCTGTTGCTGTGCTCTCCTCCTTGCTCTGGCTCTCGCTCTGGCTCTCTGGTGCCCTCTAGCTTCCTGACTCCTTCTCTCCTGCTCTGCCATCTGATGCCTCCTGGCTCCCTCTGCCCTTTTCATAGTGGCTCCTCCCCCAACTGTTCTGGAACCCTGTCGTCCGTCCTCCAATTCTGTCCCCCGGAAACAGTCTCCCTAGGAACCTTTATGACAGTCCCCTTGGTTCTGGCCTGGACACATAGCAGGGCCCCCTCCTCCTACACTGGCACACTGACTTACCATAGTGGAAGCCGGGACCCAGTCGGAAATTGGGATGGAAACTGTCCATCTGATGCTGAAGATTGCTGGCCCTACGTCAATCAGGGTTGCCCCTACAGTCTACAGCTACTGCACCTCCTCCTCTTCAGCCTCCATCTCTGAAATGACCAAATCAGTCACAAGCTGGAAGCACTGCAGCACTGTCTCAGCTAAGCGGCAACAGACTGTGCTGAAGATAATAGGCTTAGGTGACAAACCACACAATGCTGAAGAGTTGTGGACAGCTCTGAAAGAGCAGGCAGAAGTGTGGCTGACACCGTTGACCCTACAGCCAGGCATGGTTGTGTGTGACAATGGCTGGAATCTGGTGGCAACTCTGAAGTGAGGCAAACTCACACACATACCATGCCTGGCCCATGTGCTTAACCCCGTGGTTTAGCGGTTTCTCAAAACCTACCTGGAGCTGCCAGATCAGCATGTGAAAGTACGCCATTTGTCTGCTCATTTTAGAAAGTTAGCTACAGCTCCTGCCGGCCTTGCCGTGCTTCAGCAGTGTTTGCAGCTTCCAGCTCACTGATTGTTGTGTGATGTCCCCATGCATTGGAACTCTACACTGCATATGTTGGAAAGGATTTGTGAGCAGAAAATGGCAGTTGTTGACTACCAGAACCAGAATCAACAAGGCTGTCGGTATTCAGTTCAGATTCCACACATAAGACCTCAGGAATGGACATGGATGTCAGACATATGTACCATCCTCAAAAACTTTGGGGAGTCCACCAAGATGGTGAGCGGCGATGATGCCATAATTAGAGTCACCATCCCATTTCTCTGTGTTCTGAAATGCTATCTGCTCACAATCAAAGAGGATGCATTGCAGGAGGAGCATGATGAGATGGATCAATGAACCATACAGGGTGATTACACACAGTCCAGCCTCATGTCATCCCAACATGCATTGGTTAACAATGAGGAAGAGGAGGAGGAGGAGGAAGAACAGGAGCTACTTTCATGCGATATAGACGGTACTTCAAGCACAGCTGTCATACTGTCTGTTCAGCGTGAATGGCCTGAGGATAGGGAGGAGGAAGAAGGGTGAGGAGGAGGAGAGCATGGTCAGTCATCCTCTTGGTGAGAAGACGGAAGTCTTGCCTGTTTGCAGTCTGGCATGCAGGGATTACTTTATGTTGCGCTGCCTTTACTGTGACCCTCATATTCTACAAATTTTGGATGACAGTCATTACTGGTTGGTGACACTTCTAGACCCATGCTACAAAGAGAACTTTCAATCTCTTCTTCCAGAGGCAGGCAGGTGTACTAAAATGGTGCAGTAACAAAAGGCCATTGTTGAGGAATTATTTAAAAAATTCCCATCTGAAAATGCTGGTGGCAGAGGTTACAGTTCATTGGACAACCAAGGAGTACAGGTGAGAGAGACACAACTCCAATCGAGCATAGGTAGGGCAACACTAGCAAAGTTCTGGGAGATTTTTCTCCCATCGCTGTGGCCCTGAGGTGCGGGGTACTGTAACAAGGAGTGCAAAGTTTTGGAAGATGCTGAGGGAGTATTTTGCTGACCATACCAATGTCCCCTGTGATTCCTCTGTGCCTTATAATTATTGGGTATCCAAGCTGGACACGTGGCATGAACTGGCTCTCTACGCTTTGGTGGTCCTGGCCTGCCATGCCGCTAGCGTTTTGCCAGAGCGTGTTTTTAGATAAACACATCCGCCTGTCAACTGAAAATGCTGACAGGCTGACTCTTATAAAAATGAACAAGGGCTGGATTGGGCCAGACTTCTCTACACCACCGAATGATAACATCGAAACATAACCTCCCATCCAGTGTCATTTTTTGGGAGGTATATTCCCATGCACCTCTTCACACCAACACATGGGTTTACGCTTCCTGATTTTTCCTATTTGCCGTTATCCTCCTCCTTCTCCTCATCCTCACCAGCCACCACCACTAGATCACCAAGGTGACCATGTTCCATGATGCAACAGTCAGGTTTTTTTATTTTTCAAGGGTGTTTATGATGTCCTTAAAAAAGTTTACACAGTATGTTGATGTGTACCCCCCAGCGGGAAATGTTTGTTAGCCCATACACTTGCTGAATGGGTATTACAAGGACAGGAGACCCGCTCCTTTGTAATGGGAACAGATTTTTAGGATGCCCTCCTCCACGTCTCTTCCAAGGGGTATTGAGGTGGTATTGAGGTGCGTTCAAATTTATGGCAGGCCTTGCATTCACTGCATAGGCAAATAGTATGGGAGACCCACTTCCTAATAATGTGAACTTTGTTGTTTGGTCAACTTCAACAATGCAATTCTCCACTGCATTTTCTTCAGTCTCCACACTGCAATTATTCACTGCTGGTTCTTCAGCCTTAACACTGCAATTATTCACTGCTGGTTTTTCAGCCTTAACACTGCAATTCTCCACTGCAGTTTCTTCAGCCTCAACACTGCAATGCTCCACTGCCATGTCTTCAGCCTCATCACTGCATTTCTCCACTACTGGTTCTTCAGGCTCAGCATTGCAATGCTCCACTGCCATGTCTTCAGCCTCAACCATGCAGTGCTCCAATGCCGGGTCTTCAGCCTCAACACTCAACAGTTAATTGTTCCACTGCCGGGTCTCCAGCCTCATCACTTAAATGTTCCACTGCCGGGTGTTCAGCCTAAGCACTGCAATGCTCCACTGCTGGTTCTTCCACCTCAACACTGCAATGCTCCACTGCCAGGTCTTCAGCCTCAACACTGCAATTGTCCACTGCAGGTTTTTCAGGCTCACCACTGCAATTCACCAATGCAGGTTCTTCAGCCTCAGCACTGCAATTCTCCAATGCAGGTTCTTTAGGCTTAACATTGAAATGCTCCACTGCAGTTTGTTTCTTTAGCCTCAACACTGCAAGGCTCCAATGCAGGTTCTTTAGACTCAACACACTCACTTAATGGGCAAACATTATGGGAGTACCAAATGAATAATTGGAACTTTGTTTTCATGTGGCCATCCAGGACATCTCTTCAAAGTGCTATTGGGGTGCGTCCAAATTTGAAGCAGACCTTGCATTCATTTAATGGGCAAATATTATGGGAGTACCAAATGAATAATGGGAACTTTGGTTTCATGTGGCCATCCAGTACATTGGTTCCAAGGGTTATTGGGGTGCGTGTAACTTTGTGGCAGGACAGGTTTTCTGGTTTTAATTATGTTTTATTTTTATTGTGTTTGCCAATAAAATCTGTATTGTTATTATGTTTATATCAAAATATGTTTGTGGTGTGCATTATTTGCAGTAGTGCTTTCTTCTTTTGGGCTACTAGTGTTCACTACTGACATTGCAGCCCTATCTTTATTTATGAAGCTGTGCGCCTGATTTTTTTTTCCATTTTGCTCTGGAAATGTGGCGTAAGACAACATTATTCACAGCTGTGGCCTGCGAGTCAGAAATGCTTCCAGGGGTCTTCCCAATGATGTTCCTGTGTAATGTAAGCACTGTTCCCATCAATTTTAGATGTTTTCAGATGCTAAAAAGACCCCTGGGGGATCCCAGAAAAAATGCTCGGGTTTCCCATTGACTTACATTTGGCTCGTTGCTCGGGTTGAGTACCCAAGTATTCCAATTAGCTCGACCGAGCAACGAACACCCGAGCATTTTAGTGCTCGCCCATCACTAATTATTATTTTTCCCCATCACAACTTGTCTTTGCAGAGCTTAACTTTGGATCCTAACTATTACAGCAGAGCCACACAGTGCTACTCTGGCAATACCAATGTCATATATAGATCACACAACCCAGCATAAAAATATGTTCAATACTGTGCCCTCAGTGCAAATGTGCCCTTTAATGAAGACAAAAACAATAAACTCACTGTGCTCCCTGAGTACAAATACAAGCCACAATGGGCCTCTGAATAGACACTGCCGAAGATTCAGTCCCCAAATTAAATGTTTAACCCTTGGACACACTAAATATAAAATCAACTAATGTGCCTTCCTGAAAATATAAATACAGTAGCTATTGTGTCCCTTGAAAATAAAATTTGCTGCTGTGCTCCCATAATTATAAATGTTTCCCATGAATAAAGATATACCGGTAAGCAAGTTTCCTTCTGAGCAGCAAACCATTTTCAACTAAATAGAAATTATGGCAAACAAGGGTATTAAAGTGGCGCTCTGTAGAGTGAATAATTTGGTAATTGTGGGAGAGTATTTGCGTGACAAGCATCTCCATCTCGAATTCCAATCAAGCCCCTGTGCCCCCCTGAATAAAAATGAAGCCACTTTGAACTGCCCTTACAGCTATATGAGCTAATAAAGTAAAGGCACAACCAGGTTTTCCTGCATCCAGGGTAAATATTTTGTTTACTAAAAGTAAAGTAAAAAATAAAAAAGTTTTTTTAAAAATCAAAATAAAAAAAATCTTAAAGTTCAAGTCACCCATTTACCCCCAATTAAAAATAAAAGCGTGAAAAATAAATAAATAAAAACACTTGGCTCAACCCTGTTCACAAAAGTATGATCTATCAAAATATAAAATTAATTAACCGAATCGGTAAATTCTAGAATTGCTGTTTTTGGTCACAACTTCTACTTAAAAAAAGCAATAAAAACTGATCAAAAAGTGATATCAACCCTAAATCTGAATCAGTGAAAGCATCAGCTCATCATGCAAAAAACAAGCCCTCACACATTAATGGAAAATAAAAATGTTAGGGGCATCTAAACATGGCAACAAAAAACATTTTTTTTTCTAATTTCATTAGACCCCTAACTAGAGGCAAATGTGTAAAGGCCCTTTAAACCCATAATGACATGACTATGACATGACTATTTTCCATTTTTTATTTTGTGCCTACTTTTCTTCCAAGAACCATAACTTCTTTTAGTTTTCTGTCTATATAGCTGTATGAAGGCTATTTTTTTGTGGGATGAGTTTGGGCAAGTGCATTGAAATGGCAAAAAAGTGCAATTCCACGGTTGTTTTTTGAGATTTTTATTTACCATGCTCACTATATGGCAGAACTCACCTTGTAATATGATTCTCCAGGTCACTATGTTTGCGCAGATACCAAATACAAATAGTTTTTTTAAGTGGCTAAAATAAATTCTGAAATTTGTAAAAAAAAAAAGAAAAAAATTCCTTTTGTCACCATTGTCCGAGACCTGTAACATTTTAATTTTTTGCGATATGGGGTTTTGTGAGAACTTATTTTTTTGCACCCTGGGCTGAGATTTTTGTTGATACCATTTTAGATACACTGTTTTGATTGCCTCTTATTACATTTTATTGCAATGTTGTGGCGTCCAAAAAAAAATCATAATTTTTGCCAGATGTGTGCCTTGCCACAATTCTGTCTCTGAGCTCCTTGGCCAGTTCCTTTAACCTCATGATTCTCATTTGGTCTAACATGCACTGTGAGCTGTGAGGTCTTATACAGCTCTGGCAAAAATTAAGAGACCACCTTCAAATGTTCAGTTTGATTTTTCTCTTTATCCACTGCTCAAAAAAATAAAGGGAACACTTAAACAACAGAATATAACTCCAAGTAAATCAAACATCTGTGAATTCAAACTGTCCACTTAGGAAGGAACATTGATTCACAATCAATTTCACATGCTGTTGTGCAAATGGAGCAGAAATTATTGGCAATTATCAAGACACACTCAATAAGGGAGTGGTTCTGCAGGTGGGGACCACAGACCACATCTCAATACCAATGCTTTCTGGCTGATGTTTTGGTCACTTTTGAATGTTGGTTGTGCTTTCACACTCGTGGTAGCATGAGACGTACTCTATAACGCACACAAGTGGCTTAGGTAGCGCAGCTCATCCAGGATGGCACATCAATGCGAGTTGTGGCAAGAAGGTTTGCTGTGTCTGTCAGCCTAGTGTCCAGAGGCTGGAGGCACTACCATGAGACAGGCCAGTACACCAGGAGATGTGGAGGGGGCCATAGGAGGACAACAACCCAGTAGCAGGACCACTGCCTCAGTCTTTGTGCAAGGAGGAACAGGAGGAGCACTGCCAGAACCCTGCAAAATGACCTCCAGCAGGCCACAAATGTGCATGTGTCTGACTCTATGAGGATGGTCTGAGTGCCCGACATCCACAGATGGGGGTTGTGCTCACAGCCCAACACCATGCAGGACACTTGGCATTTGCCACAGAACAACAGGATTGGCAAATTCGCCACTGGTGTCCTGTTCTCTTCACAGAAGATGAAAGCAGAATCACACTGAGCACATGTGACAGACGTGACAAAGTCTGGAGATGCCATGGAGAGCGATCTGCTGCTTGCAACATCCTTCAGCATGACCAGTTTAGCAGTGCGTCAGTAATGGTGTGGGGTGGCATTTGTTTGAGGGCTGCACAGCCCTCCATGTGATCGCCAGAGGTAGCCTGACTGCCATTTTGTACCGAGATGAGATCCTCAGAACGCTTGTAAGACCATATGCTGGTCAGGTTAGCCCTGGGTTCCTCCTAATGCAGGACAATGTCAGACCTCATGTGGCTGGAGTGTGTCAGCAGTTCCTGCAAGTTGAAGGCATTAAAGCTATGGATTGGCCTGCCCGTTCCCCAGACCTGAATCCGATTGAGCACATCTGGGACATCATGTCTCGCTCCATCCACCAATGTCACATTGCACCACAGACTATCCAGGAGTTGTGGGATGCTTTAGTCCAGGTGTGGGAGGAGATCCCTCAGGAGACCATTTGACACCTCATCAGGAGCATGCCCAGGCGTTGTAGGGAGGTCATACAGGCACGTGGAGGCCACACACACTACTGAGCATCATTTCCTTGTCTTGAGGCATGTCCACTAAAGTTGGATCACCCTGTAATTTGATTTTCCACTTTGATTTTGAGTATCCTTCCAAATCCAAACCTCCATGGTATATTAATTTTGATTTACATTAATCATTTTTATGTTTTCTTGTTCTCAACTCATGCCACTATGTAATGAATAAAGATTTGCAGCTGTGATATTTCATTCAGTGATATCTACGATGTGGTATCTTAGTATTCCCTTTATTTTTTCAAGCAGTGTATTTAGGTACATTTTTGAGTAAAATGTAAATTGTTCTTTTAGCCTATAAACTTCTGACAACATGTCTCCGAATTTCCAAGCAATAAATTTTGTATTTTGTTTCTGACAAAGAAAAATTGTCAAAATTAAAAATAAACCCAGTGCTTTCATCCCTCAAATAATGCAAAGAAAACAAGTTCATAATCATTTAGAAACAACAATACTAATGTTTTAACTCAGTATGAGTTCAGAAATCAATATTTTGTGGAATAACCATGAGTTTTAAAAACAGCTTTCATGTGTCTTGGCATGCTTTCCACCGGTCTTTCACACCGCTTCTGGTGCAAAAAATTTTAAGCAGTTCTTCTTTGTTTGATGGTTTGTGACTATCCATCATCCTCTTGATTACATTCCAGAGGTTTTCAATAGAGTTCAGGTCTGGAGAATGGGCTGCCCATGACAGCGATTTGATGTGGTGGTCTCTTAATTTTTGCCAGAGCTGTATAGACAGGTGTATGCCTTTATAAATCCTATCAGTTTAATTAAACACAGCTGGACCCCAATGAAGGAGTAGAACCATGTCAAGAAGGATGACAAGGAAATAGACAGCATGTGACTTAAATATGAGCGTCTGAGCCAAGGGTCTGAATACTTATGACCATGTGATATTTCAGTTTTTCTTTTTTAATAAATTTGCAAACATTTCTACATTTCTGGGAGTTTTTTCAGTCAAGATGGGTGCAGAGTGTACATCAATGATAATAAAATGAACTTTTTTGATTTTACCAAATGGCTGCAATGAAACAAAGAGTGAAATATTTAAAGGGGTCTGAATTCTTTCCATACCCACTGTATATCTAAGGATGATGAATGCCACAGTATCATATCCAGAGGAGTTCATGAAATTATGTATTTAAAGGGGCCACACCAAGCTCAGAAGAAAACTTCTGCCCACAGATTTAGGATTTAGATGTAGAAAGCAAGCTGGGCTTTACTCACACCCCCCTGGGTCCAGCACTGTATCTCAACTGCTGCCCTTGTCTTTTGACCTGCAGATTTACCTGCGGATTTTTCCAAATCTGAGCAGAAAAATCCGCAGCACAATCCGCAACGTGTGCACACACCCTTAGGGTACGTGCACACGCTGCGGATTGGGGTGCGGATTTGGCCGCGCGGATTTTGTTAAATCCGCAGGTAATTCTGCAGGTCAAAAGACCTGCGGTTTTACCTGCGGATTAGCCTGTGGTTCTGCCCTGCGGTTTTTCATCTCCACAAAGGAGGAGATAGCAAACTGCAGCGGAATCCGCAGAAAGAATTGACATGTCAATTCTTTCTGCAGTTTAGAAACCGCAGGAAAACCGCGCGGAAAAATCCGCACCGTCTGCACTGCGGATTTCAATATCCATAGGATATTATGGTACTGTACACCGCAGCAAAAACTGCTGCGGTTTCACAGCGGCCAAATCCGCTGCGGAACCGCAGCAGAATCCGCAGCGTGTGCACACACCCTTAGAGGTGACATCAATATTGGCAGAGTAGTCACTGAGCTTAGTGACTGGCTGTAACACTGTCGAGTAAAGCATAGTTTTTTTTTACACGCAACTGAGACTGCGAGCAGAAGAGATGATCACATGAACCATGATTGCTGAAAATCTTTTCTGGCCCAGAAAACACATTTGACCTGTACGTACTGGTGTGTATATGTTAAACAGAGGCTGAAGACATATTAAACAACTAACTCAGCCATACTAGCTATACATACCCTCTTCCGGTCTAGCGTTGCCTCACTTTTACTGCTCCAGGTTTGTTGATAGGCTGCAATAGTGACATAATGACTTCAGCTCACAAGAGCCCTAAAGGCAGTCACTGGGCTCAGTATCCTCTGTCTGACTATCACAGTATTACTGATAAGTCCAGTAATTGAATGCAGTGGTCACTTGATCTAAAGTCATGATATACAGTGCCTGGCGAAAGTATTTGGCCCCGTGGAACTTTTCAACCTTTTCCCACATATCATGCTTCAAACATAAAGATACCAAATGTAAATTTTTGGTGTAGAATCAACAACAAGTGGGACACAATTGTGAAGTTAAACGAAATTTATTGGTTATTTTAAAGTTTTGTGGAAATTCAAAAACTGAAAAGTGGGGCGTGCAATATTATTCGGCCCCTTTACTTTCAGTGCAGCAAACTCACTCAGAAGTTCATTGTGGATCTCTGAATGATCCAAAGTTGTCCTAAATGACTAATGATGATAAATATAATCCACCTGTGTGTAATCAAGTCTCTATAAATGCACCTGCTCTGTGATAGTCTCAGGGTTCTGTTTGATGCACAGAGAGCATCATGAAGACCAAGGAACACAACAGGCAGGTCCGTGATACTGTTGTGGAGAAGTTTAAAGCCGGATTTGGATTCAAAATGTTTTCCAAAACTTTAAATATCCCAAGGAGCACTGTGCAAGTGATCATATTGAAATGGAAGGAGTATCATACCACTGCAAATCTACCAAGACCCGGCCGTCCCTCTAAACTTTCATGTCAAACAAGGAGAAGACTGATCAGAGATGCAGCCAAGAGGCCCATGATCACCCAGGATGAACTGCAGAGATCTACATCTGAGGTGGGACAGTCTGTCCATAGGACAACAATCAGTCATACACTGCACAAATCTGACCATTATGGAAGAGTGGCAAGAAGAAAGCCATTTCTCAAAGATATCCATAAAAAGTGTTGTTTAAAGTTTGCAACAAGCCACCTGGGAGACACACCAAACATGTAGAAGAAGGTGCTCTGGTCATATGAAACCAAAATCAAACTTTCTGGCAACAATGCCAAACGATATGTTTGGTGTAAAGGCAACACAGCTCATCACCCTGAATACACCATCCCCACTGTCAAACAAGGTGGTGGCAGTATCATGGTTTGGGCCTACTTTTCTTCAGCAGGGACAGGGAAGATGGTTAAAATGATGGGAAGATGGATGGAGCCAAATACAGGACCATTCTTGAAGAAAACCTTTTGGAGTCTGCAAAAGACCTGAGCCTGGGATGGAGATTTTTCTTCCAACAAGGCAATGATCCGAAACATAAAGCCAAATCTACAATGGAATGGTTCACATATAAACGTATCCAGGTGTTAGAATAGCCAAGTCAAAGTCCAGACCTGAATCCAATCGAGAATCTGTGCAAAGAGCTGAGAAATGCTGTTCACAAACGATCTCCATCAAGCCTCACTGAGCTCGAGCTGTTTGCCAAGGAAGAATGGGCAAGAATTTCAGTCTCTCGATGTACAAAACTGATAGAGACACACCACAAGCAACTTGCAGCTGTAATCGCAGCCAAAGGTGGCGCAACAAAGTATTAAGTTGAAGGGGCCGAATAATATTGCACTCCCCACTTTTCAGTTTTTGAATTTCCACAAAAATTTAAAATAACAAATAAATTTCGTTCAACTTCACAATTGTGTCCCACTTGTTGTTGATTCTTCACCAAAAATTTACATTTGGTATATTATGTTTGAAGCATGATATGTGGGAAAAGGTTGAAAAGTTCCATGGGGTTGAATACCTTCGCAAGGCACTGTAATTACTGCAGCCTGTCAGCAAATTATCAAGCAGCACTGTACCTTCCAAACGGTAAGCCTAGCTGAAAAAAAAATTGAAGATCACCTTAATGGGAAACTGTCATGAGGTTTTTGCTCGTTTGCTCATTTTATCATCACCATAATGTAGGAAATTAGATTCTAACGATGTATCTCTTAGTTTACTGGGTACAGCAGTTCAAACGCAATCAGAGATCTTAGAATGGAGCAGAGCTGAGAAAACTAACCCGCCCACACCAGGCTCTCTGTATGCATTGTTTATGGACAATGAGCTGCTTACCACTGGAGATGGTGGAATCTTATGGCTTGGCACGCAAAAACTAGTCACAGCAATGATAATGTTCTGGTTATAGAACCTTCATTGTAAGTAAACAACAGCACATAACCTAATAAGTGATACATCATTGAATTCAGGGCTTTAACCCCTACCTCATGCGGTCCTCAGATTACTTAGTGAAAATCTGTTGTCAGATTCCCTTTAAGAGGCTCGGCATGCAGCAAAAACATATTTAATCATTCATATATTTACACACATGTATACAAACCACTAGATCACACACCAACACTGTTACACACACACTAACACTGCTAACTACATTCATACTCACTAATAGATACCACATATCATACACTAACACTGACATACACACATTAATACTGATCTATACAAACTAACACTGACACACCAACTAACACCGACACACATCCATTTATTAACATTGACACACACACTAATATGCATACTTACAAACTAACATGATTATATAAACTCACTAAGGTGGATATTTACTAACTAAGATGGATATATATATATACTGTATATATATATACAGTTGTGGTCAAAAGTATTGACACCCCTGCAATTCTGTCAGATAATACTCAGTTTCTTCCTGAAAATGATTGCAAACACAAATTCTTTGGTATAATTATCTTCATTTAATTTGTCTTAAATGATAAAACACAAAAGAGAATTAAGCAAAAAGCAAAACATTGATCATTTCACACAAAACTCCAAAAATGGGCCAGACAAAAGTATTGCCACCCTCAGCCTAATACTTGGCTACACAACCTTTAGCCAAAATAACTGCGACCAACCGCTTCCGGTAACCATCAATGAGTTTCTTACAATGCTCTGCTGGAATTTTAGACCATTCTTCTTTGGCAAACTGCTCCAGGTCCCTGATATTTGAAGGGTGCCTTCTCCAAACTGCCATTTTTAGATCTCTCCACAGGTGTTCTATGGGATTCTGGTCTGGACTCATTGCTGGCCACCTTAGAAGTCTCCAGTGCTTTTTCTCAAACCATTTTCTAGTGCTTTTTGAAGTGTGTTTGAGTCATTGTCCTGCTGGAAGACCCATGACCTCTGAGGGAGACCCATCTTTCTCACACTGGGCCATACATTATGCTGCAAAATTTGTTGGTAGTCTTCTGACTTCATAATGCCATGCACACAGTCAAGCAGTCCAGTGCCAGAGGCAGCAAAGCAACCCCAAAACATCAGGGAACCTCCACCATGTTTGACTGTAGGGACCGTGTTCTTTTCTTTGAATGCCTCTTTTTTCTCCTGTAAACTCTATGTTGATGCCTTTGCCCAAAAAGCTCTACTTTTGTCTCATCTGACCAGAGAA
Source organism: Dendrobates tinctorius (assembly GCF_039654945.1). NCBI lineage: Eukaryota > Metazoa > Chordata > Amphibia > Anura > Dendrobatidae > Dendrobates > Dendrobates tinctorius. Next base: position 16,099,522 of record NW_027361910.1, on the reverse strand, counting down.
CATTCTTCCAAAACGTTTTAGGCTTTTTCAGGTAAGTTTTGGCTTTTTTATGTCTCGGGGTAAGAAGTGGGGTCTTCCTGGGTCTCCTACCATACAGTCCCTTTTCATTCAGATGCCGACGGATAGTACGGATTGACACTGTTGTACCCTCGGACTGCAAGGCAGCTTGAACTTGTTTGGATGTTACTCGAGGTTCTTTATCCAACATCCGCACAATCTTGTGTTGAAATCTCTTGTCAATTTTTCTTTTCCGTCCACATCTAGGGAGGTTAGCCACAGTGCCATGGGCTTTAAACTTCTTGATGACACTGCGCATGGTAGACACAGGAACATTCAGGTCTTTGGAGACGGACTTGTAGCCTTGAGATTGCTCATGCTTCCTCACAATTTGGTTTCTCAAGGCCTCAGACAGTTCTTTGGTCTTCTTTCTTTTCTCCATGCTCAATGTGGTACACACAAGGACACAGGACAGAGGTTGAGTCAACTTTAATCCATGTCAACTGGCTGCAAGTGTGATTTAGTTATTGTCAACACCTGTTAGGTGCCACAGGTAAGTTACAGGTGCTGTTAATAGCACAAATTAGAGAAGCATCACATGATTTTTTGAACAGTGCCAATACTTTTGTCCACCCTCTTTTTTATGTTTGGTGTGGAATTATATCCAATTTGGCTTTAGGACAATTCTTTTTGTGTTTTTTCATTTAAGACAAATTAAATGAAGATAATAATACCAAAGAATTTGTGTTTGCAATCATTTTCAGGAAGAAACTGAGTATTATCTGACAGAATTGCAAGGGTGTCAATACTTTTGGCCACAACTGTATATTCACACACTAACATTGATACTAACTGATACACTAATATCCACACTAATGATTATGTCTGTAAAACGCTGTGGAATATGATGGCGCTACATAAATGAGTGAAATCAATACTTATACACACACTAAGGCCGGCGTCACACTACCGTAGAATACGGATGAGTGCTTTGCAAGAAAACATAGCATAGCACTCGCCCCAGTGTTAATCTATGGGGCAGCTCACATCACTGTATTTTTTCTCTGGCGTTTTCTACGTGTGTGTAAAATCGCAGCATGCTGCGACTGTGTGCGTATACCGTTGGAGACTCGCCAATGCAAGCCTATGGGTGCGAGAAAAACTCGGACGGCACACTGACCATCAGGTGTAGCTTGCAACAAACAGGCACACATTTTCCGGCTGACAGGAAAATTGCATCATTCAAGAACAGGAAACCTAGCATGCAAATTTTCCTGGCAATCTATAAAAAAGCCAGGAACATGCCTCCATGAATACCAGCAACAATGCCAGACTTATTAATGTGGAAATGCTGATTGTTCTGGTGCAGGAGAGACCTGAAATATGGGACCATTATGTGGACCGCAATAGAAAGGATGCAGGTTGGAGACCCACATGCTGTCAGATGTTCCTCAATTATGAGGAAAGTACATGTGAGGTCCAGCATGAAATTAGCAAGTAAAGTAAAAATGTCACAGTAGTAATTAAGTAAAAAGGCCCCAACAAAATAGGATAACATTTTGCTACGTGATGTCCTTTAGAATATTTGGCCTGTTTTTCCCTTTACACTTAGCAAGTTGAATGCAACTTTACACTTTAACTTATCTTTCTAAATACAAACAAGGTGAACATATTTAGAAAAAATTATTGTGTTACTTTGCAGTGTCTGATGTCACAAGATGGTGGCGCAGCTGCCGTGATCAGTACCGCCGTGAGTGCCAGCAGTGGGCCAGAAGTGGTGCAGCAGCCACTAAAAAATGCAAATATATATAATATGACTCACTGAATTTCCTTGCTCCCATTCTAGATATACGTTTCTAAGTGCATGGTGGCACCCCAGAGTCCGGTTGTCACAGTGACATTGCCTCCCTCTAAAGGGTGATGTCATGCCTGGAGGCAGCAGGGGGTCCTCATGCCAGGTAACACAGTGTACATGACAATTCCTGCTGCAGGCCAGAAAGGGGAGATTCCTTATAAATTCTGGCCAGCAGGTGGGGTTAGTGAATCAGTAAGAAGACAGCTGAGAGAGTAGTCAAGGTAGTTGTCATGGAAACGAGAGCAGTTGGAGCTCATGCCAAGACAGTTGGAGAGGGAAGGGACAGGAGAAGAGACAAGGAGAGGGCCAGGTAGATTAGCTATGGAGCGGGTAGATTAGCTACAAGCAGCAGGGACCCAAAAAGAGAGCGCAGAAGGAAGGTCCCCAACCACACCTGGCAGGGTGGATCCCCTGAATGCCTCCAGGCAAGTCGGATTCCATCTGTCATCTGTAATGTGGTACCCCAGATTGCAACTACTTTCAAGTAAAAGGTAAAGAAAACTGCACCTCTCTGTGTCCTTCACTTATTATCTGCACCCCAACATTCACCACCATCTGAACAATCAAATATATTTGCCCTGGGCACTGCTCTACCCATGGGGAGCTGAACCATCTTTGCTGCGTCACCATCAGCCCCAGTGGACCAAAACCACAGCATCGGCCACCCATTGCCAAACATCACGGGAGGCGTCAAGATTAAACACCACATAACCCTCTATTTTTATTGGACACCCAGGGCCACGGACTGGATCACTGCCACTGTGACACATCCCCTTTAAAGATCCTGAGTGGCCCAGTACCGAGTAACCTAAGGCCCTGCGGGGCGCTCCACATGCTTTACAGAAAATTTGATGCTTGGCCTTAAGGTACATCAATTAATTTGTACTTTTAATTTTAATTTTGACAAATAACAGAACTGACTCCAATATTACTTAACAAGAAACAGCATCTGATTCCGAGGTCAACTTGGACCCTGTTGGCAAAATTGGAGATGTGGCTGGACCTTCCTCTGCACCATCAGCAACAAACCAACCACCACCGCCACCACCATTGTCTTGCCATCGAGTATATCCTCCTGGTAAAACAAAATAATTGGTAAACATGTCCCGCACTTTAAGGCCAGAGGGCTGACGACGTGAATTCTGAACATGTGTTGTAGCCATGCAATTATTTCCATAGACTCCATCATCAGCATCATTTGATGGACAGGCATGGATCCTCATGAAGCTGTGAAGGATGGCACAGGCTTTAATTACACCATTTACATTTGCTTCATTTAGTTTTATGACTGACATCAGGACCCGCCATTTTGCACAGAGGATTCCAAAGGAACACTCCACTAATCGTCATGTGCGATATATCCGATAATTAAATATTTGTCGCGGGTTGTCCAGGGCTCTCCATGGATATGGTCTCATGACATTGCGGTTCAATCGAAAGGCCTCATCAGCAACCATGACATAAGGCACTGCTTTCAAACTTGACCCCAGTAGGAGACACGAGGGTGGGATGTCTAAATCATTATTTTGCAGCCGCCGACCTATTATGGAAGAATTGAAGACTCTGGAGTCTCCAGTTCTTCCATAGGCCTAAATATCAACAATTATAAACCTGTATGTGCTGTCGACCAGGGCCAACAGCACTACAGAAAAAACTTGTTTGTAACTTGTTTGTAACTGCAAACCGCAAATTTTGGCTCATCTTTCATCGTTTTAAGAAATCTCGATATGGAAGAGGCCAGGAGCCATTTGGTGAGCTGCATTTCTTGCTACATGTTCACAGACTTACCAGTGGAAAAGCCAAACTTCACATGCCACAAATGCAAGCTTGTGTCCCTGTTGGAGGAAAAGTTGCAAAGTCTAGAAGAGAGGTTAGCTACGTTGAAGATCATTAAGTAAGGTGAAGAGTTCTTAGACAGAGCAGAATTATCTCTTCATGTTACAGAAAGAGAAGAAATTCGAAGTGCACCTGAAGAAACAGAGGAATGGAGACATGTGACCCAGAGAAGCAGGAGGATCAGGAGGCAGTCAGCACCCATACTTTTCAGGAACCAGTACCAGGCTCTCACGCAGGAAAACAATGAAGAAATACATCAGGATAAGACTTTGCCCACAAACAGCAACCTTGTACGCCTTCAGAGTCCTCCTGGATGGAGAAAGAAAAATGTTGTGAAGAAGAAACGAAGAGTGGTGGTCATGGGGGATTCCCTGTTGAGAGGAACAGAGGCCGCTATCTGCAGACCGAATAGAACTTCAAGAGAAATGTGCTGTCTTCCAGGTGCAAAAATTAAAGATGTGTCTGACAGGATATCAGGACTCTTCAGACCTACAGATGACTACCCATTCCTGCTACTACATGTGGGGACAAATGACACAGCAAGAAACGACCTGGAAACCATCTGCAGAGACTTTGAAGACTTAGGCAAGAAAGTGAAAGAACTGGGAGCGCAGGTGGTCTTCTCTTCCATCCTCCCAGTGGATGGCCATGGAACAAGGAGGTGGAATAAGATTCTGCAGGTGAACAACTGGCTACGTCGATGGTGCCGTCAGCAACGATTTGGATTTCTGGATCACGGAGTGAATTACCTTTATGATGGACTACTTGCTAGAGATGGGGTGCACCTTACGAAGACTGGAAAACATGTATTTGGAAGTCGCCTTGCTACACTTGTAAGGAGAGCTTTAAACTAGAACAATATGGGAAGGGAAGCAAAAGACCAGAAAAAGCCATACACCTGACAAATGCTATTGAGAACTCTGCTATTAGAAGTGGAAAGGAAGAACAAAGACAAAAGAATCTAATTAATAAAAATATTGGAGAAAGAGAAACCAATCACAAACTAAAATGTTTCTATACTAATGCACAAAGCATGGGCAACAAACAAGGAGAATTGGAACTACTAACACAGGAAAAGAAATATGATGTCATTGGAATCACTGAAACTTGGTGGGACAATACACATGATTGGAATGCAAGACTAGAAGGATACAACTTATTTGCAAGAAACAGACTTGATAAACGAGGGGGAGGTGTCGCATTGTATGTTAGCAACGAGTATATCTGCACAGAGATTGAAGCTTCAGAGACTGGGAGTTCTGTGGAAACTGTTTGAGTAAGAATACAAGGACAGAACAATGGAAAGGACACCATTGTAGGTATTTACTACAGGCCAAAACCAAAAACAAAACACAAAACAAATATCCTGGAATAAAAAAGTAAAAAAATATATTGCAAAAATTGCATGAAGGTAGTAATAATAGTAATAATACGGGTATTTAGTTAACATAATTTTGATCAAAATAATGTAGAAGCCATCCCGCCACGTCACGGCAACCCTTGTGGGACAGTCCTAACTCTTGTATTTAAAACCTTTCCACTTGTCAAGTGACGTAAATGTGAACAAGGACAGAGGGACTGAACCACCAGTAATAGTGTAGGCCAGACAGGATGGATTTTCCAACTCAGAAACAGGGCGGTCACACCCTTATATGCACAGAATGCACAATGAAAAAAATGAGAAACTGGGTCTGAGCAGAAAAAGTAAATTAATGTGCATGCAAAATGTAATTGCATATGAACACATGACCTTTACACAGAGAAAACCAAAAACAAAACACAAAACAAATATCCTGGAATAAAAAAGTAAAAAAATATATTGCAAAAATTGCATGAAGGTAGTAATAATAGTAATAATAAGGGTATTTAGTTAACATAATTTTGATCAAAATAATGTAGAAGCCATCCCGCCACGTCACGGCAACCCTTGTGGGACAGTCCTAACTCTTGTATTTAAAACCTTTCCACTTGTCAAGTGACGTAAATGTGAACAAGGACAGAGGGACTGAACCACCAGTAATAGTGTAGGCCAGACAGGATGGATTTTCCAACTCAGAAACAGGGCGGTCACACCCTTATATGCACAGAATGCACAATGAAACAAATGAGAAACTGGGTCTGAGCAGAAAAAGTAAATTAATGTGCATGCAAAATGTAATTGCATATGAACACATGACCTTTACACAGAGAAAACCAAAAACAAAACACAAAACAAATATCCTGGAATAAAAAAGTAAAAAAATATATTGCAAAAATTGCATGAAGGTAGTAATAATAGTAATAATAAGGGTATTTAGTTAACATAATTTTGATCAAAATAATGTAGAAGCCATCCCGCCACGTCACGGCAACCCTTGTGGGACAGTCCTAACTCTTGTATTTAAAACCTTTCCACTTGTCAAGTGACGTAAATGTGAACAAGGAAAGAGGGACTGAACCACCAGTAGAGTTGAGCGACTTTTGTTTTTTTAGGGTCGCGTTTCGTTTCGTGAAACCCGACTTTTCCAAAAGTCGGGTTGAGCAAGATCGTCCGATTATAGGGAAAAGTCGGGGTCGTCCCGAAACACGAAACCCAATGTAAGTCAATGGGGAATAAAAGTCGGCAGTGAGAGGAGGACAGGAAACACACCTACAGTGCCCATTTGAATGCCAAAAGCATCAATTCTTCTTACTTAAGCTTGTCAACCTTAATTAACTTCATAATACAAGTTACGCATTGAAAAATGGGGGTTATTTGGCTAAAGTTGTGGGGGGGTAGGGCTGGCTCCAGGTCTTCATGTGCCCTAGGTGAAAGAGCGCCCCTTTAACACATACCACAACTCATCATGCTCCGATACGGCAGAGAAATAGCGGTATAGTACAATGAAAAATACTTCACTTTTTACATCTCATGACGAGGCCCATCTATTTCTCCATACAGAATCATTGGTCCCATATAATGTTTGAAACAGTATATGATGAGCTCCACATAATGCTACAGTATATGTTGGTCCCCATGGATGAAGCTCCACTGTCTTATGGGCCCAAATAATGCTCCAAACATAATGGGCCCCATTTCTACTGCTCTAGTGTATAATGGGCCCTGTAAATGCTGCTCCAGTGTCTGATGTCCACCTTTGGAATGTTCCAGTGTATGGTGGGCACCATCTATCATTCTCCAGAGTATAGTGCTCCCCAAAAATTGCTGTCCCAACATTGAAAACAATCAAATAAGTCTCCTCACTAGGGAATCCCTGTACTTGTCTGGACTCCTCGTCGTCCCCATCTTCCATCTCACTGCAGAGTATTTCAACTTTGCAAGTGCTGTGATCCTGAGCAAGCAGGGGGGGCCCACTCGTTGGCGACTGCACTGGCACAGGGCCCCTGATAGTATGGTGGTGTGTCTGATGGCAGGTGGGCCGAACCTGCACTTTCATCTGCAGCTTCCTCTTTGTCACCGTGTAAGATGGAACTGTATATGGGAAGGGTAACCTGAGTTTCATCAGGGTCAGATTCAGGCCAAGTAGCGTGCGAGGGGAATGTAGTGGTCTGGGTCAATGTACCAGCAGATTCATCGAGCAGTGGCTGGGCATCAGTGCACTTGTGTCGCCCCCAGGAGTACGGTCGCCACAGTGGCATTACCTTCTTCCTAGGGAGTGTGATGTCATGCTTGGGAGCAACGAACGATCTCTCTAGCAGGTTAACTGATTGGGCGGCGTTATTCCCACGAGTCATGACCCTCCAAACAGCGTTCATGAAGGCAAAGTGTTTGTTTTACGTGGGCAGTATGGTTGCAAAGCTGAACCTTCAAGGAATGTCCAGAAGGGCACCATCAGGAGTGGAGCCTACGGTTAAATTCGACTCCACCTGGGAAACCTCAACCATGCCAGCTACAGAACAGATGTACACATTGCAAGCTTAATTCCGTTAACGAACGAGAATACGTCATGCCCCGCGGTCCGAGTCCGGCTTACTAGAGGGACACGTGAGGCTCTGTCACATGAGATTGGCCAATAACTGGTGTGTCATGCCCTTACATGTCCGTGGCTGCATGTGCGCTACACTGAAAAGGCCAGCGTTTGTCGCTTACAGGTGCAGATAACCCGCTGAACAACGTTAGTGATGGGGATCACTGATGGCAATTATTACCCGCGAACAATGATTTCCCAGTAAGTGCAGGTCAACCGCAGTTCCGGAATTAGGCCTAACCGTCATTCCTGAAAAAATGAAAAACTTACGTGTGCAAACCACAGGTGCTGTAGCTTGCTTAACAGCTCGCCAGCCGTTCTCACGCCCAGTATGGATTGCACGTGATTGCACAAAGGTTAGAAAGGGTACCGTATCCCCGGATAACATGTATGGATAGCGTACACATTCAAAATATATGTCTGTACATCAGGAGGCAGGCTCAGACGGTGTTAGGCCCAGTATGGATTGCACGTGATTGCACAAAGGTTAGAAAGGGTACCGTATCCCCGGATAACATGTATGGATAGCGTACACATTCAAAATATATGTCTGTACATCAGGAGGCAGGCTCAGACGGTGTCAGGCACAGTATGGATTTGACGGCCCAGATTACACAGCGGAGGAGCAGGGAGAGGTAAAGATTGCAAATGCTGGGGCCCTGGCCAAGCAAGGGGGGCCCACTCGTGGGCGTCGGTACTGGCACTGGGCCCCTCATAGTACGGCGGTGTGTCTGACGGCGGGTGTGCACCACCACCGTCAGAGACACTTGATTGCACTATGAGGGACCCTGTGCCAGTGCCCGCACCCAAGAGTCGGCCTACCCACCTGTCCAGGGCAACGGCACTCGCACAATGTCGTGCACTAGGTGGTGACCCCGGCCATGGGGGGGGAGGCAGCACAGTTAGGGAGTTTTAGAAAGTGGCATATGTTGATGTTGGACATTCAGCTGATGCAAAAGGCGAAATAGGTCAAGTCCCAGGAAGAGGTGGACCAAAGCAAGCCTTTTTTCTGTCACCCTATGTGTCATCAGGGGAAGGTGGGACAAAATCCTTGGAAACCCATGCATGGTTCATTTTAATGAAGGTTAGATCATCCACATTTTGGGTTGACAGACGGGTCCTTTTTTCTGTCAGGATTGATCCAGCTGCACTGAAGACTCTTTCCGATAGCACACTTGCAGCTGGGCAAGCGAGCTCCTGTAAGGCATATTGGGCCAATTCAGGCCAGGTGTCCAGTTTAGCGGCCCAATAGTCAAAGGGGAATGACCTGTGTGGGAGAACATCGATATGGGAGGAAAAGTAGTTTGTAACCATAGTTGACAACTGCTGTCTCCTGTCACTTTCCATCGATGCAGTATTACCAGTTGTGTGAGCGGTACTTGAAAAATCAGTCCACAACATTGTCATGAAACCCCTGTCTCCAACGCCACTTCTGCTGTGTGCACCACGAACACCTCTGCCAAGCTGCCCCCGGCCCGTACGGCTCGTGTGAGATCCATCACCGCTGCTGTGTGCTGGGAATGCCTCAAGCAACCGATTTACCAGAGTTGCTTGTTTATTAGCCAATATTAGGTCAAGGTTCTCCTGTGGCATGATGTTTTGTAATTTGCCTTTATAGCGTGGATCCAGGATGCTGGCCAACCAGTAGTCGTCATCGTTCATCATTTTGGCAATGCGTGGGTCCCTTTTTAGGATCTGCAAGGCATAATCTGACATGTGGGCCAATGTTCCCGGTGTCAATGATGCACTGCGAGTGCTGGGTGGAGGAGCACTTTCTGGCAAATCCACATCCCTCCAGTCACGCACAAACCCTGTACCAGACCTTGCCACGCCAACATTTTCACTTGCCCCACGAGATGCATCCTCCTCCCCTAAGTAATCATCCCCATCATCCTCCTCCTCTTCTTCCTCCACCTCGTCCAGGAGAGGTCCCTGAGCAGACAATGGCTGAATGTCATCAAGGATTCCCTCCTCCTCTTCCTCCTCATCAACATTGGCTGCAGACGCCTGCTCCTTAAGGTGCATCAAAGTTTGCATGAGCAGACGCATAAGTGGGATGCTCATGCTTAGGATGGCGTCGTCTGCGCTTAACAGCCATGTGCATTCCTCAAAACACTGAAGGACTTTACAGAGGTCTTTCAGCTTCGACCACTGCACACCTGTCAACTCCATGTCTGCTCTCCAAGTGCCTGGCCGTGTATCCTCCCACAAATGCATTATGGCCTGCCTCTGCTCGCACAGCCGCTCCACCATGTGCAGGGTGGAGTTCCACCTTGTTGCAATGTCGATAATGAGGCGGTGGTTGGGAAGGTGGAGCAATCACTGCAGCTTCTGCATACGAACTGAGTGTACAGGCGACCGGCGGATGTGCGCGCACTGTCTTCGCACCTTCTGGAGCAGGGCTGTTAACTCCAGATAATTTTTGAGGAAGCACTGCACCACCAGGTTCAAGGTGTGAGCCAAGCAAGGTATATGGCTGAGTTTTGAAAGGGCTATGGCTGCCACAAAATTACGGCCGTTATCACTAACTACCTTGCCTGCCTCAAGATGTACACTGCCCAGCCATGACTCAGTTTGTCGCTTCAAGTACTCGGCCAGCACCTCGGCGGTGTGTCTGTTGCCCAAACACATCGTCTGCAACACAGCCTGCTGACGCTTTCCACTAGCTGCTCGATAGGGGGACACATCGTGTGCAACAGTGTCAGCTGCAGATGGAGTGCTCGTACGACTGCGCTCTGTGGACGAGCTTTCGCTTCTGGAGGAGGAGGAGGAGGAGGGTCGAACGCCTACAGCCAACTGTTTCCTATACCGTGGGCTAGGCAGCACTGTCCCACCACCGCTGTCCCCTGTGGACCCTGCATCCACCACATTAACCCAGTGCGCAGTGATGGACACGTAACGGCCCTGGCCATGCCGACTGGACCATGCATCAGTTGTGAGGTGCACCTTTCCGCTCACTGACTGCTTGAGTGCATGGACAATGCGGTCTTTCACATGATGGTGGAGGGCTGGGATGGCTTTGCGAGAGAAAAAGTGGCGACTGGGTAGGTCATAGCGTGGTACTGCATAGGCCATGAGTTCGCGGAAAGCTGTGCTTTCCACCAACCGAAAGGGCATCATCTCAAACGAGATTAGTTTGGCAATGTGGGCGTTCAAACCCAGTGTACGCGGATGAGAGACTGAGTACTTTCTTGACCTACTCATAGTGTCTGGGAGGGTGAGCTGGACTTGAGAGCTGCATAGGGTGGAAGTAGCGGTGGACAGGGCGGACTGAGAGAGGGATGATGATGGTGATGGAGTTGGTGTTCTTTCTGATGGCCTAGAATCAGTCTTTCGTTGATATAACAGTGGGATTCCCTGACTGCTGTGGCCTTGCAACGACACCTCAACATTTGCTGCTGTGCTAACCGGTGGGCTTACAGTGGGGGAAACAATGTAGCGTTGCTGACTACCTTCGTTGTGATCAGTTGCACATGTGGCACTTGAGGTTTGGTGTTGTGTCCACGCTTGCAAGTGCATGCTGGTTAAATGTCTTAGCATGCAACTGGTATTCAAATTTTTCAGATTTTTCCCTCGGCTAAAGGTCTTTGCGCACTTCTTACAGATAACCTTGGCCTTTATCATGAGGATTTTGGTCAAAAAAGTGCCACACTGCACTCTTCCTACTTTGGCAGACATTTTGCGGCCTAGCACGCTGTGATCTTTTGACCCTCTGGACAAGCTGTCCAGCAACTCTTTTGATGTTTGGAACCTGTCTTTGGAGTGCTCCGGGCCTGCCAGATAACAGCTGTTGCGATGTCGATGTCTGCTGTGGATGCTCCTCATCTGAGCTATTAGAAGCAGCACCCTCTTCCCCCAATGGATGCCAATCTGGGTCAACAACTGGGTCATCCATCACCTCCTCTTCTATGTCATGTGCACCTTCCTCTGTGTTACCGTGTATGGTGGTATAGTGTGCGGGAAGGGGCACCTGAGTCTCATCAGGGTCAGAATCTGGCTCTGTACACTGCGAGGACAATGTAGTGCTCTGAGTGAATGTACCAGCAGAATCATCCATCAGCGGCTGTGCATCAGTGCACTCCATGTCAGATTCATCTTGGCCTGGGTAATTCACCATTTCACTTGATAATCCAGGCATGGTATGTGAAAACAGCTCCACGGAGTAATCAGTAGTATGGCCTGCGTCATCCTTCAATCTTGGTTGGGGTGAAGGACACAAGGAAAGGTGTGGTTCATGAACATGAGCCTCCAATGACGACTCAGTGCTTTTACTTTTTACAACTGAAGAAGAGGAGGCGATAGAGCTGGAGGCTGAGTCAGCAATGTAAGACAAAACTTTTTCCTGATGTTCTGGCTTTAAAAGCGGTTTGCCAACTCCTAGAAAACTAAGCGTTCGAGGCCTTATGTAGCCAGACGATGACGCAGGCTCAACACCTCCTGCATTCGGTCCTATTTTGCTCTTGCCACTACCATCAGATCCACCACCAACACCATCATTACCAGCTGCCAACCCCCGCCCAATTCCACGGCCTCTTCCACCAGCCTTCCTCATTTTTGGTAGAAATGTAGAAAAAATCCAACAAACTATATAGTAATGTAAAACAAGGTACAAGGTGTCTATAGGACAGGGGAGATTTTGAATTTCTGCAGACACTTGTGGACACTGGACACTTTTGGATTGTGTGAGGCCCACTGATATCTGAGCGCTATGTCACAGGCTCGATGGCACAGCTGTGACCAAAGTGACTAGAGGATAAAGGAGATTTTGAATTTCTGCACACACTTGTGGACACTGGACACTTTTGGATTGTGTGAGGCCCAATGAATATCTGAGCGCTATGTGACAGGCTCGATGGCACAGCTGTGACAAAAGTGACGAGAGGATAAGGGAGATTTTGAATTTCTGCAGACACTTGTGGACACTGGACACTTTTGGATTGTGTGAGGCCCACTGATATCTGAGCGCTATGACAGGCTCGATGGCACAGCTGTGACCAAAGTGACTAGAGGATAAGGGAGATTTTGAATTTCTGCACACACTTGTGGACACTGGACACTTTTGGATTGTGTGAGGCCCACTGATATCTGAGCGCTATGTCACAGGCTCGATGGCACAGCTGTGACAAAAGTGACGAGAGGATAAGGGAGATTTTGAATTTCTGCACACACTTGTGGACACTGGACACTTTTGGATTGTGTGAGGCCCAATGAATATCTGAGCGCTATGTGACAGGCTCGATGGCACAGCTGTGACCAAAGTGACTAGAGGATAAAGGAGATTTTGAATTTCTGCACACACTTGTGGACACTGGACACTTTTGGATTGTGTGAGGCCCACTGATATCTGAGCGCTATGTCACAGGCTCGATGGCACAGCTGTGACAAAAGTGACGAGAGGATAAGGGAGATTTTGAATTTCTGCACACACTTGTGGACACTGGACACTTTTGGATTGTGTGAGGCCCACTGATATCTGAGCGCTATGTGACAGGCTCGATGGCACAGCTGTGACAAAAGTGACGAGAGGATAAGGGAGATTTTGAATTTCTGCACACACTTGTGGACACTGGACACTTTTGGATTGTGTGAGGCCCAATGAATATCTGAGCGCTATGTGACAGGCTCGATGGCACAGCTGTGACCAAAGTGACTAGAGGATAAGGGAGATTTTGAATTTCTGCACACACTTGTGGACACTGGACACTTTTGGATTGTGTGAGGCCCACTGATATCTGAGCGCTATGTCACAGGCTCGATGGCACAGCTGTGACAAAAGTGACTAGAGGATAAGGGAGATTGGATTGCTTTTAAAAAAGCAGTTTGCAGAGCAGTGGGTAAACAGCAATGCCAGCCTGTCAGGAAGCCTTAAAAGGCAGCCCAACAACCAACACCACTGATACACCACAATATAGCCTCCCCTTGCACTGCACACACAGTGACTGGTGTGTTGTGCAGGCCAAATCGCTAGCAGCAGAAGCAGTTTTTTTTTCTTCTCAGCAGGACAAAAAAAAAAAATGGGATTGCTTTTAAAAAAGCAGTTTGCGGAGCAGTGGGTAAACAGCAATGCAGGAATGTCAGGAAGCCTTAGAAGGCAGCCCAACAACCAACACCACTGATACACCACTATATAGCCTCCCCTTGCACTGCACACACAGTGACTGGTGTGTTGTGCAGGCCAATTCGCTAGCAGCAGAAGCAGTTTTTTTGTCTTCTTCCCTGCCTAACGCTCTCCCTACAGAATCAGCAGCAACCTCTCCCTATACTGAGATCGGCAGAAGTAAGATGGCGGTCGGCGTGCACGCCCTTTTATACCCCCTGTGACGCCCACCAAAGCAAGCCAATCACTTGCATGCCCTTCTGAAAGATGGTGGTGACCCCTGCCTATGTCATCACGTTGCCCACAGTATCCGTGGATCCTGATTGGCTGAAAAAGAGCGCAAAACAAACTTTTGAAACGCGACTTTGGCACCTAAGTCGCCGACCTCGTGGCCGACCTCATCCTAGGGTCGGGTTTCGTTTCATGAAACCCGACTTTGCCAAAAGTCGGTGACTTTTGAAATTTTTCGACCCGTTTCGCTCAACTCTAACCACCAGTAATAGTGTAGGCCAGACAGGATGGATTTTCCAACTCAGAAACAGGGCGGTCACACCCTTATATGCACAGAATGCACAATGAAAAAAATGAGAAACTGAGTCTGAGCAGAAAAAGTAAATTAATGTGCATGCAAAATGTAATTGCATATGAACACATGACCTTTACACAGAGAAAACCAAAAACAAAACACAAAACAAATATCCTGGAATAAAAAAGTAAAAAAATATATTGCAAAAATTGCATGAAGGTAGTAATAATAGTAATAATAAGGGTATTTAGTTAACATAATTTTGATCAAAATAATGTAGAAGCCATCCCGCCACGTCACAGCAACCCAATGAAACAAATGTGCATTCTGTGCATATAAGGGTGTGACCGCCCTGTTTCTGAGTTGGAAAATCCATCCTGTCTGGCCTACACTATTACTGGTGGTTCAGTCCCTCTGTCCTTGTTCACATTTACGTCACTTGACAAGTGGAAAGGTTTTAAATACAAGAGTTAGGACTGTCCCACAAGGGTTGCTGTGACGTGGCGGGATGGCTTCTACATTATTTTGATCAAAATTATGTTAACTAAATACCCTTATTATTACTATTATTACTACCTTCATGCAATTTTTGCAATATATTTTTTTACTTTTTTATTCCAGGATATTTGTTTTGTGTTTTGTTTTTGGTTTTCTCTGTGTAAAGGTCATGTGTTCATATGCAATTACATTTTGCATGCACATTAATTTACTTTTTCTCATTTACTACAGGCCGCCTGTGCAAGCTGAAGATATGGATGAACTCTTTATGCATCAAATGGCCAAGTTCTCCAAAAAATATGACATAGTTGTCATGGGAGATTTCAACTATCCAGACATTTGTTGGGAATCTCTCTCAGGCAAAACTAACAGGTCAAGGAAATTCTTATCCTCTCTTGCTGACAACTTTATCTTCCAAAAGGTAGGGGAGAAAACAAGGGGAACTGCTACCTTGGATCTAATCCTTATAAACAGGGAGGAAATGGTTGAGGAGGTAAAAGTGGCTGGGACCCTAGGAGGTAGCGACCATGCTATTTTAGAATTTTGGATAACTAGAGGAGGAAGACCTGTGAAGACTCAGACATCAAGCTTAGATTTCAGAAAGGCAGATTTTAAGGGATTCAGAAAGAGAATTGGAGGGATCCAATGGCTGAATATCCTTAAAGACAAAAATGTCCAGGAAGGATGGGAAATCTTGAAAAATGAAATTCTCAAAGCACAATTGTTAACAATTCCAAAAAGAGGGAAGAATAGGAAGCATTTAAGGATGCCAGGATGGATCAACACAGAACTTAAGCACATGCTAAAAAGGAAGAAAAAAATGTTTATAAAATGGAAAGAGGGAGGCATATCTAAAGAAGAATATAATGCTGTCTGCAGAACCTGCAGGGCACAAATCAGATTATCTAAAGCTGACAATGAATTGAGGCTTGCAAGAGACATCAAAAGCAATAATAAAGGATTTTGGGGATATGTCAAAAGTAAAAGAAAAGTCAAAGATGCTATAGGATTTTTACAGGATGAATATGATGAAATGGTAAGACAGGATTTTGAGAAGGCCGAACTTTTAAATTCCTATTTTGCATCTGTTTTCTCTCAGAAAGGAAATGTAACATCAACTGTTCTTCACTGTCCTATTAAGGGAATAGAAGAATCCAGGATATCTATAAACAGAAAGATAGTGAGGAAACACTTAGCTAACCTAATTGAATTCAAGTCTCCAGGTCCAGATGAATTACATCCCAGAGTACTGAAGGAGATAGCAGAAGAAATTTTTGAACCCCTCTCCATAATCTTTGAAAATTCTTGGAGAACAGGAGAAGTCCCAGAAGACTGGAGAAGAGCAAATGTTGTTCCTATCTTCAAAAAGGGGAAGAAGGTGGACCCAGGCAACTATAGGCCGGTGAGTCTGACTTCTATACCAGGAAAGATCTTTGAACAAATTATTAAACAACATGTATGTCAGTACCTGGATAAGAATGAAGTGATTAAACAGAGTCAGCATGGGTTTGTAACTAATAAGTCATGTCAGACTAACTTAATTTCCTTCTATGACGGAATCACTGATTGGGTGGATCAAGGAAATGCTGTAGATATAGTATATCTTGACTTCAGCAAAGCATTTGACAAAGTATCTCATACAATGCTTATTGAAAAAATGACTAAGTATGGAATGGACAAGGCAACTGTTAGGTGGATTCATAACTGGCTTAGTGATCGGACCCAAAGAGTGGTCGTAAATGACTGCACATCCAGTTGGAAGAATGTCTCAAGTGGGGTACCACAGGGCTCTGTCCTGGGCCCTGTATTGTTCAACATCTTTATCAATGATTTAGATGAAGGAATTGAGGGTAAACTTATTAAATTTGCTGATGACACAAAGCTAGGAGGGATAGCTAATACTAGAGAAGAGAGAGAGAGGATTCAAAAAGATATAAATAAACTGGAGAAGTGGGCAGCAACTAACAGAATGGTTTTTAACAGGGAAAAATGCAAAGTACTACATCTGGGCAATAAAAATGAAAAAAGCTTATACAGAATGGGAGGAA
This sequence comes from Dendrobates tinctorius, assembly GCF_039654945.1. NCBI lineage: Eukaryota > Metazoa > Chordata > Amphibia > Anura > Dendrobatidae > Dendrobates > Dendrobates tinctorius. Next base: position 16,082,718 of record NW_027361910.1, on the reverse strand, counting down.
TAGGCCTAAGCAACAGCACATGTGAAAAAGACTTGGGTATACTAATAGATCACAGACTGAATATGAGTCAACAGTGTGATGCAGCAGCAAAAAAGGCAAATGCAATTCTAGGATGTATTAACAGAAGCATACAGTCTAGATCACGTGAAGTCATTATTTCCCTCTACTCCTCTTTGGTCAGACCTCATCTGGAATATTGTGTCCAGTTTTGGGCACCACATTTTAAAAAAGACATCAACAAACTGGAGTAAGTTCAGAAAAGAGCAACCAGAATGGTGACCGGTCTGCAAACCCTGTCTTATAAGGAAAGGTTGCAGGATTTGGGATTGTTTAGTTTGCAAAAGAGAACACTGAGAGGAGACTTAATAGCTGTCTACAAATATCTAAAGGGCTGTCACATTGTAGAAGGATCAACTTTATTCTCATTTGCACAAGGAAAGACTAGAAGCAATGGGATGAAACTGAATGGGAGGAGACACAGATTAGATATTAGAAAAAACTTTTTGACAGAGTGATCAATGAGTGGAACAGGCTGCCATGAGGGGTGGTGAGTTATCCTTCAATGGAAGTCTTCAAACAGAGGCTGGACAGACATCTGACTGGGATGATTTAGCGAATCCTGCTTTGTGCAGGGGGTTGGACCAGAATGCCCAGGAGGTCCCTTCCAACTCTACGATTCTATGATTCTATGATTCTATGTAATATTGGGACTCTGAGTTTGGAGGTTTGGTGGCAATAGAGGCCTTCAGGAGGCGCCAGGCTGCCATGGCAGCCAACGGTCCCTATGATCATGATGCTGAGGACTTGTAGGCACAAGTGAGCATGAGATTCAGTGTTTGTGCTATTTAAATGAGATTTACAGCTGCATTTGAATAGTTCCGGGCAAATGATGGCTCCTGAGCCCGCTCCATATATGCTTACTCTTACTATCATGTACATGTACAGCAGGATGCATTAAATTAAATAATTTTCAGGACTTTCTTCTGAAAGTCCTGAAAATTTAGAGAGAAAGGAAATGTCACTGCTTTATAATTTGTGAGGTCAAGGGGCTGAAGCTCTGCAGATTTTATAGTCTTTTCTTGCACAGCAGAGCAGCAACCACCGCGATAGCTGCAGTTTCTTGCACAACAGGAGCTTCATTTTGCGCTAAACATTTGTGAGGATCCCAGAAGTTGGACTCTTTCTCACCAAGAATGAATAGTATGTCCTAAAGATACTATGTGCTATCACTTTATAAGATGTGAATACACCGTTAGTTAAAGTAATACAGGTGGCCTTATCTAGCAGAACTGCTCAAGCAGAAGCTGGGCAAAACTGTCAGTCTTTTAGGATTTCACTGAACAAAAAAGTTATGTTATCATAGATGCATGTGTGAAAATGGCTGTTAATTTGTTTTCAACAAAAATTTCATTTTTTCATTCAAGGTGCTAATGGACCAATCTTGTACTGAATCCATTACTCTGCCAACAGTAAAGTAATTAATCCCAAGGTGCAAGGTTGACACAGTAAACATTTTCCTTCTCTTCACATCTTGTTTTAAAAAAGAATTTAACAAAATGCTATCAAGTTTTGGCACTGCTCATTAGAGCATTTATTCAGGTGAGATTAAATTCTACTATAATTTTACAAAAGTCAATGTTCTCCAAAAAGTGGAATATTTGTCATTTGCTCTGTATGAATTTTGCAAAATGGTGGCTTGCTTGCTGAAGGGTGGATGGTCAGCAAAAAGTAAAAAAAAGAAAGAAAATGGAAGAAAATAACTTGCTTCTTACTTCACTTCCCACCTTCACTGCTTGCTTTCACCCGTAGGACCTCTGTACCTAACCTAACTGCCGCCACATACTGAAACCCCAGACCTCTACAAGCTAGGCCACGACTTCTGGCCATGACCAGAACTGGGACATCGCTGTGCATGTGCATTCTATGGTCATCACAACATGCACACCAGACATCCAGGCACAAGACATCTCTATTCATGCGTGTCATAAGGTTATGACAACATGAAATCATGAAAATGCCAAGTCTGCTAGTGCACGACAGTCGTAAGAAGAGGCGCAGAGGACCATGCGGGAGACAGTGAGCAGCGGTGGGTAGCAGTGAGCTGAATATTAGTTGTCATTTTTCTACATTTTTCATTTATTATGCTCTGAGGTCTCTCTAGATTTCACAGCACAGTTCATAGACAGACATTCATAGAGAATTCAATTCATGAGATAATACATTTTTGGTGAGTTGATCTTCACAGTAAAATCCATGCAATTCTATGAATTTGAATCTCGTCAAAAGTGTTAATATCTAGTGTTTAGCATTCCGATACCGTAAGTATCGGATATCGGCCGATATTTGCTGTATCGGAATTCCGATACCGACATCCGATATTTTTTCAATATCGGGCATGGGCATAGGAATCGGAAGTTCAAAGTTGATTGACAGCCGAAATGACGTCATCATGATGCGCGGTGTGTGCGCATCATGATGCGCCGTCATTTCGGGCCTTCCGGGGGTCTCTGCCGGCCTGCCGGGGGGCTGTGTGGACTGCCCGGGGTCTGTACCGGCCTGCCGGGGGGCTGTGCCGGCCTGCCGGTGGTCTGTGCACCCTGTGGGGGTCTGTACCGGCCTGCCGGGGGGCTGTGCCGGCCTGCCGGGGGGCTATGTGGACTGCCCGGGGTCTGTACCGGCCTGCCGGGGGGCTGTGCCGGCCTGCCGGGGGGCTGTGCACCCTGTGGGGGTCTGTACCGGCCTGCCGGGGGGCTGTGCTGGCCTGCCGGGGGCTGTGCTGATGTCCGGGGGTCTGTGCAGGCATCGTCCGATGGGACTACAAGTCCCATCGGGCGATGCCTGCTACCATGACAGTGATTGACACATTAGCCAATGATGGGACAGTAGTAGTCCCATCATCCGGCTAATGTGTTAAATGTTTAAAAAAAATATATATATACTACATACATACCACATATATACTACATGCATGCTACATGATACATACATACTACATATATACTACATGCATGCTACATACATACTACATGCTACATACATACTACATATATATACTACATGCATGCTACATACATACTACATGCTACATACATACTACATGCTACATACATACTACATATATACTACATGCATGCTACATACATACTACATGCTACATACATACTACATACATACTACATACATACTACATGCATGCTACATGCATGCTACATACATATTACATACATACTACATACATACTACATGCTACATACATACCACATATATACTACATTCATACTACATGCATGCTACATACATACTACATGCTACATACATACCACATATATACTACATACATACTACATGCATGCTACATACATACCACATGCTACATACATACCACATATATACTACATACATATTACATGCATGCTACATACATACTACATGCTACATACATACCACATATATACTAAATGCATGCTACATACATACTACATGCTACATACATACTACATATATACTACATGCATGCTACATACATACTACATGCTACATACATACTACATATATACTACATGCATGCTACATACATACTACATGCTACATACATACTACATACATACTACATGCATGCTACATGCTACATACATACTACATGCTACATGCATGCTACATACTACATACTACATACTACATGCTACATACATACCACATATATACTACATGCATGCTACATACATACTACATGCTACATACATACCACATATATACTACATACATACATACTACATGCATGCTACATACATACTACATGCTACATACATACCACATATATACTACATGCATGCTACATACTACATACATACTACATACATACTACATGCTACATACATACTACATACATACTACATACATACCACATATATACTACATGCATGCTACATGCTACATACATACTACATGCATGCTACGTGCATGCTACATACATACTACATGCTACGTACATACCACATATATACTACATACATTCTACATACATGCTACATACATACTACATGCATGCTACATACAATAAAATCCCTAGTCTCACTTTATGGTAAAAGCTGTGTGGGAAATTCCCACACAGCTTTTACCATAAAGTGAGACTAGGGACTTTTTTTTTTAAGTGGCGGAGGAATACAGTGCGGAAGGATACCTACCTTCCGTCATTGGATTCCTGCAGCCCGTAGAGAGCGGCAGCATCAGCTGATGCTGCAGTTCTCTACCCAAGATCGTCGTGGGACACACTCGTGGACTGCTTCGGATCATGGGTGAGTATTTTTGTGGTTTGTTATGTTAATATTTATTCCGTAGATGACAATGGCTTCGGGGAACAATGTGACAAGTATTGGTAAGTATGTTACCCTATGTTATATGTACTGTATGTCTATGTATTGTATGTAGCATGCATGTAGTATGTATGTAGCATGTATGTAGTATGTATGTAGTATATATGTGGTATGTATGTAGCATGTAGTATGTATGTAGCATGCATGTAGTATGTATGTAGTATGTATGTAGTATGTATGTAGTATGTATGTAGCATGTAGTATGTATGTAGCATGCATGTAGTATATATGTAGTATGTATGTAGCATGTAGTATGTATGTAGCATGCATGTAGTATGTAAGTAGTATATATGTGGTATGTATGTAGCATGTAGTATGTATGTAGCATGCATGTAGTATGTATGTAGTATATATGTGGTATGTATGTAGCATGTAGTATGTATGTAGCATGCATGTAGTATGTATGTAGCATGTATGTAGTATGTATGTAGTATATATGTGGTATGTAGCATGTAGTATGTATGATGCATATATGTAGTATGTAGTATGTAGCATGTAGTATGTATGATGCATATATGTAGTATGTATGTAGTATGTATGTAGCATGCAGTATGTATGTAGTATGTATGTAGCATGCATGTAGTATGTATGTAGTATGTATGTAGCATGTATGTAGTATGTATGTAGTATATATGTGGTATGTATGTAGCATGTAGTATGTAGCATGTAGTATGTATGTAGCATGCATGTAGTATGTATGTTGCATGCATGCAGTATGTATGTAGCATGCATGTAGTATATATGTAGTATGTATGTAGTATGTATGTAGCATGTAGTATGTATGATGCATATATGTAGTATGTATGTAGTATGTATGTAGCATGTAGTATGTATGTAGCATGTATGTAGCATGCATGTAGTATGTATGTAGTATGTATGTAGCATGTAGCATGTATGTAGCATGCATGTAGTATATATGTAGTATATATGTACTATGTATGTAGCATGTAGCATGTATGTAGCATGCATGTAGTATGTATGTATGTAGTATTTTTTTTTTACATTTAACACATTAGCCGGATGATGGGACTACTACTGTCCCATCATTGGCTAATGTGTCAATCACTGTCATGGTAGCAGGCATCGCCCGATGGGACTTGTAGTCCCATCGGACGATGCCTGCACAGACCCCCGGACATCAGCACAGCCCCCCGGCAGGCCGGCACAGCCCCCCGGCAGGCCCGTACAGACCCCCACAGGGTGCACAGACCCCGGGCAGTCCGCACAGCCCACCGGCAGGCCGGCAGAGACCCCCGGCAGGCCCGTACAGACCCCAGAGAGGCTGTACAAGGGCAGGAAAGGGTTTTTCCAATTCCGATACCGGAAGTCTCATAGACTTGAATGGGACTTCCGGTATCGGCATCGGCGATACCGATACTTTTTTTAAAGATCGGCCGATCCATTCTGATCCGATATTTTGAAGTATCGGACGGTATCGCTCAACTCTATTAATATCTACTACTCACTTCGTTTTTAAATGGTCAACTAGTGCAAGGGATAACTCAAATTTTATATTGAAACCTGCTATGAAAATTGAACTGATTACAGGGTATTAAAACAAAAGCAATGGGTCAGGTTAAAAAAAACTGTTGACAGGACTGTAGCCTGTTCATTGTGTATGCACTTATATACTGCACGTGCAGTGATGAAAAAGCACAAAATTATTAGGCACTAAATGGGAATGTTGTGATTAAATAAGTTGAAGGGACTCAATGATACCTTCTATTGCCACCTTTGTCTATTTTGGACTATACTAATGTTATTCAATTAAACTATTTAAGACTAGAGATGACCGAATATGGTTTGCACATACAAGTTCACCACAAATCTAAATACCACATAGCCTCTATTTGGCTTCACAATTTGTGTATAACACTCAGATGTCCCCTAGAACTGCATTGAACCACATTTGAGCGCTTTACTGAAAACACAGCTCTATAAATGTCCAAATTATCACAAACTGCATGGGGGATGGATGTCATCAATTGGGAATCAGCCTATTTAACAACAAAATTCAGCATCCGATATTTTAGACTAGGTAAATTGTAAAAACAGACAAAAAAAATAATCCCTTTTTGGGGGGCAGATGCTTGCCTAGCTGAGGTTCATACACAGCACAGGCAAGAGTAAATAGAAGAGTTCATAGATTTGTCCAAGCGGTGATACAAAAATTATTCCTATTTACTGAATATGAAGAGCTCCTTTCTATACTAAATGAAAAAGCTGTAGTTTTTCACAAATCTGAAGTTTATTACATTATTTAGGTAGCAAACAGGTGTGCTGTTTTGAAAGTGAAGAAGTAATGGTTTTTTAAAAAAAGAGTAGAGATGACCTGGTCATTTGGAATTTGAATTCACCAGGTTTGTTCCATTTTCCCAAAATTCAACTCATGGAAAATAAATTCATTAGAAAACTAAATACTACAAAGCCACTAATTGGCTGTAAAATTCATGTATAATGCTCCGAGGACCCTTAGAACTGTATTGACTCCTTTTGAGCTTTTTAGGGCAAACATAGCCTTTCTAATATCTAATCGACCTCACCCTATATGGTTAGGGGAAAATGGATGGTACTCAACAGCCTCATTGAGAAGTCATTTAAGCATCAGAGTTTTTAGGCTTTTTAAACTGTAAAAATGGACTAAAATCTATCCATTTTGGGACAGAGGCCTGCTTTTCCGGTGTTCACACGCAGGCAGTGTAAACAGTAGCAGTTGGGGCTTTTTCTTAAATAGTGGTGCGAGGTAGGTTGGTGCAAGGTAGGATCAGAATGTACCAAAAGCAAGCTATTGCAATAAGCCACTATATTTGAGTGGTGTGTACAAGTTTAATATTGGGCTATTACAAGGAAAATATTTTTTTAACATGTACACTTTGTGAAATAAATTTTCAATTGTGGAGATTTTCCCTTTCTTTATATATAACAAAATGATGGCTTGTCGCAAAATTAGGACAGGGGTATATTAAATTGACTTCCTTGTCTCCAGTGTGTTAAGAAAAAAATAATGCGATTATTAAGATGCTATTACTGTAGTATATTACTGATTAATCAATTCACAAGCACGCTAACTATACCGGTACAAGACTTACCTATGTCACTTGAATAATTAGAGTTTTATTCACAGATTGAGACTATTGCTTCCATTTTGAATGTGCTTCAGCACTGCAGTAGTACATAACAATCAGATTCGGACCTTATTCTAGTCATATTTGGAATTTGCTGTTCTCTCTTATGTTCTATCCCTATTCTATAAAATCTTAAAATGGTGCTGATAGCGAGCCCTCTTCTTTTATAGATAGTCCCTGTGATAGCTCTCCCCCTCTCCTATCCCGATTAGCTGCACTAGATCCTGTGGTGTGAACGCTTTTTAGGCATTTTGGCAAAGTCCTTTGCCAAGTAGTTAAAACACAATTTATCATAGTTATAAATCAATTTGGAATCCCTTTCGGAATGAAGAAAAAATTCCCTAATTTTGCTTTTCTACTGAGTGTCTAAAATTCAGTCTGTTCTGTAGTCTTTTCTTTGTTTGATGATGATAACCTGTCATCTCACACGCATTTTAGCACTCAGTTTGTCTTGATAGCTTGCATGACTACAGAGCAAAAGCATTCCAGCATACACCTTGCTATGATCACCAGCATGACCAAGGGCCTCGTTGATTCACTTTCATAACCAGTATCGTCATTATAATCATTTTCTCTCTAAAGCAAAACCAAAAAAATGAGCTGGAACAGATGATGATATAAGTGTAATGTGTAGGTACACATTCACACTGTGGTCATTTAACAAACATAACCTAGAATACAAACAAACTGAATAAATAGCATGCACTAAGTGAATAAGTAAATATTAATAGAAATGTAATTAGCATAGGGTACTTAGTTGACACTGTTTTGGTCAGAAAAGCATATAATCCATCTTGCCATGACAAGGTGCACAAACTCAAGATAGTAAATAAAACCTCTTTATTTACCAGCCAGCCTCATTAAGAAAAGCATCTAATGTAATAGAATGGAATCCGCACATGTTGTGCTAATGGTGCGTTTTTTTCCGCTGCGGAAACGCTTAGCGGAAAAAACGCAGCATGTTCACTAATTGTGCGGAATCGCATGCGATTCCGCATGCATACACTGTAATTGCAAGAACGCATAGGAAAACGCATGTCAAAACGCTTGACAATCGCATCAAAAACGCATGTCAAAAAGCGCATGCGTTTTCCCTGGCAAGGGCATGCGCTTCTGCTCAGGAAAAAAACGCTTGAAAAACGCTACGTGGGCACATAGCCTTAAACACATGCCCGTGTAAACCTACTTAAACTAAATGAACAGCCCAAAAGAGGGATGAGCCATGATCCTGCATGTAAAAAGTACAAAAAAATAAGCAACACTAAAAAAGTGAGCTGGAACACATGCTGCTATAAGTGTAATGTGTAGGTATACATTCACACTGTGGCCATTTCAGAAACATAATCTAATATATAAAGCTCAATGTGTGTGTGTGTGTATATATACTGTATATGTGTGTATGTATGTCCAGGATTGGCATCCGCACCGTCGCAGCTACGGCCACAACATTTTGCACAGTCACACGTCTGGACCCCGAGAGCATCATAGGCTATGTTGTGAGGTGAAATTTTAACCCCGCGCGTTCCAATTCACCAAACAATTTTGCCCCTATCTACATAATGGGGAAAAAGTGTATGTATGTATGTATGTATTGGCATCGGCACCACCATAGCTACAGCCACAAAATTTTGCACAGTCACATGTCTGAAACCCGAGAGCGTCATAGGCTATGTTGTGAGGTGAAATTTTAACCCTGTGCTTTCCAATTCACCAAACAATTTTGCCCCTATCTACATAATGAGGAAAAAGTGAAAGGAAAAGTGTTGGAGGCAAATTGACAGCTGCCAGATGTGAACAAGGGGGACTTAAAGAATGAGAGCGATGGTGTCAAAGAGTATATACCATACAGTTGCTAAGGTGGGGCCCTGACATGGAATTCTCACCACACACGGGGATATGAACACACACACAAAATTCGCCACACACTACCACGTGCTTCAACACATATACCACCCTCAGCACACATTTCACCACACATACACCAACCTCGCCACATAAAAGTCGAAACACAAAAGTCGCCACTCAAAACTCGCCACGCTGTCCCAGAGCTGTTTAAAAGATGAAAAATGAGCTGTGATTGGTTGCTATCAGCAACAGTTTTCTTTTTAGACAGTTGTGGTAACTGAGGCCTATTATTCTCATCATTTCTATGGTGTTATTGTCCTTCTGTAAAGCTGAAAATAACACAATTTATTACCGTGCCAACACAGACAACCCTCTGACACAGACTGCAGGGGGAGCCCAGCATCACACAGGATAGGATTAGATACACTGCTCAGCTGTCAGTATCACACAGGAGAGGATTAGACACATGGCTCAGCAGGCAGTATCACACAGGATAGGATTAGATACACAGCTCAGCAGTCAGTATCACACAGGATAAGATTAGATATACAGCTCAGCAGGCAGTATCACACAGGATGGGATTAGAAACACAGCTCAGCAGTCAGTATCACACAGGATAGGAATAGATACATGGCTCAGCAGACAGTATTACACAGGATAGGATTAGATACGCAGCTCAGCAGTCAGTATCACAAAGGATAGGAATAGATACATGGCTCAGCAGACAGTATCACACAGGATAGGATTAGATACGCAGCTCAGCACACAGTATTGCACAGAATAGTATTAGACACACGGCTCAGCAGACAATATCACACAGAATAGGATTAGATACACGGCTCAGCAGTCAGGATTAGATGCACGGTTTTTATGTGCAATATAATCATTATAATTTGTTATAACTAACCACAGTTGGTTACTATGCCCAGGCAACACTGAGCTCTTCAGCTAGTCTAGAATAAAAACAAAATGAATAAAAACACTGCAGTAAATAAATAAGTAAATAGTAATAGTACATATAAAAATACCAGGTATTTAGTTGAAATTTTTTTTAGGGTATAAGTCATTCCACTGCAACATTGCATAACCACTCAGGATGGTCCTACCTGTAAAGTATGTGTCACGGTTGTCTAACAGCCACGAGACTTTCAGCTGCGGGACGCAAACTTATTTTTCGAGCACGTCGAAGACACTCCTTTGGCAGGCGACCATGCTCGGATAAAACATTATCCGAGCACGTTCGCTCATCACTAATTACAAAGTTAATCCTGTAGATATGAGTGGGTCGGGCAAATATCAAATTCACCTGTTCACGTGGATTTTTCCAAAAAATCTGATTTACAGAGACATTATTCTCCACAAATTTATCATCCGTTATACTTTGGGTCTTTTTAGACACCTGAATATAATAACAGTGATATGAAAAAAATAACAAATGGTAATTACTGGTAACTTGCAGCCTCTTTAAAAACAAAGATGTTGCAAGGAACAAATGGGTGACGATGAGGAGAGGCCAGAGAGTTGAGCAGTAGGGTGAGTATAAGGATTTTTTATTTTTTAACCCTTTTCTGACATGTGCCATAATACTACGCACATGTCAGAATCCCCATGGTTGGTGCGGGCCTCAGCATACATACATACCAAACTTGTTAGGATTTCAGATCTACTAACAAACACATATTTGGTTGCACAATGACTAAGTGATATTCAGTACATATTACACACAACATTCTGGTCTGTAAGTTTCAACATATCTGGAATAAGATGAGGGCATTAAAATTAGTCCATGAAGCAATAAATACATACTTTGGGCAACACATCATCAACATAGAGAATGTGGTTGTGTAGTACATACCGTAATGTGAGTAGAAATCGCTCCTCTGCAGATATAGCTTTGCGCATCCTTGTGTCCTGAAAGGTTATCCCAGGGCGCACTGTCTCCAAGAGTCGATCAAATGTTGCAAGGCTCATGCGACGATATTGGTAGAATTTTGCAGGATGCTCCCGCAGAGAAGAATAGAGGTGGTGAAAATGACCTCTTGCGAGTCGTTGCCTCAAAAGTGGATGTACCCACATGCGTCTCCTCCTCCGCGGATCCATTATCACTGGGTATGGTTGACCAAAGCGGCATGACAAAAGCCAGTTGAAGAGAACCTGCTCAGTTGTGTTGAAAGTCAGACTGTCTGCCATGTTGCACATACAACACAGCTAGTGAAGGCAAGGTCACAAATGGACAGAATGGAGGCAGCCACCTGTTCCTGAGGCAATAAATAGGGTGCAGGCTAATGATTTAAACAGTTAGCAGGCCTCAAAACCATTAAATGTCAATTTTGCAAGCCTGCAAGAAAATCTCGCAATACGGATTCCATACGGATTACATACGGATGCAGACATGCGCAAAATACGCGACCACACCTTGCCTACGGATGACATACGGACCACAATTTAGGGGTCATTCATCCGTATTACGCATGTAAACTACGGACCGTATTTTGCGTCGGTTAGTGTGACCCCGGCCTTACTCGATCTATCAATATAAAAAGAAAATTAACCCAATCGCTAAATGGCGTAAAGATAAAAAAATTAAAACGCCAGAAATTTGTTTTTTTGGTCGCCACTACATTGCAATAAAATGCAATAACGGGTGATCAAAACATTGTGTCAACACCACAATTGTATCAATAAAAACATCAGCTCAGCACGCAAAAAATAAACCCTCATCCAGCTCCAGGTCATGAAAATTAAATAAAAAAGAATCTATACATGTTTGGTGTGTGTGAACTCTTAATAACCTGGAAAATAATAATGCAGGTCAATTTTAGCATTTAGTGAATAAGGTAAAACAAAAACCTGTGGAATTGCATTTTTTTTTTGCTATTTCAACGCAATTGGAATTTTTTTTCCCATTTTCCAGTTCACGATATGTTAAAACCAATGGTGTCATTCAAATGTACAACTCGTCCCACAAAAAAACAAGCCCTCGCAAGGCCATAAAAAAGTTATGGCTTTGGGAAGCAAAAACCAAAACCGGGGGTTAAGGCCGGTTTCACATTTGCGCTTTAAAGCACAGTGACGGCCTGCGCACGGCCGCCGCTAAGCCCCGCCCCCTCCCGGCTTCCTGTCTGCCCCATCCGGTCATCGCCGCCTACTAGCGCACATGGACACTTGCTATCTGCGCACCCTATCTTTAGCATAGGGTGCACAGATCGTGCGCTGGCCATGCGCTAGCAGGATTTTGCCGTGCGCTGCTCACTTTTGAAGGTGCGCCCGTGTGTGCCGAACGCAGCATGTTGCATTTCGGCGCGCACGGCGCACCTTCAAAAGTGCGCAGCGCACGGCAAAATCCTGGTAGCGCACGGCCAGCACACGATCTGCGCACCCTATGCTAAAGATAGGGTGCGCAGATCGCAAGTGTCCATGTGCGCTAGTAGGCGGCGATGACCGGATGGGGCGGGCAGGGAGTCGGGAGGGGGCGGGGCTTAGCGGCGGCCGTGCGCAGGCCGTCGCTGCACTATAAAGCGAAATGTGAAACCTGCCTTAGGAGTTAATATTTTGATAGCCTTTTATGTCTTAAAAAAAGGCAACCAGCTGATGGCATTTTGCTGATCCCACACAGAAGTAAAATGTAAAATATCTGAATTTTGGAAAATTGCAGACTTTAGTTAAATTTTAGAAGATTCGGTTCCACTATAATATGTTTGCTCATTACTCAAAGTTTTCATTACAAAGTTTATTTTTTCTTATAGGAAGATGAGCTAAGCTGCTGCATCTAAGTCATTTGTAGTCATTTAAATGTTATATATAAAAATGATCGAATTGATGCGCTGCAAATCCAGTTCAGGTTTAATTTCATGAAATTCAAAGGTCCTGGTGAATTCAAAACATTTCTGATTCTTCAACATGCACCTTGTAAAAAAAAAAAATTGCTGAAGATTGCATTAACAAGAGAGAAGTCTTATGGCATAAGGTGCAGTGACATACAGTGGGGAAAAAAAGTATTTAGTCAGTCAGCAATAGTGCAAGTTCCACCACTTAAAAAGATGAGAGGCGTCTGTAATTTACATCATAGGTAGACCTCAACTATGGGAGACAAACTGAGAAAAAAAAATCCAGAAAATCACATTGTCTGTTTTTTTTTCATTTTATTTGCATATTATGGTGGAAAATAAGTATTTGGTCAGAAACAAGCAATCAAGATTTCTGGCTCTCACAGACCTGTAACTTCTTCTTTAAGAGTCTCCTCTTTCCTCCACTCATTACCTGTAGTAATGGCACCTGTTTAAACTTGTTATCAGTATAAAAAGACACCTGTGCACACCCTCAAACAGTCTGACTCCAAACTCCACTATGGTGAAGACCAAAGAGCTGTCAAAGGACACCAGAAACAAAATTGTAGCCCTGCACCAGGCTGGGAAGACTGAATCTGCAATAGCCAACCAGCTTGGAGTGAAGAAATCAACTGTGGGAGCAATAATTAGAAAATGGAAGACATACAAGACCACTGATAATCTCCCTCGATCTGGTGCTCCACACAAAATCCCACCTCGTGGGGTCAGAATGATCACAAGAACGGTGAGCAAAAATCCCAGAACCACGCGGGGGGACCTAGTGAATGAACTGCAGAGAGCTGGGACCAATGTAACAAGGCCTACCATAAGTAACACACTACGCCACCATGGACTCAGATCCTGCAGTGCCAGACGTGTCCCAATGCTTAAGCCTGTACATGTCCGGGCCCGTCTGAAGTTTGCTAGAGAGCATTTGGATGATCCAGAGGAGTTTTGGGAGAATGTCCTATGGTCTGATGAAACCAAACTGGAACTGTTTGGTAGAAACACAACTTGTCGTGTTTGGAGGAAAAAGAATACTGAGTTGCATCCATCAAACACCATACCTACTGTAAAGCATGGTGGTGGAAACATCATGCTTTGGGGCTGTTTCTCTGCAAAGGGGCCAGGACGACTGATCCGGGTACATGAAAGAATGAATGGGGCCATGTATTGTGAGATTTTGAGTGCAAACCTCCTTCCATCAGCAAGGGCATTGAAGATGAAACGTGGCTGGGTCTTTCAACATGACAATGATCCAAAGCACACTGCCAGGGCAACGAAGGAGTGGCTTCGTAAGAAGCATTTCAAGGTCCTGGAGTGGCCTAGCCAGTCTCCAGATCTCAACCCTATAGAAAACCTTTGGAGGGAGTTGAAAGTCCGTGTTGCCAAGCGAAAAGCCAAAAACATCACTGCTCTAGAGGAGATCTGCATGGAGGAATGGGCCAACATACCAACAACAGTGTGTGGCAACCTTGTGAAGACTTACAGAAAACGTTTGACCTCTGTCATTGCCAACAAAGGATATATCACAAAGTATTGAGATGAAATTTTGTTTCTGACCAAATACTTATTTTCCATCATAATATGCAAATAAAATGAAAAAAAAACAGACAATGTGATTTTCTGGATTTTGTTTTCTCAGTTTGTCTCCCATAGTTGAGGTCTACCTATGATGTAAATTACAGACGCCTCTCATCTTTTTAAGTGGTGGAACTTGCACTATTGCTGACTGACTAAATACTTTTTTTCCCCACTGTATAATATGGTGCTGGGTGCTATATATACCATGTGGTGCTGGGCGCTATATACCATGTGGTGCTGGGTGCTATATACCATGTGGTGCTGGGTGCTATATACCATGTGGTGCTGGGCGCTATATACCATGTGGTGCTGGGCATTATGTACCATGTGGTGCTGGGTGCTATATATATCATGTGGTGCTGGGCGCTATATACCATGTGGTGCTGGGCGCTATATATACCAGGTGGTGCTGGGCACTATATATACCAGGTGGTGCTGGGCGCTATATACCATGTGGTGCTAGGTGCTATATATATCATGTGGTGCTGGGCGCTATATATACCATGTGGTGCTGGGCGCTATATATATCATGTGGTGCTGCGTGCTATATATACCATGTGTTGCAGCGCGCTATATATACCATGTGGTGCTGGGTGCTATATATACCATGTGGTGCTGGGTGCTATATATACCAGGTGGTGCTGGGCGCTATATACCAGGTGGTGCTGGGCGCTATATACCATGTGGTGCTGGGCGCTATATATACCATGTGGTGCTGGGTGCTATATATATCATATGGTGCTGGGTGATTTATATCATGTGGTGCTGGGCGCTATATACCATGTGGTGCTGGGTGCTATATATATCATATGGTGCTGGGTGCTTTATATCATGTGGTGCTGGGCGCTATATACCATGTGGTGCTGGGTGCTATATACCATGTGGTGCTGGGCGCTATATACCAGGTGGTGCTGGGCGCTACATACCAAGTGGTGCTGGGCGCTATATTCCATGTGGTGCTGGGCGCTATATATATCATGTGGTGCTGGGCGCTATATATACCAGGTGGTGCTGGGCGCTATATACCACTTGGTGCTGGGTGCTATATATACCATGTGGTGCTGGGTGCTATATATATCATATGGTGCTGGGTGCTATTTATACCATGTGGTGCTGGGCACTATATACCATGTGGTGCTGGGTGCTATATACCATGTGGTGCTGGGTGCTATATACCATGTGGTGCTGGGCACTATATACCATGTGGTGCTGGGCGCTATATACCATGTGGTGCTGGGCGCTATATATATATTGTGGTGCTGGGCGCTATATACCATGTGGTGCTGGGTGCTATATATACCAGGTGGTGCTGGGCGCTATATACCATGTGGTGCTAGGTGCTATATATATCATGTGGTGCTGGGCGCTATATATACCATGTGGTGTTGGGCGCTATATATATCATGTGGTGCTGCGCGCTATATATACCATCTGGTGCTGCGTGCTATATATGCCATATGGTGCTGGGTGCTAGATATACCATGTGGTGCTGGGTGCTATATATACCATGTGGTGCTGGGTGCTATATGTACCAGGTGGTGCTGGGAGCTATATACCATGTGGTGCTGGGCGCTATATATATCATGTGGTGCTGGGCGCTATATATATCATGTGGTGCTGGGTGATATATATACCATGTGGTGCTGGGTGCTATATATAACAGTTGGTGCTGGGTGCTATATACCATGTGGTGCTGGGTGCTATATACCATGTCATGCTGGGCGCTATATACCATGTGGTGCTGGGTGCTGTATACCATGTGTGGCTGGGCTATATACCATGTAGTGCTGGGTCAGCAACTTTAAATATAAAATTATCAATGCTTAACTAATTTGATTGTATTGACTGAGTTACAGGATTAGGAATAATTGTGTTACATTATTTCTAATTCTGTTACTTAATGTGACTCTGGTATGTATTATCGGTAAGGGAGTGTGTCTGGAAGGGGGTGTGTCTTTGAGGGGGCGCCTTTTAAAAGTTTGCTATGGTGCCCAATTAGTTCTAGTTACGCCCCTGCAGGCATGGTATGTGAAAACAGCTCCATGGAGTAATCTGAAATGTGGCCTGCCGCATCCTTCACTTTTGGTGTGGGTGAAGGACACAAGGAAAGGTGTTGTTCCTGACCAGAAGCCTGCACTGACGACTCAGCGCTTGCATTTTTTGCAACTTCAGAAGAGGAGGCAATGTAAGCCAAAACCAGTTCCTGATGCTCCAGCTTTAAAAGCGTTTTACCTACTCCGAGAAAAGGGAGCCTTCCAGGCCTTCAGGAGCAAGACCATGCCGCAGTATCAACCCCTCCTGCCTTACGTACGGATTACACCAGAATTAGTGTTGAGCATTCCGATACCGCAAGTATCGAGTATCGGCCGATATTCACGGTATCGGAATTCCGATACTGAGTTCCGATACTTTTAGCATATCGAATACCGGAATCGGTACCATAATGCTATGAGGCAGTTTGATTTGATTCAGCCAATGACAATCCTCAGAAGTGTGGGCACATCCTGTTAGGCATGTAGGCATGTTAACTTATGGCATGGCTGTGATTGGCTGCTGAAATGATGTCATGATGCACTATAAAAGCTGCCGCCGCCATTTCGGGTTCACTCTGCTGTGAATTCAGTTAGGGACAGGCTGCTGTTCAAGACTGTGAGGGACAGTCTTGATTTTCAAAATCATATTGTGCTTTACCCAGGCTACATAATCAGCCACTGCAGCTTTCTTTTGCTTTGCAGCAGTGCTCACAGCTGTCTGCAAGGTCTGTGTGAGTGCAGCTCATGCTGAGTAGTGTGTCCTGCAGCCATGTCTGGTTGTAGGCCGCTCAGCATGTGTCACTGCCTCATACATATTTTAATTTTTTTGCTGCTCATTTTTCATTCTCTTATCAGCGTGCATCCATCCGTATCCATCTACATTGGTTGGTTGCAAACACTATAGGAGTAGACAGCGGAGCCTCTCTGCAGCCTTTCAGTGCTAGTGCCCAGTTTTCTGCACTGTTCACGGCTGTCTGAGAGGTCTCTGTGTGTGAGCGCAGCTCACGCTGAGTAGTGTGTCCTGCAGCTACGTCTGGTTGTAGGCCGCTCAGCGTGCGTCACTGCCTCACACATATTTTTTTTTATTGCAGCTCATTTTTCATTCTCCTATTAGTGTGCATCCATCCGTATCCATATACGTTGGTTGCAAACACTATAGGAGTAGACAGCGGAGCCTTTCTGCAGCCTTTCAGTGCTAGTGCCCACTTATCTGCACTGTTCACGTCTGTCTGAGAGGTCTCTGTGTGTGAGTGCAGCTCACACTGTAGTGTGTCCTACAGCTACGTCTGGTTGTAGGCCGCTCAGCGTGCGTCACTGCCTCACACATATTTTTCTTTTATTGAAGCTCATTTTTCATTCTCCTATTAGTGTGCATCCATCCGTATCCATCTACATTGGTTGCTTGCAAACACTATATAGGAGTAGATAGAGGAGCTTTTTTTCTGGTTTGTGCCCTTCAGCCGCAGCCAGATTAGTAATACCCTATTTTTTGGAGCCTCATCTTTTGCATTGAAGGTTACCTTCCTGCATTGTAATAGCTCCAAAAAGTTTGTGATACTATGGCTTTCAAATCTTTGGTCACATCCTTTTTGTTTTTTTGAAAAAAACAAAAAAATAAAGTTCACCAAACACTACATTTGACAGTTGTGTAGGCCACATTAGCTCATATTAAAGTGTAGTCCACACACACTTTATAAAATTAGTGTTTCTTATACCTGTTAGCAGCTGTTCAGGAATAAGCACACTAAGCCCCCCTTTTGTACTTTTCTGCCTATCTTTATCAGTCTACCAAGATGAGGAAGGCAGGGAGTAAGGCACGTGGGCGTGGGCGTGGAGTTTCAGCAGGGAGAGGACATGGGGATTCTGTAGGGAGAGCACGTGGGTTTTCTGTGCCTGCTGCGGGAACCAGTGAGTCAGCATCCCCCAGTTTTACCAGGCAACAGTCCTTTATGCGCAGCATTGTAGGACCTCACCGTACCCCACTGCTGCGGGAAGAACAAACTGAAGCCGTTGTCGGATGGATGGCAGCTAACGCATCGACTTCAATGACTTCCACATCCTCTCAGGGCCAGAGCACTGAAGAGCAACCATCTGTCTCTTCACCACCTGCCAAAGTGCCTAGGCAGTCAGGGAGCCCTGGACAGGAGCCATCACAGTCTCTACTTCTGTTCTCTGAATCTGTTGGCTTGGAAAGAGGGGGCCAGCCAAGCAGCATTCAAGAATGTGAAGAAGAGGGAGTATGCAGTGATGTGCAACTGCTTTGTCCCTCTGAATCTGAAGAGGAGGGTGGGCCAGTGCCTATGGTCAGCACACCTCAGTACGCATCAGATGATGACGAGACTCAGGTGCCACTTTCTGGTGCGTACGGTGCTGGCGAGACTACCCAGGAGAAGCAGGTGTTTGAAGAGGGGAGTGTAGATGATGAGGTCCTTGACCCATCATTGCGTGAGGAACATGAAGGTGGTGGGAGCAGCTCTGAGGAAGAGATTCCCTGAACGGCCAAATCAGGAGGGAGAGGGAGGGGGCAGACTTGGTTGCCTGTAGCTTCCACTTCGGCACCCGTTAGGAGCATTCCTCTTCCAAAAGCCAAAACGGGCGCTACCAAGACTTGCAGTGCGTGGTCCTTTTTTGACACAGTTGCAGATGACATTTGCTTTGTCAAAAGCAAGCTGTGTCATCAGAAAGTCAAAAGAGGGAAAAATGTCAGCATCCTCAATACCACAAATATGTGGAAACATGTGCGGACCAAGCACGTGGTGGAGTTACAGAGACACACTGAAGACATAGGCCAACCTACAGCACCACCTACCACCTCTTCAGCTCGTGTTGTAGCTTCTTCCTCCAGCTCACACACAGCTGGTTCGGCTTCCTCACAGGATCGCCATGGAAGAACCTCTGGCACTGTTGTCCAGAGACCCAGTGACATTCCACCCACAGAACCACGTTCCCGGTCATCCTCACACTCCCAGGCCACTCTACAGCCATCGGTAGCACAGGCATGGGAGAAAAGGCGGCCATACTCAGCAAACCATCCCCGAGCATAGGCTCTGAATGCTGGCATTGCCAAATTACTGGCCCTTGAAATGCTCTCATTCAGGCTGGTGGAGACTGACACCTTCCGGAACTTCATGGCATTGGCAGTCCCACAATACACCATGCCCAGCCGCTTTTATTTCCGCAGGCAAGCCGTCCCTGCCCTGCAAAAGCATGTGGAGGGAAAAATTAAACATGCGCTACTAAGCGCCATCAGTAGCAAGGTCCACCTGACTACCGATGCGTGGACCAGTAACCATGGACAGGGACGATACCTTTCTCTCACTGCCCATTGGGTCAATGTTGTGGAGCCGGGTACAGATCTTGAGAGTGGCACTGTACGTGTTCTGCCAACTCCAAGAATTGCAGGAATCCAGTCTGTACACATTGACTCCTCCTCATACTCCAGTTCCTCAGAATCAGTGCTGCAGGAGCCTGTTACGACCAGTATGAGCACAGCCGTGGCCAAACGTCAACAGGCCGTACTGAAATTAATTTCTTTGGGGAATCGAAGCCACACAGCGCAGGAGCTCTGGAATGCCATCAAGCAGGAGAGCGACGTGTGGTTTCTGCCAGCGAATCTCAAGCCAGGCTTGGTAGTGTGTGACAATGGCCGAAATCTGGTGGCAGCTCTGGGCCTAGGCAACCTCACTCACATCCCATGTCTGGCACATGTGCTGAACTTGGTCTTGCAGAGCTTTCTGAGGGACTATCCGGATCTTGATCCACTGCTGCACTAGAGTGCGCTTACTTGTGGCGTTCCAGCACGGCAAGATCGCGCATTGCAACTCTGCATCGCCGATTGCGCCTTCTGGAACATCGCATCATATGTGACCTACCCACCAGGTGGAATTGAACCTTACATATGTTGGAGCGGTTGTGTGAGCAGCAGGCAGCATTAATGGAGTACCAGCTGCATCAGGCGCAAACAAGTCGCACTGTGCGCCGGTCACACTTCAGCACCACTGAGTGGGCCTCTATGAAGGACATCTGCCTCGTTTTGTGTGCCTTCGATGATTCCACGCGGATGGCGAGTGTAGATGATGCACTAGTCAGCATGACTGTCCCCCTTATCTGCCTGCTTCAAAAAACACTGCAAGCACTAAGGGAGGAGGTTTTGGAAGAGGTGGAGGATGAGGAGTCACAAATGCCATCTGCTTCTGGACAGTCTGCGCTGTGTGGTTCCTCACAAAGGCCTAGGCAGGGGACACTTTGTGAGGAGGATGAGGAGGAGTCAATGGAGGAGGAAGACATCTCTCCAGAGGAGGGAGGTACACAATCCTCTAGTCAGTATGTACAGCGAGAGTGGGGTGATGCAGAGCAGGCAGAGATGATGCCTCAAGAAGGGGACAGCGTTTCTTGGGCAGTTCAGAGTCTGCAGCACATGGTTGATTTCATGATGCAGTGCCTGAGAAACGACCGCCGCATCGCCCACATACTCAGTGCGGCTGATTATTGGGTGTACACTAGGGTGACCGCAAAAAATCGATGTCGGAATTTTGTCCATCTGGACCCCACAAAACGATTCCCCTTTCCAGATATTGAGATAGACAAAATTTGAGCACGATCAAACGACGTTAACCCGTGCCGCTCGTCGCTCAAAGTTTGAAAAAATCCAAATTGAGGTATTTTAAGATTTAGGTATTTTGCATAGTCTGTTAGACTATAAAGAATGTGACAACAACATTGCAGAAATAGCCCTGACCAAATTTTCGAACCATTTGTGGTATTTGAATGCAGAGTTGGTGGGATTATCGTTTTTTGATCCCACCATTACAGACAATGAAAAGTTGTTAATGGCTAATAAATTGCTCAGTAG
The DNA here is from genome assembly GCF_039654945.1 of Dendrobates tinctorius. Classification (NCBI taxonomy): domain Eukaryota; kingdom Metazoa; phylum Chordata; class Amphibia; order Anura; family Dendrobatidae; genus Dendrobates; species Dendrobates tinctorius. The sequence continues at coordinate 16,061,079 of NW_027361910.1, read as the reverse complement.
CACAGATGAACCATCAGAGCACGCTAGGGTTGTAAATCCAAAAGTTAGGAAAGAAAAATTAAAAGAGGTAGGAAGTAACCGACTTTAACGACCTTCTGACAAAAGATGAAGAACAAAAGCAATATGTCCTGCAAGTTTTAAGCAAATGCCGAGCATTATATTCTGACGTTTCAAAAACTACTTTAACAAAAGCTCTAGAATAGATTAGATAACTATGTAAAATTATCAACTCATGTAGGTTAGCGTGCTCTGATGGTTCATCTGTGCTACTGAGCAATTTATTAGCCATTAACAACTTTTTATTGTCTGTAATGGTGGGATCAAAAAACGATACTCCCACCAACTCCGCATTCAAATACCACAAATGGTTCGAAAATTTGGTCAGGGCTATTTCTGCAATGTTGTTGTCACATTCTTTATAGTCTAACAGACTATGCAAAATACCTAAATCTTAAAATACCTCAATTTGGATTTTTTCAAACTTTGAGCGACGAGCGGCACGGGTTAACGTCGTTTGATCGAGCTCAAATTTTGGCTATCTCAATATCTGGAAAGGGGAATCGTTTTGTGGGGTCCAGACGAACAAGATTCTGACATTTTTTCCCCCCCATATGAGATCCGGTCACCCTAGTGTACACCCTCCTAGATCCTTGCTACCGGGACAACTTACAAAGCCTCATAACACCGTTGAACCGGGAGCGTAAAACGCGGGAGTACCATGAGACACTGGTGCAGTCCATCATATTCTCCATTCCACCCGAGAGCAGTGCTGCTAGTGCTTTACAAAGCAGCTCTGTGCCTCGAGGCAGTGGAGGAAGCTCTGCACAAAGAGGGAGGAGAGGCAGCGCCTCAGCACAAGGCAAGACCAGTATGGCCCAAATGTGGCAAAGTTTTGTGTGTCCGCCACAAATGTCTACACCATCACAGACGGTTCCAGTCAGCAGGAGGCATCGTTTCCGTCAGATGGTGAAAGACTACATGTCTTGCCCTGTCAGTGTACTCCCAGACGGCTCTTCCCCCTTCAAGTTTTGGGTCTCTAAGCTGGATACATGGCCAAAGCTTAGCCAGTATGCATTGGAGGTGCTGGCTTGCCCTGCTGCTAGTGTATTATCGGAAGGCGTCTTTAGTGCCGCAGGTGGTGAACTAACAGACCGTCGCACGCGACTATCCTCTGATAACGTTGACCAGCTTACTTTTCTGAAAATGAACAAGGCCTGGATCTCGCCAGAATTTGCCAGTCCTCTTCCAGAATAAATAATTGGTTGGCAACAGTATCCAGGTCTCCTGTTGTGTTCATGTTTCTACCACCTGAACTGTAATCCCTGGGCTTCAACACAGCCAGTTGTTGCTCAGAAGTGCCATCTGCACAGAGAAATACACTATCTCCTGTGTTTGTGGGGTTCAGTAACGCCAGCTGCTCCCCTGCTGTGTGGACGGCAAAGTCTCCTGCTGCCTCCACATTCAAACTACTACTGATTTTTAACCGCGCTCCACTTAGACCTCTGGCTCCACTGTCTCTAGTATTTCCCTTGGCCTCCAACCCCACCAGTTGCTGCTCAGAAGTAGCATCTGCACAATCCACACTTGTTCCTGTGTTACTGGTGCTCAGTCACGTCAGTTGATCCCCTGATGTATGTCCGGCAATGTCTCCTGCTCTGTCCACATTCCCATTACTAGTAGTGGGAATGAGGACAGAGCAGGAGACATTGCCGGACACACATCAGGGGATCAATTGACGTGACTGAGCCCCAGTAACACAGGAACAAGTGTGGATTGTGCAGACGCCACTTCTGAGCAGCAACTGGCAGGGTTGGAGGCCAGGGGAAATACTAGAGACAGTGGAGCCAGAGGCCTAAGTGGATCACGATTACAATCAGTAGTAGTCTACAACCTATGTAAAACTTGCTGCAATTAGGCCCCAGCTTGCTGCATGATTGATCCTGGGCTTCAACACAGCCAGTTGTCGCTTGGAAGTGCTGTCCTCACAGAGAAAAACACTGGCTCCTGTGTTAGTGGGGTTCAGTAACGTCAGCTGCTCCCCTGCTGTGTGGACAGCAAAGTCTCCTGCTTCCTCCACATTCAAACTACATCCGATTTTCTACTTGCTGCAATTAGGCCTCAGCCTGCCGCATGATTGATCCTGGGCTTCAACACAGCCAGTTGTCTCTTGGAAGTGCTGTCCACACAGAGAAAAACACCAGCTCCTGTGTTAATTGGGTTCAGTAACATCAGCTGCTCCCCTGCTGTGTGGACGGCAAATTCTCCTGCTGCCTCCACATTGACACTACATCAGATTTTCTACTTGCTGCAATTAGGCCTCTGCCTGCCGCGTGATTGATCCTGGGCTTCAACACAGCCAGTTGTCGCTTGGAAGTGCTGTCTGCACAGAGAAAAACACCAGCTCCTCTGTTAGTGGGGTTCAGTAACGTCAGCTGCTCCCCTGCTGTGTGGACGGTAAAGTCTCCTGCTGCCTCCACATTCAAACTACATCACATATACAACTTGCTGCAATTAGGCCTCAGCCTGCCGCATGATTGATCCTGGGCTTCAACACAGCCAGTTGTCGCTTGGAAGTGCCGTCCGCACAGAGAAAAACAACAGCTCCTGTGCTAGTGGGGTTCAGTAACATCAGCTGCTCCCCTGCTGTGTGGACGGCAAAGTCTCCTGCTGCCTCCTCATTCAAACTACATCACATATACAACTTGCTGCAATTAGGCCTCAGCCTGCTCCATGATTTATCCTGGGCTTCAACACAGCCAGTTGTTACTCAGAAGTGCTGTCTGCACAGAGAAAAACACATGCTCCAGTGTTAGTGGGGTTCAGTAATGCCTGCTGCTCCCCTGCTGTGTGGACTGCAAAGTCTCCTGCCGCCTCCACATTCACACTACTACTGATTTCAAACTTGCTCCAATTAGGCCTCTGGCTCCACTCTGTCTCTAGTATTTCCCTTGGCCTCCAACCCCGCCAGTTGCTGCTCAGATGTGGCGTCTGCACAATCCACACTTGTTCCTGTGTTACTGGGGCTCAGTCACGTCTGCTGAACCCCTGATGTGTGTCCGGCAATGTCTCCTGCTCTGTCCACATTCCCACTACTATTAGTGGGAATGTGGACAGAGCAGGAGACATTGCCGGACACACATCAGGGGATCAGCAGACGTTACTGAACCCAAGTAACACAGGAACAAGTGTTGATTGTGCAGACGCCACTTCTGAGCAGCAACTTGCGGTGTTGGAGGCCAGGGTAAATACTAGAGACAGAGCGGAGCCAGAGGCCTAGTTGGAGCACGTTTAAAATCAGTAGTAGTCTACAACAGATATTAAACTTGATGAACTTAGGCCTCAGCCTACACCCTGATTGACCCTGGGCTCCAACATCGCCAGTTGCTGCTCAGAAGTGTCTTTGGCACGGGTACTCCCTCCTGCCCAGCCTGGGTCCAGCACGCCTGCTGTTTCCGGGTAGTGTCAACGTCACTTTGCCACCAATATGTTGTCCTGTCGTGTTACGGTCGGGTTAGCCGAGTCTATGGTGCCTGCAGTTTTGGTGCTTCCTATGTGGGCTGCGGGTTCTGGTAATAAAGGCTAGTTCCGTAGTGCCAATAGGACAAGCACCCCCTGTAGGACTGTGGGTTTTGGTAACTGCGACTGGCTCGTGGCCTTGCAACTTTGTTTTTCATGGGTACCTTCTGCTACTCATCCGGGTTCCAGCACCGTCAGCTGGTTCTCGGCAGTGCCTTTGGCCTAGGTGCCTCCTTCTCGGTATCCGAGTTCCAGCAACGTCTGCTGGTCCTTGGTAGTGCTTTCTAGAAGAGGTACTTCCTGCTTAGTAACCAGGTTCCAGCACCGTCAGCTGGTCCACGGTTGTGCCATTGTCTCTTGTTCCTTCTGCTGCCACTCCGGGTTCCAGCACTGTCAGCTGGTCCAAGGTTGAGCCATTGATTCTTGTAGCTTCTGCTACCCATCCGGGATCCAGCACCGTCAGCTGGTTCTCGGCAGTGTCTTTGGCACGGGTACTCCCTCCTGCCCAGCCTGGGTCCAGCACGCCTGCTGTTTCCGGGTAGGGCCAACGTCACTTTGTCACCAATACGTTGTCCTGTCGTGTTGCGGTCGGGTTAGCCGAGTCTATGGTGCCTGCAGTTTTGCTGATTCCTATGTGGGCTGCGGATTCTGGTAATAAAGGCTGGTTCCGTAGTGCCAATAGGAGAAGCACCCCCTGTAGGACTGTGGGTTTCAGTAACTGCGGCTTGCTCGCGGCCTTGCAACTTTGTTTTTCATGGGTACCTTTTGCTACCCATCCGGGCTCCAGCAGTGCCTTTGGCCGAGATGCCTCCTTCTCGGCATCTGAGTTCCAGCAACGTCTGCTGGTCCTTGGTAGTGCTTTCTAGCACAGGTACCTCCTGCTTAGTAACCATGTTCCAGCACCGTCAGCTGGTCCACGGTTGTGCCATTGGCTCTTGTTCCTTCTGCTGCCCCTCTGGGTTCCAGCACCGTCAGCTGGTCCTCGCTAGTTCCATTTGCTCTTGTTCCTTCTGCTAACCATCTGGGTTCCAGTACCGTCAGCAGGTTTTCAGCAGTTCCTCAGCCTTCTTGAACCTTCCGCTACTTTTCCAAGTTCGAGCTTGTGGAAATGGTTTTTGGATCTCACTCTGGATCTCCCTGACGACGACCCTGAAGACGACGACCTTGAAGACCACACCGAAGAAGACCGAAAAGATGACCCTGAAGAAGATGACCAAGAGGACAAAGAACATGAAGACAACCACCAAGATGCAGAACAACAAGAGACAGAAGAACAAGAAGTAGAAAAACCAAAAGCAGAAGAACATTAAGCATAAGACTAAAAATCAGAGCAAAGGATATTATCTAAATTATAAGCAGAAGAAGACTAAGCAGTGTATGGGGGTGAGTCCGTTCCTCCTCGTGGTGCCCCTGGAAAATGCCTGCTGCTGCAGGCCAAACTGAACGCGGACAAATCCTGTTGTAAATCTTTCGTGACAGGCAGAACGGAAGGTGTAATCTTCAAACTTTTATAGATAGCAACCACAGGAATGACTGTCACAAATAAGAATATGATGAATAAGAAAAATAGGAAGAAGATGAAGAAGTAGAATATGAAGAAGAATAATAGTTGAAGAATATGAAGAATATAAAAAAAAAGAATAATAGGAAGAAGGTGAAGAAGAAGAAGATGAATAAAGTGAGGAAGAAGTTGATGAAAAAGATGCTGCTGCTGCTGAGGATCATGAAGGAGAAAGTGTGGGAGAAGTAAAAAAGAAGGTGAAGAGCATGGAAGTAGTGAAACATACATATCTGACAAAATATAAAAGAGGTTAACATGGTCAATATCTTTGTAACTCCGAACGTCTTAAAAAAAATGTATTCCTGCTATTCCATTTGATTTGGCTAAACCTCTATGCCTTTAATGTCTCCTCCACCTCCCCCATACATTCTACATTATTCTTAGTTGTTTTTCTTCATGTAGAATTAACCTACAAGGAAAGAAAGGGGTTTTTTAATGCCGATATTTCGGTCCCATTGACTTGAATGGGACTTCCGGGATCGGAATCGGCGATACCCGATACTTTTTGGATATCTGCCGATCCAATCCGATCCGATATTTCTCAATATCGGACAGTATCGCTCCACACTAACCAGAATATGAAAATTAGAAAAAGGGAAATGGATTCGAAGCATACCACAGTATACAGTGTTGGGGTACTTTTAAATATTCGTATATATTTCAGTCTCAGTAAGCCAGTCCAGACTGTCCATTACAGAAAGCAAGATGGATAAAACTCCAGACGGAAAGTGGAGTGATTGCAGAAATTTTATAAATTACTAATCACGAGAAAACCTCCTGGGAGTATTCGCAGAGGCAATGCTGACCCTCAATTAATTTGTCTGTGGAGACTGCGAAAATGGTTGTTTATGAATAAAGGGTTGCTGTATAGCAGTAGCGTGGATCCCATCACCGTTACTCCTCTCCATCAAATTTTGATCACAAGGAGAGATGTACACATGGTCCTCACTGCCTATCATGATCTGTCTGATCACTTTGGAGTGCAATAGACAGAAGCCACAGGCCGTAGGCAATTCTATTGAATTGCCATGAGAGGAGACATTGCAAAATGGTGGCAGGAATGTCACACGTCTGTGACTAGGAAAACTGGAAGCTGATCAAAAAGCACCCCTGCATCTGATTGTGAGTTGACGTCCATTACAAATGGTAGCATTGATCATCTGAAGGTAGAGCCCAGCAGGACTGGCCATAGCTAAGTTTTAACCATCATCAATCAATTCTGCAAAGTTGTATTGCCCGTCCCTGTGATGGATTTAACTGCCCAGACTACACAGTGATGGAGCAGGGAGAGGTAAGTCTTGCAAGTGCTTGGGCCCTGAGCAAGAAGGAGGGGGCCACTCATGGGCGGTGGTACTGGCACAGGGACCGTCATAGCATGCTGGTGTGTCTGACGGCGAGTGGGCCCACCCACCTGTTCAGGGCAACGCCACATTCCCGGGTGCGCCAGATGGTGACCACGGCCATGGGGGGTGGGGCAGCCCAGTTAGGGAGGTTGAAAAAATGCCATATGTTGATGTCTAGGCTGTACATTCAGCAGCTGCAATTGGAGGAAGTGGAGAAGTACGAGGAAGAGGAGGACAAAGCGAGCCATTTTTATTGCCACCTATGTGTCATCAGGGGAAGGTGGGACAAATTTCTTGGAAACGCATGCATGGTTCATTTTAATGAAGGTTAGATCATCAACATTTTGGGTCAACAGACGGGTCCTTTTTTCTATCAGGATTGATCCAGCAGCACTGAAAACTCTTTCAGATAGCACATTAGCAGCAGGGCAAGCGAGCTCCTGTAAGGCATATTGTGCCCGTTCAGGACAGGTGTCCAGTTAAGAGGCCCAATAGTCAAAGGGGAATGACCTGTGAGGGAGAACATCGATATGGGAGGAGAAGTAGTTTGTAGCCATAGTTGACAACTGCTGTCTCCTGTCAATTGCAATCGATGCAGTATTAGCAGTTGTGTGAGCGGTAATTGAAAAATCAGTCCACAACATGGTCATGAAACCCCTATCTCCAACGTCACTTCGGCTGTGTGCACCATGAACACCTCTTCCAATTTGGCCTTTACGGCTCGTGGGAGAACAGCACTGGTGCTGTGTGCTGGGAATGCTTCCAACAAACGGTTTACCAGAATTAATAATAATAAATAATAATAATAATCTTTATTTATATAGCGCCAACAGCGCTTTACAGTTGAACAGTTTCAAACACAACAGTCATAAGTAACAACATTATCAATACAATAATTAAAGCAAAATAAGACGACCCTGCTCGTGGGAGCTTACAATCTACAATGAGATGGGGGAGATGCAAAGCACAGGTTTGTATTTACAATGATGTATTTACAATGCTGGTCCAGCCATCTTCAGGGGGTGGGGGTTAGATGGAGATAGTGAATGGGCTACACACACACACACAAACATAACATGACTTTGATTACTGAATGTGATAGGCCGCTCTGAACAAATGTGTTTTGAGTGAGCGCCTAAAACTATGCAAATTGTGGATGGTCCTAATATCTTGGGGTAGAGCATTCCAGAGAATTGGCGCAGCGCGGGAGAAGTCTTGGAGTCGGGAGTGGGAGGTACGGATTAGGGCAGAGGTTAGTCGAAAGTCATTTGCAGAGCGCAGTGGTCGGTTAGGTCGATAGACAGAAATGAGGGAGGAGATGTAAGGGGGTGCCGCACTGTGGAGAGCTTTGTGGGTGAGAACAAGTACTTTGAATTGTACCCTGTAATGAATTGGCAGCCAGTGTAACGACTGGCGAAGAGCGGACGCGTCTGAGTAACGATTAGCTAGATGGACAACCCTGGCTGCTGCATTAAGGATAGACTGGAGAGGGGAGAGTCGAGTGAGAATTGCTTGTTTGTTCACCAATATTATCTCTAGCTTCTCTTGTGGCATGATGTTTTGTAATTTGCTCTTATAACGCAGATCCAGGATGCTGGCCAACTAGTAGTCATCATCGTTCATCATTTTGTCAATGCGGGGGTCCCTTTTTAGGATCGGCAAGGCATAATCAGACATGTGGGCCAATGTTCCAGGTGTCAATGATGCACTGCGAGTGCTGGGTGGAGGAGCACTTTCTGGCAAATCAACATCCCTCCAGTCATGCACAAACCCTATACCTGACCTTGCCACACCAACATTTTTTCTTGCCCCTGAGAAGCATCCTCCAGCCCAAAATAATCATCCCCATCATCCTCCTCTTCCTCCTCTTCCTCTTCTTCCTCCACCTCGTCCACGAGACTTCCCTGAGCAGACAATGGCTGACTGTCATCAAGGCTTCCCTCCTCCTCTTCCTCCTCGGCTGCAGACGCCTGCTCCTTAATGTGCCCGTGTATCATCCCACAAATGAATTACAGCCTGCCTCTGTTCGCACAGCTTCTGAACCATGTGCAGGGTGGAGTTCCACCTTGTTGCAACGTCGATAATTAGGCGGTGCTTGGGAAGGTGGAGCAATCGCTGCGAGAAGTCCGCGGAAGAGGAGGAGAAAAGCAAGCCATTTTTCTGGCAACCTACGTGTCAGCAGGGGAGGGTGGGACAAAATCCTTTGAAACCCATGCATGGTTCATTTTAATGAAGGTTAGATCATTAACATTTTGGGTCAACAGACAGGTCCTTTTTTCTGTCAGGATTGATCCAACAGCACTGAAGACTCGCTCAGATAACACACTAGCAGCAGGGCAAGCGAGTTCCTGTAAGGCATATTGTGCCAATTCAGGCCAGGTGTCAAGTTTACTGACCCAATAGTCTAAGGGGAATGACCAGTGAGGGAGAACATCGATATGGGAGGAGAAGTAGCTTATTATCATAGTTGACAACTGCTGTCTCCTGTCACTTTCGATCGATGCAGTATTACCAGTCGTGTGAGCGGTACTTGAAAAATCAGTCCACAACATGGTCATGAAACCCCTGTGTCCAAAGCCACTTTGGCTGTGTGCACCACGAACACCTCTTCCATGTTGCCCCCTACGGCACGTTGGAAAAACATCACCGCCGCTGTGTGCTGGGAATGCCTCAAACAAACGGTTTACCAGAGTTGCTTGTTTGTTAGCCAATATTAGCTCTAGGTTGTCTTGTGGCATGATGTTTTGGAATTTGCTTTTATTGCGTGGATCCAGGATGCTGGCCAACCAGTAGTTGTCATAGTTCATCATTTTGTCAATGCGGGGGTCCCTTTTTAGGATCCGCAAGGCATAATAACATATGTGGGGCAATGTTCCCGGTGTCAATGATGCACTGCCAGCGGTGGGTGGAGGAGCACTTTCATGGAAATCAACATCCCTCCAGTCACGCACAAACCCTGTACCTGACCTTGGCATGCCAACATTATCTCTAGGCCCCTGAGAAGCATCATCCTCCCCAAAATCATCATCCCCCTCATCCTCCTCCTCCTCTTCCTTTTCTTCCTCCACCTCATCCAGGTCAGTTGCCCTCGCTGACAATCGCTGACTGTCATCAAGGCTTCCCTCCTCCTCTTCCTCCTCCTCTGCTGCAGACGCCTGATCCTTAATGTGCATCAAAGTTTGCATGAGCAGACGCATAAGTGGTAAGCTCATGCTTATGATGGCGTCATCTGCGCTTACCATCCGTGTGCATTCCTCAGAACACTGAAGGACTTTACAGAGGTCTTTCAGCTTTGACCACTGCACACCTGACAACTCCATGTCTGCCCTCAAACTGCCTGCCCGTGTATCCTCCCACAAATGCATTGCAGCCTGCCTCTGTTCGCACAGACTCTCAACCATGTGCAGGGTGGAGTTCCACCTTGTTGCAATGTCTATGGTTAGGCGGTGCTTTGGGAGTTGGAGCGATCGCTGCAGCTTCTGCATGTGACTGGAGTGTACGGGCGAGCGACGGATGTAGGAATTAATTATGTAGGAAGAACTGCACCACCAGGTTCAAGATGTGAGCCAGGCAAGGTATGTGTCTCAGTTTTGCAAGGGCTATGGCGGCCACAAAATTATGGCCGTTATCACTGACTACCTTGCCTGGCTCAAGATGTAGACTGCCCAGCCATGACTCAGTTTGTCGATGCAAGTAGTCGGCCAGAACCTCCGCGGTGTGTCTTTTGTCACCCAAAGACATCATCTTTAAAACAGCGTGCTGCCACTTACCACTAACTGTTCAATAGTGGGACACCTCGTGTGCAACACTGGCAGCTGCGGATGGAGTGCTCGTGCGACAGCGTCTGTGGACGAGATTTCACTTCTGGAGGAGGAGGAGGGTGGAACGCCTACAGCCAACTGTTTCCTATACCGTGGGCTAGGCAGCACTGTTCCACTGCCGCTGTCCCCTGTGGACCCTGCATCCACCACATTAACCCAGTGCGCAGTGATGGACACGTAACGGCCCTGGCCATGCCTACTGGCCCATGCATCTGTTGTGAGGTGCACCTTTCCACTCACTGATTGTTTGAGTGCATGGACAATGCAGTCTTTCACATGCAGGCTTTTTGAGAAAAGAAGTGCCAACTTAGTAGGTCATAGTGTGGGACAGCATAGGTCATGAGGTCTCGGAACGCTTCGCTTTCAACCAAACGGAAGGGCATCATCTCTAATTAGATCAGTTTGGCAATGTAGCCATCCAAAGCCAGTGTACGAGGTTGAGATGATGAGTACTTTCTTGTCCTACTCAGAGTGTCTGGTAGGGTGAGCTGGACTTGAGAGCTGCATAGCGGGGAACTAGCGGTGGACATTAAGGACTGAGAGGGGGTTGTTGATGGTGATGGTGATGGTGGTGGTGGCCTTGATTCAGTCTTTTTTTCAAAAAACATTGTGATTCCCTGACTGTTTTGGCCTTGCGACGACACCTCAACATTTCTTGCTGGTGATGTGCTTATCGGTGGCCTTTCAGTGGGGGAAGCAATGTAGCGTTGCTGGCTACCTTCAGTCGGAGCAGTTGCACATGTGCTACCTGAAGTTTTGTAGTCCGTCCACGCTTGCAAGTGCATGGTGGTTAAATGTCTAAGCATGCAACTCGTGTTTAAATTTCAGAGATTTTTCCCTCAGCTAAAGGTCCTTCCGCACTTCTTACAGATAACCTTTGCCTCATCAATAGGATTTTGGTCAAAAAAGTGCCACACCGCACTCTTCCTACTGTGGTATAAATTTTCAGGGCTTGAACGGTGTGCAAATTTGACCGTCTGGCCAAGCTGTCCTGCAACTCTTTTTGATTTTTTAACAAGTTTTGGTACAGCTACGGGCCTGCCAGATAACCGCTGCTGCGATGTCGATGCCTGCTGCGAATCCTTCTCCTCTTCTGAGCTATTGCTAGCAGCACGCTCTTCCCCCAATGGATGCCAATCCGGGTCAACAACTGGGTCATCCATCACCTCCTCTTCAATGTCATCTGCACCTTCCTCTGTGTCACCGTGTAAGGTGGTATAGTATGCAGGAATGGGCACCTGAGTTTCATCAGGGTCTGATTCTGGCTCACTATACTGCAAGGCAAATGTTTTGCTCTGGGTCAATGTACCAGCAGAATCATCTAGCAGTGGCTGTGTATCAGTGCACTTCATGTCAGATTCATCTTGGACTGGGGAATTCAGGATTTGACTTGATAACCCAGGCATGGTATGTGAAAAGAGCTCCATGGGGTAATCTGATGTGTGGCCAGCCGCATCCTTCACTTTTGGTGTGGGTGAAGGACACAAGGAAAGGTGTTGTTCCTGACCAGAAGCTTGCACTGATGACTCAGTGCTTGCAGTTTTTGAAACTTCAGAAGAGGAGGCAATAGAGCTGGAGGCTGTTTCGGCAATGTAAGCCAAAACCTGTTCCTGATGCTCCGGCTTTAAAAGCGGTTTTCCTACTCCCAGAAAAGGGAACCTTAAAGGCCTTCTTGTGCCAGACGATGATGCAGGCTCAACACCTCCTGCCTTAGGCTGGTTTCACACTTGCGTTTTTTTGCGCTGTATTTTAGCGCTAAAAAACCGCATGCGCTTTTCCCCCCTATATTTTGCATGGGATGCGCTTATGTGCGCATACACATGCGTTTGTATGCATTTTTACGCGCATGCGTTTTTTGTGGTGTGCGCTCGGGCGCATAAAATGCATCCTGTTGCATTTTTTGGGCGTCCGACTTGCCTCAAAAAAACGCATGCGCGCGCAATGCGTTTTTTTACAGCAAGACACCCATTATAAGTCTATGGGTGCGCATATGTGCACATTGGCATGCTCATGTATGCGTTTTTTTGCACATGCGTTTTTTTGTTGAGCATTGGTTAGACTATGGAAATTAGGGGTTTGGGCTAGAGTTAGGGTTAGTTAAGGGGGTTTAGGGTTAGGGTTAGGGTCAGGCTTAGGGTTAGGGTTTGGGTTAGGGTTAGTATGGTTTGGTTAAGGGTTAGGGTTTAGGGTTAGTTAGGGTTTAGGGTTAGGGTTAGGGTTTGGGTTAGGGTTAGTAGGGTTTGGTTAAGGGTTAGGGTTAGGGTTAGTAGGGTTTGGTTAAGGGTTAGGGTTAGGGTCAGGGTTAGGGTTAGGGTTAGGGTATGGTTTGGTTAAGGGTTAGGGTTAGGGTTAGTAAAGTCATGGTTTGGGTTAGTGTGAGGGGCCAAATAATGTTGGAAAAAAACGCAAACGCGGTAAAAACGCACTAAAAACGCATACAAACGCATAAAAACGCTGCGTTTTTTTCATGCATGCTCACAAAAAAGCTTGAAAAAAACGCAGCATTTGTATGCGTTTGTAAGCGTTTTTTCCATGCGTTTTTACCGCGTTTGCGTGGGTGGAAAAACGCGCTGCAAAACAAAGCAAGTGTGAAAGTAGCCTTAGCTGCTATTGTGCTTTTGACATAACCAGCAGATGCCCCACCATCAGTACCAGCTGCACCCCCCGCCCTCGTACGCAGCCTCTTCCACCAGACTTCCTCATGTTTGGGAAAATGTACCAAAAATACCAGCAGAGATATGGTACTGTATGAGAAGCGGACAGCTCTTTACAGTGTATGTATGGAAAATTGTAATTATCCGTCTATTTTTTAATGGAGTCACACACAGACGCTGTCTTTGTATCGATTTGACCGTTATCAAACAGTAGATATGAGATACTGTTTGACAAATGGACAGCTCTATACAGTGTATGGAAAAACTGAAATTTCCGTATATGTATTTACAGAGTCTCACACACACTCGCTGTCTCTGTATAGATTTGACCACAATACAAACTGCAGATCTCCAATACTGTTTGATAAGCGGACAGCTCTATACGGTGTATGTATGGAAAAATGAAAATCTCCATCTATCTTTGTATGGAGTCACACACAACATGTATTTGTCTGTGATACCAGCTGGTACACGGTAGTGTGTGAGGAGTGTACACCTCTATACGATGTGTGAAAAAATGAACGCTCGCTAACTGTGCAGAAAAAAGGAATAAAAGTATTTTTGCTTTGAAAAAAGCAGTCTGCACAGCAGTGTGCACACAGCAGTGCAGCTATCAGGTAGCCTTAGGCCATGTGCACACAACGCAGATATCCAGCGGATCCGCAGCGGATTTTATCGCGCAGAAACGCTGCATATCCGCATTGTGATGTACAGTAGCATGTAAGTCAATAGAAAAAAACCCGCTGTGCAGACGCTGCTGATTTTTCCGCGCGGTTTTCTTGTGGTTCAAAATATGCAGCATGTCACTTCTTTTGTGCGGTTTTCCACCTGCTCCATTCTCCAAATCCGCAGGGGGAAATCCGCAAGGGAAAACCGGACAAAAACCGCAAGAAAACCGCAAGAAAAAAGGAAGAAATCCGCAGGAAAAATGCAGGTCATTTGACCTGCGGATTTCTTCAATTCTGGGTGGAAATATCCGCAGGGCAAAAAAGTACGTCAGCACTTAGCCTTATAAGGCAGCCTAATAACCTCCAGCGCTGCTGCACACAAAAATATCCTCCCCTGTCACTGCACACTAACTGTTGTGTTGTACAGTGAAAATCGCTATCAGTAGAAGCACAGTTGTATTTTTTTTTCCTGCCTAAACACTCTCCCTATTGAGAATGATCAGCAGCAACCTCTCCCTATGCTAAGATCGGCAGAAGTAAGATGGCGGTCGGTGTTGAGGGCTTTGATAGCCACTGTGATGCCACACAAAGCCAGCCAATCACTGCAATGCCCATATATAAGATGGTGGTGGCCGCTGCCTATGTCATCGCGTTGCCTAGAGTGTGCGTCATTGATCATTGGCTGAGAAAAGGCGCTGGAAGCATGATGGGAAACGCGACTTTGGCGTGCAGGTCGGTGACCTCATGGCCGAACTCACGCTATGGTCGGGTTTCGATCGAAACCCAACTTCACCAAAAGTCTGCGACTTTTGAATTTGACCAACCCGTTTCGCTCAACTCTAATTATCACAGTAAATTAGAATACTTTATAACACCAGCTTGTAAAAATTATTTTAAATTAAAAAATGTTGGCCTACTGCAATGTATGTTCAGGAAACGCACTCACTACTTGGTTGTGGCTCATTTTGCAACAATTTCTGGATGAATGTGGTGTAGCATGGAGGTGATCAGCATGTGGCACTGCTGAGGTATTATGGGAGCCGAGGTTGATTTGATAGTAGTCCTCAGCTCGTGTGCATCGTTGGGTCTGGTGTCTCTCATCTTCATCTTGATAGTACCCCATAGAATCTATGGGGTTAAGCCAATCAAGCACAGTGATACTGCTGTTTTTAAAACTCAGTATTGGTGCTTTTGGCAGTGTGGACAGGTGCTAAGCCCTGCTGGAGAATGAAATTTCCATCTCCAGAATGCTTTTCGGTAGAGGAAAGCATGAAGTGCCCTAAAATTTCCTGTTAGACCGTTGCGCCGACTTTGGTCTTGATAAAACACAGTGGACCTACACCAGCAGATGACATGGCTCCCCAAACCATCACTGATTGTGGAAACTTCACACTAGACCTCAAGCAGCTTGAAGCAAAGTATTCCACTCTGTCGCTAGACTCTGGAACCTAGATTTCCAAATGGAAAGCAAAATTTACTTTAATCTGAAAACAACACCATGAATCACTGAACAACAGTCCAGATATTTTTCTCCTTGGACCAGGTAAGACGCTTCTGGCATTGTCTATTGGTCATGAGTGGCTTGACAAAAGGAATGCAACAGTTGTAGCCCATGTCCTGGATACGTCTGTGTGTGGTGGCTCTTGAAGCAATGAATCCAGCAGCAGTCCACTCCTTGTGAATCTCCCCAAAATTTTTGAATTGCCTTTTCTTAAAGAGAAGGTGCCATGTTTTTTTCATAATTTAATGTAAAAAAGAGCATAGTATAAGAAGATATTGTCCCCTAAGCTTGACTCAGTGGTGTGTATTTTTTTTTACCGTATTAATGCAGCCACTGGGGGCTGCCATCTTACCTTTTTGGCTGCTGAACGACACTTTCCATGCTCATTTACGGCAGTCCCTGGGCATAAGAGAGAACAGTCGGCTACCGACCCTATCTGTATCATTGCAGCAGCATCAGCTGTGAACTGGGCACTCCTCCGTGGGCAGCTCAATTCACAGCTGTAGGTGTCGCCAGGCACCATTTTGTTAGAGCACAGAGCTTTCCTTTTAGCTCAATTTACAGTTGTGGCCAAAAGTATTGACACCCCTGCAATTCTGTCAGATAATACTCAGTTTCTTCCTGAAAATGATTGCAAACACAAATTTTTTGGTAGTATTATCTTCATTTAATTTGTCTTAAATGAAAAAACACAAAAAGAATTGTCCTAAAGCCAAATTGGATATAATTCCACACCAAACATAAAAAAGAGGGTGGACAAAAGTATTGGCACTATTCGAAAAATCATGTGATGCATCTCTAATTTGTGTAATTAACAGCACCTGTAACTTACCTGTGGCACCTAACAGGTGTTGGCAATAACTAAATCACACTTGCAGCCAGTTGACATGGATTAAAGTTGACTCAACCTCTGTCCTGTGTCCTTGTGTGTACCACATTGAGCATGGAGAAAATGGAGAAAAGAAAGACCAAAGAACTGTCTGAGGACTTGAGAAACCAAATTGTGAGGAAGCATGGGCAATCTCAAGGCTACAAGTCCATCTCCAAAGACCTGAATGTTCCTGTGCCTACCGTGCGCAGTGTTATCAAGAAGTTTAAAGCCCATGGCACTGTGGTTAACCTCCCTAGACGGAAATGAAAAATTGACAAGAGATTTCAACGCAAGATTGTGCGGATGTTGGATAAAGATCCTCGACTAACATCCAAACAAGTTCAAGC
This sequence comes from Dendrobates tinctorius, assembly GCF_039654945.1. Taxonomy (NCBI): domain Eukaryota; kingdom Metazoa; phylum Chordata; class Amphibia; order Anura; family Dendrobatidae; genus Dendrobates; species Dendrobates tinctorius. The sequence goes on along the minus strand of NW_027361910.1, from coordinate 16,044,797 downwards.
TCCCCTGAAGTCCGAGGGTACAACAGTGTCAACCCATACTATCTGTTGGCGTCTGAATGAAAAGGGACTGTATGGTAGGAGACCCAGGAAGACCCCACTTCTTACCCCGAGACATAAAAAAGCCAGGCTGGAGTTTGCCAAAACTTACCTGAAAAAGCCTAAAACATTTTGGAAGAATGTTCTCTGGTCAGATGAGACAAAAGTAGAGCTTTTTGGGCAAAGGCATCAACATAGAGTTTACAGGAGAAAAAAAGAGGCATTCAAAGAAAAGAACACGGTCCCTACAGTCAAACATGGCGGAGGTTCCCTGATGTTTTGGGGTTGCTTTGCTGCCTCTGGCACTGGACTGCTTGACCATGTACATGGCATTATAAAGTCAGAAGACTACCAACAAATTTTGCAGCATAATTTAGGGCCAAGTGTGAGAAAGCTGGGTCTCCCTCAGAGGTCATGGGTCTTCCAGCAGGACAATGACCCAAAACACACTTCAAAAAGCACTAGAAAATGGTTTGAGAGAAAGCACTGGAGACTTCTAAGGTGGCCAGCTATGAATCCAGACCTGAATCCCATAGAACGCCTGTGGAGAGATCTAAAAATGGCAGTTTGGAGAAGGCACCCTTCAAATATCAGGAACCTGGAGCAGTTTGCCAAAGAAGAATGGTCTAAAATTCCAGCAGAGCATTGTAAGAAACTAATTGATGGTTACCGGAAGTGGTTGGTCGCAGTTATTTTGGCTAAAGGTTGTGCAACCAAGTATTAGACTGAGGGTGCCAATACTTTTCTCTGGCCCTGTTTTGGAGTTTTGTGTGAAATGATCAATGTTTTGCTTTTTGCTTCATTCTCTTTTGTGTTTTGTTTTTTCATTTAAGACAAATTAAATGAAGATAATAATACCAAAGAATGTGTGTTTGCAATCATTTTCAGGAAGAAACTGAGTATTATCTGACAGAATTGCAGGGGTGTCAATACTTTTGGCTACAACTGTACACTCTGTTGCAAGCACTGTTATGTCGGATGCTGTACTGTGGATGTTCACTATGTACATACCAGCTGCAGGAAAGGGATAGAGGATGAGCTCCAGGAGACCGAGCTGCTCTTTCCAAAACACCCGACCAGCTGCTCCCTGCTCTTGCAAAACATAGGAGGAGCTGCTCCCTGCTCTTTCAAAACACTTGGCCATCTGCTGGACATCTAATCCTATCCTGTGTGATACTGACTGCTGAGCCTTGTATCTAATCCTCTCCTGTGTGATACTGTCTGCTGAGCCGTGTATCTAATCCTCTCCTGTTTGATACTGACTGCTGAGCCATGTATCTAATCCTATCCTGTGTGATACTGACTGCTGAGTTGTGTATCTAATCCTATCCTGTGTGATACTGACTGCTGAGTCGTGTAACTAATCCTATCCTGTGTGATACTGACTACTGAGCCATGCATCTAATCCTATCCTGTGTGATACTGACTGCTGAGCCGTGTATCTAATCCTCTCCTGTGTGATACTGACTGCTGAGCCGTGTATCTAATCCTCTCCTGTGTGATACTGACTGCTGAGCTGTGTATCTAATCCTATCCTGTGTGATACTGTCTGCTGAGCTGTGTATCTAACCCTCTCCTGTGTGATACTGACTGCTGAGCCGTGTATCTAATCCTCTCCTGTGTGATACTGACTGCTGAGCTGACTATCTAATACTATCCTGTGTGATACTGACTGCTGAGCTGTGTATCTAATCATCTCTTGTGTGATGCTGTCTGCTGAGCCGTGTATCTAATCCTCTCCTGTGTGCTACTGTCTGCTGAGCTGTGTATCTAATCCAATCCTGTGTGATATTGTCTGCTGAGCTGTGTATCTAATCCTCTCCTGTGTGATACTGTGTGCTTATCCGTGTATCTAATCCTATCCTGTGTGATATTGACTGCTGATCCGTGTATCTAATCCTATCCTGTGTGATAGTCTGCTGAGTCGTGTAGCTAATCCTCTCCTGTGTGATACTGACTGCTGAGCCGTGTATCTAAACCTATCCTGTGTGATACTGACTGCTGAGCCGTGTCTAATCCTCTCCAGTGTGATACTGACTGCTAAGCCGTGTATCTAACCCAATACTGTGTGATACTGTATGCAGAGCCATGTATCTAATCCTCTCTTGTGTGATACTGACTGCTGAGCCGTGTATCTAATCCTATCCTGTGTGATACTGACTGCTGAGCCGTGTATCTAATCCTCTCCTGTGTGATACTGTCTGCTGAGCCGTGTATCTAATCCTATCCCGTGTGATACTGCTCTCCTGAAATACTCTGTGCTGCTGTCACCCTGCTGGTTTTATGTGTGATCTACATGGTGGTATTGTGTATGATCTATATGGCGGCATTATCTGTGAAGCATTAGGCGGTATTATGTGTGAAGTATATGGCGGTATTATGTGAGAACCCTATGGCAGTATTATCTGCTAAAAGGGGACCCATTCTAGGGGGTTCTGGCTGAGCACCTGCACACAGGTCAGGGGTAATAGCTAGGTGCAGTCAGGGGAGGGCTGGTGAGGCAGCTGATGAGAGGGGTCTCATTTTTATCGTTACTGTATGGCTACATTTCCCCCCAGCCTGCTTCCCGGCGTCACCCTGGACTGCGCCTGTCGCCTCGCTTTCACACATCGCCAGGACAGGATCTGAGGAGGGGAATGGGGTCTCTGCATGTAAAGTCTGGATCAGAGCAGACCATCAATCAGCAGAAATGTTTCCTGGATTTCTGTGGTGCTGTCACCCTGCTCCTCCCCCATATATCTCCCTCTGTGCCACCCATAGACCAGCACAATGCTCTCCTGAAATACTCTGTGCTGCTGCCACCCTGCTCCCAGAATCCTTGCTGCCTGCCATCCTCGGTGACCGAAGACCCTATTCCTCTCCTCAGATCCTGTCCTGGTGATGTGTGAAAGCGAGGTGACACAAAGCTAGGAGGGATAGCTAATACTAGAGAAGAGAGAGAGAGGATTCAAAAAGATTTAAATAAACTGGAGAAGTGGGCAGCAACTAACAGAATGGTTTTTAACAGGGAGAAATGCAAAGTACTACATCTGGGCAATAAAAATGAAAAAAGCACATATAGAATGGGAGGAATAGGGCTAAGTGACAGCACATGTGAAAAAGACTTGGGTATACTAATAGATCACAGACTGAATATGAGTCAACAGTGTGATGCAGCAGCAAAAAAGGCAAATGCAATTCTAGGATGTATTAACAGAAGCATACAGTCTAGATCACGTGAAGTCATTATTTCCCTCTACTCCTCTTTGGTCAGACCTCATCTGGAATATTGTGTCCAGTTTTGGGCACCACATTTTAAAAAAGACATCAACAAACTGGAGCAAGTTCAGAAAAGAGCGACCAGAATGGTGACCGGTCTGCAAACCCTGTCTTATGAGGAAAGGTTGCAGGATTTGGGAATGTTTAGTTTGCAAAAGAGAAGACTGAGAGGAGACTTAATAGCTGTCTTCAAATATCTCAAGGGCTGTCACATTGTAGAAGGATCAACTTTATTCTCATTTGCACAAGGAAAGACTAGAAGCAATGGGATGAAACTGAATGGGAGGAGACACAGATTAGATAATAGAAAAAACTTTTTGACAGTTAGAGTGATCAATGAGTGGAACAGGCTGCCACGAGAAGTGGTGAGTTCTCCTTCAATGGAAGACTTCAAACAGAGGCTGGACAGACATCTGACTGGGATGATTTAGCGAATCCTGCTTTGAGCAGGGGGTTGGACCAGATGGCCCAGGAGGTCCCTTCCAACTCTACGATTCTATGATTCTATGATTCTATGATTCTATGAGGTGACAGGGGCCTGATATATGGTGGAAGGAGCAGGGTGACAGCAGCACAGAGTATTTTAGGAGAGCAGTGTGCTGGTCTATGGGGGGCACCCTGTTCGGTGCCAGGGATTGTACATAGAGTGCTGTGTTTTATCCACATGGATGGACCGTCTTCTTGCCTGCTCCACAGAAATCCAGGAAACAGTTCTGCTGATTGATGACCTGTTCTGATCCAGACTTTGCATGCAAAGACAGTAACTTTGCAGGCCCCATCAAAATGGCTGCTTACTGTGTTCCTAAATGTCATGCTCTCTTTTCCCTTAGCAAACACCCAGATGGGGAGGAGAGGAGTGACATCACACCCATGTCAGCAGATTCCGCCCATAATTACTGCAGGGCAGTAATGTGAGCTAGTTGTACACTAGGTTTTTGTGCCAAATTTCAGTAGCTGCTCCCCTAGTGTTAACAGGTGGAAATGCCAAACGTTTTAAAATTATTTTTCATATTTTACAAAATTGAAAACAAATGATAATATTTTTTAAGAAAATGTAAACATTAATTCTTTACATTTTTTCAATTGCTGAAAAAATTTTTTTGGGATGGCACCTTCCCTTTAACAATCCTTTCAAGGTTGCGGTTATCCCAGTTGCTTGTACACCTTTTTCTACCACACTTTTTCCTTGACACTAAACTTTTATATCATCATAGAATGGTAGAATTGGAAGGGACCTCCTGGGTCATCTGGTCCAACCCCCTGCTCAAAGCCGGATTCACTAAATCATCCCAGATACATGGCTGTCCAGCCTCTGTTTGAAGACTTCCATTGAAGGAGAAATCACCACTTCTCGTAGCAGTCTGTTCCACTCACTGATCACCCTAACAGTCAAAAAGTTTTTTATAATATCTAATCTTCTTCTAGTCTTTCCTTGTGCAAATGAGAATAAAGATGATCCTTCTAAAATGTAACAGCCTTTGAAATATTTGTAGACAGCTATTAAGTCTCCTTTCAGCCTTCTTTTTTGCAAGCTAAACATTCCCAAATCCTGTAACTGTTCCTCATATGAAATGGTTTGCAGTCCTGTCACCATTCGGGTCGCTCTTCTCTGAACTTGCTCCAGTTTGCTGATGTATTTTTTAAAATTAGGTGCCCAAAACTGGACAGAGGAATCCAGATGAGGTCTGACCAAAGAGGAGTAGAGGACAATAAGTACCTCACGTGATCTAGACTGCATGCTTCTGTTAATACATCCCAGAATTGTATATGCCTTTTTTTGCTGCTGCATCACACAGTTTACTCATGTTCAGTCTGTGATCTATTAGTATATCCAAGTCTTTTTCACATGTGCTGTTGCTTAGCCCTATTCCTTCCATTCTGTATGCTTTTTCATTTGAATTGCCCAGATGAAGTAATTTGCATTTTTACCTGTTAAAAAACTTTCTGTTAGTTGCCGTTCACTGCACCAGTTAACTTATATCTTCTTGAATCTTCTCTATCTCTTCTCTAGTATTAGGTATCCCTCTTAGCTTTGTGTCATCAGCAAATTTAATCAGTGTACTCTCAATTCCTTCATCTAGATCATTGATAAAGATGTTCAGGACAGAACCATGTGCAACCCCACTTGAAACATTCTTCCATCTCAATGTGCAGCCATTTATGACCACTCTTTGGGTCCAATCACTAAGCCAGTTATGAATCCACCTAACAGTTGCCTTGTCCATTCCATACATAGCCATTTTTTCAGTAAGGATTGTGTGAGATACTTTGTCAAAAGCTTTGCTGAAGTCATGATATGCTATATCTACAGCATTTCCCTGATCTACCCAGTCAGTGATTCTGTCATAGAAGGAAGTTATGACTTATTAGTTAAAAACCCATGCTGACTCTGGTTAAACACTTAGTTCTTATCCAGGTTCTTGCATATATGCTGTTTAATAATTTGTTCAAAGACCTTTCCTGGTATAGAAGTCAGACTCACCGGCCTATAGCTGCCTGGGTACACCTTCTTCCCCTTTTTGAAGATAGGAACGTTTGCTTTTAACCTGTCTTCTGTGAGTTCTCCTGTTCTAAAATAATTTTCAAAGATTATGGAGAGTAGTTAAAAAATTTCTTCGGCTATCTCCTTCAGTACTCTGGGGTGTAATTCATCTGGACCTGGAGACTTGAATTAATTTATGATAATTAAGTATTTCTTCACTATCTTCACTATCTTTCTGTTTATAGCTAGCCTGGATTTTTCTATTCCTTTAATAGGACAGTGAAGATGAGTTGATGTTACTTTTCCTTTCTGAGAGAAAACAGATGCAAAATAGGAATTTAAAAGTTCGGCCTTATCAACATCCTGTCTTACCATTTCATCATTTTCATCCTTTAAAAATCCTATAGCATCTTTGACTTTTCTATTACTTTTGATATATCCTCAAAATCCTTTTTTATTGCTTTTGATGTCTCTTGCAAGCCTTAATTCATTGTCAGATTTACTAATCTGATTTGTGCCTTGTAGGTTCTGCAGACTGCAGTAAAATCTTTTTTAGATATGCCTCCCTCTTTCCATTTGATAAACATTTCGTTCTTCCTTTTTAGCATGTGTTTAAGTTCTGTGTTCATCCATCCTGGTTTCCTTAAATGCTTCCTATTCTTTTCTCTTTTCGGAATTGTTAATGATTGTGCTTTGAGAATCTCATTTTTCAAGATTTCCCATCCTTCCTGGACATTTTTCTCCTTAAGGATATCTAGCCATTGGATCCCTCCAATTCTCTTTCTGAGTCCCTTGAAATCTGCCTTTCTGAAATCTAATCTTTAAGTCTGAGTCTTCACATGTCTTCCTCTTCTAGTTATCCAAAATTCTAAATCAGGATGGTGACTACCTCTTAGGGTCCCAGCCATTCTTACCCCCTCAACCATTTCCTCCCTGTTTATAAGGATTAGATCCAAGGTAGATGATCCCCTTGTTTTCTCCCCTACTTTTGGAAAATAAAGTTGTCAGCAAGAGAGGATAAGGATTTGCTTGACCTGTTAGTTTTGCCTGAGAAAGATACACAACAATTGTCTGGATAGTTGAAATCTCACTTGACCACTGTCATATTTTATGGAGGACTTGGCCATTTGATGCATAAAGAGTTCATCCATATCTTCAGCTTGCACAGGCGGCCTGTAGGAAATACCTACTATGGTATCCTTTCCGTTGTTCTCTCCTTGTATTCTTACCAAACAATTTCCACAGAATCTCTGTGCAGATATATGCGTTTCTATCATACAATTTGACACCTTCTCCTCATTTATCAAGTCTGTTTCTTGCAAATAAGTTGTATCCTTCTAGCCTTGTATTCCAATCATGTGTATTGTCCCACCAAGTCTCAGTGATTCCAAATACATAATATTTATTTTCCTGATTGATTAGTTCCAGTTCTCCTTGTTTGTTGCCCATGCTCAGGGTCAGACTGGCCCAGCGGAGAACTGAAGGATTCTCCGGTGGGCCCAGGCACTGACACCTGCTGGCATATTGCCTAGCATCTGCCTAGGGCCCCCACTGCTCCAGGGGCCCACAGCCAGTGGTGTGTTGCTAATAGTGGCACAATCAGCTGCTATGGGGCCCTCCTGGTGCCAGTGGAGCAGCAGAAGACAGGATCCTGTCCCCACTGCTAAAGAAAAATTAATATTTATGCTTCCCCATGCCCCCATGGGCATGGAGAGGCGTAAATACCATTTCACTTTAATAGCGGGCAGTGTTAGCCACAAGCTGAGGCTAACACTGCCCGCATGTAGAGCTGGTGCTGCTGAATCGTGGCCCACCTGCCCGGCACTTCCTGTCTGACACAGCGCTGTTTCAGAGACAATGCTGCCAGGATGTGCTGAGGCTGTGGGGAACATGCAGAGAGGTGAGTGGGTGCTGTATGTGTCTGCCTGCCTGCATGTGAGTGTGTGTATGTGGTGTGGTGTGGTGCTTTGTGTGTGTGTGTGTGTGTGAGAGAGTGGTGTGGTGCTTTTTGTGTGGTGCTGTGTGTGTGATAGTGGTGCTGTATGTGTGTATTGGAGATTGGCAATGATGTAGGTGATGGAGAGAGTTGTGCTGGGGTGGTGGGGGAGAAGGCAATGTTGTTGGTAGTGGAAAGGACAATGGGGTGGTGGGGGAGGAAACAATGATGGAATTGGTGGAATGGGCAATAATGGGGTGGTGGGGAAAAGGCAATGATGGTTGTGGTGGAAAGGACAATGATGGTAGTGGTGGGGGAGGCAATGATGGAGGTGTTGGAATGGGCAATGATGGGGGTGGTGGGGGAGAAAGCAATGATGGTTGCGGTGTAAAGGACAATGGTTATGGGGAGGAGGCAATGATGAAGGTGGTGGGATGGGAAATGATGGAGGTGGTGGGTGAGAAGGCTATGATGGAGGTGGTGATGTGGACAATGATGGGGTGAAGGGGGGCTGGATTATACCCTATGAAGGGGCTACATTATATTCTGTGGGGGGCAACATTATATTCTGTGTTGAAGCTGCATTATTCTCTCATCATACTATATGAGGGGAGCTGCATTATGCCCTATGAAGGGGCTACAGTATAGTCTATGAGGGGACACCTTATGAGGGGGTTTCATTATACTCTGTGATGGCTACATTATATTCTGTGTAGGGGATTGTTAGGAACGGTGGAACACACTAAATAAAAAATAAATAATAAAGTGCGTTCGCTGCTCGGGGTCCACCGTGCAGTAGGTGTTACACTGCTGCTAGGTAATGACAGAGGAGCAATATGGCGGTATGATGCACATGGGTTCAACTTCACCCGGAGTGCGCAGAGCGGGCTCTATACACACACAGAGGTGCCGATATGGCGGTATAATGCGCACGGGTTCAACTTCACCCGAAGTGCGCAGAGCGGGCTCTGTTCACACACAGAGGTGCCGCAACAAAAACATACAAAATGCTGAACCTGTTAGTGACACAGGCCTCAGGTAAATGCACACACGGTATCTGGTCACAGGAGCAGGACCCAAGACAGAGGAACTGCGTCCCTCTAGACCTTCCGTGTGTGCGGCGTCGCTTCTGCGAGTGCCAAGAAGGGCTGCAACTGCAGCACAGCGTAGGACACTGCCACTCGACGACAAAGCCAGAAAGCAAGCGCAATGTCAGACGGTAGCATAGCGGTGCAGTGTGCACAGTGGCTTAAGGCTTGCCACTGACTGGCACTGACTGCTAAACTAATTCCCTATCCACATGCGGAATATCAGAGGGAAGGGGTTTTATAATGAGTCAGTCACCAGAAACATACATCCGTCACCATTCACACATAGCAAGTATAGTCTATACTAGCGCATGGCCGAACGGTCATGTGCGCTTTTTATAGCCATGCGGGACCTTTCAGATCTCCGAGATGGACCAATGAGATCTGGAGCAGGACCTGGGCATGACTCCTGATCTCCAATGGGAGATCGTCTCGTGAGCATGCCCAGTAGGAGCACAGAGGAACTTAGTCTCTGGAGTGGTCTGCTGCAAAGTAATCTTCTCTGCAGTAGATAGACAGCAGGAGACTGGGGAATATGAGGCTCTGGATTCCTGCAGAGTAGGCGCAGAAACCTGATGCCTAACAGGGATGCATTGTACTATATGAGGGGGCTGAATTATATTCTGTGTGGGGGCTGCATTATTCTCTCAGGGGCTACATCATACTATATGAGTCATAAAAAGGCAGAAGAGGCTGAGGCATGATTTGGCGCTCAGACTGCTTGACTAATTTGAAAGAGGGTGAGGTGAAAGCCGGACTTTTTGCAGTGGACCTGGTAGATGATAATCCAAAGGGAATGAAGCCTCTCTCAGCCATCCAATCTAACCACTTTTTGACGTCTTGAGGCCTCACCATTTATGCAGCAATATACCGATCTATGAAAGTACGCATAATGTGAGTGCACTTGAGGGAGGTGTTGTACTTAGGCATGTAGCAGGTACAGAATGACCACCTCCTCTCCTAAAATCAGCTACATCACCACCACCATAAGCAGCTACACAGTACCACCATGGCCACGACCACGTCCCTTATTTGACATTCTCATTTTGGAAGTGGTTTTTCCAAACATTACTCGCAAAGAGATGGCGGAAGAGTAGATTTATCTATTTGCAACAGTACTAGAAAATACAAACAAGTTCATAAAAAAATATTTTTTGGGGCCTAGAAATGACAACTGGATGGTTGATGGCAATTATTTATTTCACAGACTGGTAAAAAACACATACCAGTTTAGAAAATATATGTTTTGGGTCTAGGAATGGCAATGAGACAGCTGATGGCAGTTATTTATTTACTTCTAGTAAAAAGCACATACTAGTCCAGAAAAATTATTTTTTGGACATGAAAATGGCAGCTAGACGATGATACCAATTACTTATTTTACAGACTATAAAAACACACGCAGTCAAGAAAAATTATTTTTTAGGCCTAGAAATGGCAGTTAAATGGCTGACACCAATTATTTATTTCACAGGCTTGTAAACAATACACACCAGCCAAGAGAAATTATTTTTGGGTATAGAAATGGCATCTAGATGGTTGATGACAATTATTTATTTTACAGAATAATAAAAACAACACACCAGTCTAGAAAAAATATTTTTTGGACCTAGAAATGGCAATTGGATTGCTGAAGTGAATTATTCATTTCACAGACTAGTAAAAAAAAAGCACACACACCAGTCGAGAAAAAAAAATGTTTTGGGCCTAGGAATGGCAACTAGATGGCTGATGCCAATTATTTATTTTACAGACTAGTAAAAAACATTTATTTTTTGGGAAACGTAATCTGTGTAGGATTAACAGCCTCCTTCACTCTCAAGAATAATTAAGGCAAACAAATGAAAAAAACAAAAAGTGTGAAAAAGGTTTTTAAAATATGTAAGCATATAAAAAAACAAACTACAAAACTGTAAATTATCTTCCTTCTCACATGCATCACATACAAAATTTAGATAATAAAACTAATAAATATTTGATATGCCCACATTCATAATAGTTCAAATTAATAAAATATGCAACTTATTTATCCTTTAGGCTAAGTGCACACGTAGCAGAAAATTTCTGCTCAAAAACCTGACCCTTCCCAGAAACCGCGCCTTTTTTGTCTTCGCGCTTTTGTCACGATTTTTGGCGTTTTTTGCGCGGTTTTGATGCTTTTTTCCGGCGCGTTTTCAAAACGCATTGAACAAGCCAGAAATGCGGAAAAATCCACAAAATTAATGAGCATGCTGCGTTTTTTACCGCGATGCATTTTTTTTGCGGTAAAAAGCGCATCAATATGCACAAAAAGTGCAAAATGCATAGAAATTAATGGGAAGCTTATTTTTAGTGGTTTTATAGTGGTTTTATAGTCAAAACTGCTAAAAAAAACCCGCTAAAAAAACGCTGTGTGTGAACACAGCCATATAGTGAACTTCATTTACAAAGATAAATAAATGAACAAATAGTGAACAAATAATGTGTATGTATCCCAATTTTTTTTACTGATATACTCTATAGTACTTCCCTCAAAAAACAAGTCCTCGCATAGCTTCATCAACAAAAAAAAAATATCTACAACATCAAATACTTATCTGTTATTGCATTTAAACTATGGCTAACAAGGAACACCCAGGACACTGCGAAAGACAGGTTATGCCCCAACTTTTCAATGCTTCTGCCTCCAATTCATATTTCTACCCTGCTTCTTCTTTTTGGCCTAGTTTGAAAATATTTCTAAAATAAAAAGGTGAATTTAATTTTGTTTAAATATGTTTAAATATTTACAAAAAGGAGAGAATGCATTTCCATTTTGTAATAAATATAATTATCATAATTATAAAGCTTTTCATTAACAAATAACTTTGTTCCTATGATCCTAAACAGGAATAATTTACAGGGTCATCTTGTCACAAGGCAGCATTATTTGCTGACATAAAATACCTTGATGAAGATGCTTCATTTTCCTCCTAGCCATACCTGCTGCCAATTTTTCCCATATTATGTCACCTTTTTCTCATCCAAATAGAACAGCCAATTCATAATTGGCTCTTTCTTGCAGAAAATCTAATCCACCCCAACTCAATTTTCAGCTGACAGCTAGGATGAAACATCCACGGTCCTCTGATTTGCTGTCTTTTCGCTATGTTCACACTTATTAATAATCTTTTTAAATTTGATGACAAATACAAGCACTTATGTAGTCCTAAGGCTAAATTCAAGAGATACTTTTAACTGTAAGATAACAGCTGGGACAAGCTACACAGCAGCTGTTAATATAAATAATTCACAGTTAATTGGTTTTAAGAGCATTCCCAAATCTGTCATAGCGAGCAGTTGTGCAATAGGAAGATCATGTCATAAACAATAATAGGAGAGAAAAGATATGACATTTCCATTCCATTGTACATGATCAATTAGACAGTGTTGTCAATGTGCTCTTCTATCCCAGGGTGCAAATATGCTTCCTAAGCAGATATTACCGGGTAGGCAATCCTTGCATAGCAGGCAAAAGATTGAGGGAGGCATGGTGGTCATTTTTTATTTCTATTGGTTTTCAGTTAAGAAAGTTGGACAAGCAACCTTGAGGCATTTAATAAATAAGGTTACAAATACAGTACAAGTCAAATATTTGGAGACTCATGGAATGAATTTTCTTCATTTTTCCTTTTTTACACATTTTAGAATAATGGAAATGTCATAAAAATTAAGAAGTAATAGAAATGGATTAATATTGAGTCATAGGCATCTACTGCGTCATCCGGAGAAATCAACATTTAATCAGTAGTATCAAAACCTTTGACTGATGTAGTACATAGGGCCTTGCCACACATAATAGGCTCTATGTTATAGAGAGTGGTGATATAGGCATGAAGATTTCTATAGAGTTCTTAATTATAGAGGCAAAAAGGCAGAGGTCCATGTTTTGGATTCTGTCCAAATCTGAAAGAAAAATATTATGGCTGACTCCATCTTCTACAGTGCGATCTCTGAACATATAGGTTAAAATTATTTAGTTTTTATAGATTTTTAGTGCTGTAGCAAATAAATTCTTTTTACAGAAAATCACTTCGATCGATGACTTAGCCAATACTGTTGGAGAGGAAGAGAAAAATGACCAAGAACAAGTCTTGCCGCACACCAACATGCCAACATAGCTCATAATGAAGTAATAAAAGTAGAGGCTCTTCTTGTTCAGTAGAATGGTCCATATTTATAAAAAATGGGGCAATTTGCCCCAGTTTTTCATTGCACTTACTTCAGCTCTACTACTCCATGTTTATCAAATGTCACACCTAGATGATAATTTTGGCGCAAAATGTTCAAACACAACTTTTAACCATGGTGGTAAATTTCTCTATATTGCTACTCGTAATGTTAAGACTTTGATTTACAAATTTAGTCATGATTGTGACATTCATCATGCCAAAAGGATAGCCATGCCTATTTTCTTATCGCATCACATCTGCGCAAAATGCTTGGTACAAATGCAATGATAAATCTATTTTCTTACTGTAGATTATTGATAGACAATTATAAAGCGGTTTATGCAGAAACTGCTGAGATTTATGACACACAACCTTTGCAAACCATGATTTGAGACTTTTTCAGCTTTCTCATTTACTCTTGCCACTTTAATAATAAAAATAATAATAATAATAGTAATATATTTCCTTATTCCTATATTTCTATTTCGCGCCATTTTCAAATTAAGATGGGACATGTACAGACAATATTAGACATTACAGTGTAACACATAATTCAATATATAATTAAAAGAGTGAGTGCCCTGCTTGGATACTTACAATAACTTTCAAAAAAATGTAGCTGGAACTTTGTGGAAGTATGCGGGACTAAGCGCAGCCAGACAAATTTGCTCTAGGTTACTCTACAAAGTGTCATAAACTACAGTGCAAATCTGTGCAAGCCCATCTATAGCTGGTGTAGACTTACAATTCACGTGAAAAGTAAAAGTCATGTACCTTTTCATAATTCATATGAAAAAAATGTTTCAGCTCACCCCTTAGCGTCCTCTGGATAACAGGAACCAAACCGTCGCACGGAGCCGCCCTGGCCTGGCGGATACAAGTCTAAACACACAGTAATCTCCAGTGATCTCAGGCAGGAAGGTAGTTATAAAAAATATTCCTTTATTTCTTTTTGTTAAAAGAACATGTTAGTGGATACCCCAGTGGATGGTAAAAAATCAAACGGGTTTCAACTCAAAAGAGTCTTAATTATGGATTACAAATTCTGACAAAATATGACATTTTAAAAGTCTCGAGACAGGAATGAGGAGGTGGTAAGCAATGCCCTCATTAGCATGTTTAATTGATGTATCCAATTATCCAACCTCCAGGTTGAAGACAAGTTCAAAAGAGAAAGACGAAAAAAAAAAGCCACACACCAAAAAAAAAACCCTCTCTAAATTATTTACTTTACATGCAATAACAAAAAGAGAGTACATTAAAAGAATATATAAGAGGACTATAAACATCTGTTTCTAAACAGCTAAATACATGCTTGACACAGCAAAAACAATTTTTTTGGCGGTATTATTTTACTTGTACTGCATGATCAAATCTTTTCTGGTGTTCAGACCTGTTGGGACTCTTGTACATAATTTAAATATCCAGTAAGATTCCCGATTGAGGGCTTTTCTCTGAAAATTTCAACCTCTTACTGATTTTTTTATTTTTTTCTATACCTATAAATCTGAAATGGGTGAGGTCTCGGTTATGGCAATTAATGAAATGCTTGGACACCGCAGAGACATTCAATGCATCAGGATTAGTAGTGTCGGATAGATGTCTTCTAATGCATTTCTTTATGGGAGTAATAGTGCAATGTACATACTGCACCTCACATTCCATGCACTGAATTAAATATATGACACCGGGAGTATTACAGTTTATAAAACTATGAATGGGATAAGAGTTTCCAGTTTGTACAGATGTGAAAGACTTACTTTTAAGTGAATAAGAACAAGAGATGCAGCAACTGTGGCCGCATTTAAAAATCCCCTATATGAGAGCCATGTAGAATTTTGTGAAAAAGTATTACTGGTTACCATACTAGGGGATAATTTATCCGCCAAAGTAGGTGTCACGATCCATGGTGGATTGTGACAGATTTAGTACAAGTAACCTTTTTTTCCTTTAAGCTTTTGGCCTAAAGTTAGTTTTGCCCCCGGTGGCCATTAGGGTCATTACACTGTGGTGTCTTTAGTTCTAGTTTGGCCCCCGGTGGTGGCTAGCGTTATTACACGTGAATCACTAGCAGGTGTGATTGCTCTGGCTCTTGCCTATAAAGGAGTGTCAGGTGGTTGCAAACACTGTTGGTGATATTGGTCATTTCCAACCATCCTTGGTGAAGGAAGGAGCTAGAGAAGAGTTCCTTGCAGCTCAGTCAGAGTCTTGGTGTGGAAGGAGCTACAGAGAGGAGTTTCTTGCAGCTCTGACAAAGCTTTGGTGAAGTAGCAGCTATTCAGGAGGAAAGCTGTATTCAGGTTCCGGACTCTGTTGCTGGGAGCAATAGCAACAGAGTA
Organism: Dendrobates tinctorius; assembly: GCF_039654945.1. NCBI lineage: Eukaryota > Metazoa > Chordata > Amphibia > Anura > Dendrobatidae > Dendrobates > Dendrobates tinctorius. The sequence continues at coordinate 16,029,468 of NW_027361910.1, read as the reverse complement.
AAGCTAAGTGGTGTTTTCCCTGTTTGTATATTTTTCCTTGTGTGTGTATTGGTGCAGCGGTGGGATTAGTCTCTGCACCATTCAGCTCACTAGTAAGGGATAAGTGCAGGGTGCGCTAGGGACTAAGGTATCCAGCTTGGCGAAAGGTGAGGAGCCTGTATAGGGAACGTGAGGCGTGCAGGGACACTGGCTCAGGGGAGTGCAGGAGGTCTCCGCATCCCCGTTCCCTAGTGCAGGGCCCACCGTTGTAACTGTTTCCCCTGGTGTTCCCCTTTACTCTGCAAATTTGCTCTGCTGGAGGTGGTGTTTCCAGGTATACGTGTAATTATTGAAATTCGCCCTGCTGGAAGCGATGTATCCGGCTGCACGTGACAGTAGGAGCCCGCTTGGCTATATATTGAACTTATTCTGTATTACATTGCAGAGTTTTTTATCCTTGTATAATAGTGGCACATATTTCTTAATAATATTTGTGATGGTGTGAAACTGTGGAGAGAATTCTGTAGAGAAAACTATATTACCACATTGTCTTCCTGAAAATTGTGCACCTTTATTTTTGCTAGATTTTAAAAGTACTTTCCTGTCCATTTTTTTCAACAATTTTTTTTACCCTTTGTAAGCTCCAATTAGGATATCCCCTGGATTGCAACCTAGATAGAGTTTTTTTCGCTTCTGTTCCAAACGATTCAGGTCTAGAACAATTTCTCTTAACCCTAACCAATTCTCCTACAGGTATATTCTTAGTTACATGTACTGGATGACATGATGAGGCCTCTAAGATGGAATTTGAGTCCGTTTCTTTCCTATATGGATACAATTCAATGGTCTCATCTTTGCCCACTAAAGTCACATCAAGATAGTTAATTTGATTTTTTTCATGGCAGAAAGTAAAAGACAAATTAAAAGGATTATCATTCAGATAATTAACAAAGTTTGTGACTTCTGGGTCACTACCTTTCCAGATAAAAATCTGGTCATCTTTATACCGCCCATAAAAATAAATTTTATCTTTGAAAATATTGCTTTCATCAAAGATAAATTTTTCCTCAAAAACTGCCTCTACCAAATTGGCTAGCAAGGGGGAAAATTTCCCCCCCATACTATCTCCCTGTTTCTGTAAGTAATATTTGCCATCAAATTTGAAATAGTTGTGCATCAATGGGTAATATAAGGCTGACAGTAAAAAATGTCTCAAATTTACAGGGTATGAGTTGTGTTTTGACATGTAGTTTTGTAATGTTTCCATAGCAATGTGGTCAGGAATAGATGTATATAGTGCCAGTATGTCACATGTCAACCATGAATAGTTGGATTTCCAGGAAAGTTCAGTTATATCTATGATAAGGGCCTTAGTGTCTCTAATATACCCTGGTAGCTGTCTAACAAGTGGTTGCAAATGAAAATCCACCCATTCTCCCAGTCTCTCATTTAATGACCCAATCCCCGAAATTATAGGTCTGAACGGGGAAGGAAAGATATTTTTGTGGATTTTGGGAAGCGCATGATTATATTGGAATAATGGGAAAATCTACCAACAAATATTCCATAGTTTATTTATTGTATATTCCCTCTTTTAATCCTTCTTCTAGAAGTTTTTAAGCTTCTCTTTAAAGAATGGTGTTGGCTCATCAGGCAAGGAAAGGTGTTTGAATCCTCCAGATGTATTGTATTTTCTTTAAAATATAATACTGCATCTAAAACCACTATACCCCCCCCCCTTTATCAGCCTTTCGAATGATTAAATCCCTGTCTTCTTATATATTTTTTTAATGTATTCTCTTTTTGGTATTGCATGTAAAGTAAATAATTTTGTGTGGGGTTTTTTTTTTTTCCTCTTTCTCTCTCTTTTTAACTTGTCTTCAGCCTGGAGGTTGGGTGTCAATAATTGGATACATCAATTAAACATGCTAATGAGGGCATTGCCTACCACCTCCTCACTCCTTCTGGAGACATTTAAAATGTCACATTTTGTCAGAATTTGCAATCCATGATTAAGCTCCTTTGAGTTGAAACGCGTTTGATTTTTTACCATCCACTGGGGTATCCACTACCTGTAACATGTTCTTTTAGCGAAAAGAAATAAAGGAATATTTTTTATAACTACCTTCCTGCCTTAGATCGCTGTGTGTTTTCATTTATTCTGGCTTGGCTTTTATCCTAAGTCATGTAACTAGGCTCGTTAAAGGGTCAACATTGACTTTTAGGATTGCTACCTCCAGTAGGTGGCACTAGAGTTCTAGTCCTCTTCCTCTCTGAAGAGACAATTTGCATAATTAGCATATTTCCCAGAGGAGCATTGCGGCTTTAAGTCTCCTCACCTCGACATGCTTAGCATGTTATTCTCCGCAAGGAGAAATTATACTTCTTGGATATCGGTCAGACGCCTCTCTCACAGCCAAACCAGATTTTCTCCCACTTTGCACTGATGAGGGGCAGTACCCCGAAACACAGTGTCTGCAAATGGAGATTCTGGCTTGGCTTTTATCCTAAGTCATGTAACTAGGCTCGTTAAAGGGTCAACATTGACTTTTAGGATTGCTACCTCCAGTAGGTGGCACTAGAGTTCTAGTCCTCTTCCTCTCTGAAGAGACAATTTGCATAATTTTCATTTATTCTGGTGTACTTTTTATAAAGACTGGCATTCAATAAGATGGTATTAATAAATATCCTCCACTGTAATTTTCAATTTAGCCTAATAATTGCTATTTTTTTTTTATACAACTGTGGTCAGGTTCGGAAATGGAAACAGTCAAGCAACCGTAAACAGTTTTGAAAACTTTCATAGAGGTAAAAGGATACAGCGAGGATAAATGTGTTACTTTGTTTTCATAGTCTCTTATTTATGGAAAAAAGCATAGACTTACTGTACTGCACTCTTTCAATAGCTCCTATTCACTCCCTTTCACTTCCATGGGAGTAATGAAACACTGTTGTTTAGCCCACTTGACTGTAATTCAACCATGTGTGTGTGACACGTAGAGACAGATACTCTCTTCTCAGCAACAAATGTCTAGGATAGAAAATAGCTTCTCCAGCTTTCAATCAATAGAAATATTAACGGAATAAAAAAATAAACCTATGCTTCAAGATCTCCTCTAGCTTTCAAACTATAGAAATATTGACAGAATAAAAACTTGTCCTCATCAGTCCTCGTCACACAGGTGTCTTTATCATTGTTTCTATAAACTCTCTTATAACAACTCTACTGGTTTTGCAGCAGCATCGGGAGTGGACAACATTTTGGTTACCTAGGGCGAACAATACCGTTTGAAACTAGAGATCTTCAATATGGTAAGAAAGTCACAATACTTTTTATTAATACTAACGCTTAAATGATAATGCTTTATTACTTAAATGCATCAAATTCATAAAGCTCGAATAATAAAGAGCAAAAAGTTTTAAAATAGAAGTAAAACTTTTAGATACCATGTGTGGTCACCTGATTGAACAATCATTTACAGTCTCAAACTGTGGCAGCATGACGTGTCTGTCATTCATCCATTGTCTTTGCTCAGGTTTGAGAAATTCGCATTACATTTGCTGTGTGATCCATCAAGCACTCTTGTAATTCTCATATCATATTGAATTTATTCTGTTTCTGGTGAGGTGTTTCAGCAGGAAAAGAGAGAAAAATTAAATACTTCAACTGTGTAGCCTCCAATTGAAAGATCACCTCTGAAATCTAATTTGTGACTGTCAAGCTTTCCATGCATAGTTGCCTAACTCATGGACAAAGAGCAATGTCTATGTTCTGCTTATAGCTTATGTCTGAACAACATCCAAACTGTACATGTCATTTAAATATGCTAAGTGACATTGATACAATTTATCGACAAAGAGTTAATCTCTACTGACCTCCAACCTGAGACGCAATCTGTTGATTATTTATTGGTCAAGTAGTAGATCTTGATCCTATATGGGTGGGATCCAGTAGATCTTATCTTTAGGTCAATAGGACAGTAGCATCTAAAAAGGGTAAAAATAAAGTGCAAAAGAAGTGCTGCAGTGCACAAACTGTTCTGGTCTTCTTATAGATCACCTAACTGGGATGATTTATAGATTTATAGATCATCCCTCCTGGGATGATTTAGCGAATCCTGCTTTGAGCAGAGGGTTGGATCAGATGGCCCAGGAGGTCCCTTCCAACTCTACGATTCTATGATTTTATAACTAAGGTTCTGCAAAAAGTAGATCATACACTGATAAAGTCTGGGAGATCTTGCTCTAAATATTTTGCAACTGGGTATGTCAATGGCATGTCTTGATTAATGTTGGGCGTTGCAGTAATGCAAAGGCATAAAGACTTGTGCCTATGCTCAATGGAACAAAGGGTCAGCAACTGGAATTACTAAAATTGTCTAGCATAGATCCTGAGAAATCATATTGATCCAAGATGTGATAAGTACAGAAGGCAGCTGGAGCTTCTTAGTCGTCAGAGAAAATAATTTAGGGGCTCAGTGAGAGATGCAGTGAAAGATGCTGGAATAATAATAGTAATAATAATAATAATAATAATAATAATTGACAATCAACCAAATAAATTTATATAAAATATAAATATAGTTATTATTTAGCTATTTTACTCATTTATATAGCGCCATTAATTCCACAGTGCTTTTCAGACATTATCATTGCTGTCCCCATTGGGTATATCTTTCAAGTGTGGGAGGATACCTGGAGTACCTGGCGGAAAAACAGGCAAGCATGGGGAGAACATACAAGCTCCTTGCAGATGTTGTCTTTGGTGGGATGTGAACCCAGGACCCAGGGCTGTAAGGCTGCAGGGCTCAGAGAACATGCAATGCATAATTTACTGCAATGGAGGTAGTGCTGGAGCAATCGCCTTTTCTTTTCATGGCCAAATGGTAACTCCCTAATGTTTTTCAGTTGGTCATAAAATATATGAGGGGCAGTTGTTAGGCTACTTTCACACTTGCGTATTTTTGCGCTGCGCACCGTGCGCAGTGCAAACGCACATAAAAAACGCATCATGCATTTGTGTGCGTTTTTTTGTGGTTTTGAGCATGTTTTTTTTAAAAAAAGCATGCTTTTTTTGCACTGACGTGCACATGGTAACGCATGTGTATGCGCACCCATGTAAAGTATAGGGAAAAAACGCATGTGTTTTTTTGCGCAAAAAACAAGCGCAACAAAACGCAAGTGTGAAACCAGCCAAACAAGCGTAAAAAAACGCAAGTGTGAAACCAGCCTGATGTCCTCCTTCGATCTGACGTGATGTGCACTGACATCCAGTTGCACGTAATAGTCAGAAAATGACTGATCATCAGTTATCACACATAGCTTAAGGAACGAAACAACAAACTGGTGTAAGCAGAACAGTGCTAAGAAACACTTCAGTGCTCTCTGACCAAATCCTAACCCCTTTCAAGACTTTGTAATATCAGGCAACAGTGTGCAAGCATAATAAATCACACTGTGACTTGTCCGCACTGTGTTCTGCTTAGATAAGCAGATTTTTCAAGTTCCTTGTTTTGTGAAAACAACATCTAAAATATTGGCTTAGCTGGGATAACCCTAACTAATAGAGAGAGATATTAGGGGCAATGAAGTGAGGAAAAGGAAGAGATTTTAGGTAGTTACAGAATGATTATGTGGGTACATATCTGAGAAGTGTTTGATTTTAATCTTTTTTTTTTGCTTGTGTGAATTGCAGAATATACATTATTTTCATACATAGATTGAGTTTGTTGATGCACAATAAATTATATCCCCATTCTCATTAGTTATAAATTGATGATTTGGATGATTATAAAGTAGTTTTCTCACCCACTTTCACACTGGGATGTAAAAGGCCGACCAGTAAAAATGACTTTGGGGGCCACTGTTCAGCTATGTGCAAATATTACATTTCCCTCATCAACAATTTTACCTTGTGAATTTAAGTTCTGCATAGGGGCCCACCTATTCACCTTTTTTTCAGTAGGCCAGTCTGCACCTGTTATTGTTCATGTATTTAAGGTATGAATACAGTAGCAATTCAAACTAACTTGATGCTATGAGAACCCAATACAAATCTGTTGCAATGTAACAAGGATCCACATAATACTATGTCTCTTATAATGCTGAGGTCTTCTAATGTGTTATAGAGCTTTTTCGGCCATCTCTGGGTGTGAAAAGTACCTGTGCAAACTCTGTAGCTTTGCATTTGAGATACTAATATATAATAGGTTGAAATACTTATAGTAAACTAGATAGCAAAGCCACAAAAAGAAGACTAAAAATCCTCCTTTCTAGCCCTCTTTTTGCAGCTTGGCTATCTAGTTTAGTGTTAGGACTCGCAAGTGTGAGGACCTTTGTCGCGGGTTGCGAGCGTACATATCTTGGCCAAAGTATAGACCAATACCTCATAAATTATGTAAATATTTTTTGCACGTTATTTTTCAGGGTGCAGCCAGGTCCATTATTTTTGACTTTGTAAACTAGAGTGTCTGATGTCATGGGATGCACTTATGCACTTAGTGCTGGGCAACCCTCCTAATCTAAAAGTATGGGTGTCACTAAAAGGCTATATGCCAGATACTGTGCATTACCTGTGTGTGAACAGTGCACTATACAAGTCGCTTTTGTGCAATCTAATATTAAGCAATCACTCCCTCCATGAACTGGTAGTTTGTGAGTGGTTGTCTCATCAGTATTTGACACTTGTCTTGCCACAATCTTTACAACACTGATTTGCTGCATCCTGAGAGTGCATTAGTTCTGAAACCTGGGCAGTTAAATACTGCTACCCATTTTTTGTTGTAGAAATACACATAGATATAATATAGATATAATGCAGGTGCTTTTCACAAAATTAGAATATCATCAAAAAGTTAATTTATTTCAGTTCTTCAATACAAAAACTGAAACTCATATTTTATATAGAGTCATTACAAAGAGAGTGATCTATTTCAAGTGTTTAATTCTATTAATCTTAATGATTATCGCTTACAGCCAATGAAAACCCAAAAGTCATTATCACAATAAATTAGAATAATTAACAAAAACACCTGCAAAGGCTTTTAAAAAGGTCTGTTTCAGTAGGTTCCATAATCATGGGAAAGACTGCTGACTGATAGATGTCCACACACACTCCACAAGGAGGGTAAGCCACAAAAGGTTATTGCTAAAGAAGCTGGCTGTTCACAGAGTGCTGTATCCAAGCATATTGATGGAAAGTTGAGTGGAAGGAAAAAGTGTGGTAGAAAAAGGTGCACAAGCAACCAGGATGACTGCAGCCTTGAAAGGATTTTTAAGAAAAGGCAATTTAAAAATTTGGGGGAGATTCACAAGAAGTGGATTGCTGCTTGAGTCATTGCTCCAAGCACCACCACACACAGACTTATCCAGGACATGGGCTACAAGTGCCGCATTCCTTTTGTCAAGCCACTCATGACGATTAGACAACGCCAGAAGTGTCTTACCTGGGCCAAGGAGAAAAAGAACTGGACTGTTGTTCAGTGGTCCAAGGTGTTGTTTTCAGATGAAAGTAAATTTTGCATTTAATTTGGAAATCAAGGTCCCAGAGTCTGGAGGAAGAGTGTGGAGGCACACAATCCAAGCTGCTTGAGGTCTGGTGTGAAGTTTCCACAATCAGTCCACTGTGTTTTATCAAGACAGCACAGCCATCTACCAGGACATTTTAGGGCACTTCATGCTTCCCTCTGCTGACAAGCTTTTTGGAGATGTAAATTTCATTCTCCAGCAGGACTTGGCACCTGTCCACACTGCCAAAGGTACCAATACCTGGCTTAAAAACAACAGTATCTCTGTGTTTATTGTCCAGAGGAAGATGAAAAACACCAGACCCAATAATGCAGATGAGCTGAGCTGAAGGCTGCTATCAAAGCAACCTGAGCTTCCATAACACCTCAGCAGCACCATAAGCTGATCACTCACATGCCACACCGCATTGATGCAGTAATTGATGCAAAAGGAGCCTCGACCACATATTGAGTGCATTTACTGAACATACATTTCAATAGGCCGACAATTGGGAGTTTAAAATCATTTTTCAATCTGGTGTTATAAAGTATTCTAATTTACTGAGATAATGACTTTTGGGTTTTCATTGGCTGTAATCATCAACATTAACATAAATATACCCTTGAAATAGATCACTCTGTTTGTAATGACTGTATATAATGTATGAGTTTCACTTTTTGTATTTTAGAACTGAAATAAATTAACTTTTTGATGATATTTTAATTTTGTGAGAAACACCTGTAGATTTAAACATGCTATTAACCTCGTTCTATTTTGCATCATTTTCTCTCTGTTTATTGAAAAAACTGTCCTTGCAATCTTAATTTTAAAAGCTTTTTAGAATACTCAAAAAAGATTTTTTTGAGGAATTAGTACATTTTGCTGTTGTCCCCTACCCTTCCTTATGTATATATTGTTTATATTGGCCATGTTTTGTAGTTGGATACTCCGCAGATCAATACTAGGTCGAGGTTAATATCATAAGCTGTTACACCAAGGGTTTAATGTTCTGTATTTGCAGCCACAACTTGTGTTACTATGTTTCACTTTTTTCTCTAGGGCTATTAATCCTTGGCCTTTTTACAGGTGTTATCTCCCAATAGAGGATCTCCTACAGACACCCCATGCTATATCAGTAAATCTCTTTGGCTTTTATTACTCACTATAGAACAGGCTTTGACGAAAAAGTTCTGTGGTTTAGAGAGTATTTTATTTACTGTACTTGCTTTTTCATAATCCAAAAGGCATTCTAAGTTGTCAAAGTGTATTTTATTAGAAAATATTATGGGGTCAGGATGTAACACTTCAATGACCATGATACTGTTAGGCAGCTTGTACTGCGGTAATGAAAAATCAAAAAAGAGAAAAAGAGGAAAGCCTGGTATGGAAATGTAATTTTTTTCACAATAAATTCTTTCAATAGAAAAGCCCAGGGACATGTTCTCTGAACAGTGACATAGTATGATAGCCTATAGAAATCATGGATGCAACCGTGTGTCAGATTCAACTTTACTCATGGAAAGTAATAAGGGATGTATTAAATCCTCCAAGTAGTGATGAGCAAATCGATCCTTGGAGAATTGAGTTCAAGTCGTATTTCCTGGAATTTTCATCTCTTTCTCTTTTGTGAATTTGAACACTAAGAAAAAAACGTGCCCAGCAAAATAATGCCACACATTGCTGAAGCATCAAAAAGCAGGCTAATAATGTCTTTTGTGTGACCATGTGTGACTCCCCATTATGCCATGCTGCTATGACATCTATTGAATTTTCATACCTTTTACAGTGTTGGTCAGTAGAGTTGAGCGACTTTTGGTTTTTTAGGGTCGCGTTTCGTTTCGTGAAACGCGACTTTTCCAAAAGTCGGGTCGAGCAAGATCGTCCGATTATAGGGAAAAGTCGGAGTCGTCCCGAAACATAAAACCCAATGTAAGTCAATGGGGAATAAAAGTCGGCAGTGAGAGGAGGACAGGAAACACACCTACAGTGCCCATTTGAATGCCAAAAGCATCAATTCTTCTTACTTAAGCTTGTCAACCTTAATTAACTTCATAATACAAGTTACGCACTGAAAAATGGGGGTTATTTGGCTAAAGTTGTGGGGGGGTAGGGCTGGCTCCAGGTTTTCATGTGCCCTGGGCGAAAGAGCGCCCCTTTAACACATACCACAACTCATCATGCTCCGATACGGCAGAGAAATAGCGGTATAGTACAATGAAAAATACTTCACTTTTTACATCTCATGACGAGGCCCATCTATTTCTCCATACAGAATCATTGGTCCCATATAATGTTTGAAACAGTATATGATGAGCTCCACATAAAGCTACAGTATATGTTGGTCCCCATGGATGAAGCTCCACTGTCTTATGGGCCCAAATAATGCTCCAAACATAATGGGCCCCATTTCTACTGCTCTAGTGTATAATGGGCCCTGTAAATGCTGCTCCAGTGTCTGATGTCCACCTTTGGAATGTTCCAGTGTATGGTGGGCACCATCTATCATTCTCCAGAGTATAGTGCTCCCCAAAAATTGCTGTACCAACATTGAAAACAATCAAATAAGTCTCCTCGCTAGGGAATCCCTGTACTTGTCTGGACTCCTCGTCGTCCCCATCTTCCATCTCACTGCACAGTATTTCAACTTTGCAAGTGCTGTGATCCTGAGCAAGCAGGGGGGGGCCCACGCGTTGGCGACGGCACTGGCACAGGGCCCCTGTTAGTACGGTGGTGTGTCTGATGGCGGGTGGGCCGAACCTGCACTTTCATCTGCATTCATTCTTTGTCACCGTGTAAGATGGAACTGTATATGGGAAGGGTAACCTGAGTTTCATCAGGGTCAGATTCAGGCCGAGTAGCGTGCGAGGTGAATGTAGTGGTCTGGGTCAATGTACCAGCAGATTCATCGAGCAGTGGCTGGGCATCAGTGCACTTGTGTCGCCCCCAGGAGTACGGTCGCCACAGTGGCATTACCTTCTTCCTAGGGAGTGTGATGTCATGCTTGGGAGCAACGAACGATCTCTCTAGCAGGTTAACTGATTGGGCGGCGTTATTCCCACGAGTCATGACCCTCCAAACAGCGTTCATGAAGGCAAAGTGTTTGTTTTACGTGGGCAGTATGGTTGCAAAGCTGAACCTTAAAGGAATGTCCAGAAGGGCACCACCAGGAGTGGAGCCTACGGTTAAATTCGACTCCACCTGGGAAACCTCAACCATGCCAGCTACAGAACAGATGCACACATTGCAAGCTTAATTCCGTTAACGAACGAGACTCCGTCATGCCCCGCGGTCCGAGTCCGGCTTACTAGAGGGACACGTGAGGCTCTGGCACATGAGATTGGCCAATAACTGGTGTGTCATGCCATTACATGTTCGTGGCTGCATGTGCGCTACACTGAAAAGGCCAGCGTTTGTCGCTTACAGGTGCAGATAACCCGCTGAACAACGTTAGTGATGGGGATCATTGATGACAATTATTACCCTCGAACAATGATTTCCCAGTAAGTGCAGGTCAACCGCAGTTCCGGAATTAGGCCTAACCGTCATTCCTGAAAAAATGAAAAACTTACATGTGCAAACCACAGGTGCTGTAGCTTGCTTAACAGCTCGCCAGCCGTTCTCACGCCCAGTATGGATTGCACGTGATTGCACAAAGGTTAGAAAGGGTACCGTATCCCCGGATAACATGTATGGATAGCGTACACATTCAAAATATATGTCTGTACATCAGGAGGCAGGCTCAGACGGTGTTAGGCCCAATATGGATTGCACGTGATTGCACAAAGGTTAGAAAGGGTACCGTATCCCCGGATAACATGTATGGATAGCGTACACATTCAAAATATATGTCTATACATCAGGAGGCAGGCTCAGACGGTGTTAGGCCCAGTATGGATTGCACGTGATTGCACAAAGGTTAGAAAGGGTACCGTATCCCTGGATAACATGTATGGATAGCGTACACATTCAAAATATATGTCTGTACATCAGGAGGCAGGCTCAGACGGTGTTAGGCTCAGTATGGATTGCACGTGATTGCACAAAGGTTAGAAAGGGTACCGTATCCCTGGATAACATGTATGGATAGCGTACACATTCAAAATATATGTCTGTACATCAGGAGGCAGGCTCAGACGGTGTTAGGCCCAGTATGGATTGCACGTGATTGCACAAAGGTTAGAAAGGGTACTGTATCCCTGGATAACATGTATGGATAGCGTACACATTCAAAATATATGTCTGTACATCAGGAGGCAGGCTCAGACGGTGTTAGGCCCAGTATGGATTGCACGTGATTGCACAAAGGTTAGAAAGGGTACCGTATCCCCGGATAACATGTATGGATAGCGTACACATTCAAAATATATGTCTCAGGAGGCAGGCTCAGACGATGTTAGGCCCAGTATGGATTCCACGTGATTGCACAAAGGTTAGAAAGGGTACCGTATCCCCGGATAACATGTATGGATAGCGTACACATTCAAAATATATGTCTCAGGAGGCAGGCTCAGACGGTGTCAGGCACAGCATGGATTTGACAGCCCAGATTACACAGCGGAGGAGCAGGGAGAGGTAAAGATTGCAAATGCTGGGGCCCTGCACAAGCAAGGGGGGCCCACTCGTGGGCGTCGGTACTGGCACTGGGCCCCTCATAGTACAGCGGTGTGTCTGACGGCGGGTGTGCACCACCACCGTCAGAGACACTTGATTGCACTATGAGGGACCCTGTGCCAGTGCCCGCGCCCAAGAGTCGGCCTACCCACCTGTCCAGGGCAACGGCACTCGCACGGTGTCGTGCGCTAGGTGGTGACCCTGGCCATGGGGGGGGAGGCAGCACAGTTAGGGAGTTTTAGAAAGTGGCATATGTTGATGTTGGACATTCAGCTGATGCAAAAGGCGAAATAGGTCAAGTCCCAGGAAGAGGTGGACCAAAGCAAGCCATTTTTCTGTCACCCTATGTGTCATCAGGGGAAGGTGGGACAAAATCCTTGGAAACCCATGCATGGTTCATTTTAATGAAGGTTAGATCATCCACATTTTGGGTTGACAGACGGGTCCTTTTTTCTGTCAGGATTGATCCAGCTGCACTGAAGACTCTTTCCGATAGCACACTTGCAGCTGGGCAAGCGAGCTCCTGTAAGGCATATTGGGACAATTCAGGCCAGGTGTCCAGTTTAGCGGCCCAATAGTCAAAGGGGAATGACCTGTGTGGGAGAACATCGATATGGGAGGAAAAGTAGTTTGTAACCATAGTTGACAACTGATGTCTCCTGTCACTTTCCATCGATGCAGTATTACCAGTTGGTTGAGCGGTATTTGAAAAATCAGTCCACAACATTGTCATGAAACCCCTGTCTCCAACGCCACTTCTGCTGTGTGCACCACGAACACCTCTGCCAAGCTGCCCCCGGCCCGTACGGCTCGTGTGAGAACCATCACCGCTGCTGTGTGCTGGGAATGCCTCAAGCAACCGATTTACCAGAGTTGCTTGTTTATTAGCCAATATTAGGTCAAGGTTCTCCTGTGGCATGATGTTTTGTAATTTGCCTTTATAGCGTGGATCCAGGATGCTGGCCAACCAGTAGTCGTCATCGTTCATCATTTTGGCAATGCGTGGGTCCCTTTTTAGGATCTGCAAGGCATAATCTGACATGTGGGCCAATGTTCCCGGTGTCAATGATGCACTGCGAGTGCTGGGTGGAGGAGCACTTTCTGGCAAATCCACATCCCTCCAGTCACGCACAAACCCTGTACCAAACCTTGCCACGCCAACATTTTCACTTGCCCCACGAGATGCATCCTCCTCCCCTAAGTAATCATCCCCATCATCCTCCTCCTCCTCCACTTCTTCCTCCACCTCGTCCAGGAGAGGTCCCTGAGCAGACAATGGCTGAATGTCATCAAGGATTCCCTCCTCCTCATCAACATTGGCTGCAGACGCCTGCTCCTTAAGGTGCGTCAAAGTTTGCATGAGCAGACGCATAAGTGGGATGCTCATGCTTAGGATGGCTTCGTCTGCGCTTACCAGCCGTGTGCATTCCTCAAAACACTGAAGGACTTTACAGAGGTCTTTCAGCTTCGACCACTGAACACCTGTCAACTCCATGTCTGCTCTCAAAGTGCCTGGCCGTGTATCCTCCCACAAATGCATTATGGCCTGCCTCTGCTCGCACAGCCGCTCCACCATGTGCAGGGTGGAGTTCCACCTTGTTGCAATGTCGATAATGAGGCGGTGGTTGGGAAGGTGGAGCAATCGCTGCAGCTTCTGCATACGAACGGAGTGTACAGGCGACCGGCGGATGTGCGCGCACAGTCTTCGCACCTTCTGGAGCAGGGCTGTTAACTCCGGATAATTTTTGAGGAAGCACAGCACCACCAGGTTCAAGGTGTGAGCCAAGCAAGGTATATGGCTGAGTTTTGAAAGGGCTATGGCTGCCACAAAATTACGGCCGTTATCACTAACTACCTTGCCTGCCTCAAGATGTACACTGCCCAGCCATGACTCAGTTTGTCGCTTCAAGTACTCGGCCAGCACCTCGGCGGTGTGTCTGTTGCCCAAACACATCATCTGCAACACAGCCTGCTGATGCTTTCCACTAGCTGCTCGATAGGGGGACACATCGTGTGCAACAGTGGCAGCTGCAGATGGAGTGCTCGCACGACTGCGCTCTGTGGACGAGCTTTCGCTTCTGGAGGAGGAGGAGGAGGAGGGTCGAACGCCTACAGCCAACTGTTTCCTATACCGTGGGCTAGGCAGCACTGTCCCACCACCTCTGTCCCCTGTGGACCCTGCATCCACCACATTAACCCAGTGCGCAGTGATGGACACGTAACGGCCCTGGCCATGCCGACTGGACCATGCATCAGTTGTGAGGTGCACCTTTCCGCTCACTGACTGCTTGAGTGCATGGACAATGTGGTCTTTCACATGATGGTGGAGGGCTGGGATGGCTTTGCGAGAGAAGAAGTGGCGACTGGGTAGGTCATAGCGTGGTACTGCATAGGCCATGAGTTCGCGGAAAGCTGTGCTTTCCACCAACCGAAAGGGCATCATCTCAAACGAGATTAGTTTGGCAATGTGGGCGTTCAAACCCAGTGTACGCGGATGAGAGACTGAGTACTTTCTTGACCTACTCATAGTGTCTGGGAGGGTGAGCTGGACTTGAGAGCTGCATATGGTGGAAGTAGCGGTGGACAGGGCGGACTGAGAGAGGGTTGATGATGGTGATGGAGTTGGTGTTCTTTCTGATGGCCTAGAATCAGTCTTTCGTTGATATAACAGTGGGATTCCCTGACTGCTTTGGCCTTGCAACGACACCTCAACATTTGCTGCTGTGCTAACCGGTGGGCTTACAGTGGGGGAAACAATGTAGCGTTGCTGACTACCTTCGTTGTGATCAGTTGCACATGTGGCACTTGAGGTTTGGTGTTGTGTCCACGCTTGCAAGTGCATGCTGGTTAAATGTCTAAGCATGCAACTGGTATTCAAATTTTTCAGATTTTTCCCTCGGCTAAAGGTCTTTGTGCACTTCTTACAGATAACCTTGGCCTGATCATGAGGATTTTGGTCAAAAAAGTGCCACACTGCACTCTTCCTACTTTGGCAGACATTTTGCGGCCTAGCACGCTGTGATCTTTTGACCCTCTGGACAAGCTGTCCAGCAACTCTTTTGATGTTTGGAACCTGTCTTTGGAGTGCTCCGGGCCTGCCAGATAACAGCTGTTGCGATGTCGATGTCTGCTGTGGATGCTCCTCATCTGAGCTATTGGAAGCAGCACCCTCTTCCCCCAATGGATGCCAATCTGGGTCAACAACTGGGTCATCCATCACCTCCTCTTCTATGTCATGTGCACCTTCCTCTGTGTCACCGTGTATGGTGGTATAGTGTGCTGGAAGGGGCACCTGAGTCTCATCACGGTCAGAATCTGGCTCTGTACACTGTGAGGACAATGTAGTGCTCTGAGTGAATGTACCAGCAGAATTATCCATCAGCGGCTGTGCATCAGTGCACTCCATGTCAGATTCATCTTGGCCTGGGTAATTCACCATTTGACTTGATAATCCAGGCATGGTATGTGAAAACAGCTCCATGGAGTAATCAGTAGTATGGCCTGCGTCATCCTTCAATCTTGGTTGGGGTGAAGGACACAAGGAAAGGTGTGGTTCATGAACATGAGCCTCCAATGACGACTCAGTGCTTTTACTTTTTACAACTGAAGAAGAGGAGGCGATAGAGCTGGAGGCTGAGTCAGCAATGTAAGACAAAACTTTTTCCTGATGCTCTGGCTTTAAAAGCGGTTTGCCAACTCCTAGAAAACTAAGCGTTCGAGGCCTTATGTAGCCAGACGATGACGCAGGCTCAACACCTCCTGCATTCGGTCCTATTTTGCTCTTGCCACTACCATCAGATCCACCACCAACACCATCATTACCAGCTGCCAACCCCCGCCCAATTCCACGGCCTCTTCCACCAGCCTTCCTCATTTTTGGTAGAAATGTAGACAAAATCCAACAAACTATATAGTAATGTAAAACAAGGTACAAGGTGTCAATAGGACAGGGGTGATTTTGAATTTCTGCAGACACTTGTGGACACTGGACACTTTTGGATTGTGTGAGGCCCACTGATATCTGAGCGCTATGTCACAGGCTCAATGGCACAGCTGTGACAAAAGTGGCGAGAGGATAAGGGAGATTTTGAATTTCTGCAGACACTTGTGGACACTGGACACTTTTGGATTGTGTGAGGCCCACTGATATTTGAGCGCTATGTGACAGGCTCGATGGCACAGCTGTGACCAAAGTGACTAGAGGATAAAGGAGATTTTGAATTTCTGCACACACTTGTGGACACTGGACACTTTTGGATTGTGTGAGGCCCAATGAATATCTGAGCGCTATGTGACAGGCTCGATGGCACAGCTGTGACAAAAGTGACGAGAGAATAAGGGAGATTTTGAATTTCTGCAGACACTTGTGGACACTGGACACTTTTGGATTGTGTGAGGCCCACTGATATCTGAGTGCTATGTGACAGGCTCGATGGCACAGCTGTGACCAAAGTGACTAGAGGATAAGGGAGATTTTGAATTTCTGCACACACTTGTGGACACTGGACACTTTTGGATTGTGTGAGGCCCACTGATATCTGAGCGCTATGTCACAGGCTTGATGGCACAGCTGTGACAAAAGTGACTAGAGGATAAGGGAGATTTTGAATTTCTGCACACACTTGTGGAAACTGGACACTTTTGGATTGTGTGAGGCCCAATGAATATCTGAGCGCTATGTGACAGGCTCGATGGCACAGTTGTGACCAAAGTGACTAGAGGATAAGGGAGATTTTGAATTTCTGCAGACACTTGTGGACACTGGACACTTTTGGATTGTGTGAGACCCACTGATATCTGAGCGCTATGTGACAGGCTCGATGGCACAGCTGTGACAAAAGTGACGAGAGGATAAGGGAGATTTTGAATTTCTGCAGACACTTGTGGACACTGGACACTTTTTGATTGTGTGAGGCCCACTGATATCTGAGCGCTATGTGACAGGCTCGATGGCACATCTGTGACCAAAGTGACTAGAGGATAAGGGAGATTTTGAATTTCTGCACACACTTGTGGACACTGGACACTTTTGGATTGTGTGAGGCCCACTGATATCTGAGCGCTATGTCACAGGCTCGATGGCACAGCTGTGACAAAAGTGACTAGAGGATAAGGGAGATTGGATTGCTTTTAAAAAAGCAGTTTGCAGAGCAGTGGGTAAACAGCAATGCAGGAATGTCAGGAAGCCTTAGAAGGCAGCCCAACAACCAACACCACTGATACACCACTATATAGCCTCCCCTTGCACTGCACACACAGTGACTGGTGTGTTGTACAGGCCAAATCGCTAGCAGCAGAAGCAGTTTTTTTTTCTTCTCAGCAGGACAAAAAAAAAAATTGGGATTGCTTTTAAAAAAGCAGTTTGCGGAGCAGTGGGTAAACAGCAATGCAGGAATGTCAGGAAGCCTTAGAAGGCAGCCCAACAACCAACACCACTGATACACCACTATATAGCCTCCCCTTGCACTGCACACACAGTGACTGGTGTGTTGTGCAGGCCAAATCGCTAGCAGCAGAAGCAGTTTTTTGTCTTCTTCCCTGCCTAACGCTCTCCCTACAGAATCAGCAGCAACCTCTCCCTATACTGAGATCGGCAGAAGTAAGATGGCGGTCGGCGTGCACGCCCTTTTATACCCCCTGTGACGCCCACCAAAGCAAGCCAATCACTTGCATGCCCTTCTGAAAGATGGTGGTCACCCCTGCCTATGTCATCACGTTGCCCACAGTGTCCGTGGATCCTGATTGGCTGAAAAAGAGCGCAAAACAAACTTTTGAAACGCGACTTTGGCGCGTAAGTCGCCGACCTCGTGGCCGACCTCATCCTAGGGTCGGGTTTCGTTTCATGAAACCCGACTTTGCCAAAAGTCGGCGACTTTTGAAATTTTTTACGACCCGTTTCGCTCAACTCTATTGGTCAGTATTAGAGATGCAATAAAGCAAGAGACAATTTCTGTTGAGAATTGACATAAATAAACTCTCACCCAAAATAATTAGATATAAAATAAAGCAATACAGTAGGTGTAAAATAAGACATAACTTTTAATCCGTTAATTAAAAGACTACTAACATGTGTCACCCAATGTGAAAATAAAAGAACGCATGCAAAATGCCATTCTAATGGGTAGGCCCTAAAAGAAGGGAGAAAAAAATCCCACCTAGATGCATTAAGGATATAGATAGTCACCTAATAATCTGTTCAATAGGTAGACAAAAAATCTAGAAGGTACAGCAATAGAGACATATTCCACTCATGAATGCCATAACCTAGTTGCACATGTATATACACTTCATAAAAGGTTGCCAAAGGGGTCTCTCAGGACCACATAAATAGACAATCAGGTGAGATGATAATATGTAAAGGAACAATCTCACCAGATAAGATGGGTCGGGAGTCGAAAGATCCTCTGTTCAATCCGACTGGAGAATGAAGTAGGGGAAGACAATACCCTGTCACATCCCTATAAGGGGCTAACAATCATCTAATCCCCAGACTCCCGCCCTAACAAGGGCAGTCCACAGCTAACCCTAAATTGCACATGCCCTGCACTTTCCCTAAGGGGGTGTTCCAACGCGTTTCATCCAAGTAAAATCTTCAGGGGACTTAACTTGTAAAGTGCCATAGTGCTATTAATGAGAGGAAACAAATCCTTCCACTCCCTATGCTGTCCACAAGTGGAAAAGAAAAAAGGGGGCATATTTATAGATAACATCATGTGAAATTACACATAGTTGATAACATATGTCGCCACACTTAATTACCTCATATGTCACATATATATGTGACTATATGTGGGCCACTTGTTGCCAGCATCCCAGACAAGCACCATTAAGGTACTGTCACACTTAGCGATGTACCAGCGATCCCGACCAGTGATATGACGCGGTCAGGATCGCTGGTACATCGCTAAGTGGTCGCTAGTGAGCTGCCACACAGGCAGATCTCACTAGCGACATCGCTTGGGACGGGGGTCGCTACTTACCTGTCAGACGAGGCGATCCTGCGTCCTCCCGCCCGGCTCCATGCGTCGCTCGTCGTCACAGCAGGATGCGCCGCAGGAAGCTGACGACGAGAAACAGTCCAGCCTGTTCTCGCGCTATCAGCGATAACCAGCGGGGGAGCGGGTTGTAGGTAAGTATCAGACACAGCGATATCGCTAGCAATATCGCTATAACGTCACAAGTTATAGCGATATTGCTAGCGATATCGCTTAGTGTGACAGTACCTTTAACCACGCCACTTCCGGCCGTGGAACGCATGCCAGAGGGAAAACATCAGTGGCACATCTCCACCTCCAGCACCGCCATGGCACGGTGTGCACCCTGGAGAAGCAGCCGACTTCCGGTCTGCGGGGAATGCCTAGGGGTGCGTTATTTTATATCTAATTATTTTGGGTGAGAGTTTATTTATGTCAATTCACAACAGAAATTGTCTCTTGCTTTATTGAATCATTGTAAATTGTTAAAGAGATATGGCAGGTTTCTTATCTGTAGGTTTGAATACTGATAACTGGCTTTCAGAGGCCAAGGAAGTTTTCTCTGAGAACACATTTACACAAAAGAAATATTTGCTTACATTTAACATGGCCTTTAAAGAACTTCAGCAAGTATATAGGGATCAGATTACTTCTTGGTGGGAAGTCCAAAGTTTGGAAAACTACCTTAAGGCCAAAATTGTTCCACATGGTCTAAGGATTAATTTAACAGTGGGTAATAGACATAAAAATCCAGCATTTATACATAAGTGGGAACGGGAGGCTACGGAGAGTTCCCTACGTTTTATGCAGCTTTTATTAGATGAAGAGAAGGTGACCCGTAACCTATTGAAAGAGATATTTAAGGAGCACATTGAAATCACTAAAAAATTATCTACCAAAACTGATTTCGGAGTTAAAGAAACCAAACTCCAAACACATATTGAACTCTTTCAGTTTTGTCTCAAGGAGAGGAAACATAAACAGTATTTACGTGACGTTCAAGACTTTAAAGATAATAAGGCATATTTAGTATTAGCTGCACGTACTGGTGCCCCTGAAAGAGATACGGATCTTTCATCCACTGATACCGATTTTTTCGGAATCAGAGGGTAGGAATTGTCCCAATAGAGGGAGGAATAGAGGTCGAGGTCGGGGCTCACAGGGACCACTAGATAGGCCAGACAATACTCCTAGAGGACATTTTTTAGACCAAGTTTATGCCCTCAAGAACAGACCACCTCAAACCAAGAAGTGACTGACCCTATAGCTAATGAGCCGTCTTCTGTTCAGAACATTCAAATAGTCAATTTATCAGAAAGAGTCATTGATTGTTTTGAAAGGTCTGTACTGAGTAAAGGCCTCGCTTTTGTTCCAAATACAGACTTTGATCTTTTTAGGACAATTAAGGACCATAATCTATTTCTTAGAAAAGTTAGGTGGAAAAAGTTTTTTCAAAAACAGGATTCTAGGAGTAGCTTGGGAATTGGGCATACCGGAAGACATGTTGCCTGATGTTAGACTATTGAATTCCATTGCGGAAGTTGATCCTAATACTATGGGCCTCGGTCCTTTTACAGAATTAAAGTGTAAAAGCACTAGAATGCCTCCAACGACTGGTGATTTGTCGGCAGTTTGATATTTTCTGTAATTTAGTGACTCAGGACCTAATTGAACTTTCACATTCGCAGTTCCACTGTAACTTTAATTGTTCTAGAGATGAAACGGAGGCCATCAAATGGCTCGAATGGGATGACAGCATTGTAATCAAACCCTCGGATAAGGGTGGCAATGTTGTCATCCTGGGAGTCGATCATTACCAACAGTTATGTGACTCAATTCTTGCTGACGGAGATACTTATGAGATTTTGTCTTCTAATCCCATGAATGTATACCGTGAGGAATTGCGACAAATACTATTAGAGGCATTATCAAACAAAATCATCAGTAAGACTGAATTTGACTTTATTTTTCTCAGTCATCCAGTTATTGCCACATTTTATTGCCTGCCAAAGGTTCATAAGGGGCTTATTCCCCCTAAAGGCAGGCCAATTGTATCGGGAATAGGCAGTCTTTGTCAGGATGCTGGAATCTATTTGGATCGGGTTTTGTCCCCTTTTGTCTCTTCTCTTCAATCTTTTGTCAAAAATACACCTGAACTTCTCCGTCGGTTGGAAGGACTTACTATTGATCCTAAGTCATATTTGGCAAGTATAGATGTTGAGGCCTTGTATTCGTCTATACCTCATGTACAGTGCCTTGCGAAAGTATTCAGCCCCCTGGAACTTTTCAACATTTTCCCACATATCATGCTTCAAACATAAAGATACCAAATGTAAATTTTTGGTGAAGAATCAACAACAGGTGGGACACAGTTGTGAAGTTGAACGAAATGTATTGGTTAATTTAAATTTTTGTGGAAATTCAAAAACTAAAAAGCGGGGATTGCAATATTATTCAGAACCCTTTAACTTAATACTTTGTTGCGCCACCTTTTGCTGTGATTACAGCTGCAAGTCGCTTGGGGTATGTCTCTATCAGTTTTGTACATCAAGAGACTGAAATTCTTGCCCATTCTTCCTTGGCAAACAGCTCGAGCTCAGTGAGGTTTGATGGAGATCGTTTGTGAACAGCAGTTTTCAGCTCCTTCCACAGATTCTCGATTGGATTCAGGTCTGGACTTTGACTTGGCCATTCTAACACCTGGATATGTTTATTTGTGAACCATTCCATTGTAGATTTTGCTTTATGTTTGGGATCATTGTCTTGTTGGAAGACAAATCTCCATCCCAGTGTCAGGTCGTTTGCAGACTCCAACAGGTTTTCTTCAAGAATGGTCCTGTATTTGGCTCCATCCATCTTCCCATCAATTTTAACCATCTTCCCTGTCCCTGCTGAAGAAAATCAGGCCCAAACCATGATGCTGCAACCACCATGTTTGACAGTGGGGATGGTGTGTTCAGGGTGATGAGCTGTGTTGCCTTTACACCAAAAATATCGTTTGGCATTGTTGCCAAAAAGTTCAATTTTGGTTTCATCTGACCAGAGCACCTTCTTCCACATGTATGGTGTGTCTCCCAGGTGGCTTGTTGCAAACTTTAAACAACACTTTTTATGGATATCTTTGAGAAATGCATTTCTTCTTGCCACTCTTCCATAAAGGCTAGATTTGTGCAGTGTACGACTGATTGTTGTCCTAAGGACAGACTGTCCCACCTCAGCTGTAGATCTCTGCAGTTCATCCAGAGTGATCATGGGCCTCTTGGCTGCATCTCTGATCAGTCTTCTCCTTGCTTGAGATGAAAGTTTAGAGGGACAGCTGGGTCTTGGTAGATTTGCAGTGGTATGATACTCCTTCCATTTCAATATGATCGCTTGCACAGTGCTCCTTGGGATGTTTAAAGTTTTGGAAATAATTTTGTATCCAAATCCGGCTTTATTCTTCTCCACAACAGTATCACGGACCTGCCTGTTGTGTTCCTTGGTCTTCATGATGCTCTCTGTGCATCAAACAGAACCCTGAGACTATCACAGAGCAGGTGCATTTATACGGAGACTTGATTACACACAGGTGGATTATATTTATCATCATTGGTCATTTAGGACAACGTTGGATCATTCAGAGATCCACAATGAACTTTTGGAGTGAGTTTGCTGCACTGAAAGTAAAGGGGCCGAATAATATTGCACGCCCCACTTTTTAGTTTTTGAATTTCCTCAAAATTTTAAAATAACCAATAAATTTCGCTCAACTTCAAAATTGTGTCCCACTTGTTGTTGATTCTTCACCAAAAATTTACATTTGGTATCTTTATGTTTGAAGCACGATATGTGGGAAAAGGTTGAAAAGTTCCAGGGGGCCGAATACTTTCGCAAGGCACTGTACATGGCCTGGAAGCTGTCAAATATTTTCTGAACATGAGAGGTTGCCAGTACCGTGAACATAATCATTTCGTATTAAAGCTCCTTCGTTTTTGGCTAACACATAACTTCTTTACATTTAACCAAAAGTTCTACCACCAGCTGAGGGGGACTGCCATGGGGAGCCCCTGTGTGCCGGCTTATGCAAATCTCCTCGGCTGGTGGGAGGAGAGGGTGGTGTTTGGGAGTGACCAGTTGGATGGTTCGTCTATGTGCCGTGTCCCTGAGATATGGACATGGCACATAGATGATATATTCATCGTCTGGAAAAACTCAGCTGAGGAGTTTGGTGAATTTGTGACTAAGCTCAATTGCAATGATATAGGTCTATTTTTCACATCAATAATTGAAACCTCGAAATTGCCCTTTCTTGACATCCTTATTGAGAAAAATGAAAAAGGAGACTTGGTTACTTCCACATATAGGAAGCCAATGTCTACTAACGCCTTACTATATTGGGGCAGTCACCACCCACAACATTTGAAGAGAGCTATCCCTAAGGGACAATAACGTAGGATTCGAAGAAACTATTCCGATACCTTAACTTTTGAAACCCAGGCCAGAGATTTGAGGGACAGATTTCTTGATAGGGGTTATCCCCGGAATGTATTAAAAGAGGCCTATCAGAAAGCTAAGGGCTGTGAGCGGGCTGAATTATTGAACCCTAACAACAGTAAAAAAAGGTGTGGAGAACGACACACTAAGGTTCATCACAACATATGACAATGGGGCGATCCCAGTGAGGAACATAATTAAAAAACACTGGTCTATCTTACAGATGGACAATGATATTTCTCTTCATTTAAGTAACCATCCTCAAATCACCTACAAGAAAGCTAGGTCCCTCAATGATAGACTCATGCATAGTCATTTTGCTACCCCAACCACAAAAACATGGTTGGACAGTGACGTTGTGGGTTGCTACAAATGTGGCTATTGCGTGGCCTGTCAACATATTGGAGTGGGGAGGAGCTTTGTGAGTAACGTAACTGGGAAGAGTCATATTAAACTTTTTATGAATTGCAGTACTAAAGGCGTTATATACAAAGCGACTTGCACTTGTGGACTAGAATATGTGGGTAAGACCATTTGTGAATTCAGGAGGAGGATTAGTGAGCATGTGGGTGATGTGTTCCATAAGAGGGACACCCCGATTTCTAGACACATCCATAGTGTACACGATGGACAAATTGGATTCCTCAAGTTTATGGCCATTGACAAGGTTTTTAAACCAAGGGGGGGGGCAACTGGGATCTGTTGCTTCTACAGCGAGAGGCTAAGTGGATTTTTTATTTGGGCACAGTTATACCCAAAGGCCTCAACGATCAGATCAATTTTGGATGTTTTATTTGAATTCTTCTTTGTCTCTTTTCCTACAGTATTTCAGTAACCATCATGTCATAATCTCTTCTACTGTCACCTTATGTTATGATTTGTGCATACATATGCAATTACTTAGAATATACTTTTTTGTCGCCCCCCCCCTCTTTCTCCCCTTTTTTGAATCCTTTATATGTCTTAATTAATGAGTACTTCTCTTTTATATCAGAAGTGGTGTGCAATAGTAACTAATATTTCCTAAAGTGATTGTGTTTATACTATATGGAGGGATTACTCTTTATGATCCGTCCTCTGGCAGCATCTAATTAGCGGCACCCGTAATGCGCTGTATAGAGCACACTGCTGTGTGCCGCCTGATATTTAATGAATGGCATCTAATGAGGGGCGCAATTGTAATACGTTATCTAGGGTGGAACTGTTGTGCATGGCCCGGTGTTGCAGCCGGGGCTGGTGCCCTTGTTGCTGCACTTTCTGTGTGGGGCTGCTTTTACTTTGGACTGGAGGCGGGCTGTATCTGACCGGTGCACAAATCTGATTGATGTCACCGGTAGAGTTGAGCGACTTTTGGTTTTTTAGGGTCGCGTTTCGTTTCGTGAAACCCGACTTTTCCAAAAGTCGGGTCGAGCAAGATCGTCCGATTATAGGGAAAAGTCGGGGTCGTCCCGAAACACGAAACCCAATGTAAGTCAATGGGGAATAAAAGTCGGCAGTGAGAGGAGGACAGGAAACACACCTACAGTGCCCATTTGAATGCCAAAAGCATCAATTCTTCTTACTTAAGCTTGTCAACCTTAATTAACTTCATTATACAAGTTACGCACTGAAAAATGGGGGTTATTTGGCTAAAGTTGTGGGGGGGGGGCTGGCTCCAGGTTTTCATGTGCCCTGGGCGAAAGAGCGCCCCTTTAACACATACCAAAACTCATCGTGCTCCGATACGGCAGAGAAATAGCGGTATAGTACAATGAAAAATACTTCACTTTTTACAGCTCATGACGAGGCCCATCTATTTCTCCATACAGAATCATTGGTCCCATATAATGTTTGAAACAGTATATGAAGAGCGCCACATAATGCTACAGTATATGTTGGTCCCCATGGATGAAGCTCCACTGTCTTATGTGCCCAAATAATGCTCCAAACATAATGGGCCCCATTTCTAATGCTCTAGTGTATAATGGGCCCTGTAAATGCTGCTCCAGTGTCTGATGTCCACCTTTGGAATGTTCCAGTGTATGGTGGGCCCCATCTATCATTCTCCAGAGTAACATGCTCCCCAAAAATTGCTGTCCCAACATTGAAAACAATCAAATAAGTCTCCTCGCTAGGGAATCCCTGTACTAGTCTGGACTCCTCGTCGTCCCCATCTTCCATCTCACTGCACAGTATTTCAACCTTGCAAGTGCTGTGATCCTGAGCAAGCAGGGGGGGCCCACTCGTTGGCGACGGCACTGGCACAGGGCCCCTGATAGTACGGTGGTGTGTCTGATGGCGGGTGGGCCGAACCTGCACTTTCATCTGCAGCTTCCTCTTTGTCACCGTGTAAGATGGAACTGTATATGGGAAGGGTAACCTGAGTTTCATCAGGGTCAGATTCAGGCCGTGTAGCGTGCGAGGGGAATGTAGTGGTCTGGGTCAATGTACCAGCAGATTCATCGAGCAGTGGCTGGGCATCAGTGCACTTGTGTCGCCCCCAGGAGTACGGTCGCCACAGTGGCATTACCTTCCTCCTAGGGAGTGTGATGTCATGCTTGGGAGCAACGAAGGATCTCTCTAGCAGGTTAACTGATTGGGCGGCATTTTTCCCACGAGTCATGACCCTCCAAACAGCGTTCATGAAGGCAAATTGTTTGTTTTACGTGGGCAGTATGGTTGCAAAGCTGAACTTTAAAGGAATGTCCAGAAAGGCACCACCAGGAGTGGAGCCTTAAATTCGACTCCACCTGGGAAACCTCAACCATGCCAGCTACAGAACAGATGCACACATTGCAAGCTTAATTCCGTTAACGAACGAGACTCCGTCATGCCCCGCGGTCCGAGTCCGGCTTACTAGAGGGACACGTGAGGCTCTGGAACATGAGATTGGCCAATAATTGGTGTGTCATGCCCTTATATGTCTGTGGCTGCATGTGCGCTACACTGAAAAGGCCAGCGTTTGTCGCTTACAGGTGCAGATAACCCGCTGAACAACGTTAGTGATGGGGATCACTGATTACAATTATTACCCACGAACAATGATTTCCCAGTAAGTGCAGGTCAACTGCAGTTCCGGAATTAGGCCTAACCGTCATTCCTGAAAAAATGAAAAACTTACGTGTGCAAACCACAGGTGCTGTAGCTTGCTTAACAGCTCGCCAGCCGTTCTCACGCCCAGTATGGATTACACGTGATTGCACAAAGGTTAGAAAGGGTACCGTATCCCCAGATAACATGTATGGATAGCGTACATATTCAAAATATATGTCTCAGGAGGCAGGCTCAGACGGTGTTAGGCCCAGTATGGATTGCAGGTGATTGCACAAAGGTTAGAAAGGGTACCGTATCACCGGATAACATGTATGGATAGCGTACACATTCAAAATATATGTCTCAGGAGGCAGGCTCAGACGGTGTTAAGCCCAGTATGGATTGCACGTGATTGCACAAAGGTTAGAAAGGGTACCGTATCCCCGGATAACATGTATGGATAGCGTACACATTCAAAATATATGTCTCAGGAGGCAGGCTCAGACGGTGTTAGGCCAGTATGGATTGCACGTGATTGCACAAAGGTTAGAAAGGGTACCGTATCCCCGTATAACATGTATGGATAGCGTACACATTAAAAATATGTGTCTCAGGAGGCAGGCTCAGACGGTGTTAGGCCCAGTATGGATTGCACGTGATTGCACAAAGGTTAGAAAGGGTACCGTATCCCCGGATAACATGTATGGATAGCGTACACATTCAAAATATATGTCTCAGGAGGCAGGCTCAGACGGCGTTAGGCCCAGTATGGATTGCACGTGATTGCACAAAGGTTAGAAAGGGTACCGTATCCCCGGATAACATGTATGGATAGCGTACACATTCAAAATATATGTCTCAGGAGGCAGGCTCAGACGGTGTTAGGCCCAGTATGGATTGCACGTGATTGCACAAAGGTTAGAAAGGGTACCGTATCCCCGGATAACATGTATGGATAGCGTACACATTCAAAATATATGTCTCAGGAGGCAGGCTCAGACGGTGTTAGGCACAGTATGGATTGCACGTGATTGCACAAAGGTTAGAAAGGGTACCGTATCCCCGGATAACATGTATGGATAGCGTACACATTCAAAATATATGTCTCAGGAGGCAGGCTCAGACGGTGTTAGGCCCAGTATGGATTGCACGTGATTGCACAAAGGTTAGAAAGGGTACCGTATCCCCGGATAACATGTATGGATAGCGTACACATTCAAAATATATGTCTCAGGAGGCAGGCTCAGACGGTGTTAGGCCAGTATGGATTGCACGTGATTGCACAAAGGTTAGAAAGGGTACCGTATCCCCGGATAACATGTATGGATAGCGTACACATTCAAAATATATGTCTCAGGAGGCAGGCTCAGACGGTGTTAGGCCCAGTATGGATTGCACGTGATTGCACAAAGGTTAGAAAGGGTACCGTATCCCCGGATAACATGTATGGATAGCGTACACATTCAAAATATATGTCTCAGGAGGCAGGCTCAGACGGTGTCAGGCACAGCATGGATTTGACAGCCCAGATTACACAGCGGAGGAGCAGGGAGAGGTAAAGATTGCAAATGCTGGGGCCCTGCCCAAGCAAGGGGGGCCCACTCGTGGGCGTCGGTACTGGCACTGGGCCCCTCATAGTACAGCGGTGTGTCTGACGGCGGGTGTGCACCACCACCGTCAGAGACACTTGATTGCACTATGAGGGACCCTGTGCCAGTGCCCGCGCCCAAGAGTCGGCCTACCCACCTGTCCAGGGCAACGGCACTCGCACGGTGTCGTGCGCTAGGTGGTGACCCCGGCCATGGGGGGGGAGGCAGCACAGTTAGGGAGTTTTAGAAAGTGGCATATGTTGATGTTGGACATTCAGCTGATGCAAAAGGTGAAATAGGTCAAGTCCCAGGAAGAGGTGGACCAAAGCAAGCCATTTTTCTGTCACCCTATGTGTCATCAGGGGAAGGTGGGACAAAATCCTTGGAAACCCATGCATGGTTCATTTTAATGAAGGTTAGATCATCCACATTTTGGGTTGACAGACGGGTCCTTTTTTCTGTCAGGATTGATCCAGCTGCAATGAAGACTCTTTCCGATAGCACACTTGCAGCTGTGCAAGCGAGCTCCTGTAAGGCATATTGGGCCAATTCAGGCCAGGTGTCCAGTTTAGCGGCCCAATAGTCAAAGGGGAATGACCTGTGTGGGAGAACATCGATATGGGAGGAAAAGTAGTTTGTAACCATGGTTGACAACTGCTGTCTCCTGTCACTTTCCATCGATGCAGTATTACCAGTTGTGTGAGCGGTATTTGAAAAATCAGTCCACAACATTGTCATGAAACCCCTGTCTCCAACGCCACTTCTGCTGTGTGCACCACGAACACCTCTGCCAAGCTGCCCCCGGCCCGTACGGCTCGTGTGAGAACCATCACCGCTGCTGTGTGCTGGGAATGCCTCAAGCAACCGATTTACCAGAGTTGCTTGTTTATTAGCCAATATTAGGTCAAGGTTCTCCTGTGGCATGATGTTTTGTAATTTGCCTTTATAGCGTGGATCCAGGATGCTGTCCAACCAGTAGTCGTCATCGTTCATCATTTTGGCAATGCGGGGGTCCCTTTTTAGGATCCGCAAGGCATAATCTGACATGTGGGCCAAAGTTCCCGGTGTCAATGATGCACTGCGAGTGCTGGTTGGAGGAGCACTTTCTGGCAAATCCACATCCCTCCAGTCACGCACAAACCCTGTACCAGACCTTGCCACGCCAACATTTTCACTTGCCCCACGAGATGCATCCTCCTCCCCTAAGTAATCATCCCCATCATCATCCTCCTCCTCCACTTCTTCCTCCACCTTGTCCAGGAGAGGTCCCTGAGCAGACAATGGCTGAATGTCATCAAGGATTCCCTCCTCCTCTTCCTCCTTATCAACATTGGCTGCAGATGCCTGCTCCTTAAGGTGCATCAAAGTTTGCATGAGCAGACGCATAAGTGGGATGCTCATGCTTAGGATGGCGTCGTCTGCGCTTACCAGCCGTGTGCATTCCTCAAAACACTGAAGGACTTTACAGAGGTCTTTCAGCTTCGACCACTGCACACCTGTCAACTCCATGTCTGCTCTCAAAGTGCCTGGCCGTGTATCCTCCCACAAATGCATTATGGCCTGCCTCTGCTCGCACAGCCGCTCCACCATGTGCAGGGTGGAGTTCCACCTTGTTGCAATGTCGATAATGAGGCGGTGGTTGGGAAGGTGGAGCAATCGCTGCAGCTTCTGCATACGAACGGAGTGTACAGGCGACCGGCGGATGTGCGCGCACAGTCTTCGCACCTTCTGGAGCAGGGCTGTTAACTCCGGATAATTTTTGAGGAAGCACTGCACCACCAGGTTCAAGGTGTGAGCCAAGCAAGGTATGTGGCTGAGTTTTGAAAGGGCTATGGCTGCCACAAAATTACGGCCGTTATCACTAACTACCTTGCCTGCCTCAAGATGTACACTGCCCAGCCATGACTCAGTTTGTCGCTTCAAGTACTCGGCAAGCACCTCGGCGGTATGTCTGTCGCCCAAACACATCATCTGCAACACAACTTGCTGACGCTTTCCACTAGCTGCTCGATAGGGGGACACATCGTGTGCAACAGTGGCAGCTGCAGATGGAGTGCTCGTACAACTGCGCTCTGTGGACGAGCTTTCGCTTCTGGAGGAGGAGGAGGAGGAGGAGGAGGGTGGAACGCCTACAGCCAACTGTTTCCTATACCGTGGGCTAGGCAGCACTGTCCCACCACCGCTGTCCCCTGTGGACCCTGCATCCACCACATTAACCCAGTGCGCAGTGATGGACACGTAACGGCCCTGGCCATGCCGACTGGACCATGCATCAGTAGTGAGGTGCACCTTTCCGCTCACTGACTGCTTGAGTGCATGGACAATGCGGTCTTTCACATGATGGTGGAGGGCTGGGATGGCTTGGCGAGAGAAGAAGTGGCGACTGGGTAGGTCATAGCGTGGTACTGCATAGGCCATGAGTTCGTGGAAAGCTGTGCTTTCCACCAACCGAAAGGGCATCATCTCAAACGAGATTAGTTTGGCAATGTGGGCGTTCAAACCCAGTGTACGCGGATGAGAGACTGAGTACTTTCTTGACCTACTCATAGTGTCTGGGAGGGTGAGCTGGACTTGAGAGCTGCATATGGTGGAAGTAGCGGTGGACAGGGTGGACTGAGAGAGGGTTGATGATGGTGATGGAGTTGGTGTTCTTTCTGATGGCCTAGAATCAGTCTTTCGTTGATATAACAGTGGGATTCCCTGACTGCTGTGGCCTTGCAACGACACCTCAACATTTGCTGCTTAGCTAACCGGTGGGCTTACAGTGGGGGAAACAATGTAGCATTGCTGACTACCTTCGTTGTGATCAGTTGCACATGTGGCACTTGAGGTTTGGTGTTGTGTCCACGCTTGCAAGTGCATGCTGGTTAAATGTCTAAGCATGCAACTGATATTCAAATTTTTCAGATTTTTCCCTCGGCTAAAGGTCTTTGCGCACTTCTTACAGATAACCTTGGCCTGATCATGAGGATTTTGTTCAAAAAAGTGCCACACTGCACTCTTCCTACTTTGGCAGACATTTTGCGGCCTAGCACGCTGTGATCTTTTGACCCTCTGGACAAGCTGTCCAGCAACCCTTTTGATGTTTGGAACCTGTCTTTGGAGTGCTCCAGGCCTGCCAGATAACAGCTGTTGCGATGTCGATGTCTGCTGTGGATGCTCCTCATCTGAGCTATTGGAAGCAGCACCCTCTTCCCCCAATGAATGCCAATCTGGGTCAACAACTGGGTCATCCATCACCTCCTCTTCTATGTCATGTGCACCTTCCTCTGTGTCACCATGTGTGGTGGTATAGTGTGCGGGAAGGGGCACCTGAGTCTCATCAGGGTCAGAATCTGGCTCTGTACACTGCGAGGACAATGTAGTGCTCTGAGTGAATGTACCAGCAGAATCATCCATCAGCGGCTGTGCATCAGTGCACTCCATGTCAGATTCATCTTGGCCTGGGTAATTCACCATTTGACTTGATAATCCAGGCATGGTATGTGAAAACAGCTCCATGGAGTAATCAGTAGTATGGCCTGCGTCATCCTTCAATCTTGGTTGGGGTGAAGGACACAAGGAAAGGTGTGGTTCATGAACATGAGCCTCCAATGACGACTCAGTGCTTTTACTTTTTACAACTGAAGAAGAGGAGGCGATAGAGCTGGAGGCTGAGTCAGCAATGTAAGACAAAACTTTTTCCTGATGCTCTGGCTTTAAAAGCGGTTTGCCAACTCCTAGAAAACTAAGCGTTCGAGGCCTTATGTAGCCAGACGATGACGCAGGCTCAACACCTCCTGCATTCGGTCCTATTTTGCTCTTGCCACTACCATCAGATCCACCACCAACACCATCATTACCAGCTGCCAACCCCCGCCCAATTCCACGGCCTCTTCCACCAGCCTTCCTCATTTTTGGTAGAAATGTAGACAAAATCCAACAAACTATATAGTATGTAAAACAAGGTACAAGGTGTCTATAGGACAGGGGAGATTTTGAATTTCTGCACACACTTTTAGACACTGGATACTTTTGGATTGTGTGAGGCCCACTGATATCTGAGCGCTATGTGACAGGCTCGATGGCACAGCTGTGACCTAAGTGACTAGAGGATAAGTGAGATTTTGAAACTCTGCACACACTTTTGGACACTGGACACTTTTGGATTGTGTGAGGCCCACTGATATCTGAGTGCTATGTGAAAGGCTCGATGGCACAGCTGTGACCTAAGTGACTAGAGGATAAGTGAGATTTTGAATCTCTGCACACACTTTTGGACACTGGACACTTTTGGATTGTGTGAGGCCCACTGATATCTGAGCGCTATGTGACAGGCTCGATGGCACAACTGTGACCTAAGTGACTAGAGGATAAGAGAGATTTTGAATCTCTGCACACACTTTTGGAGACTGGACACTTTTGGATTGTGTGAGGCCCACTGATATCTGAACGCTATGTGACAGGCTCGATGGCACAGCTGTGACCTAAGTGACTAGAGGATAAGTGAGATTTTGAATCTCTGCACACACTTTTGGACACTGGACACTTTTGGATTGTGTGAGGCCCACTGATATCTGAGCGCTATGAGACAGGCTCGATGGCACAGCTGTGACCTAAGTGACTAGAGGATAAGTGAGATTTTGAATCTCTGCACACACTTTTGGACACTGGACACTTTTGGATTGTGTGAGGCCCACTGATATCTGAGCGCTATGTGACAGGCTCGATGGCACAGCTGTGACCTAAGTGACTAGACGATAAGTGAGATTTTGAATCTCTGCACACACTTTTGGAGACTGGACACTTTTGGATTGTGTGAGGCCCAATGAATATCTAAGCGCTATGTGACAGGCTCGATGGCACAGCTGTGACCTAAGTGACTAGAGGATAAGGGAGATTTTGAATCTCTGCACACACTTTTGGACACTGGACACTTTTGGATTGTGTGAGGCCCACTGATATCTGAGCGCTATGTGACAGGCTCGATGGCACAGCTGTGACCTAAGTGACTAGAGGATAAGTGAGATTTTGAATCTCTGCACACACTTTTGGACACTGGACACTTTTGGATTGTGTGAGGCCCACTGATATCTGAGCGCTATGTGACAGGCTCGATGGCACAGCTGTGACCTAAGTGACTAGAGGATAAGTGAGATTTTGAATCTCTGCACACACTTTTGGACACTGGACACTTTTGGATTGTGTGAGGCCCACTGATATCTGAGCGCTATGTGACAGGCTCGATGGCACAGCTGTGACCTAAGTGACTAGAGGATAAGTGAGATTTTGAATCTCTGCACACACTTTTGGACACTGGACACTTTTGGACTGTGTGAGGCCCACTGATATCTGAGCGCTATGTGACAGGCTCGATGGCACAGCTGTGACCTAAGTGATTAGAGGATAAGTGAGATTTTGAATCTCTGCAAACACTTTTGGACACTGGACACTTTTGGATTGTGTGAGGCCCACTGATATCTGAGCGCTATGTGACAGGCTCGATGGCACAGCTGTGACCTAAGTGACTAGAGGATAAGTGAGATTTTGAATCTCTGCACACACTTTTGGACACTGGACACTTTTGGATTGTGTGAGGCCCACTGATATCTGAGCGCTATGTGACAGGCTCGATGGCACAGTTGTGACCTAAGTGACTAGAGGATAAGTGAGATTTTGAATCTCTGCACACACTTTTGGACACTGGACACTTTTGGATTGTGTGAGGCCCACTGATATCTGAGCGCTATGTGACAGGCTCGATGGCACAGCTGTGACCTAAGTGACTAGAGGATAAGTGAGATTTTGAATCTCTGCACACACTTTTGGACACTGGACACTTTTGGATTGTGTGAGGCCCACTGATATCTGAGCGCTATGTGACAGGCTCGATGGCACAGCTGTGACCTAAGTGACTAGAGGATAAGTGAGATTTTGAATCTCTGCACACACTTTTGGAGACTGGACACTTTTGGATTGTGTGAGGTCCAATGAATATCTGAGCGCTATGTGACAGGCTCGATGGCACAGCTGTGACCTAAGTGACTAGAGGATAAGGGAGATTTTGAATCTCTGCACACACTTTTGGACACTGGACACTTTTGGATTGTGTGAGGCCCACTGATATCTGAGCGCTATGTGACAGGCTCGATGGCACAGCTGTGACCTAAGTGACTAGAGGATAAGTGAGATTTTGAATCTCTGCACACACTTTTGGACACTGGACACTTTTGGATTGTGTGAGGCCCACTGATATCTGAGCGCTATGTGACAGGCTCGATGGCACAGCTGTGACCTTAGTGACTAGACGATAAGTGAGATTTTGAATCTCTGCACACACTTTTGGAGACTGGACACTTTTGGATTGTGTGAGGCCCAATGAATATCTGAGCGCTATGTGACAGGCTCGATGGCACAGCTGTGACCTAAGTGACTAGAGGATAAGGGAGATTTTGAATCTCTGCACACACTTTTGGACACTGGACACTTTTGGATTGTGTGAGGCCCACTGATATCTGAGCGCTATGTGACAGGCTCGATGGCACAGCTGTGACCTAAGTGACTAGAGGATAAGTGAGATTTTGAATCTCTGCACAAACTTTTGGACACTGGACACTTTTGGATTGTGTGAGGCCCACTCATATCTGAGCGCTATGTGACAGGCTCGATGGCACAGCTGTGACCTAAGTGACTAGAGGATAAGTGAGATTTTGAATCTCTGCACACACTTTTGGACACTGGACACTTTTAGATTGTGTGAGGCCCACTGATATCTGAGCGCTATGTGACAGGCTCGATGGCACAGCTGTGACCTAAGTGACTAGAGGATAAGTGAGATTTTGAATCTCTGCACACACTTTTGGACACTGGACACTTTTGGATTGTGTGAGGCCCACTGATATCTGAGCGCTATGTGACAGGCTCGATGGCACAGCTGTGACCTAAGTGACTAGAGGATAAGTGAGATTTTGAATCTCTGCACACACTTTTGGACACTGGACACTTTTGGATTGTGTGAGGCCCACTGATATCTGAGCGCTATGTGACAGGCTCGATGGCACAGCTGTGACCTAAGTGACTAGAGGATAAGTGAGATTTTGAATCTCTGCACACACTTTTGGACACTGGACACTTTTGGATTGTGTGAGGCCCACTGATATCTGAGCGCTATGTGACAGGCTCGATGGCACAGCTGTGACCTAAGTGACTAGAGGATAAGTGAGATTTTGAATCTCTGCACACACTTTTGGACACTGGACACTTTTGGATTGTGTGAGACCCAATGAATATCTGAGCGCTATGTGACAGGCTCGATGGCACAGCTGTGACCTAAGTGACTAGAGGATAAGGGAGATTTTGAATCTCTGTACACACTTTTGGACACTGGACACTTTTGGATTGTGTGAGGCCCACTGATAACTGAGCGCTATGTGACAGGCTCGATGGCACAGCTGTGACCTAAGTGACTAGAGGATAAGTGAGATTTTGAATCTCTGCACACACTTTTGGACACTGGACACTTTTGGATTGTGTGAGGCCCACTGATATCTGAGCGCTATGTGACAGGCTCGATGGCACAGCTGTGACCTAAGTGACTAGAGGATAAGTGAGATTTTGAATCTCTGCACACACTTTTGGACACTGGACACTTTTGGATTGTGTGAGGCCCACTGATAATTGAGCGCTATGTGACAGGCTCGATGGCACAGCTGTGACCTAAGTGACTAGAGGATAAGTGAGATTTTGAAACTCTGCATACACTTTTGGACACTGGACACTTTTGGATTGTGTGAGGCCCACTGATATCTGAGCGCTATGTGACAGGCTCGATGGCACAGCTGTGACCTAAGTGACTAGAGGATAAGTGAGATTTTGAATCTCTGCACACACTTTTGGACACTGGACACTTTTGGATTGTGTGAGGCCCACTGATATCTGAGCGCTATGTGACAGGCTCGATGGCACAGCTGTGACCTAAGTGACTAGAGGATAAGTGAGATTTTGAATCTATGCACACACTTTTGGACACTGGACACTTTTGGATTGTGTGAGGCCCACTGATATCTGAGCGCTATGTGACAGGCTCGATGGCACAGCTGTGACCTAAGTGACTAGAGGATAAGTGAGATTTTGAATCTCTGCACACACTTTTGGACACTGGACACTTTTGGATTGTGTGAGGCCCACTGATATCTGAGCGCTATGTGACAGGCTCGATGGCACAGCTGTGACCTAAGTGACTAGAGGATAAGTGAGATTTTGAATCTCTGCACACACTTTTGGACACTGGACACTTTTGGATTGTGTGAGGCCCACTGATATCTGAGCTCTATGTGACAGGCTCGATGGCACAGCTGTGACCTAAGTGACTAGAGGATAAGGGAGATTTTGAATCTCTGCACACACTTTTGGACACTGGACACTTTTGGATTGTGTGAGGCCCAATGAATATCTGAGCGCTATGTGACAGGCTCGATGGCACAGCTGTGACCTAAGTGACTAGAGGATAAGGGAGATTTTGAATCTCTGCACACACTTTTGGACTCTGGACACTTTTGGATTGTGTGAGGCCCACTGATATCTGAGCGCTATGTGACAGGCTCGATGGCACAGCTGTGACCTAAGTGACTAGAGGATAAGTGAGATTTTGAATCTCTGCACACACTTTTGGACACTGGACACTTTTGGATTGTGTGAGGCCCACTGATATCTGAGCGCTATGGACAGGCTCGATGGCACAGCTGTGACCTAAGTGACTAGAGGATAAGTGAGATTTTGAATCTCTGCACACACTTTTGGACACTGGACACTTTTGGATTGTGTGAGGCCCACTGATATCTGAGCGCTATGTGACAGGCTCGATGGCACAGCTGTGACCTAAGTGACTAGAGGATAAGTGAGATTTTGAATCTCTGCACACACTTTTGGACACTGGACACTTTTGGATTGTGTGAGGCCCAATGAATATCTGAACGCTATGTGACAGGCTCGATGGCACAGCTGTGACCTAAGTGACTAGAGGATAAGGGAGATTTTGAATCTCTGCACACACTTTTGGACACTGGACACTTTTGGATTGTGTGAGGCCCACTGATATCTGAGCGCTATGTGACAGGCTCGATGGCACAGCAGTGACCTAAGTGACTAGAGGATAAGTGAGATTTTGAATCTCTGCACACACTTTTGGACACTGGACACTTTTGGATTGTGTGAGGCCCACTGATATCTGAGCGCTATGTGACAGGCTCGATGGCACAGCTGTGACCTAAGTGACTAGAGGATAAGTGAGATTTTGAATCTCTGCACACACTTTTGGACACTGGACACTTTTGGATTGTGTGAGGCCCACTGATATCTGAACGCTATGTGACAGGCTCGATGGCACAGCTGTGACCTAAGTGACTAGAGGATAAAGGAGATTTTGAATTTCTGCACACACTTGTGGACACTGGACACTTTTGGATTGTGTGCGGCCCAATGAATATCTGAGCGCTATGTGACAGGCTCGATGGCACAGCTGTGACAAAAGTGACGAGAGGATAAGGGAGATTTTGAATTTCTGCTGACACTTGTGGACACTGGACACTTTTGGATTGTGTGAGGCCCACTGATATCTGAGTGCTATGTGACAGGCTCGATGGCACAGCTGTGACCAAAGTGACTAGAGGATAAGGGAGATTTTGAATTTCTGCACACACTTGTGGACACTGGACACTTTTGGATTGTGTGAGGCCCACTGATATCTGAGCGCTATGTCACAGGCTCGATGGCACAGCTGTGACAAAAGTGACTAGAGGATAAGGGAGATTTTGAATTTCTGCACACACTTGTGGAAACTGGACACTTTTGGATTGTGTGAGGCCCAATGAATATCTGAGCGCTATGTGACAGGCTCGATGGCACAGTTGTGACCAAAGTGACTAGAGGATAAGGGAGATTTTGAATTTCTGCAGACACTTGTGGACACTGGACACTTTTGGATTGTGTGAGACCCACTGATATCTGAGCGCTATGTGACAGGCTCGATGGCACAGCTGTGACAAAAGTGACGAGAGGATAAGGGAGATTTTGAATTTCTGCAGACACTTGTGGACACTGGACACTTTTTGATTGTGTGAGGCCCACTGATATCTGAGCGCTATGTGACAGGCTCGATGGCACATCTGTGACCAAAGTGACTAGAGGATAAGGGAGATTTTGAATTTCTGCACACACTTGTGGACACTGGACACTTTTGGATTGTGTGAGGTCCACTGATATCTGAGCGCTATGTCACAGGCTCGATGGCACAGCTGTGACAAAAGTGACTAGAGGATAAGGGAGATTGGATTGCTTTTAAAAAAGCAGTTTGCAGAGCAGTGGGTAAACAGCAATGCAGGAATGTCAGGAAGCCTTAGAAGGCAGCCCAACAACCAACACCACTGATACACCACTATATAGCCTCCCCTTGAACTGCACACACAGTGACTGGTGTGTTGTACAGGCCAAATCGCTAGCAGCAGAAGCAGTTTTTTTTTCTTCTCAGCAGGACAAAAAAAAAAAATTGGGATTGCTTTTAACAAAGCAGTTTGCGGAGCAGTGGGTAAACAGCAATGCAGGAATGTCAGGAAGCCTTAGAAGGCAGCCCAACAACCAACACCACTGATACACCACTATATAGCCTCCCCTTGCACTGCACACACAGTGACTGGTGTGTTGTGCAGGCCAAATCGCTAGCAGCAGAAGCAGTTTTTTGTCTTCTTCCCTGCCTAACGCTCTCCCTACAGAATCAGCAGCAACCTCTCCCTATACTGAGATCGGCAGAAGTAAGATGGCGGTCGGCGTGCACGCCCTTTTATACCCCCTGTGACGCCCACCAAAGCAAGCCAATCACTTGCATGCCCTTCTGAAAGATGGTGGTGACCCCTGCCTATGTCATCACGTTGCCCACAGTGTCCGTGGATCCTGATTGCCTGAAAAAGAGCGCAAAACAAACTTTTGAAACGCGACTTTGGCGCGTAAGTCGCCGACCTCGTGGCCGACCTCATCCTAGGGTCGGGTTTCGTTTCATGAAACCCGACTTTGCCAAAAGTCGGCGACTTTTGAAATTTTTTACGACCCGTTTCGCTCAACTCTATTGGTCAGTATTAGAGATGCAATAAAGCAAGAGACAATTTCTGTTGAGAATTGACATAAATAAACTCTCACCCAAAATAATTAGATATAAAATAAAGCAATACAGTAGGTGTAAAATAAGACATAACTTTTAATCCGTTAATTAAAAGACTACTAACATGTGTCACCCAATGTGAAAATAAAAGAACGCATGCAAAATGCCATTCTAATGGGTAGGCCCTAAAAGAAGGGAGAAAAAAATCCCACCTAGATGCATTAAGGATATAGATAGTCACCTAATAATCTGTTCAATAGGTAGACAAAAAATCTAGAAGGTACAGCAATAGAGACATATTCCACTCATGAATGCCATAACCTAGTTGCACATGTATATACACTTCATAAAAGGTTGCCAAAGGGGTCTCTCAGGACCACATAAATAGACAATCAGGTGAGATGATAATATGTAAAGGAACAATCTCACCAGATAAGATGGGTCGGGAGTCGAAAGATCCTCTGTTCAATCCGACTGGAGAATGAAGTAGGGGAAGACAATACCCTGTCACATCCCTATAAGGGGCTAACAATCATCTAATCCCCAGACTCCCGCCCTAACAAGGGCAGTCCACAGCTAACCCTAAATTGCACATGCCCTGCACTTTCCCTAAGGGGGTGTTCCAACGCGTTTCATCCAAGTAAAATCTTCAGGGGACTTAACTTGTAAAGTGCCATAGTGCTATTAATGAGAGGAAACAAATCCTTCCACTCCCTATGCTGTCCACAAGTGGAAAAGAAAAAAGGGGGCATATTTATAGATAACATCATGTGAAATTACACATAGTTGATAACATATGTCGCCACACTTAATTACCTCATATGTCACATATATATGTGACTATATGTGGGCCACTTGTTGCCAGCATCCCAGACAAGCACCATTAAGGTACTGTCACACTTAGCGATGTACCAGCGATCCCGACCAGTGATATGACGCGGTCAGGATCGCTGGTACATCGCTAAGTGGTCGCTAGTGAGCTGCCACACAGGCAGAGCTCACTAGCGACATCGCTTGGGATGGGGGTCGCTACTTACCTGTCAGACGAGGCGATCCTGCGTCCTCCCGCCCGGCTCCATGCGTTGCTCGTCGTCACAGCAGGATGCGCCGCAGGAAGCTGACGACGAGAAACAGTCCAGCCTGTTCTCGCGCTATCAGCGATAATCAGCGGGGGAGCGGGTTGTAGGTAAGTATCAGACACAGCGATATCGCTAGCAATATCGCTATAACGTCACAAGTTATAGCGATATTGCTAGCGATATCGCTTAGTGTGACAGTACCTTTAACCACGCCACTTCCGGCCGTGGAACGCATGCCAGAGGGAAAACATCAGTGGCACATCTCCACCTCCAGCACCGCCATGGCACGGTGTGCACCCTGGAGAAGCAGCCGACTTCCGGTCTGCGGGGAATGCCTAGGGGTGCGTTATTTTATATCTAATTATTTTGGGTGAGAGTTTATTTATGTCAATTCACAACAGAAATTGTCTCTTGCTTTATTGAATCATTGTAAATTGTTAAAGAGATATGGCAGGTTTCTTATCTGTAGGTTTGAATACTGATAACTGGCTTTCAGAGGCCAAGGAAGTTTTCTCTGAGAACACATTTACACAAAAGAAATATTTGCTTACATTTAACGTGGCCTTTAAAGAACTTCAGCAAGTATATAGGGATCAGATTACTTCTTGGTGGGAAGTCCAAAGTTTGGAAAACTACCTTAAGGCCAAAATTGTTCCACATGGTCTAAGGATTAATTTAACAGTGGGTAATAGACATAAAAATCCAGCATTTATACATAAGTGGGAACGGGAGGCTACGGAGAGTTCCCTACGTTTTATGCAGCTTTTATTAGATGAGGAGAAGGTGACCCGTAACCTATTGAAAGAGAAATTTAAGGAGCACATTGAAATCACTAAAAAATTATCTACCAAAACTGATTTCGGAGTTAAAGAAACCAAACTCCAAACACATATTGAACTCTTTCAGTTTTGTCTCAAGGAGAGGAAACATAAACAGTATTTACGTGACGTTCAAGACTTTAAAGATAATAAGGCATATTTAGTATTAGCTGCACGTACTGGTGCCCCTGAAAGAGATACGGAACTTTCATCCACTGATACCGATTTTTTCGGAATCAGAGGGTAGGAATTGTCCCAATAGAGGGAGGAATAGAGGTCGAGGTCGGGGCTCACAGGGACCACTAGATAGGCCAGACAATACTCCTAGTGGACATTTTTTAGACCAAGTTTATGCCCTCAAGAACAGACCACCTCAAACCAAGAAGTGACTGACCCTATAGCTAATGAGCCGTCTTCTGTTCAGAACATTCAAATAGTCAATTTATCAGAAAGAGTCATTGATTGTTTTGAAAGGTCTGTACTGAGTAAAGGCCTCGCTTTTGTTCCAAATACAGACTTTGATCTTTTTAGGACAATTAAGGACCATAATCTATTTCTTAGAAAAGTTAGGTGGAAAAAGTTTTTTCAAAAACAGGATTCTAGGAGTAGCTTGGGAATTGGGCATACCGGAAGACATGTTGCCTGATGTTAGACTATTGAATTCCATTGCGGAAGTTGATCCTAATACTATGGGCCTCGGTCCTTTTACAGAATTAAAGTGTAAAAGCACTAGAATGCCTCCAACGACTGGTGATTTGTCGGCAGTTTGATATTTTCTGTAATTTAGTGACTCAGGACCTAATTGAACTTTCACATTCGCAGTTCCACTGTAACTTTAATTGTTCTAGAGATGAAACGGAGGCCATCAAATGGCTCGAATGGGATGACAGCATTGTAATCAAACCCTCGGATAAGGGTGGCAATGTTGTCATCCTGGGAGTCGATCATTACCAACAGTTATGTGACTCAATTCTTGCTGACGGAGATACTTATGAGATTTTGTCTTCTAATCCCATGAATGTATACCGTGAGGAATTGCGACAAATACTATTAGAGGCATTATCAAACAAAATCATCAGTAAGACTGAATTTGACTTTATTTTTCTCAGTCATCCAGTTATTGCCACATTTTATTGCCTGCCAAAGGTTCATAAGGGGCTTAGTCCCCCTAAAGGCAGGCCAATTGTATCGGGAATAGGCAGTCTTTGTCAGGATGCTGGAATCTATTTGGATCGGGTTTTGTCCCCTTTTGTCTCTTCTCTTCAATCTTTTGTCAAAAATACACCTGAACTTCTCCGTCGGTTGGAAGGACTTACTATTGATCCTAAGTCATATTTGGCAAGTATAGATGTTGAGGCCTTGTATTCGTCTATACCTCATGTACAGTGCCTTGCGAAAGTATTCAGCCCCCTGGAACTTTTCAACATTTTCCCACATATCATGCTTCAAACATAAAGATACCAAATGTAAATTTTTGGTGAAGAATCAACAACAGGTGGGACACAGTTGTGAAGTTGAACGAAATGTATTGGTTAATTTAAATTTTTGTGGAAATTCAAAAACTAAAAAGCGGGGATTGCAATATTATTCAGAACCCTTTAACTTAATACTTTGTTGCGCCACCTTTTGCTGTGATTACAGCTGCAAGTCGCTTGGGGTATGTCTCTATCAGTTTTGTACATCAAGAGACTGAAATTCTTGCCCATTCTTCCTTGGCAAACAGCTCGAGCTCAGTGAGGTTTGATGGAGATCGTTTGTGAACAGCAGTTTTCAGCTCCTTCCACAGATTCTCAATTGGATTCAGGTCTGGACTTTGACTTGGCCATTCTAACACCTGGATATGTTTATTTGTGAACCATTCCATTGTAGATTTTGCTTTATGTTTGGGATCATTGTCTTGTTGGAAGACAAATCTCCATCCCAGTGTCAGGTCGTTTGCAGACTCCAACAGGTTTTCTTCAAGAATGGTCCTGTATTTGGCTCCATCCATCTTCCCATCAATTTTAACCATCTTCCCTGTCCCTGCTGAAGAAAATCAGGCCCAAACCATGATGCTGCAACCACCATGTTTGACAGTGGGGATGGTGTGTTCAGGGTGATGAGCTGTGTTGCCTTTACACCAAAAATATCGTTTGGCATTGTTGCCAAAAAGTTCGATTTTGGTTTCATCTGACCAGAGCACCTTCTTCCACATGTATGGTGTGTCTCCCAGGTGGCTTGTTGCAAACTTTAAACAACACTTTTTATGGATATCTTTGAGAAATGCATTTCTTCTTGCCACTCTTCCATAAAGGCTAGATTTGTGCAGTGTACGACTGATTGTTGTCCTAAGGACAGACTGTCCCACCTCAGCTGTAGATCTCTGCAGTTCATCCAGAGTGATCATGGGCCTCTTGGCTGCATCTCTGATCAGTCTTCTCCTTGCTTGAGATGAAAGTTTAGAGGGACAGCTGGGTCTTGGTAGATTTGCAGTGGTATGATACTCCTTCCATTTCAATATGATCGCTTGCACAGTGCTCCTTGGGATGTTTAAAGTTTTGGAATTAATTTTGTATCCAAATCCGGCTTTATTCTTCTCCACAACAGTATCACGGACCTGCCTGTTGTGTTCCTTGGTCTTCATGATGCTCTCTGTGCATCAAACAGAACCCTGAGACTATCACAGAGCAGGTGCATTTATACGGAGACTTGATTACACACAGGTGGATTATATTTATCATCATTGGTCATTTAGGACAACGTTGGATCATTCAGAGATCCACAATGAACTTTTGGAGTGAGTTTGCTGCACTGAAAGTAAAGGGGCCGAATAATATTGCACGCCCCACTTTTTAGTTTTTGAATTTCCTCAAAATTTTAAAATAACCAATAAATTTCGCTCAACTTCAAAATTGTGTCCCACTTGTTGTTGAT
The DNA here is from genome assembly GCF_039654945.1 of Dendrobates tinctorius. NCBI lineage: Eukaryota > Metazoa > Chordata > Amphibia > Anura > Dendrobatidae > Dendrobates > Dendrobates tinctorius. The sequence goes on along the minus strand of NW_027361910.1, from coordinate 15,985,386 downwards.
TCTTCACCAAAAATTTACATTTGGTATCTTTATGTTTGAAGCACGATATGTGGGAAAAGGTTGAAAAGTTCCAGGGGGCCGAATACTTTCGCAAGGCACTGTACATGGCCTGGAAGCTGTCAAATATTTTCTGAACATGAGAGGTTGTCAGTACCGTGAACATAATCATTTCGTATTAAAGCTCCTTCGTTTTTGGCTAACACATAACTTCTTTACATTTAACCAAAAGTTCTACCACCAGCTGAGGGGGACTGCCATGGGGAGCCCCTGTGTGCCGGCTTATGCAAATCTCCTCCTCGGCTGGTGGGAGGAGAGGGTGGTGTTTGGGAGTGACCAGTTGGATGGTTCGTCTATGTGCCGTGTCCCTGAGATATGGACATGGCACATAGATGATATATTCATCGTCTGGAAAAACTCAGCTGAGGAGTTTGGTGAATTTGTGACTAAGCTCAATTGCAATGATATAGGTCTATTTTTCACATCAATAATTGAAACCTCGAAATTGCCCTTTCTTGACATCCTTATTGAGAAAAATGAAAAAGGAGACTTGGTTACTTCCACATATAGGAAGCCAATGTCTACTAACGCCTTACTATATTGGGGCAGTCACCACCCACAACATTTGAAGAGAGCTATCCCTAAGGGACAATAACGTAGGATTCGAAGAAACTATTCCGATACCTTAACTTTTGAAACCCAGGCCAGAGATTTGAGGGACAGATTTCTTGATAGGGGTTATCCCCGGAATGTATTAAAAGAGGCCTATCAGAAAGCTAAGGGCTGTGAGCGGGCTGAATTATTGAACCCTAACAACAGTAAAAAAAGGTGTGGAGAACGACACACTAAGGTTCATCACAACATATGACAATGGGGCGATCCCAGTGAGGAACATAATTAAAAAACACTGGTCTATCTTACAGATGGACAATGATATTTCTCTTCATTTAAGTAACCATCCTCAAATCACCTACAAGAAAGCTAGGTCCCTCAATGATAGACTCATGCATAGTCATTTTTCTACCCCAACCACAAAAACATGGTTGGACAGTGACGTGGGTTGCTACAAATGTGGCTATTGCGTGGCCTGTCAACATATTGGAGTGGGGAGGAGCTTTGTGAGTAACGTAACTGGGAAGAGTCATATTAAACTTTTTATGAATTGCAGTACTAAAGGCGTTATATACAAAGCGACTTGCACTTGTGGACTAGAATATGTGGGTAAGACCATTTGTGAATTCAGGAGGAGGATTAGTGAGCATGTGGGTGATGTGTTCCATAAGAGGGACACCCCGATTTCTAGACACATCCATAGTGTACACGATGGACAAATTGGATTCCTCAAGTTTATGGCCATTGACAAGGTTTTTAAACCAAGGGGGGGGGCAACTGGGATCTGTTGCTTCTACAGCGAGAGGATTAAGTGGATTTTTTATTTGGGCACAGTTATACCCAAAGGCCTCAACGATCAGATCAATTTTGGATGTTTTATTTGAATTCTTCTTTGTCTCTTTTCCTACAGTATTTCAGTAACCATCATGTCATAATCTCTTCTACTGTCACCTTATGTTATGATTTGTGCATACATATGCAATTACTTAGAATATACTTTTTTGTCGCCCCCCCCCTCTTTCTCCCCTTTTTTGAATCCTTTATATGTCTTAATTAATGAGTACTTCTCTTTTATATCAGAAGTGGTGTGCAATAGTAACTAATATTTCCTAAAGTGATTGTGTTTATACTATATGGAGGGATTACTCTTTATGATCCGTCCTCTGGCAGCATCTAATTAGCGGCACCCGTAATGCGCTGTATAGAGCACACTGCTGTGTGCCGCCTGATATTTAATGAATGGCATCTAATGAGGGGCGCAATTGTAATACGTTATCTAGGGTGGAACTGTTGTGCATGGCCCGGTGTTGCAGCCGGGGCTGGTGCCCTTGTTGCTGCACTTTCTGTGTGGGGCTGCTTTTGCTTTGGACTGGAGGCGGGCTGTATCTGACCGGTGCACAAATCTGATTGATGTCACCGGTAGAGTTGAGCGACTTTTGGTTTTTTAGGGTCGCGTTTCGTTTCGTGAAACCCGACTTTTCCAAAAGTCGGGTCGAGCAAGATCGTCCGATTATAGGGAAAAGTCGGGGTCGTCCCGAAACACGAAACCCAATGTAAGTCAATGGGGAATAAAAGTGGGCAGTGAGAGGAGGACAGGAAACACACCTACAGTGCCCATTTGAATGCCAAAAGCATCAATTCTTCTCACTTAAGCTTGTCAACCTTAATTAACTTCATTATACAAGTTACGCACTGAAAAATGGGGGTTATTTGGCTAAAGTTGTGGGGGGGGGGCTGGCTCCAGGTTTTCTTGTGCCCTGGGCGAAAGAGCGCCCCTTTAACACATACCAAAACTCATCATGCTCCGATACGGCAGAGAAATAGCGGTATAGTACAATGAAAAATACTTCACTTTTTACATCTCATGACGAGGCCCATCTATTTCTCCATACAGAATCATTGGTCCCATATAATGTATGAAACAGTATATGATGAGCTCCACATAATGCTACAGTATATGTTGGTCCCCATGGATGAAGCTCCACTGTCTTATGTGCCCAAATAATGCTCCAAACATAATGGGCCCCATTTCTAATGCTCTAGTGTATAATGGGCCCTGTAAATGCTGCTCCAGTGTCTGATGTCCACCTTTGGAATGTTCCAGTGTATGGTGGGCCCCATCTATCATTCTCCAGAGTAACGTGCTCCCCAAAAATTGCTGTCCCAACATTGAAAACAATCAAATAAGTCTCCTCGCTAGGGAATCCCTGTACTAGTCTGGACTCCTCGTCGTCCCCATCTTCCATCTCACTGCACAGTATTTCAACCTTGCAAGTGCTGTGATCCTGAGCAAGCAGGGGGGGCCCACTCGTTGGCGACGGCACTGGCACAGGGCCCCTGATAGTACGGTGGTGTGTCTGATGGCGGGTGGGCCGAACCTGCACTTTCATCTGCAGCTTCCTCTTTGTCACCGTGTAAGATGGAACTGTATATGGGAAGGGTAACCTGAGTTTCATCAGGGTCAGATTCAGGCCGTGTAGCGTGCGAGGGGAATGTAGTGGTCTGGGTCAATGTACCAGCAGATTCATCGAGCAGTGGCTGGGCATCAGTGCACTTGTGTCGCCCCCAGGAGTACGGTCGCCACAGTGGCATTACCTTCCTCCTAGGGAGTGTGATGTCATGCTTGGGAGCAACGAAGGATCTCTCTAGCAGGTTAACTGATTGGGCGGCATTATTCCCACGAGTCATGACCCTCCAAACAGCGTTCATGAAGGCAAATTGTTTGTTTTACGTGGGCAGTATGGTTGCAAAGCTGAACTTTAAAGGAATGTCCAGAAGGGCACCACCAGGAGTGGAGCCTTAAATTCGACTCCACCTGGGAAACCTCAACCATGCCAGCTACAGAACAGATGCACACATTGCAAGCTTAATTCCGTTAACGAACGAGACTCCGTCATGCCCCGCGGTCCGAGTCCGGCTTACTAGAGGGACACGTGAGGCTCTGGAACATGAGATTGGCCAATAACTGGTGTGTCATGCCCTTACATGTCTGTGGCTGCATGTGCGCTACACTGAAAAGGCCAGCGTTTGTCGCTTACAGGTGCAGATAACCCGCTGAACAACGTTAGTGATGGGGATCACTGATTACAATTATTACCCACGAACAATGATTTCCCAGTAAGTGCAGGTCAACTGCAGTTCCGGAATTAGGCCTAACCGTCATTCCTGAAAAAATGAAAAACTTACGTGTGCAAACCACAGGTGCTGTAGCTTGCTTAACAGCTCGCCAGCCGTTCTCACGCCCAGTATGGATTACACGTGATTGCACAAAGGTTAGAAAGGGTACCGTATCACCAGATAACATGTATGGATAGCGTACACATTCAAAATATATGTCTCAGGAGGCAGGCTCAGACGGTGTTAGGCCCAGTATGGATTGCACGTGATTGCACAAAGGTTAGAAAGGGTACCGTATCACCGGATAACATGTATGGATAGCGTACACATTCAAAATATATGTCTCAGGAGGCAGGCTCAGACGGTGTTAAGCCCAGTATGGATTGCACGTGATTGCACAAAGGTTAGAAAGGGTACCGTATCCCCGGATAACATGTATGGATAGCGTACACATTCAAAATATATGTCTCAGGAGGCAGGCTCAGACGGTGTTAGGCCAGTATGGATTGCACGTGATTGCACAAAGGTTAGAAAGGGTACCGTATCCCCGTATAACATGTATGGATAGCGTACACATTCAAAATATATGTCTCAGGAGGCAGGCTCAGACGGCGTTAGGCCCAGTATGGATTGCACGTGATTGCACAAAGGTTAGAAAGGGTACCGTATCCCCGGATAACATGTATGGATAGCGTACACATTCAAAATATATGTCTCAGGAGGAAGGCTCAGACGGTGTTAGGCCCAGTATGGATTGCACGTGATTGCACAAAGGTTAGAAAGGGTACCGTATCCCCGGATAACATGTATGGATAGCGTACACATTCAAAATATATGTCTCAGGAGGCAGGCTCAGACGGTGTTAGGCACAGTATGGATTGCACGTGATTGCACAAAGGTTAGAAAGGGTACCGTATCCCCGGATAACATGTATGGATAGCGTACACATTCAAAATATATGTCTCAGGAGGCAGGCTCAGACGGTGTCAGGCACAGCATGGATTTGACAGCCCAGATTACACAGCGGAGGAGCAGAGAGAGGTAAAGATTGCAAATGCTGGGGCACTGCCCAAGCAAGGAGGGCCCACTCGTGGGCGTCGGTACTGGCACTGGGCCCCTCATAGTACAGCGGTGTGTCTGACGGCGGGTGTGCACCACCACCGTCAGAGACACTTGATTGCACTATGAGGGACCCTGTGCCAGTGCCCGCGCCCAAGAGTCGGCCTACCCACCTGTCCAGGGCAACGGCACTCGCACGGTGTCGTGCGCTAGGTGGTGACCCCGGCCATGGGGGGGGAGGCAGCACAGTTAGGGAGTTTTAGAAAGTGGCATATGTTGATGTTGGACATTCAGCTGATGCAAAAGGTGAAATTTGTCAAGTCCCAGGAAGAGGTGGACCAAAGCAAGCCATTTGTGTCATCAGGGGAAGGTGGGACAAAATCCTTGGAAACCCATGCATGGTTCATTTTAATGAAGGTTAGATCATCCACATTTTGGGTTGACAGACGGGTCCTTTTTTTCTGTCAGGATTGATCCAGCTGCACAGAAGACTCTTTCCGATAGCACACTTGCAGCTGGGCAAGCGAGCTCCTGTAAGGCATATTGGGCCAATTCAGGCCAGGTGTCCAGTTTAGCGGCCCAATAGTCAAAGGGGAATGACCTGTGTGGGAGAACATCGATATGGGAGGAAAAGTAGTTTGTAACCATGGTTGACAACTGCTGTCTCCTGTCACTTTCCATCGATGCAGTATTACCAGTTGTGTGAACGGTATTTGAAAAATCAGTCCACAACATTGTCATGAAACCCCTGTCTCCAACGCCACTTCTGCTGTGTGCACCACGAACACCTCTGCCAAGCTGCCCCCGGCCCATACGGCTCGTGTGAGAACCATCACCGCTGCTGTGTGCTGGGAATGCCTCAATCAACCGATTTACCAGAGTTGCTTGTTTATTAGCCAATATTAGGTCAAGGTTCTCCTGTGGCATGATGTTTTGTAATTTGCCTTTATAGCGTGGATCCAGGATGCTGGCCAACCAGTAGTCGTCATCGTTCATCATTTTGGCAATGCGGGGGTCCCTTTTTAGGATCCGCAAGGCATAATCTGACATGTGGGCCAATGTTCCCGGTGTCAATGATGCACTGCGAGTGCTGGTTGGAGGAGCACTTTCTGGCAAATCCACATCCCTCCAGTCACGCACAAACCCTGTACCAGACCTTGCCACGCCAACATTTTCACTTGCCCCACGAGATGCATCCTCCTCCCCTAAGTAATCATCCCCATCATCATCCTCCTCCTCCTCTTCTTCCTCCACCTTGTCCAGGAGAGGTCCCTGAGCAGACAATGGCTGAATGTCATCAAGGATTCCCTCCTCCTCTTCCTCCTTATCAACATTGGCTGCAGACGCCTGCTCCTTAAGGTGCATCAAAGTTTGCATGAGCAGACGCATAAGTGGGATGCTCATGCTTAGGATGGCGTCGTCTGCGCTTACCAGCCGTGTGCATTCCTCAAAACACTGAAGGACTTTACAGAGGTCTTTCAGCTTCGACCACTGCACACCTGTCAACTCCATGTCTGCTCTCAAAGTGCCTGGCCGTGTATCCTCCCACAAATGCATTATGGCCTGCCTCTGCTCGCACAGCCGCTCCACCATGTGCAGGGTGGAGTTCCACCTTGTTGCAATGTCGATAATGAGGCGGTGGTTGGGAAGGTGGAGCAATCGCTGCAGCTTCTGCATACGAACGGAGTGTACAGGCGACCGGCGGATGTGCGCGCACAGTCTTCGCACCTTCTGGAGCAGGGCTGTTAACTCCGGATAATTTTTGAGGAAGCACTGCACCACCAGGTTCAAGGTGTGAGCCAAGCAAGGTATGTGGCTGAGTTTTGAAAGGGCTATGGCTGCCACAAAATTACGGCCGTTATCACTAACTACCTTGCCTGCCTCAAGATGTACACTGCCCAGCCATGACTCAGTTTGTCGCTTCAAGTACTCGGCCAGCACCTCGGCGGTATGTCTGTCGCCCAAACACATCATCTGCAACACAGCCTGCTGACGCTTTCCACTAACTGCTCGATAGGGGGACACATCGTGTGCAACAGTGGCAGCTGTAGATGGAGTGCTCGTACAACTGCGCTCTGTGGACGAGCTTTCGCTTCTGGAGGAGGAGGAGGAGGAGGAGGAGGGTGGAACGCCTACAGCCAACTGTTTCCTATACCGTGGGCTAGGCAGCACTGTCCCACCACCGCTGTCCCCTGTGGACCCTGCATCCACCACATTAACCCAGTGCACAGTGAAGGACACGTAACGGCCTTGGCCATGCCGACTGGACCATGCATCAGTAGTGAGGTGCACCTTTCCGCTCACTGACTGCTTGAGTGCATGGACAATGCGGTCTTTCACATGATGGTGGAGGGCTGGGATGGCTTTGCGAGAGAAGAAGTGGCGACTGGGTAGGTCATAGCGTGGTACTGCATAGGCCATGAGTTCGTGGAAAGCTGTGCTTTCCACCAACCGAAAGGGCATCATCTCAAACGAGATTAGTTTGGCAATGTGGGCGTTCAAACCCAGTGTACGCGGATGAGAGACTGAGTACTTTCTTGACCTACTCATAGTGTCTGGGAGGGTGAGCTGGACTTGAGAGCTGCATATGGTGGAAGTAGCGGTGGACAGGGTGGACTGAGAGAGGGTTGATGATGGTGATGGAGTTGGTGTTCTTTCTGATGGCCTAGAATCAGTCTTTCGTTGATATAACAGTGGGATTCCCTGACTGCTGTGGCCTTGCAACGACACCTCAACATTTGCTGCTTAGCTAACCGGTGGGCTTACAGTGGGGGAAACAATGTAGCATTGCTGACTACCTTCGTTGTGATCAGTTGCACATGTGGCACTTGAGGTTTGGTGTTGTGTCCACGCTTGCAAGTGCATGCTGGTTAAATGTCTAAGCATGCAACTGGTATTCAAATTTTTCAGATTTTTCCCTCGGCTAAAGGTCTTTGCGCACTTCTTACAGATAACCTTGGCCTGATCATGAGGATTTTGTTCAAAAAAGTGCCACACTGCACTCTTCCTACTTTGGCAGACATTTTGCGGCCTAGCACGCTGTGATCTTTTGACCCTCTGGACAAGCTGTCCAGCAACTCTTTTGATGTTTGGAACCTGTCTTTGGAGTGCTCCGGGCCTGCCAGATAACAGCTGTTGCGATGTCGATGTCTGCTGTGGATGCTCCTCATCTGAGCTATTGGAAGCAGCACCCTCTTCCCCCAATGAATGCCAATCTGGGTCAACAACTGGGTCATCCATCACCTCCTCTTCTATGTCATGTGCACCTTCCTCTGTGTCACCGTGGATGGTGGTATAGTGTGCGGGAAGGGGCACCTGAGTCTCATCAGGGTCAGAATCTGGCTCTGTACACTGCGAGGACAATGTAGTGCTCTGAGTGAATGTACCAGCAGAATCATCCATCAGCGGCTGTGCATCAGTGCACTCCATGTCAGATTCATCTTGGCCTGGGTAATTCACCATTTGACTTGATAATCCAGGCATGGTATGTGAAAACAGCTCCATGGAGTAATCAGTAGTATGGCCTGCGTCATCCTTCAATCTTGGTTGGGGTGAAGGACACAAGGAAAGGTGTGGTTCATGAACATGAGCCTCCAATGACGACTCAGTACTTTTACTTTTTACAACTGCAGAAGAGGAGGCGATAGAGCTGGAGGCTGAGTCAGCAATGTAAGACAAAACTTTTTCCTGATGCTCTGGCTTTAAAAGCGGTTTGCCAACTCCTAGAAAACTAAGCGTTCGAGGCCTTATGTAGCCAGACGATGACGCAGGCTCAACACCTCCTGCATTCGGTCCTATTTTGCTCTTGCCACTACCATCAGATCCACCACCAACACCATCATTACCAGCTGCCAACCCCCGCCCAATTCCACGGCCTCTTCCACCAGCCTTCCTCATTTTTGGTAGAAATGTAGACAAAATCCAACAAACTATATAGTATGTAAAACAAGGTACAAGGTGTCTATAGGACAGGGGAGATTTTGAATTTCTGCACACACTTTTAGACACTGGACACTTTTGGATTGTGTGAGGCCCACTGATATCTGAGCGCTATGTGACAGGCTCGATGGCACAGCTGTGACCTAAGTGACTAGAGGATAAGTGAGATATTGAAACTCTGCACACACTTTTGGACACTGGACACTTTTGGATTGTGTGAGGCCCACTGATATCTGAGCGCTATGTGACAGGCTCGATGGCACAGCTGTGACCTAAGTGACTAGAGGATAAGTGAGATTTTGAATCTCTGCACACACTTTTGGACACTGGACACTTTTGGATTGTGTGAGGCCCACTGATATCTGAGCGCTATGTGACAGGCTCGATGGCACAGCTGTGACCTAAGTGACTAGAGGATAAGTGAGATTTTGAATCTCTGCACACACTTTTGGACACTGGACACTTTTGGATTGTGTGAGGCCCACTGATATCTGAACGCTATGTGACAGGCTCGATGGCACAGCTGTGACCTAAGTGACTAGAGGATAAGTGAGATTTTGAATCTCTGCACACACTTTTGGACACTGGACACTTTTGGATTGTGTGAGGCCCACTGATATCTGAGCGCTATGTGACAGGCTCGATGGCACAGCTGTGACCTAAGTGACTAGAGGATAAGTGAGATTTTGAATCTCTGCACACACTTTTGGACACTGGACACTTTTGGATTGTGTGAGGCCCACTGATATCTGAGCGCTATGTGACAGGCTCGATGGCACAGCTGTGACCTAAGTGACTAGACGATAAGTGAGATTTTGAATCTCTGCACACACTTTTGGAGACTGGACACTTTTGGATTGTGTGAGGCCCAATGAATATCTGAGCGCTATGTGACAGGCTCGATGGCACAGCTGTGACCTAAGTGACTAGAGGATAAGGGAGATTTTGAATCTCTGCACACACTTTTGGACACTGGACACTTTTGGATTGTGTGAGGCCCACTGATATCTGAGCGCTATGTGACAGGCTCGATGGCACAGCTGTGACCTAAGTGACTAGAGGATAAGTGAGATTTTGAATCTCTGCACACACTTTTGGACACTGGACACTTTTGGATTGTGTGAGGCCCACTGATATCTGAGCGCTATGTGACAGGCTCGATGGCACAGCTGTGACCTAAGTGACTAGAGGATAAGTGAGATTTTGAATCTCTGCACACACTTTTGGACACTGGACACTTTTGGATTGTGTGAGGCCCACTGATATCTGAGCGCTATGTGACAGGCTCGATGGCACAGCTGTGACCTAAGTGACTAGAGGATAAGTGAGATTTTGAATCTCTGCACACACTTTTGGACACTGGACACTTTTGGACTGTGTGAGGCGCACTGATATCTGAGCGCTATGTGACAGGCTCGATGGCACAGCTGTGACCTAAGTGATTAGAGGATAAGTGAGATTTTGAATCTCTGCACACACTTTTGGACACTGGACACTTTTGGATTGTGTGAGGCCCACTGATATCTGAGCTCTATGTGACAGGCTCGATGGCACAGCTGTGACCTAAGTGACTAGAGGATAAGTAAGATTTTGAATCTCTGCACACACTTTTGGACACTGGACACTTTTGGATTGTGTGAGGCCCACTGATATCTGAGCGCTATGTGACAGGCTCGATGGCACAGCTGTGACCTAAGTGACTAGAGGATAAGTGAGATTTTGAATCTCTGCACACACTTTTGGACACTGGACACTTTTGGATTGTGTGAGGCCCACTGATATCTGAGCGCTATGTGACAGGCTCGATGGCACAGCTGTGACCTAAGTGACTAGAGGATAAGTGAGATTTTGAATCTCTGCACACACTTTTGGACACTGGACACTTTTGGATTGTGTGAGGCCCACTGATATCTGAGCGCTATGTGACAGGCTCGATGGCACAGCTGTGACCTAAGTGACTAGAGGATAAGTGAGATTTTGAATCTCTGCATACACTTTTGGACACTGGACACTTTTGGATTGTGTGAGGCCCACTGATATCTGAGCGCTATGTGACAGGCTCGATGGCACAGCTGTGACCTAAGTGACTAGAGGATAAGTGAGATTTTGAATCTCTGCACACACTTTTGGACACTGGACACTTTTGGATTGTGTGAGGCCCACTGATATCTGAGCTCTATGTGACAGGCTCGATGGCACAGCTGTGACCTAAGTGACTAGAGGATAAGTGAGATTTTGAATCTCTGCACACACTTTTGGACACTGGACACTTTTGAATTGTGTGAGGCCCACTGATATCTGAGCGCTATGTGACAGGCTCGATGGCACAGCTGTGACCTAAGTGACTAGAGGATAAGTGAGATTTTGAATCTCTGCACACACTTTTGGACACTGGACACTTTTTTATTCTGTGAGGCCCAATGAATATCTGAGCGCTATGTGACAGGCTCGATGGCACAGCTGTGACCTAAGTGACTAGAGGATAAGTGAGATTTTGAATCTCTGCACACACTTTTGGACACGGGACACTTTTGGATTGTGTGAGGCCCACTGATACCTGAGCGCTATGTGACAGGCTCGATGGCACAGCTGTGACCTAAGTGACTAGAGGATAAGTGAGATTTTGAATCTCTGCACACACTTTTGGACACTGGACACTTTTGGATTGTGTGAGGCCCACTGATACCTGAGCGCTATGTGACAGGCTCGATGGCACAGCTGTGACCTAAGTGACTAGAGGATAAGTGAGATTTTGAATCTCTGCACACACTTTTGGACACTGGACACTTTTGGATTGTGTGAGGCCCACTGATATCTGAGCGCTATGTGACAGGCTCGATGGCATAGCTGTGACCTAAGTGACTAGAGGATAAGTGAGATTTTGAATCTTTGCACACACTTTTGGACACTGGACACTTTTGGATTGTGTGAGGCCCACTGATATCTGAGCGCTATGTGACAGGCTCGATGACACAGCTGTGACCTAAGTGACTAGAGGATAAGTGAGATTTTGAATCTCTGCACACACTTTTGGACACTGGACACTTTTGGATTGTGTGAGGCCCACTGATATCTGAGCGCTATGTGACAGGCTCGATGGCACAGCTGTGACCTAAGTGACTAGAGAATAAGTGAGATTTTGAATCTCTCCACACACTTTTGGACACTGGACACTTTTGGATTGTGTGAGGCCCACTGATATCTGAGCGCTATGTGACAGGCTCGATGGCACAGCTGTGACCTAAGTGACTAGAGGATAAGTGAGATTTTGAATCTCTGCACACACTTTTGGACACTGGACACTTTTGGATTGTGTGAGGCCCACTGATATCTGAGCGCTATGTGACAGGCTCGATGGCACAGCTGTGACCTAAGTGACTAGAGGATAAGTGAGATTTTGAATCTCTGCACACACTTTTGGACACTGGACACTTTTGGATTGTGTGAGGCCCACTGATATCTGAGCGCTATGTGACAGGCTCGATGGCACAGCTTTGACCTAAGTGACTAGAGGATAAGTGAGATTTTGAATCTCTGCACACACTTTTGGAGACTGGACACTTTTGGATTGTGTGAGGCCCAATGAATATCTGAGCGCTATGTGACAGGCTCGATGGCACAGCTGTGACCTAAGTGACTAGAGGATAAGTGAGATTTTGAATCTCTGCACACACTTTTGGACACTGGACACTTTTGGATTGTGTGAGGCCCACTGATATCTGAGCACTATGTGACAGGCTCGATGGCACAGCTGTGACCTAAGTGAGTAGAGGATAAGTGAGATTTTGAATCTCTGCACACACTTTTGGACACTGGACACTTTTGGATTGTGTGAGGCCCACTGATATCTGAGCGCTATGTGACAGGCTCGATGGCATAGCTGTGACCTAAGTGACTAGAGGATAAGTGAGATTTTGAATCTCTGCACACACTTTTGGACACTGGACACTTTTGGATTGTGTGAGGCCCACTGATATCTGAGCGCTATGTGACAGGCTCGATGACACAGCTGTGACCTAAGTGACTAGAGGATAAGTGAGATTTTGAATCTCTGCACACACTTTTGGACACTGGACACTTTTGGATTGTGTGAGGCCCACTGATATCTGAGCGCTATGTGACAGGCTCGATGGCACAGCTGTGACCTAAGTGACTAGAGAATAAGTGAGATTTTGAATCTCTGCACACACTTTTGATCACTGGACACTTTTGGATTGTGTGAGGCCCACTGATATCTGAGCGCTATGTGACAGGCTCGATGGCACAGCTGTGACCTAAGTGACTAGAGGATAAGTGAGATTTTGAATCTCTGCACACACTTTTGGACACTGGACACTTTTGGATTGTGTGAGGCCCACTGATATCTGAGCGCTATGTGACAGGCTCGATGGCACAGCTGTGACCTAAGTGACTAGAGGATAAGTGAGATTTTGAATCTCTGCACACACTTTTGGACACTGGACACTTTTGGATTGTGTGAGGCCCACTGATATCTGAGCGCTATGTGACAGGCTCGATGGCACAGCTGTGACCTAAGTGACTAGAGGATAAGTGAGATTTTGAATCTCTGCACACACTTTTGGAGACTGGACACTTTTGGATTGTGTGAGGCCCAATGAATATCTGAGCGCTATGTGACAGGCTCGATGGCACAGCTGTGACCTAAGTGACTAGAGGATAAGTGAGATTTTGAATCTCTGCACACACTTTTGGACACTGGACACTTTTGGATTGTGTGAGGCCCACTGATATCTGAGCACTATGTGACAGGCTCGATGGCACAGCTGTGACCTAAGTGAGTAGAGGATAAGTGAGATTTTGAATCTCTGCACACACTTTTGGACACTGGACACTTTTGGATTGTGTGAGGCCCACTGATATCTGAGCGCTATGTGACAGGCTCGATGGCACGGCTGTGACCTAAGTGACTAGAGGATAAGTGAGATTTTGAATCTCTGCACACACTTTTGGACACTGGACACTTTTGGATTGTGTGAGGCCCACTGATATCTGAGCGCTATGTGACAGGCTCGATGGCACAGCTGTGACCTAAGTGACTAGAGGATAAGTGAGATTTTGAATCTCTGCACACACTTTTGGACACTGGACACTTTTGGATTGTGTGAGGCCCACTGATATCTGAGCGCTATGTGACAGGCTCGATGGCACAGCTGTGACCTAAGTGACTAGAGGATAAGTGAGATTTTGAATCTCTGCACACACTTTTGGACACTGGACACTTTTGGATTGTGTGAGGCCCACTGATATCTGAGCGCTATGTGACAGGCTCGATGGCACAGCTGTGACCTAAGTGACTAGAGGATAAGTGAGATTTTGAATCTCTGCACACACTTTTGGACACTGGACACTTTTGGATTGTGTGAGGCCCACTGATATCTGAGCGCTATGTGACAGGCTCGATGGCACAGCTGTGACCTAAGTGACTAGAGGATAAGGGAGATTTTGAATCTCTGCACACACTTTTGGACACTGGACACTTTTGGATTGTGTGAGGCCCACTGATATTTGAGCGCTATGTGACAGGCTCGATGGCACAGCTGTGACCTAAGTGACTAGAGGATAAGTGAGATTTTGAATCTCTGCACACACTTTTGGACACTGGACACTTTTGGATTGTGTGAGGCCCACTGATATCTGAGCGCTATGTGACAGGCTCGATGGCACAGCTGTGACCTAAGTGACTAGAGGATAAGTGAGATTTTGAATCTCTGCACACACTTTTGGACACTGGACACTTTTGGATTGTGTGAGGCCCACTGATATCTGAGCGCTATGTGACAGGCTCGATGGCACAGCTGTGACCTAAGTGACTAGAGGATAAGTGAGATTTTGAATCTCTGCACACACTTTTGGACACTGGACACTTTTGGATTGTGTGAGGCCCACTGATATCTGAGCGCTATGTGACAGGCTCGATGGCACAGCTGTGACCTAAGTGACTAGAGGATAAGTGAGATTTTGAATCTCTGCATACACTTTTGGACACTGGACACTTTTGGATTGTGTGAGGCCCACTGATATCTGAGCGCTATGTGACAGGCTCGATGGCACAGCTGTGACCTAAGTGACAAGAGGATAAGTGAGATTTTGAATCTCTGCACACACTTTTGGACACTGGACACTTTTGGATTGTGTGAGGCCCACTAATATCTGAGCTCTATGTGACAGGCTCGATGGCACAGCTGTGACCTAAGTGACTAGAGGATAAGTGAGATTTTGAATCTCTGCACACACTTTTGGACACTGGACACTTTTGGATTGTGTGAGGCCCACTGATATCTGAGCGCTATGTGACAGGCTCGATGGCACAGCTGTGACCTAAGTGACTAGAGGATAAGTGAGATTTTGAATCTCTGCACACACTTTTGGACACTGGACACTTTTGGATTGTGTGAGGCCCAATGAATATCTGAGCGCTATGTGACAGGCTCGATGGCACAGCTGTGACCCAAGTGACTAGAGGATAAGTGAGATTTTGAATCTCTGCACACACTTTTGGACACGGGACACTTTTGGATTGTGTGAGGCCCACTGATATCTGAGCGCTATGTGACAGGCTCGATGGCACAGCTGTGACCTAAGTGACTAGAGGATAAGTGAGATTTTGAATCTCTGCACACACTTTTGGACACTGGACACTTTTGGATTGTGTGAGGCCCACTGATATCTGAGCGCTATGTGACAGGCTCGATGGCACAGCTGTGACCTAAGTGACTAGAGGATAAGTGAGATTTTGAATCTCTGCACACACTTTTGGACACTGGACACTTTTGGATTGTGTGAGGCCCACTGATATCTGAGCGCTATGTGACAGGCTCGATGGCATAGCTGTGACCTAAGTGACTAGAGGATAAGTGAGATTTTGAATCTCTGCACACACTTTTGGACACTGGACACTTTTGGATTGTGTGAGGCCCACTGATATCTGAGCGCTATGTGACAGGCTCGATGACACAGCTGTGACCTAAGTGACTAGAGGATAAGTGAGATTTTGAATCTCTGCACACACTTTTGGACACTGGACACTTTTGGATTGTGTGAGGCCCACTGATATCTGAGCGCTATGTGACAGGCTCGATGGCACAGCTGTGACCTAAGTGACTAGAGGATAAGTGAGATTTTGAATCTCTGCACACACTTTTGGACACTGGACACTTTTGGATTGTGTGAGGCCCACTGATATCTGAGCGCTATGTGACAGGCTCGATGGCACAGCTGTGACCTAAGTGACTAGAGGATAAGTGAGATTTTGAATCTCTGCACACACTTTTGGACAATGGACACTTTTGGATTGTGTGAGGCCCACTGATATCTGAGCGCTATGTGACAGGCTCGATGGCACAGCTGTGACCTAAGTGACTAGAGGATAAGTGAGATTTTGAATCTCTGCATACACTTTTGGACACTGGACACTTTTGGATTGTGTGAGGCCCACTGATATCTGAGCGCTATGTGACAGGCTCGATGGCACAGCTGTGACCTAAGTGACTAGAGGATAAGTGAGATTTTGAATCTCTGCACACACTTTTGGACACTGGACACTTTTGGATTGTGTGAGGCCCACTGATATCTGAGCTCTATGTGACAGGCTCGATGGCACAGCTGTGACCTAAGTGACTAGAGGATAAGTGAGATTTTGAATCTCTGCACACACTTTTGGACACTGGACACTTTTGGATTGTGTGAGGCCCACTGATATCTGAGCGCTATGTGACAGGCTCGATGGCACAGCTGTGACCTAAGTGACTAGAGGATAAGTGAGATTTTGAATCTCTGCACACACTTTTGGACACTGGACACTTTTTTATTCTGTGAGGCCCAATGAATATCTGAGCGCTATGTGACAGGCTCGATGGCACAGCTGTGACCTAAGTGACTAGAGGATAAGTGAGATTTTGAATCTCTGCACACACTTTTGGACACGGGACACTTTTGGATTGTGTGAGGCCCACTGAAATCTGAGCGCTATGTGACAGGCTCGATGGCACAGCTGTGACCTAAGTGACTAGAGGTTAAGTGAGATTTTGAATCTCTGCACACACTTTTGGACACTGGACAGTTTTGGATTGTGTGAGGCCCACTGATATCTGAGCGCTATGTGACAGACTCGATGGCACAGCTGTGACCTAAGTGACTAGAGGATAAGTGAGATTTTGAATCTCTGCACACACTTTTGGACACTGGACACTTTTGGATTGTGTGAGGCCCACTGATATCTGAGCGCTATGTGACAGGCTCGATGGCATAGCTGTGACCTAAGTGACTAGAGGATAAGTGAGATTTTGAATCTCTGCACACACTTTTGGACACTGGACACTTTTGGATTGTGTGAGGCCCACTGATATCTGAGCGCTATGTGACAGGCTCGATGACACAGCTGTGACCTAAGTGACTAGAGGATAAGTGAGATTTTGAATCTCTGCACACACTTTTGGACACTGGACACTTTTGGATTGTGTGAGGCCCACTGATATCTGAGCGCTATGTGACAGGCTCGATGGCACAGCTGTGACCTAAGTGACTAGAGAATAAGTGAGATTTTGAATCTCTGCACACACTTTTGGGCACTGGACACTTTTGGATTGTGTGAGGCCCACTGATATCTGAGCGCTATGTGACAGGCTCGATGGCACAGCTGTGACCTAAGTGACTAGAGGATAAGTGAGATTTTGAATCTCTGCACACACTTTTGGACACTGGACACTTTTGGATTGTGTGAGGCCCACTGATATCTGAGCGCTATGTGACAGGCTCGATGGCACAGCTGTGACCTAAGTGACTAGAGGATAAGTGAGATTTTGAATCTCTGCACACACTTTTGGACACTGGACACTTTTGGATTGTGTGAGGCCCACTGATATCTGAGCGCTATGTGACAGGCTCGATGGCACAGCTGTGACCTAAGTGACTAGAGGATAAGTGAGATTTTGAATCTCTGCACACACTTTTGGAGACTGGACACTTTTGGATTGTGTGAGGCCCAATGAATATCTGAGCGCTATGTGACAGGCTCGATGGCACAGCTGTGACCTAAGTGACTAGAGGATAAGTGAGATTTTGAATCTCTGCACACACTTTTGGACACTGGACACTTTTGGATTGTGTGAGGCCCACTGATATCTGAGCGCTATGTGACAGGCTCGATGGCACAGCTGTGACCTAAGTGACTAGAGGATAAGTGAGATTTTGAATCTCTGCACACACTTTTGGACACTGGACACTTTTGGATTGTGTGAGGCCCACTGATATCTGAGCGCTATGTGACAGGCTCGATGGCACAGCTATGACCTAAGTGACTAGAGGATAAGTGAGATTTTGAATCTCTGCACACACTTTTGGACACTGAACACTTTTGGATTGTGTGAGGCCCACTGATATCTGAGCGCTATGTGACAGGCTCGATGGCACAGCTGTGACCTAAGTGACTAGAGGATAAGTGAGATTTTGAATCTCTGCACACACTTTTGGACACTGGACACTTTTGGATTGTGTGAGGCCCACTGATATCTGAGCACTGTGTGACAGGCTCGATGGCACAGCTTTGACCTAAGTGACTAGAGGATAAGTGAGATTTTGAATTTCTGCACACACTTTTGGACACTGGACACTTTTGGATTGAGTGAGGCCCAATGTATATCTGAGCGCTATGTGACAGGCTCGATGGCACAGCGGTGACCTAAGTGACTAGAGGATAAGGGAGATTTTGAATCTCTGCACACACTTTTGGACACTGGACACTTTTGGATTGTGTGAGGTCCAATGAATATCTGAGCGCTATGTGACAGGCTCGATGGCACAGCTGTGACCAAAGTGACTAGAGGATAAGGGAGATTGGATTGCTTTTAAAAAAGCAGTTTGCGGAGCAGTGGGTAAACAGCAATGCCAGCCTGTCAGGAAGCCTTAAAAGGCAGCCCAACAACCAACACTACTGATACACCACAATATAGCCTCCCCTTGCACTGCACACACAGTGACTGGTGTGTTGTGCAGGCCAAATTGCTATCAGCAGCAGAAGCAGTTTTTTTTTCTTCTCAGCAGGACAAAAAAAAAAAATTGGGATTGCTTTTAAAAAAGCAGTTTGAGGCCCAATGAATATCTGAGAGCTATTTGACAGGCTCGATGGCGCAGCTGTGACCAAAGTGACTAGAGGATAAGGGAGATTGGATTGCTTTTAAAAAAGCAGTTTGCGGAGCAGTGGGTAAACAGCAATGCTAGCCTGTCAGGAAGCCTTAGAAGGCAGCCCAACAACCAACACCACTGATACACCACTATATAGCCTCCCCTTGCACTGCACACACAGTGACTGGTGTGTTGTGCAGGCCAAATCGCTAGCAGCAGAAGCAGTTTTTTTGTCTTCTTCCCTGCCTAACGCTCTCCCTACAGAATCAGCAGCAACCTCTCCCTATGCTAAGATCGGCAGAAGTGAGATGGCGGTCGGCGTGCATGCCCTTTTATACCCCCTGTGACGCCCACCAAAGCAAGCCAATCATTTGCATGCCCTTCTGAAAGATGGTGGTGACCCGTGCCTATGTCATCACGTTGCCCACAGTGTCCGTGGATCCTGATTGGCTGAAAAAGAGCGCAAAACAAACTTTTGAAACGCGACTTTGGCGCGTAAGTCGCCGACCTCGTGGCCGACCTCATCCTAAGGTCGGGTTTCGTTTCATGAAACCCGACTTTGCCAAAAGTCGGCGACTTTTGAATTTTTTCGACCCGTTTTGCTCAACTCTAGTCACCGGAAGTGAGGTGGATATGGCTTTTCCCCGCCGACCGGAAGTATGTATGGGTGCACGCACAGTCCCTGATGTCAGCTGATGGGACTACAGCTCCCATCATCCGACACCTACTGCTTCTAATTACAGTGAGAGCATTAGCGGCAGATGGGAGAATTCATCAGCCACTCCTGCACTGTAAATAGTTAAAAAAACGGTGTGGGATCCAGCAGAGTGTACTCAAACCCTATTCACTTGAATGGGGGACCCGACAATACAGTGTTTGACACGCTGTTATATACCTGAAAGCGTGGCAAACACTGCTTCTGATTGGTGGAAAAATCATCCCTGTCATAGAGCCACAGTTCCAAAGCTGTCAAAAGAGAGCGTGAATGCTCAGCTGTGATCGGAGGTATACAGTTTACCTCCAGTCACTGGTGTCAGCTGATGGGACTACAGCTCCCATCATCCGATACCTGCAGCCGCTATTAACAGTAAGAGCAGGAGCGGATGATGGGGGTATTCACTATCCGCTCATGGGCTGTAAATAAATAATTAAAAAAACCTGCGTGGGCTCCCACCTATTTTTGACAACCAGCCAGGCAAAACTCACAGCTGGGGGCTGCAACCCTCAGCTGTTGGCATTAGTAAGGTTGGCTATCAAAAATCGAGGGGTCCCCAAGCTGTTATTTTAACTATTTAAAAATAGTTAAAATAATATTATTAATAAATAATGAAAAAACGGTGTGAGGTTCCCTCATTTTTGACAACCAGCTTTGCTAAAGGAGACAGCTGGGGGCTGGTATTCTAAAGGGGGTTTTACACTAAGCGATATCGCTAGCAATATCGCTAAAACGTCACTGGTTTTGTGACGTTATAGCGATATTGCTAGCGATATCGCTATGTGTGATACTTACCAGCGACCGGCTCCCCCGCTGTCCATCGTTGATCGCGCGAGAATGTCCGGCTCCATTTCTCGTCGGGCGCTTCCTGCTGAGACTTCCTGCTGTGACGACGAGCGACGCTGGACGCGGGCGGGAGGATGTCTTCATCGCTGTGTATGAATGGTAAGTATCGTGCGCTGCGTCGCTGCTGCATCGCTGTGAGATCTTTCTGTATGAAAGCTCACTAGCGATCATTTAGCGATGCACCAGCGATCCTGACCGGGTCGGATCGCTGGTCGGATCGCTGGTGCATCGCTAAATGTAAAAGGGCCTTTAGGCTGGTAAGGGGCCATGGATATTGACCCCCCAGCCTAAAAATAACAGCCCACAGCTGACCTGAAGAGGCTTCTCTATTAGATGCACCAGTTCTGGCTCTTTGCCCAGCTCTTCCCACTTGCCCTGTAGCGGTGGCAAGTGGGATTCATATTTGTGGAGTTGATGTCACCTTTGTATTGTCAGGTGACATCAAGCCCATGGATTAGTAATGGAGAGGCGTCAATAAGACACCCCCATTACTAACCCCATAATCACATTATACAAAAACACAAACACCAAGAATAAAGTCCTTTAATTATAATAATAATAATAATTTTTATTTATATAGCGCCAACATATTCCGCAGCACTTTACAATTAAGCGGGGACATGTACAGACAATAAATTCAATACAAGTTAAGACAATTCAAACAGTGACATTAGGAGTGAGGTCCCTGCTCGCAAGCTTACAATCTACAAGGAAATGGGGGGACACAGTAGGTGAGAAATGCTTGTTAATTCAGGTCTGGCAATTATAATAGGGATTTTCATATAAAGCTGCATGATCCGGTCATCAGCCCGTGTGTTTAAGTGCAATAGACAAGAATCAAATGCAGTTATCATGTGCATGAAGGGTGTGGAGACAGATGAATAGTAGGGTGCAGATTCAGAATAATATTTGGAAGGAGGGAACAGGGCAAAGTTAGCTTGCTGAGTAGTTGATGTGGTAGGCTTGTTTGAAGAGATGGGTTTTCAAAGCGCGCTTGAATAGGTCAGGGCTAGGTATCAGTCTGATCGTCTGGGGAAGTGCATTCCAGAGAGCTGGAGCAGCACGAGAGAAGTCTTGGAGACGGAGGTGCGAGGTTCGGATTACGGGGGATGTTAGTCTTAGGTCATTTGTAGAACGGAGGGCACGTGTAGGGCGATAGACAGAGACGAGAGAGGAGATATAAGGCGGTGCAGAACAGTGGAGAGCTTTGTGGGTGAGAGAGATGAGTTTATACTGGACCCTGTAGCGAATAGGTAGCCAGTGTAATGACTGGCACAAGATGGAGGCATCGGTGAAGCGGCTGGACAGAAATATGACCCTGGCTGCCGCATTCAAGATGGATTGGAGAGGAGAAAGTTTGGTAAGAGGGAGACCGATCAGAAGAGAGTTGCAGTAGTCCAGACGAGAATGAATAAGAGCAACAGTAAGAGTCTTAGCAGTTTCAAAGGTGAGAAAAGGTCGGATTCTGGAGATGTTTTTAAGATGCAGGTGACAAGAGCGAGTGAGTGATCGGATGTACGGAGTAAAGGAAAGTTCAGTGTCGAATATGACCCCAAGACAGCGGGCATGCTGCTTGGGAGTTATGGTTGAACCCTCCAGGGTTATTTCGATGTTAGGTAGAGTGAGGTTAGTAGAGGGGAGAAACACAAGAAGTTCAGTTTTAGAGAGATTTAGTTTCAGATAGAGGGAGGACATGATGCTAGAGACAGCAGACAGACAATCCTTGGTATTTTGAATTAGGGTAGGGGTGATGTCAGGGGAAGAAGTGTATAATTGGGTGTCATCAGCATAGAGATGATACTGGAACCCAAATCTGCAGATTGTTTGTCCAATAGGGGCAGTGTATAAAGAGAAGAGGAGGGGGCCTAGGACTGAGCCCTGCGGGACCCCGATAGTAAGGGGACGAGAAGAGGAAGAGGAGCCGGAAAAAGATACAGTGAAGGAGCAGTCAGAGAGGTAGGAGGAGAACCAGGAGAGGGCTGTGTCCTTGAGGCCTATAGAGCAGAGCATAGTGAGGAGGAGCTGGTGATCCACAGTGTCAAATGTGGCAGAGAGATCCAGTAGAATCAGCAGGGAGTAATGACCTTTCGATTTAGCTGTTATTAAATCATTAGAGACT
This sequence comes from Dendrobates tinctorius, assembly GCF_039654945.1. Lineage (NCBI taxonomy): Eukaryota > Metazoa > Chordata > Amphibia > Anura > Dendrobatidae > Dendrobates > Dendrobates tinctorius. The sequence continues at coordinate 15,962,842 of NW_027361910.1, read as the reverse complement.
TTAGTGAGGGCAGTTTCAGTAGAGTGTAAAGAGCGGATTAGACGGGAGTGGACCAGGCGTTCCAGGAGTTTAGAGATGAAGGGAAGGTTAGAGACAGGTCTGTAGTTAGCAGTGCAGTTCTGGTCCAGGGATGGCTTTAGGGGTTATGATGGCATGTTTAAATGAGGAGGGAAATATACCTGAAGAAAGAGAGAGGTTAAATATTTTAGTCAGGTGAGTGGTGACCACTGGTGAGAGAGACTGCAGGAGCTGTGAAGGAATAGGGTCACTGTTGCAGGTTGTAGGCCGAGCAGAAGCGAGGAGCTTGGAAACTTCTTCTTCTGAAACAGGCTCAAAGAGGTCTAGTGAGCTTGAGGTGCGGCAGGGAAGGGGATCCAGGCACTGAGGAGATAGGGCTGAGATATCCTGATGTATGTGGTTGATTTTTTCTAGGAAATAAGTGGCCAGATCCTCACCGCTGAGGTTGGTGATGGGGGCCTGTACTTTAGGTTTCAGGAGGGAGTTTAAGGTTTCAAAAAGTCGTCTTGGGTTGTTGGATAGTGAGGTGATGAGGGTGGTGAAGTAGGATTGTTTGGCCAGATGAAGGGCAGAGTTATAGGTTTTGAGCATGAACTTATAGTGGATGAAGTCTTCTGCTAAGAGAGATTTTCTCCACTGCCGCTCTGCACATCTCGAGCAGCGCTGAAGAAAGCGTGTTTTTGCGTTGTGTGCCAGGGCTGCCGTTGTCTGTGTCGGGTCTTTCTGCGTATAGAAGGTGCTGCTTCATCTAGGGCATTCTTCAGTGTATTATTGAAGTGTGACAATGCTATGTCTGGACAGGAGAGGGTGGAGATGGGGGCTAAAGATGTGTGGAGATTGTCCCTAAGCTGTTGGGTATTAATGGTACGTGTATTCCGATAAGTGTGGTAAGTGGGGGTGTCCCGGGTGAGGAGACAATTCTTGACAGAGAAGGAAAGAAGGTTGTGGTCCGAGAGCGGGAGAGGCGAGTTAGTAAAGTCGTGCAGCGAGCCGGGACGGGAGAAAACCATGTCCAGAGTATTCCCGTCCTCATGTGTAGGAGAATTAGTAAACTGTGAGAGGCCGAATGAAGAAGTTAGAGAAAGAAGATGAGAGGCAGACTGGGAGAGCGGATCATTGATGGGGATGTTAAAGTCTCCCATGATGAGGGTGGGGATGTCACAGGATAGAAAGTGAGTAAGCCAGGTGGTGAAGTGGTCTAGAAACTGGCGGGAGGAGCCTGGAGGGCGATAAACAACCGCCACTTGTAAGGAGAAAGGCTTAAAGAGTCTGACGGCATGTACTTCAAAGGAAGGAAATGTAAGTGAGGGAACCGGGGGGATGACCTGGAAAGCACATTGTGATGAAAGCAGCAAACCAACACCTCCACCCTGTCTGTTCTCAGGTCTGGGGGTATGTGAAAATTTCAGCCCACCAAACGAGAGAGCGGCAGCAGCGGTGGTGTCTGAATGCTGGATCCAGGTTTCTGTAATAGCCAGAAGGTTAAGGGAATTAGAGAGAAAAAGATCGTGAATGTAAGTCAGTTTGTTACACACAGACCGTGCATTCCAGAGAGCACATTGGAAAGTGAGAGGAGAAGGCATGCACTGAATGTTAATAAGATTAGCAGGGTTTCTATATGCAGCTGGAGGAGAGTAACGTATGCTGGTGGAGGGAGGCCCAGGGTTGGGGGAGATGTCACCTGCAGCTATTAAAAGGAGAAAAAACAGAAAAAGCAGGTGGTGGGATGATTTGTATGAACGTTTGGAGTGCTGCATGGTGGTTTTGGATGGTTTGGTGTGGGTAAGAAATGTCAATAGAGCCTCAGAGTTATACATGGGAGAGGGGAAAAGGGAGGGGTGGATATGCAGAGAGTGCACAGAATGTGTAAAAGGGCAGGCGAGTTTTTAGAAAGCAGAGGTGAAGACAAAAAAGCAGCAGGTTGATATGATCAATGCATATGTAGTAAGACTGACCAAGAAGCATGCGTGCATGAAAAGCTTATGCACCTTACCTGTCTCCTGCCCAACTGCATTGTCTAACTGCAAAACACTTGATCCTGTTGCACTTAATATCTGTTGCACGCGTGCTATCCCAGCCAGAGCTAAATATATATGAAATGAAATGTCTGCTAGCTTCAGCCACCAAAAGGCCACAATCAGTAATTAACCAATTAGCACAAGGCCAGAGCAGGCATTACTATGCAGGGTAAATAACTAATGCTGGACAAGGCCATCAAACAGAGAAAGGGGAAAAAAAAAAAAACACCTTTCTACACTTCAAAGCACAAACCAAATAGATAAAAAAAGAAAGACCCACCACAGGAGTGATGGAATGAATTACCATAAAAATATCTGGCAATATATGATGCAGTTCACACTTGTCAGACAGCACACATGGATGATGGAATGAATTACCATAAAAATATCTGGCAATATATGATGCAGTTCACACTTGTCAGACAGCACACATGGATGATGGAATGAATTACCATAAAAATATCTGGCAATATATGATGCAGTTCACACTTGTCAGACAGCACACATGGATGATGGAATGAATTACCATAAAAATATCTGGCAATATATGATGCAGTTCACACTTGTCAGACAGCACACATGGATGATGGAATGAATTACCATAAAAATATCTGGCAATATATGATGCAGTTCACACTTGTCAGACAGCACACATGGATGATGGAATGAATTACCTGTGTGAAGAAGAGAAGAGAGGAACATCAGCTTCAATGCATTGTCTAACTGCAAAACACTTGATCCTGTTGCACTTAATATCTGTTGCACGCGTGCTATCCCAGCCAGAGCTAAATATATATGAAATGAAATGTCTGCTAGCTTCAGCCACCAAAAGGCCACAATCAGTAATTAACCAATTAGCACAAGGCCAGAGCAGGCATTACTTTGCAGGGTAAATAACTCATAATTAAAAAAAAGACACAGGTTCCTTTAATAATGTTAATTAAACCATACTTACAACCTCACTTAATTCCACGGAAGCCCTCAATCTCTTGTATTAAAATTAAAATAAAAAAACAACAATATACCATACCTGTCTGTCGTTCTGTCCCACGCCAAAATCCTTGTTTGGGGGAGAAATATTTTTCTACCTGGACGGTGCCAAGATGCGACCATGCAGGCTGAGAGTCACTGGTGTCTGAACTGCTGCGAGCTCAGCCTCAGTGACTAGCGGTGGCATTACTGAGGTTGCGTTCCCAGCTGGGAAGATATGGTTTTAGATCATTGCCATGCTGCATAACACAAGTGTCATTCAGCTTGAGGTCACGAACAGATGGCGGGACATTCTACTTCAGTATTTTTTGGTAGACAGCAAGTCTTTCAGGTCCTGAATCAGCAAAACAGCCCCAGACCATCACACTACCAACACCATATTTTAAACACCATATTTTACTGTTGGTGTGATGTTCCTTTTCTGAAATGCTGTGTTATTTCTACTACAGATGTACTCAGACATACTTCTTCCAAAAAGTTCAAGTTTTGTCTCCTCAGTCCACAGTGTTCTCCCAAAAATCTTGGGGATAATGAAGATGGGTTCTGGCTAGAGATGAGCGACTTTGTCGTTTTTAGGGTCGAGTCGGGTTTCATGAAACCCGACATTCTCAAAAGTCGGGTAGAACGAAATCGGCCGACTATAGGGAAAAGTCAGAGACCGACTGAAACACGAAACCCTATGCAAGTCAATGGGGAAGCAAAGTCGGCAGGGAGTGGAGGACAGTAAACACACCTACAGTGCCCATTTCAATGCCAAAAACATCAATTCTTATTACTGAAGCTTGTCAACCTTAATTTAATTCATAATAATAGTTACGCATTGAAAACTGGGGGTTATTTGGCTAAAGTTGTGGGGGGGTAGGGCTGGCTCCAGGTTTTCATGTGCCCTGGGCAAAAGAGTGTCAGTGCGCCCCTTTAACACATACCACAACTCATGATGCTCCTATACGGCACAAAAATATAGTGTGATAAAACACTCCGGGATTGCCTTTGCTGGGGTCAAAGGTCACATGCGTTCAGTATGAAACTCAGGCGCACAGCCGGGGTCCGGGTATAACTGACACTGGGTCAGGTTTATTAAAGGTGAAAGCAATGCAAAAAGGAAAAAAAAACATAAAACTAATCCTTGCCTGTCCGGCACTAACTAAACAAGGTACAACCTAACTACCAACTGGCGGGCTTCTCCCGTCCAGCCAAACCACAGTTGCAGTGGGCACTGCTTTCACTCACGTGTGTCTCTCACACAGACAGGCTCTCTGTGTCCCCAGGCTGAGACACTCACACAACCACCTGGCTTCCTTTTATATCCACCTCCCATTATTCATTAGTAACCAGGTGCGATACTGACCAGACTAGGCCACATAGGAAAGGTATCTGGGCGAGATATACCTGCCCTCATTCACTATTCCCACATGATTCTCACATATCCCCCCCTCTGCTCAGACCACTCCGGTCGAGCAATGACACCCGCTAAACAGTACACTCGGGACAGGGCATCTGCATTCCCCATCTGTACCCCTGGGCGGTGCTCCACCATAAAAGTGTAGGCCTGCAGGGCAAGGAACCACCGGATCACCCGGCTATTCCGTTCCTTGTGCAAGTGCATCCACTTGAGAGGGGCATGGTCAGTGATCAGCCTGAACTTTTGGCCCACCAGGTAATATTTAAGGGCCTCTAGAGCCCACGTAATGGCTAGGCACTCTTTCTCTACGACTGCATACTTTTGCTCATGTTTATTCAGCTTCCTGCTGAGATAGAGGACTGCGTGTTCCACTCCGTCCCTCACTTGTGACAGTACGGCCCCGATACCGGTATCCGAGGCATCCGTTTGTACCACAAACTCGCTGCAGAAGTCCGGAGTCACCAGTACGGGTTGAGAGCAAAGTGCCCGTTTTAGGCTATGGAAGGCTTCTTCAGCTGCTAAATTCCATTTAATCTTGACGGAGTCTTTCCCTTTGGTAAGATCCGTCAGGGGGGTAGCGATGGCTGCAAAATTGGGTATGAACCAGCGATAATAGCCAGCGATCCCCAGAAAGGCTTGCACCTGCTTCTTGTTGATAGGTTGCGACCAGTCCTGAACCGCTTTAACCTTATCAACCTGGGGTTTAACAACACCCCTCGCAATTACATACCCAAAATACCGGGCTTCTTCTAGCCCGATGTGACATTTCTTGGGGTTCGCGGTTAGACCTGCCTCCCACAGGTCGCCAATTACAGCTTGTACTTTCTGGAGATGAGTCTCCCAGTCCAAGCTGTAAATGACAATGTCATCCAAATAGGCCGAAACGTACTGCCTATGTAGCCTCAGGACTCGATCCATCAGTCTCTGGAACGTCGCCGGTGCTCCGTGCAGTACAAACGGCATATACACATACTGAAATAGACCTTCTCGCGTAGCAAATGCCGTCTTTTCGCTGGCCGCCTCCGCCAGAGGGATCTGCCAATAACCCTTTGTTAGGTCTAGGGTCGTAATATACCGGTCTTTTCCTAACCGATCTATTAACTCGTCGACCCGGGGCATAGGGTAGGCATCAAATTTTGAGACCGCATTCAGTTTCCTGAAGTCATTGCAGAACCGGATTGTGCTGTCCGGTTTAGGAATTAACGCAATCGGGCTGGACCAAGCACTGTGCGATTCCTCAATGACACCTAACTCTAACATTGCCTTCACTTCTTGGGAAACGGCTTCACAGCGCGCTTCCGGAATTCTGTAGGGTTTCACGTGAACTATGACACCAGGTTCCGTTACGATGTCATGTTTCATTGGCGTAGTCTGCCCGGGTTTTTCTGAGAAAAACTTTTGGTTGTGAAGTAGAAACTGCCTGACCTCAGTCTTTTGCTGCTCCGAGAGAGTCTCTGCAACCCGTAGCTCCGGTATGGTATGCGAGCAGATGGGACAGGCCAGCTCCGCTGACAAGGCAGACTGATCTTTCCAGGGTTTTATCAGAATTACATGATAAACCTGTTCAGGTTTCCGTTTACCTGCCTGGTATACTTTGTTTTTTAGTTCACCAACTCTTTCCTTAATCTCAAAGGGGCCCTGCCACTTTGCTAGGAACTTACGGTCCACCGTGGGGACCAGGATCAACACCCTATCTCCGGGTGCAAACGTACGGATCTTGGCACCCCTATCATAGATTCTTTTTTGGGCTCCTTGAGCCTGCATCATGTGTTCTTTGACGATAGGCATAACAGCCGCAATACGGTCCTGCATTTGGGATATGTGATCTATCACCGTTTTAAACGGAGTGACCTGACCCTCCCAGGATTCTTTGGCGACGTCTAACAGTCCGCGAGGACGTCAGGCGTACAATTACTTGAAAAGCGAGAACCCCGTGGAAGACTGGGGTTCTTCCCTGATGGCAAAAAGCAAATACGGAAGTAAATAGTCCCAGTTCCTCCCCTCCTTGTCAATCGCCTTTCTCAGCATCTGCTTCAGAGTTTTATTGAACTGTTCGACCAACCCGTCTGTTTGAGGGTGATACACGGATGTGCATAACGGTTCGATTTGTAACAACCGGCAGAGCTCCTTCATTACCCTGGACATAAAGGGAGTCCCCTGGTCGGTGAGTATCTGTTTTGGTTTACTGACCCGACTAAACACATGCACCAGTTCCTTGGCAATCGTCTTGGTGGCTGTGTTACGCAAAGGGATGGCCTCCGGGTAACGAGTGGCATAATCCAAGAGGACCAGAATATGTTGGTGTCTACGTGCAGACCGTGGAAGGGGCCCAACTAAATCCATCCCAATCCTCTCAAATGGGACCTCAATAATAGGTAGGGGTACCAAAGGGCTACAGAACCGGGGCTTAGGTGCAGAGGCTTGGAAGTCAGGACAAGACTCACAATATACACGAATATCATGATGCATGCCTGGCAAAACAAAACAGTGTAATATCCTTTCGGTGGTTTTCTGGACACCCAGGTGACCTCCCATCACATGTCCGTGGGCCAGGTCCAGCACCTGCCGCCGGTAGGGTTTTGGCACAACTAATAGTTGCACCGTGTCTTCCCCCTTTTTCTCTATCTGATATAGTAAATCATTCTCCAGGACCATGTAAGGATATGCCAGCCTAGAGCCAGGTTCTGCGGGTACCCCATTTATCACTTTTACATTTGTCCTAGCCTGAGAAAGGGTAGGATCCTTTATTTGCTCACTTTGGAAGTCATCTTTCTGAACTTCCAAATCCAGCAAACGGGGAGGTGGACGGCTGTCGGCCTCCTCCTCTTCCCTGGTCTCCTACGTATCACCCGCCATGACTGAAAACGGGAACTGCAGGTCATTTCCAGCAGACTTTTCCCCCGAGTCTTCCGGGGGGACCTCTTTCAGGGGTTCGGGACCCACACGCGCCCTGGGAGAAGAATCATGTACACTATTACCCGGGGGCATCAACTGATTCTCCCACAATTGCCAGAAGTGGGGAAAATCCCGGCCCAAGATAACATCATGCAATAATGCAGGGTCGAGTCCCACTTTATGTTGCACAGACCCATAGGAAGTAGTAATGCATATGACCGTGGTGAGGTACGAACAGGTGTCTCCATGCACACACGTTACAGAAAATTTGTCTGATGGTCCAGTCGGGGCTGACACCAGACTGGCCTTCACCAGAGTCACCACACTTCCCGAGTCTAACAATGCCACCACATTTTTGCCATCAACAGTTAAATCACACAAGTGTTTTTCCACATCCTTTTGACCAGCATTCACACTCACTACCCGTGCAACCATAGACATGCGGTTTTTAGAGTCTGTGATGTCGCACTGCATGGGTTCAGTAGTGACCGGACAGTTCGCAGCAATGTGGCCCATCTCTTGGCAGCGGAAACACCTAACGGGCCCCTTGCTTAGACCATAGTTCGTTACTCTCGGCCTCGCATTGCGGGCAGTCCCGGTTTCCTCCCCCACTGTCTTAGGGATTTTTTCTTCTCCCCTACTCCCTGGAACAGTCTTACCCGTTCCACGTGGAGATGATGAAGAACGAGGAGGGGTAGCGTCGTCTCGGAGTTCTTCCGCCACGGAGTAACGTTCAACCAGATCCACCAGTTGATCTGCCGTCGTAGGATTTCCATGGCTTACCCACTTCCTCAGGGCTGGTGGCAGAGCTCTCAGGTACTTGTCCATGACGACTCTCTGGATTATCTCTGGCGCTGTCAGCACCTCGGGTTGTAGCCACTTCTTCGTCACGTGGATCAGGTCGAACATCTGTGACTGTGGTGGTTTATCCGGCTCATAAGTCCATTGATGCACTCTCTGTGCATGGACAGCGGTCATCACTCCCAGCCGGGCCAAGATCTCGGCTTTCAGTTTGTCAAAGTCCTGCGCGGCTTCAGGTTCTAAGTCATAATAAGCCTTTCGGGCCTCACCGGAAAGAAACGGGGCAGTCAGGCCGGCCCATCGTGCCTTCGGCCATTTTTCTCGCACCGCCGTCCGTTCAAACGTGGTCAGGTATGCCTCGACGTCATCTTCGGTCGTCATCTTCTGCCAGTACCGACTCACGTGAATCACTCTCGACTCGCCTCCAGGTTAACCTCAGGTAAGCTTGCCAGGCGCTGCGCCACCTGCTGGGGAAGCGAACGATCGGTAGCTGTCATGTCCACCAACTCGTTCAGCTGGGCCATCATCACCCGATTAGCTTCTTGCTGGACGGCGGTGGACTGTACCAGCACTTTCACCACGTCCTCCATGCTCATGCTTCCAACGTGATGCCTGCATTCTCCACCACAATGTAATAAAACACTCCGGAATCGCCTGTGCTGGGGTCAAAGGTCACGTGCGTTCAGCATGAAACTCAGGCGCACAGCCGGGGTCCTGGTATAACTGACACTGAGTCAGGTTTATTAAAGGTGAAAGCAATGCAAAAAGGAAAAAAGCATAAAACAAATCCTTGCCTGTCCGGCACTAACTAAACAAGGTACAACCTAACTACCAACTGGCGGGCTTCTCCCATCCAGCCAAACCACAGTTGCAATGGGCACTGCTTTCACTCACGTGTGTCTCACGTGTGTCTCTCACACAGACAGGCTCTCTGTGTCCCCAGGCTGAGACACTCACACAACCACCTGGCATCCTTTTATATCCACCTCCCATTATTCATTAGTAACCAAGTGCGATACTGACCAGACTAGGCCACATAGGAAAGGTATCTGGGCGAGATATACCTGCCCTCATCCACTATTCCCACATGATTCTCACAATATTGTATAGTACAATGACAAATACTTCACTGCTTACATGACATGACCGATCTATTTTAAATTGTACAATAGCTCAAAAAAAGGACAGTATATTACTCCATACAGTATTATGGCCACCACATTGTGCGCCATACAGAATAATGAGCCCCATATATTTCTCCATACAGAATAATTGGCTACATATAATGTTCCATATAGTATATGATGAGCTCCACATAATGCTACAGTATATGATGGTCCCCATGGACGATGCTCCAGTGTGTTATGGGCCAAAATAATGCTCCACATATAATGGGCTCCATTTCCAATGCTCCAGTGTCTAATGGGCCCCATAAACGCTGCTTCAATGTCCCATGTCCCCCATTTGGAATGCTCCAGTATATGATGGGCCTCATGGATGATGCTCCTGTTCTTATGGGTCCTAATAATCCTCCATATATAATGGGCCCCATTTCTAATGCTCCAGTGTATCATGTGCCCCATAGATGCTGCTCCAGTGTCTGATCTGCCCCATTTGGAATGCTCCAGTATATGTTGGTCCTCATGGATGATGCTCCAGTGTATGATGGGCCTGATGGATGATGCTCCAGTGTCTTATGGGCCCTAATAATGCTCCATATATAACGGGCCCCATTTCTAATGCTCCAGTGTATCATGTGCCCCATAGATGCTGCTCCAGTGTCTGATCTGCCCCATTTAGAATGATCCTGTATTTGATGGGCCTCAGGGATGATGCTCCAGTGTATGATGTCCCCCATTTTGAATGCTCCAGTATATGATGGACCCCATTTTTAATTAACCCAGGCATGGTATGTGAAAAGAGCTCCATGGAGTAATCTGAAGTGTGTGCTGCCGCATCATTCACTTTTGGTGTGGGTGAAGGGTGAAGGACACAAGGAAAGTGGTTGCTACTGACCAGAAGCCTGCACTTACGACTCAGTGCTTGCATTTTTTTAAACTTCAGAAGAGGAGGCGATAGAGCTGGAGGCTGTTTCAGCAATGTAAGCCAAAAACAATTCCTGATGCTCTGGCTTTAAAAGCAGTCTACCTACTCCCAGAAAACAGAGCCTTACAGGCCTTCCAGAGCTACACCATGACACAGGCTCAACACATCCTGCCTTAGCTGCTATAGTCGTTTTGGCACTACCAGCAGATGCACCACCGCCACCATCAGTACCAGGTGGCCCCCCACACCCATGTCCGCTTCCTCTTCCACCATACTTCCTCATGTTTTAGAAAATTGACTCAAAATACCAGCAGATATATCGTACTGTATCAGAAGTGAACAGCTCTATACAGTCTAGGGATAACAGTAAATCTCTGTATATATTTCATGAGTCATACACAGACGCTCACAGGCTCAGTATGGATTACCCAATAAAATAAATAGGTGAAAAAGGGTACAGTATCACTAGATGTAAGGTATATATAGTATAGTGTAAACATTCTGAATCTCCGTATACATTTCAGTAGGCAGACACAAACGCTCTCAGGCCCAGTATGGATTACACAAGAATTTGAAAAGCTGTAAATGGGTAATGTAACACAAGCGAACAGTTGTATACAGTGTTGGCCAAATTTGAAATCTCAGCATATATTTCCGGAGTCACCCTCAGACGCTCACTCAGTCTGGGTTTGACCATAATAAAAAATGTTGTAAAAAAGGGACTGGATAACAAGATAGCAAGTATATATATTAGAGGGTACAATTGAAATCTCCGTATACATAGTCCCGTAGTCAGTCTCAGATGCTTACTCAGTATGGATTTGACCGTAATACTAAATGTCGAACAAAGGTACTGTATAACAAGATACAAGCTGTATCGAGTATAGTGTAAAAATTGGTATCTCCGATTCACCGAGTATATAGAAGGTGTAAACCACACACGCTCACTCACTATGGATGATACCGTAATACAAAATTTTGAACAAAGGTACTGTATCAGCACATACCAGGTCTAGCGGTAATTGTAAATTTCCGTCTATACTTCCGGAGTCAGACACAGACACTCACAGGCTCAGTATGTATTACACCAGAATTTAACAATTAGAAAAGGGGAAAGGTAGTCGAAGCGTACAACAGTATACAGTGTTGCGGTACTGTTAAATCTTTGCATATATTTCAATCTCAGTAAGCCAGTCCAGACTCTCAGCTACTGGAAACTAAATGGATACAAGTACAGACGGAAAGTCGAGTGTTAGCAGAAATTTGGGAATTACTCATCACGGGAAAACCTTCCGCTAGATGTTGCAGAGGAAATGCAGATCCTCAATTACTGTGTCTGTGGAGACAGTGAAAATGGTTCTTTGCTGAAGAAAGGATTGCTTTATCGCAGTAGCGTGGATCACATCACCATTACTCGTCTCCATCTAATTGTGATCACAGGGAGAGATGTAGACATGGTCCTCACTGCCTATCATGATGTGTCTGGTCATTTTGGAGGGCAAAAGACAGAAGCCACAGACCGTAGGCAATTCTATTGGTTTGGCATGATAGGAGACATTGAAAAATGGTGGCAGGAATGTCACACGTCTATGACTATCACAACTGTGAAAGGTGATCATAAAGCACCACTGCATCTGCTTGTAAGTTGACGTCCATTAGAAATGGTAGCCATTGATCATCTGAAGGTAGAGGCCAGCAGGACAGGCCATAGCTACATCTTAACCATCATTGATCAATACACCAAATTTCTAGTGGCCGTCCACTGGCCGTCCATGTGAAGGATTTAACTGCCCAGACTACACAGCGGTGGAGCAGGGAGAGGTAAGTATTGCAACTTGCAAGTGCTAAGGCCATGACCAAGCAGGGGGGCACAATCGTGGTCAGCTGTACTGGCACAGGGCCCCTCATAGTACGCTGGTGTGTCTGACGGCGAGTGGGCCTCCCCACCATCAGAGACACTGTATTGTACTATAAGGGGCCCTGGTCCAGTGCCGTCGGCCATCTGTGGGCCCATCCACCTGTTCAGAGCAACGGCACTTGCCCGGGTGCGCCAGGTGTCGACCCCAGCCATTGGGGGGGCAGCCCACTTAAGGAGGTTTAAAAAATGGCATATGTTGATGTGTTGGCTGGACATTTGGCTGCTGCAAAGGGCGGAATTGGGCAAGTCCGAGGAAGAGGAGGACAAAAGCGAGGCAGTTTTCTGGCAACCTATGTGTCATCAGGGGAAGGTGGGACAAAATACTTTGAAACCCATGCATGGTTCATTTTAATGAAGGTTAGATCATCAACATTTTGGGTCGAAAGACAGGTCCTTTTTTCTGTCAGGATTGATCCAGCAGCACTGAAGACTCTTTCAGATAACACACTAGCAGCAGGACAAGCGAGCTCCTGTAAGGCATATTGTGCCAATTCAGGCCAGATGTCCAGTTTAGAGGCCCAATAGTCAAAGAGGAATGACCTGTGAGGGAGAACATCGATATGGGAGGAGAAGTAGTTTGTAACCATAGTTGGACAACTGCTGTCTCCTGTCACTTTTAATCGATGCAGTATTAGCAGTCGTGTGAGCGGTACTTGAGAAATCATTCCACAACATGGTCATTAAAACTTTGTCTCAAACGCCACTTCTTCTGTGTGCACCACGAGCACCTCTTCCATTGTGCCCACTACGGCTCGTGGGAGAGCCAGCACCGCTGCTGTGTGCTGGGAATGCCTCAAACAAATGGTTTACCAGAGTTGCTTGTTTGATAGACAATATTATCTCTAGGCTCTCCTGTGGCATGATGTTGTATAATTTGCCTTTGTAGCGTGGATCGAGGATGCTGGCCAGCCAGGACTCGTCATCCCTCATCATTTTGGCAATGTGAGGGTCCCTTTTTAGGATCCTCAAGGCATAATCGCACATGTGGGCCAATGTTCCAGGTGTCAATGATGCATTGCCAGTAGTGGGTGGAGGAGCAGTTTCTGGCAAATCCACATCCCTACAGTCACGCACAAACACTGTACCTGACCTTGGAACGCCAACATTTTCTCTTGCCCCCGGGAAGCATCCTCCTGCCCAAAATAATCATCCCCCTTATCCTCCTCCTCCTCTTCTTCCACCACCTCATCCAGGACAGTTCCCTGACCAGACAATAGCTGACTGTCATCAAGGCTTCCTTCCTCCTCCTCCTCCTCCGCTGCAGATGCCTAATCCTTAATGTGCGTCAAACTTTGCATGAGCAGATGCATAAGTGGGATGCTCATGCTTATGATGGCGTCATCTGTGCTTTCCAGCCGTGTCCATTCCTCAAAACACTGAAGGACTTTGCAGAGGTCTTTCAGCTTTGACCACTGCACACCCGACAATTCCATGTCTTCCCTCAAACTGCCTGCCTGTGTATCCTCCCACAAATGCATTACAGCCTGCCTCTGTTTGCACAGCCTCTCAACCATGTGCAGGGTGGAGTTCCACCTTGTTGCAATGTCTATGATTAGGCGGTGCTTGGTGAGGTGGATCAATCGCTGCAGCTTCTGCATATGAGTGGAGTGGATGTTTGAGCGATGGATGTGCGAGCACAGTCTTCACACCTTATGGAGCAGGGATGTTAACTCCAGATAATTATTAAGGAAGCACTGCACCACCAGATTCAAAGTGTGAGCCAGGCAAGGTATGTGTGTGAGTTTTGCATGGGCTATAGCTGCCACAAAATTACGGCCGTTATCACTGACTACCTTGCCTGCCACAAGATGTAGACTGCCCAGCCATGTGTGTTGCTTCAAGTAGTCGGCCAGTACCTTCGCAGTGTTGTGTCTGTTGTCACCCAAAGACATCATCTTTAACACAGCCTGCTGACGCTTACCACTAGTTGTTCGATAGTGGGACACCTCGTGTGCAACACTGCCAGCTGCGGATGAAGTGCTTGTGCGACTGCACTATGTGGACGAGCTTTCGCTGATAGAGGAGGAGGAAGAGGAGGATTGAAAGCCTACAGCCAACTGTTTCCTATACCGTAGGCTAGGCAGCACTGTTCCACCGCTGCTGTCCCCAGTGGAGCCTGCATCCACCACATTAACCCAGTGCGCAGTGATGGACACGTAACGGCCCTGGCCATGCCTACTGGTCCATCCATCTGTTGTGAGGTGCACCTTTCCACTCACTGACTGTTTTAGTGCATGGACAATGCGGTCTTTCACATGCCGGTGGAGGGCAGGGATGGCTTTTCGAGAAAAGAAGTGCCAACTGGGTAGGTCATAGCGTGGGACAGCATAGGCCATGAGGTCGCGGAAAGCTTTGCTTTCAACCAAACGGTAGGGCATCATCTCTAATGAGATTAGTTTGGCTGTGTAGGTAAACAAAGTGTACATGGATAAGAGGATGAGTATTTTCTTGTCCTACTCAGAGTGTCTGGTAGGGTGAGCTGGACTGGAGAGCTGCATATGGGGGAAGTAGCGGTGGACTGGACGAAGTGAGAGGGGGTTGGTGATGGTATTGGTGGTGATGGCCTAGATTCAGTGTTGTGTTGCAAAACCATTGTGATTCCCTGAGTGCTTTGGCCTTGTGACGACACCTCCACATTTAGTGCTGGTGGTGTGCTTAACAGTGGCGGTGGTCTTACATTTTCTGGCCTTGCACGCTGTGCTAAGTTGACCGTCTGGCCAAGCTGTCCTGCAACTCTTTTAGTTTTTATTCCACGTTTTTGGACAGCTACGGGCCTGGCAGATAACCGCTGCTGCGATGTCAATGCCTGCTGCGGATCCTTCTCTTTATCTGAACTATTGCCAAAGCCACACTCTTCCCCCAGTGGATGCCAATCCGGGTCAAGAACTGGGTAATGCATCACCTCCTCTTCAAAGTCCTCTGCACCTTCCTCTTTACCTTCCTCTGTGTCACCGTGAAAGGTGGTATAGTATGCGGGAAGGGGCACCTCAGTTTCATCAGGGTCAGATTCTGGCTCAATAGACTGCGAGAGCAATGTATTGCTCTGGGTCGATGTACCAGCAGAATCATCTAGCAGTGGCTGTGCATCAGTGCACTCCATGTCAGATTCATCTTGGACTGGGGAATTCTGGATTTGACTGGATAACCCAGGCATGGTATGTGAAAAGAGCTCCATAGAGTAATGTGAAGTGCGGGCTGCCTCATCCTTAACTTTTGGTGGGGGTGAAGGACACAAGGAAAGGTGTTTTTCCTGACCAGAACGCTGCACTGACAACTCCGTGCTTGCAGGTTTCGAACATTCCGAAGAGGAGGCAATAGAGCTGGTGGCTGTATCGGCAATGTACGCCAAAACCTGTTCCTGATGCTCCGGCTTTAAAAGCAGTTTTCCTAATCCAAGAATTGGCAACCTTACAGGCCTTCTTGGACCAGATGATGATGCAGGTTCAACACCTCCTGCCTTAGCTGCTATTGTGCTTTTGCCAGAACCAGCCGATGCACCACCACCATCAGTACCAGCTGCGCCCCCCTGCCCACGTCCGCGGCCTCTTCCACCATACTTCCTCATGTTTGGGAAAATGTACCGAAAATACCATCAGAGAGATGGTACTGTATGAGGTGCGTCCAGCTGTGTAAGGTGTATTAAAAAATATTAAATCTACGTATATATTTTGTTAGTCACAGACGCTCTCACAGTAAGTATTTGACCATAATCCAACAAGCAGATATACAGAACTGTATCAGAAGTGTACAGCTGTATACGTTTTTTGTGTAACTAACAATTTCCATATATGTATTTACGGAGTGTCACACACACACTGACTCTGTATAGATGTGTCTGTTATGTGAACGGCAGATATACAATACTGTTTGAGAATCGGACAGCTCTATATGGTGTGTGTATGGAAAATTGTCAATCTCCCTCTATTTGTATAGGGACTGACACACGCTGTCTCTGTCTAGTTTTGACCGTCATCAAACAGCTGTAACAATATTATGTAAGGATATGATTTGTTTAGGAGGGATCATAAAAAAAGGAAAGGGGGTGGAGTCTGTTTATATATAAAGTCCACTTTAAAGCCCACACTAAGAGAAGATATACAAGACGGAAATGAAGAGGTGGAGTCTCTATGGGTGGAGATACAAGGAGGGAAAGTAATAAAATCCTCATAGGGGTTTGTCATAAGCCACCAAATATAACAGAAACCACTGAAAATGTATTATTGAAACAAATAGACAAAGCAGCAAATCACAATGAGGTGATTATTACGGTGGACTTCAACTACCCAGACATAGAATGGGAAACTGAAACCTGTGTATCTCAGAAAGGAAACCAATTTCTGTCAGTGACCAAGGATAATTATCTGTCACAACTTGTGCAGGGCCCAACTAGAGGGACAGCACTTCTGGACTTAATTTTAAGCAACAGGCCAGATAGAATAACAGAAGTATGAGTCGATGGGCACCTTGGGAACAGTGACCACAATATAATACAATTCCACTTGTCCTTCAGTAAGGTGCCCTGGAAGGGGGTTACAAAAACGCTGAATTTCAGGAAAGCAAAGTTTGATCAGCTTAGAGAGGACCTTCGCCGAATTGATTGGGACAATGTCCTCAAAAATAGGAGCACAGAAAATAAGCGGGAAATATTTAATTCACTTTTACACACCCACTGCGAGCTAGCCATACCGTACAGAAATAAAAGGGCTAGGAACAGAACACCAATGTGGCTAAATAAGGATGTAAAAAGGGCAATAAATAACAAGAACAAGGCATTTAAGAAGCTAAAACAAGAAGGCAATGAAGAAGCATTAAAAAGTTATAGAGAAAAAAATAAAATATGTAAAAGAACAAATACATTTAGCAAAAGTGGAAACTGAGAGACTCCTTGCTAAGGAAAGTAAAACAAACCCCAAACTATTCTTTAATTAAATAAACAGTAAAATGATTAAAATTGATAGTGTCGGCCCTTTAAAGAACAATGAGGGTGAAATCATAGAGAGCGATGTGGGAAAAGCAAATGTTTTAAATGCTTTTTTATCAACAGTGTTCACACAGGAAAAGGATTTGCCAGGGGAAATGCAGAGTGATAATGTAAACTTCCCATTAAGTATTACCTGCCTAACCCAGGAAGAAGTGCAGAACCTCCTTAGTAAGATTAAAATTGACAAATCACCAGGTCCTGATGGCATTCACCCTCGGGTATTAAGGGAGTTAAGTAATGTGATAGACAGGCCTCTATTCCTTATATTTAAAGACTCTATAGAAACAGGGTCTGTTCCTTTTGATTGGCGGCAAGCAAATTTGGTACCAATATTCAAAAAGGGGTGTAAAAGGGAACCTGGAAACTATAGGCCGGTAAGCTTAACATCTTTTGTGGGTAAAAGTTTTGAAGGGTTTCTAAGGGATACCATTATGGAACATATCAATGTTAATAAATGTTTAACTCCATATCAACATGGATTTATGAAGGATCGCTCCTGTCAAAATAACCTGATCAGCTTCTATGAGGATGTAAGCTCTCAAATGGACCAAGGAGAATCATTGGATGTCATTTATCTCGGCTTCTTAAAAGCATTTGACACTGTCCCACATAAAAGATTGGTAAGTAAGATGAGAAAGTTTGGGCTAGGGGCAAATGTGTGTAGATTGGTAGGTAGCTGGCTTAGTGATAGAAAACAAAGAGTGGTTATTAATGGTGCATACTCAGATTGGGCCAGGGTTACTAACGGGGTATCACAGGGTTCTGTATTGGGCCCCCTACTATTTAATATATTTATTAATGATCTAGTGGATGGCTTACACAGTAAAATATCAGTATTTGCAGATGATACAAAACTATGTAAGGTAGTTAACACAAAGGAGGACAGTTTGCAACTACAGACAGATTTGAGTAAATTGGAGAATTGGGCTGAAAAATGGCAAATGAGGTTTAACACAGATAAGTGTAAGGTTATGCACATGGGAAGGAGAAACAGATGCTACAATTACTTACTAAATGGGAAACTGCTGGGGCAATCAGACATGGAAAAAGACTTAGGCATCTTAGTCAATAAGAAGCTGAATTGGAGTGCCCAGTGTCAGGCAGCTGCCACCAAAGCAAATAATAAAACATAATTCTCCCTCTGTACAAATCACTCGTCAGACCACACTCGTCAGACCACACTTGGAGTATTGTGTGCAATTTTGGACGCCGGTGCTCAAGAAAGACATTACTGAACTTGAAAGGGTTCAAAGGCGGGCTACTAAAATGATAAATGGAGTTGGTTCACTACAATACCCAGAAAGGTTATCAAAATTAGGTCTATTTACTCTAGAAAAGAGAAGACTTAGGGGAGACCTAATATATATGTACAAGTATATCAGAGGGCAATACAGAGATCTCTCCAATGAACTGTTTGTACCAAGGACTGTGACAAGAACAAGGGGGAATTCTCTTCATTTGGAGGAAAGACAATTTCTGCACCAGCATAGAAGAGGTTTCTTCATGGTAAGAGCAGTGAGGCGCTGGAATTCTCTTCCTGAGGAAGTGGTGATGGCCAACTCACTGAATCAATTTAAGAAAGGAATGGATGCTTTTCTTGTGAGTAACAGTATAGAAGGTTATGAATAACAGAATATTATAGGTAGAGGGTTGACCCAGCTTAGGGGAAGGAATTTTTTTCCCTATGGAGAAAATTGGCTTCTACTCTGTGGGTTTTTTGCCTTCCCCAGGATCAACAATGCAGAAAAAAGCTGCACTAAAAATAGGCTGAACTAGATGGACATAAGGTCTTCCTTCAGCCTTCAAAACTATGTTAATATGTTGCTCATCAAAATAACATCCTCATGAAGGAGAACATTGAGGACATTTCCCACTGCATCATACATGGCTTATTTTCTTCCAATATTACATCTTAGTGACATTTTCTACTCAGATGAGAATTGTATATTATAACTTTGAGAGAAGGAAATAATATAGGCATGCAATAGATTTGGCCATTTTTTTATTGATCTAATGAAGATTTGAGACATTTATTTGAATGTTTCAGGGCAGTACATAGTTCCTCATAAGGTATTCTTGATCATATTATGCCATTGATATGTCAAAATAAATGTTTAATTGCTTATTTTTATCCTATAAGTATATTTAAAGATAAATAATAGAAATTATAGATAGATATTGATTATTAGAGTAAACACATATGTATTGATTTTGTCTGCACTCTCTGTCTCGTGTAGGTAATTAAACAGACTGCCATTGCTAAAGATAACAGGCTCTGTATCTAGACTATTTAAATGAAAGTGCAGAAATTAATCCATCAAAGATGACAGGTTGTGCACATACCTGAGATGAAAGAGAAAGCCTTGTACAAAGATTTAAACTACTAAAAAATCCATGCATCAATCAGAATTAATTAGGACAAGAGACAGGTATTACAAGGACTGATGTGACCGAAAACTTTTTAAAGTGCTATAAGGGGAACAAAGTCCTTTAATGCATTTGCGTGTGTGTAACAAATTATATTTTATAAATTGAATGTCCTTTTTTTCTGGTTTATTTCTAAAGGTCATTTTATGTCCATCATAACCATTTCCATCATGTCCATCCAGTCATGAGTTGGCAGAAAATTAACTGCTCTAGTATCTTATAAACTTGATCATTTTAGTTGTTTTGAAGTTCATATATTTATGAAAAAAATGATATACTTCTCACTTTCTTATTTTCAGCTGGGCAACATATTTTCCAAATTCCCGAGGTAGCTTGATCAGATAATTGTCTCACACATTGGAAACAACTCGTGCTATGTTTGAAAAACTGGGACAGAAACAATCTTCACAGTTTATAATCGGTCAATAAATGATTCTTCTTTTTTGCAACAAAAGTCTAAATGGAAAAAAATAGGAAACACAATCTGAAAAAGTAGGCAAAGTATGTATTCATACATATTTTATTAATTTTGGCTTTACACTGCTAAGCATTTCGCTGCAAATACAAATATGGATATATGGCCAATCTACATTTACTTTTTATATAGTAAGATATCACTCACTTTTAAATTACTTTGCAAATTGAGATTCTGATTTGGCTTGTATCCTAAGTCATACTACAAGACTCGTTAAAGGGTTGATTGTGACTTGTAGGATCGCTACTACCAATAGGTGGCGCTGAAGAGTAAAAGTCCTCTTTCTTTCTGAAGAGGCAATTTGCATTTTAAATTACAAGTTTTTGTCTTTTCTTTTTTTAACTTCACGTTCACACATGATCAGTATTTGGTCAGTAGTTTCGATCAGTTACAAAAAACAATTCCAGCTCACCCAGTTGCTCTATGCTCATCCCCCTGGGGCTCAGACACTGGCCTCGCCCTAGCCTCCCATCAAGGATTATCAAGGATAATAGAAAAAATTGGAGCTCAACAGGACTGGATTTTCCTTTTCTTTTTCAAAAGAAAATATAGTTGTTAGGCATCGGGTTTCTTCCCCTGCACAGGAGGTATCCTGAGCCTTTCCTTCTGCGGTTTCCCATTCATTCCCAGCTGCAGAGGAGCCTGCTCAGCAAAGACGTCGATCCCAGCATCTTGCTCAGCCTGGTGTTGTCGGTTTGGTTTCTGCTGCCATACTTGGTTCAGCTTTAGCAATCCACAATAGCCAGCAATGAGTAGCTCCTGGGACTAAGTCCTTCTTTCGGTCTACTGAGCATGCCCGTGGGACGACCTCTTATTGGAGGTCGGAGGTCACATGCTCAGGTCCTGTTGCTGCTCCAATTGGTTTGCTAGGAAGGTCCTGGAAAGCTTTTGTACTTGTGTGTAAGATGATGGATGCAGGTTTCTGGTGACTGACTCCTTATGATTCCCTCCCTTTGGTTGTGCATGTTATAGGGTTTTCAGAGTTAGAGTCAGCGCCTAGTGATGACATTGCCTATGTGCCACAGTGCACCTAGTTCTCTGCACAAATGTTAGCGCCAGACTGTGCCATCCAGCACAAGGCACAACTATACCGCATTCACAGCAGCGTCCTACAGAGCGGCGCAGTGTGCAATTAGGGCGCTTTCCAGTCCTAAGCTTAGGCTGGTTAGTGGTGTCCACCAGAGCGGCGCTGCATGCACTTCATGCGGTTAAAACTTTAGTTGCTTTTTCTGGCATCGCGGTTTGGTGTCGAACGCTAGTGGGTCTAGAGGGACTCTAGCCCCGTGTCCTTGGGGCTGGGTCCTGTGACCAATACACTAGCGCTCTCCCTGCGGTACTGCGGCCCTGTGAAGCAACAGGGTTCGCCTTTTACATACCGGGTGAGGTTAACCCACGTGTGTTTGTTATACCGCCATCTTGTTTCCGCCATTACCTGGCAGCAGGTAACATCTCTACACGGTGGACCCCGGGCTTCGAACGCAACTTGTCTTTACTATAATATTATTTGGTGCGTTCCGCAAGCCCATAACAATAGTGCATACAAAGGAACATTTACTCATGACTGCTTAGTGCAGTCAAAACGCTTTGACTGGGTCATGTCGACCATGCAAATTTTTCTTTTGTATGCACTATATTTTCTTTTGAAAAATAAAAGGAAAATACAGTCTTGTTGAGCCGCACTCCAATATTGTTTAGATCAGTATTTGTAAGACAAAATCAGGAGTGGAACAATCAGAGGAAAAGTATAATAGAAACATGTCACCAATTCTGTATTTATCACCCACTCTTGGTTTAGACTTACAAATACTGAGGTAAAATACCGACCAAATACTGAATGTGTGAACTTGGCCTTAGATAACATTTATTTCATATAAAAAGTATGTGAAATAAATGCTGGATATGTAGTGCTCCTGCTTATTTGAACCATAGTTATCCTGAGATAGCTCATGCTAAATAGCAGGCATGTAATTGGCTCTCTGTTGCTGAGTATGACGGTTATGTATGACGGTTATGAGCCCGCAGCTGTGATTGGAGGTATAATATTCACCTCGGGTCACTTATGTCAACTGATGGGACAAACACCTGGTGTTCGGACAGCCGAACTCAAACAGTAACACAGACTTCCTGGGTGAAGTTCTTGTTCGGTGTCCATGCCTGAACTTTACTGTTTGGGTTTGCCCATCTCTAGTCAGGACTAATTATATTTGTGGCATGGAAAGAGATATCAATGCCTGTAACTTATATACAGTGGGGAAAAAAGTACTTAGCCACCAATTGTGCAAGTTCTCCCACTTGAAAAGATAAGGCCTGTAATTGACATCATAGATAGACCACAACTATGAGAGACAAAATGAGAAAACAAATCCAGAGAATCACCTTGTCTGATCTGGCAAGATTTATTTTTCAAATTATGGTGGAAAACATGTATTTGGTCATTAAAGAAAGTTCATCTCAATATTTTGTTATATATCTTTTGTTGGCAATGACAGAGGTTAAACATTTTCTGTCAGTCTTCACAAGGTTGGCACACACTGTTGGTGGTATGTTGACCCGTTCCTCCATGCAAATATCCTCTAGATCAGTGATGTTTTGGGCCTGTCACTGGGCAACACGGACTTTCAAATCCCTCCAAAGATTTTCTATGGGGTTGAGATCTGGAGACTGGCTAGGCCACTCAAGGACCTTAATATGCTTCTTACGATGCCACTCCTTCATTGCCCTGATGGTGTACTTGGGATCATTATCATGCTGAAAGACCCATGATGTTGCCACCCCCATGCTTCAAAGTAGGTATGGTGTTCTTTGGATGCAACTCAGCATTCTGTCTCCTCCAAATACTACAAGTTTTGATTCGTCCCATCAGTTCTGCTCTGGTTTCATCAGACCATATGACATTCTCCCAATACTTTTCTGGATAATACAAATGCTCTCTAGCAAAATTCAGATGGGCCTGGACATGTACTGGCTTAAGCAGGGGGATACGTTTGGCACTGGAGGATCTGAGTCCCTGGCGGCGTAGTGTGTTACTGATGGTAGCGTTTGTTACTGTGGTCCCAGCTCTATGCACGTCATTCATTAGGTCCCCTCATGTGGTTCTGGGATTTTTGATCATCATTCTTGTGATGATTTTTACTCCACGAGGTGAAATCTTTCTTGGAGCTCCAGATTGAGGAAGATTATCAGTGGTCTTGTATGTCTCCCATTTTCTTATTATTGCTCCCACAGTTGATTTCATCACACCAAGCTGCTTGACTATTGCAGATTCAGTCTTCCCAGCCTGGTATAGGGTTACAATTTTGTTTCTGGTGTCCTTCAACAGCTCTTTGATCTTCACCATAGTGGAGTTTGGAGTGTGACTGTTTGAGGTTGTGGACAGGTGTCTTTAATACTGATAACAAGTTCAAACAGATGTCATTAATACAGGTAATGAGTGAAAGACAGAGGAGACTCTTAAAGAAGAACTTACAGGTCTGTGAGAGCCAGAAATTTTGAATGTTTTTAGGTGACCAAATACTTATTTTCCACCATAGTTTGAAAAATAAATCTTGCCAAATCAGACAAGGTGATTTTCTGGATTTGTTTTCTCATTTTGACTCTCATAGTTGTGGTCTACCTATGATGTCAATTACAGGCCTCTCTCATCTTTTAACCCCTTTCTGACATATGATGTACTATCCTGTCCATGTGTCCTGGACCTTAATGCCCATGGACAGGAGAGTATGTCATCGCTATCAGCTGCACTCACGGTGGAAGCGCAGCTGATCGCTGCCAGGTGTCAGCCGATTATCACAGCTGACACTCGGCACTAAGTTTCAGGAGCAGTCACGGATCGCTCCAGGCACTTTAACCCATGGCAAACATGATCACAGTGTTTCAGTGGCAGAGAGAAGCATCGCGCAGGTAGGGGTCTCCCTGCATGTTTCCATGAGACCCTCAGAACAACACAAAGTGATTGCGCTGTTCTGACAGCCTCCTTCCTGCAGGACCCCAGATCCAAGATGGCCATGGGGTCTTTCCGGGTCCTGCAGTGAGGTAGCTTGTCAATGCCTGCTGAGAGCAGGTGCCAGCAAGCCTCCTACACTGCCTGTCAGTTTGCAGGTCTGACACAGTGCTGTGCAAAGTGTCAGACCAGCGATCTGATACAATACAGTGATGTCCCACCCTGGGACAAAATAAAAAAGTGAACAAAAAAAATGTGTAAAATATTTTTTAAAAATGCCTAAATAAAGAAAAAAATTCCCAAATAAATACATTTCTTTATGTAAAAAATAATAAAAGTACACATATTTAGTATCGCTGCGTCCGCCCTACAAAACTGTCCCACTAGTTAACTCCTTTAGTGAACACCTAAAAAAAGGCATAAAACAATGCTTTATCATCATACTGCCAAACAAAAATTGGAATAACACGAGATCAAAAAGATGGATATAAAAAAAATGGTATCACGGAAGATGTCATCTTGTCCCGCAAAAAACGAGCCACCATACAGCATCATCAGCGAAAAAAATAAAAAAGTTACAGCTCACAGAATAAAGCGATGCAAAAATAATAATTTTTTATATAAAATTGTTTTTATTGTATAAAATTGCCAAATCATAAAAAAAATGCTCTAAATGAGGTATTGCTGATCTGAAGAATAAAACCACTTTATCAATTTTACCACACGCCCTCCCAAAAGAAATTCATGAAAGGCTGGCTTTTGTTCATTCTGCATCCCAAAAATCGTATTAAAAAGCGATCAAAAAATGTCATGTGCCCGAAAATGGTACCAATAAAAACGTCAACTCGTACCGCAAAAAAAAAGACCTCAGATGACTCTGTGGGCCAAAATATGGAAAAATCAAGAAAAATTATAGCTCTCAAAATGTGGAGAAGCAAAAACTATTTTTTTGCAATAAAAAGCGCCTTTTAGTGTGTGACAGCTGCCAAACATAAAAACCCACTATAAATAGTAAATCAAACCCCACTTAATCATCTCCTTAGTTAGGGAAAAATAATAAAATAAAAAATATATATTATTTCCATTTTCCTTTAGGGCTAGGGTTAGGGTCACGGTTAGGGTTAGAATTAAGGTTAGGGCTAGGGTTAGGGTTGGGATTAGGGTTAGGGGTGTGTTGGGGTAAGGTTTGGAGTTAGAATTGGGGGGTTTCCACTGTTCAGGCACATCAGGGGCTCTCCAGGCGAGACATGGCGTCTGATCTCAATTCCAGCCAATTCTGCATTGAAAAAGTCAAATGGTACTCCTTCTCTTCCGAGCTCTGCCATGCGCCAAAACAACTTTTAACCCTTCTAACTTACTAACAAAAAAAAATTTTGTTTCCAAAATTGCTCTGATGTAAAGTAGACATGTGGGAAATGTTACTTATTAAGTATTTTGGGTGCCATATCTCTGTGATTTAAGGGCATGCAAATTGTTGAAAAATAGTGAAATTTCCAAATTTTCACCAAATTTACTTTTTTTCACTAATAATTGATGTAAGGGGCTCAATAAGTGACAAAAAGAAAGCATTTAGAGCATTAAATCAAGTTGGTAGTGATGAGGCATTAAATAAATACAGAGAGACTCATTGCCAGAGAAATTAAAAATAATCCCAAAATATTTTTTAACTACATAAATAGAAAGAAACTAAAAAAATGATAGTGTTGGTCCCCTTAAAATAGTCTGGGTGAAAAGGTGGATGAGGATGAGGAAAAAGCCAATATGCTAAATGACTTTTTTTCAACAGTATTTACACAAGAAAATCCCATGGCAGACAATATGATCAGTGATAAAAAAAATTCTCCATTGAATGTCACCTGCTTAACCCAGCAGCAAGTACGGCGGCATCTAAAAATCACTTAAATTGACAAATCCCCAGGTCCGGATGGGATACACCCTCGAGTAATGCAGGAATTAAGTACAGTCATAGATAGACTATTATTTTTAATCTTTAAAGATTCCATATTAACAGGGTCTGTACCACAGGACTGGCATATGGCAAATGTGGTGCCAATATTCAAAAGGGGACAAAAACTGAATTTGAAAATTATAGGCCAGTAAGCTTAACCTCTACTGTGGGTAAATTCCTGGAAGGTTTTCTAAGAGATGCTATACTGGAGTATCTGAAGAAGAATAATCTCATGACCCAATATCAACATGGGTTTACGCGGGACCGTTCCTGTCAGACTAATCTGATCAGTTTCTATGAAGAGGCAAGTTCCAGACTGGACCACGGGAATGCAGTGGACATAGTGTAAGTGGATTTTTCAAAAGCTTTTGATGCGGTACCACACAAAAGGTTGATACATAAAATAAGAACAATGGGGATAGGGGAAAATTTGTGTAAGTGGGTTAAGAGCTGGCTCAGGGATAGGAAACAAAGGGTGTTTATTAATAGAGCACACTCGGACTGGGTCATAGTTAGCAGTGGGGTACCACAGAGGTCAGTATTGGGCCCACTTCTTTTTAACATATTTATCAATAACCTTGTTGGGGGCAAAGAGAGTAGAATTTCAATATTTGCAGATGACACTAAATTCTGCAGGGTAATCAATACAAAGGAGGACAATTTTATATTACAGGAGGATTTAGGATAAGGATCTAAAAGCTTGGGCTGATAAATGGCAAATGAGCTTTAATGGGGATAAATGTAAGGTGTCATGATCCATGCAGGATCAGGACAGATAAAAGCACAGGTAACCTTTTTTTTTCTCAAGCTGTGCTTAGAGATGTTTTTGCCCCCGGTGGCCATTTGGATTATTGCACTGTGGTGTCCTTTGTTCTAAGTTTGCCCCCAGTGGTAGTGAGCGTCATTGCACTCTGTTTCTTTAGTTAAGTGCACATTTATAATGCAGGTGTGATTGCTGGCTCTGCTATAAAAGAGTCACAGGTGTTGCAATCAGCATTGGTGATAGTATTCATTTCAACCATCCTTGGTGGAGGAAGGAGCTGGAGAACATTCCTTGCAGCACTGTCTTAGCCCTGGTGTGGAAGGAGTCATAGGGGATTTCCTTGTAGCTCTGACAGAGCTTGGGGCAGCGTTTCAGGAGGAGACCTACATTTTAGTTGTGGACTCTGTTGCCAGGAGCAAGTGCAACAGAGTAAAGCTAAGTGGTGTTCCCCTTTTTGTGTTTTTCCTTTGCGTGTATTAGTACAGCGGTGGGGCCAGCGCCTGCACCACCCAGCTCCCTAGCAAGGGATAGGTGTAAGGTGTGCTAGGGCGACAGGTATCCTGAGCGGCGCCCAGTGCGGAACTGGCAAAGGGAACGTTAGGAGCGCTAGGGACACTGACTCAGGGGAGTGCAGGAGGTCTCCACATCCCCTTTCCCTATCGCAGGGCCCACTGTTGTAACTGTTTTCCCTCCCCCTTGTCTTGTTGTTTACTGTTACCGGCCGGCGGGCTGTGTCACACAGGACTGTATCACGTGCCAGGTCTTGTTGTTTACAGTTGCTGGCCTGCGAGTGGCATCACACAGGACGGGTCCATGTGACATTATCACCAACCGATAATTTTTTTTTCTGATGGGCCATGGACCCAGTTCAGACCTTTGCCCAAATGCTGCAGATCCTTACTGATGAGATTAGGGGCTGAGCGGTGAGTTGGTGCAGCAACTGCTGCAGTTGGTGGGCTTTGGGGGCTTGGTTCAGAGACAGGCTCAGCCAGAACCCAAGATATCCCTCCCTGACAGATTTTCTGGAGGGAGAGATCAATTCTTGGTATTCCAGCAAGCCTGTAAATTGTATTTCAGGCTGTGCCTTCGTTCATCAGGGAGTGAGGTGCAACGGGTGGGAATCATTATGTCCCTTCTTAAAGGGGATCCCCAATCCTGGGCCTTCTCCCTACTGGACGATTCTCCATCATTAGTGTCCATGAATGAGTTTTTTGCGGCTGCGGTGCTTGTGTATGGGGATCCTGATGGTGTTGCCCTGGCAGAATCTCGATTCCGTAGGTGTAAACAGGGAGCCCGGGTTGCTGAGGAGTACTGCTCAGAGTTCAGGAAGTGGGCCACTAACACTCAGTGGAATGACTCTGCACTTAGGAGTTAATTTGTGCAGTGTTTGTCTCCAAAGTTGCAGGATACTCTGGTGCAGTACGCCGCCCCCAGGTTGCTGGAGGCCGCCATGTCCCTTGCCATCCAGGTGGATAGATGCCTTAGGGAAAGACATATACAAAAAGTGCCCACTGATGTCCTCGCTAGGGAGGAGGACCCACCAGTGCGGACGGAGGAACCCAGTCAGCCTGGTGTTGTTGATACAAAAAAGGGGTTGTCTGTGGCTCATCGTGGTGGGGGGTATGCTTTTCCTGTGGGAAGCCTGGCCATTTTATGAGAGCCTGCCCAGTTCATGCCAAGTCTCCTGACGAACCGATGCAAGTAGGAGGAGATAGTTTGTATTCGGAGCTGCCTACGGTTTGGGGAGTGGTGTCGGCATGATTGCACTGTGGGCAGATTGGTCATGTCCTGAAGGCTTGCCCATTGTGCGCCAAATTATCTGTGCCATCTGAGAAGGCGCATTCCCCTGGTCGCTTGGAGGGAGGCGACCAGGGAGTATACATTTCCTCCATTTTGCCCTCCCAAGGTACCATGTCAGCAGAGGTCTTGGCAGGCGGGGTACCGGAGGTGATACCGGTGCTTGTGGACAGCGGAGCAGGAGTCAGTCTGGTGGATGCTCTCTTTGTCCAGACACATGGTCTGAGGTGTAGGATGCTAGCCCAGCCTATAAGCATCCAGGCCATAAACCCTGTTCCACTGAGCCAGGGGAGCTTGACCAAGGTCGCAGAGAATATCCATCTGCGTATAGGACATCATGAGGAGTCCCTATTGTGCTACGTCTTGGAGGGAATGCCAGTACCTATTGTTTTAGGCCTCCCTTGGCTGAAAAGACACAACCCGGTAATAGATTGGCGGGCAAGAGAAGTGGTCAGCTGGGGGCAGTCGTGTGAGGGCTGCTGCCTAGGAACTACTGTCTCTGCCATCTCTCTTCCTCGGACCCCTTCCTCTCTGGTGAGAGCAGCAGATGTGCTGCAGGAGAGTAGGGGCAAGTCTCAACCCTCGCCATTGGCCAACCCTGGGAGGCTCAGACCTCGTGGTGGAAGGGGTTGGAGGATGGTGTACCCCTTGGTGAAGTGCGGGGGTGTGAGCGTGGTGACACAGGGGGACGCCTCTGTCGTCAATCCCAGAAAGAGTTCTCCAAGTGATGACAAATGAACGAGTGGCAATAAACGTTCAGGTCCAGACCTGTGTGTGAACGAGCGTGTATGGGTGGCCACCAAAAAACATCCAGTGGAGGTGTGTTGTGGAGTGTTACCAGCTCATACCAAACATACACATACACAACCCATTCCCCAGGTCAGCGCTTCGGAGATGTGTGTTGCCTCCAGAACATACGTTGCCAATACCAGCTGGCTCGTTTGTCCTCAACCTGACGTGCAGGTAGTAGCTGGGGTGAACTCTGGGTCTGGGTGTCTCCGCTTAGATGGTTCCCTGATGGGGAGCGGTCTTGAGGGTCCAGAGGCCCCTCATTAAGGGGATGGTACTGTCATGATCCATGCGGGATCAGGACAGATAAAAACACAAGTAACTTTTTTTTTTCTCAAGCTGTGCTTAGAGATGTTTTTGCCCCCGGTGGCCAATTGGATTATTTCACTGTGGTGTCGTTTGTTCTAAGTTTGCCCCCCGGTGGTGGTGAGCATCATTGCACTCTGTTTCTTTAGTTAAGTGCACATTTATAATGCAGGTTTGATTTCTGGCTCTGCTATAAAAGAGTCACAGGTGTTGCAATCAGTGTTGGTGATAGTATTCTTTTCAACCATCCTTGGTGGAGGAAGGAGCAGGAGAACGTTCCTTGCAGCACTGTCTTAGCCCTGGTGTGGAAAGAGTCAAGGGGATTTCCTTGTAGCTCTGACAGAGCTTGGTGGCAGCATTTCAGGAGGAGACCTGCATTCTGGTGGTGAACTCTGTTGCCAGGAGCAAATGCAACAGAGTAAAGCTAAGTGGTGTTCCCCTGTTTGTGTTTTTCCTTCGTGTGTATTAGTACAGCGGTGGGGCCAGCGCCTGCGCCACCCAGCTTCCTAGCAAGGGATAGGTGTAGGGTGTGCTAGGGTGACAGGTATCCTGAGCGGCGCCAGGTGCGGAACAGGCATAGGGAATGTTAGGAGCGTTAGGGACACTGACTCAGGGGAGTGCAGAAGGTCTCCACGTCCCCTTTCCCTATCGCAGGGCCCACCATTGTAACTGTTTTCCCTCCCCCTTGTCTTGTTGTTTACAGTTACCGGCCTGTGGGGCGCGTCACACAGGACGGGTCCACGTGACATAAGGTCATGCACTTGGGTAGAACAAACAAGATGTATAGCTATGTGCTTAAATTTAAAACACTGGGCAAACCCGTCAATGAAAAAGACCTGGGTGTATGGGTGGACAACAAACTCACATTTAGTGGCCAGTGTCAGGAAGCTGCTACAAAGGCAAATAAAATAATGGGATGCATTAAAAGAGGCATAGATGCTCATGAGGAGAACATAATTTTACCTCTATACAAGTCAGTAGTGCAACCACACTTAGAATACTGTGTACAGTTTCGGTCTCCGGTGTATAAGAAAGACATAGCTGAACTAGAGCGGGTGCAGAGAAGAGCAACCAAGGTTATTAGGGAACTGGGGGGTCTGCAATACCAAGACAGGTTATTACACTTGGGGTTATTTAGTTTGGAAAAAAGAAGGTTTAGGGGTGATCTTATTTTAATGTATAGATATATGAGGGGACAATACCAAGACCTTTCTAATGACCCTTTCACTCATAGACCTGAGACAGGGACAAGGGGGCATCCTCTATATCTGGAGGAAAGAAGGTTTAAGCATAATAAGACGCTTATTCTTTACGGTAAGAGCACTGAGACTATGGAACTCTCCGTATGATGTTGTAATGAGTGATTCTCTACTAAAATTTAAGAGGGGACTGGATGACTTTCTTAAAAAATATAATGCTACAGGGTATATACATTAGTTTCCTTGATATTGCATTGATCCTGGGAACTAGTCTGATTGCTGTATGTGGCATCGGGAAGGAATTTTTTTCCGAAATGTGGAGCTTAGTGTTTGCCACATGGTTTTTTTTGCCTTCCTCTGGATCAACATGTTAGGGCAGGTTAGGATAGGATATGGGTTGAACTAGATGGACTTAAAGTCTTCCTTCAACCTTAATAACTATGCTACCATGTAACTATGTAAACGCAAGTCATATCAAAGAAATTCTACCACTAAGGCTGGTTTCACATTAGCGCATTTTCAGCGCGCGCACGGCCGGGGGTAGCTCCGCCCCCGAGCCGGCTCTCTGCCCGGCGTGCCCGCCCCTTGCTTGTAGCGCCGCCTACTAGCGGACAGCGGCGCCTGCGATCGGCGCACCCTATCTTTAGCATAGGGTGCGCAGATCGTGCGCAGGCCGTGCGCTAGTTGCGCTTTGACCTGCGCTGCGCACTTTTGACGGTGCGCCGTGCACGCCAAAATCCGAAAAGTTTGATTTTGGCGCGCACGGCGCACCGTCAAAAGTGCGCAGCGCAGGTCAAAGCGCAACTAGCGCACGGCCTGCGCACGATCGGCGCACCCTATGCTAAAGATAGGGTGCGCCGATCGCAGGCGCCGCTGTCCGCTAGGAGGCGGCGCTACAAGGAAGGGGCGGGCACGCCGGGCAGAGAGCCGGATCGGGGGCGGAGCTACCCCCGGCCGTGCGTGCGCTGAAAATGCGCTAATGTGAAACCAGCCTAACATGAAGTACAATATGTCATGAGAAAACAATGTCATCACCAGGATCCATGGAAGCATTTCAGAGTTATTACCTCATAAATGGACATTGGTCAGAATTGTAAATATTGGCCCAGTCATTAACGTGCAATTCACCTTTGGGGTAAAGGGGTTAAAGTGGGAGAACTTGCACAATTGGTGGCTGACTAAATACTTTTTTCCCCAATGTACCATTTTCAATGGTGCAGTATTAGAGCACCAGATTTGGAATGCTGAAAGAGTAAAATTCATTGAATGAGTTAAATATATTTCTTTATAAAAGAGAAAATGGTTACAAAATGTAAGCGAAAACCATCCGCACTGCCTGATAAATTCTTTCCTCATAAAGAAATAAAAAATAAACACAAATGGATTGTCAATGTCCAATTAAACTGTGTAATAATATCAAACTGTAAACCTCCGAAGTGACTACCATATGAAGATAATGCATTAGTTTTCAAGGATTGAAGTGCAATAGTTTCAATTACATATAAATAATAAAAATCCAATAAAAGAAGCACATGTTCTGTATGTAGGAGGAAAACCATGCATGAATGAATGGAAAACTTAACTATGGACATGCACACAAAATGAAAAATATTCCTGCATTCATTTTCTTAATTTACCTACTGCCTTTGACCTTATTTTGTCTTATTCTGTGTGTCAATGAAAACCATCAGTATCCCCCTATCCTCTTAACTATCCTTTTGGCATTAAAATGACTAGAGCAGGAGTTTCCTTATGTTCTGATAGCAGGAGGTCAAAACTTTTCTCCTTGACATTAGCCCACCATTGTAAGCAGCTTAAAGGTCAACAATGGAAAAGATCAGCAAAACATTAACATCTGTGTTAGCCACATGCAGAAAATGAAATAAAATGACCAAGATTATCTATATTTTCCTTTGGTCATTTCTAAATTAATTGATACTTACATAGTGAAGTCAGAAAAGAACCCAAATAAATTATTGTTAATTTAAAGGGACATTTCAGTGCAAATTAAAAAGTACTCATGATAAAATGGCCTACACAGTTTGTGAATTTTGAAGTCACAGGCATGTATCCTCCACTGCTCTCTCATCAACCAGCAGTGAAAGACAGGAGAGGGGAGGGGCAAATACAGTGAAGGAAATAATTATTTGATCCCTTGTTGATTTGGTAAGTTTGCCCACTGACAAAGACATGAATAGTCTATAATTTTAAGGGTAGGTTAATTTTGACATTGAGAGATAGAATATCAAAAAGAAAATCCAGAAAACCACATTGTATAAATTATATAAATTTATTAGAATATTGCAGTGAGAAATAAGTTTTTGATCCCAAACAAGACTTGGTGGCAAAACCCTTGTTGGCAAGCACAGCAGTCAGACGTTTTTTGTAGCTGATGATGAGGTTTGCGTTCGTCAGGAGGAATTTTGGTCCACTCCTCTTTGCAGATCATCATTAAATCATTAAGATTTTGAGGCTATCGCTTTGCAACTCGGAGCTTCACCTGCCTACATATGTTTTCTATGGGAGTAAGGTCTGGAGACTGGCTAGGCCACTCCATGACCTTAATGTGCTTCTTTTTGAGCCACTTATTTGTTGCCTTGGTTGTATGTTTTGGGTCATTGTCTTGCTGGAAGACTCAACCAGGACCCATTTTTAATTTCCTGGAGAAGAAAAGGAGGTTGTCACTTAGGATTTTAAGGCACATGGCTCCATCCATTCTCCCATGGATGCAGTGAAGAAGTCCTGTGCCCTTAGCAGAGAAGCACCCTCAAAACATAACATTTCTACCTCTATGATTGACAGTGGGGATGGTGTTCTTGGGGTTATAGGCAGCATTTCTCTTCCTCCAAACAGGCCGAGTTGAGTTAATGCCAAAGAGCTCAATTTTTGTCTCATCTCACCACTGCACCTTCTCCCAATCACTCACAGAATCATCCTGGTGTTCACTGACAAACTTCAGATGGGCCTGCACATGTGCCTTCTTGAGCAGGGGACCTTGCAGGCACTGCAGGATTTTAAACCTTTGTGACGTAATGTGTTACAAATGGTTTTCTTAGTGACTGTGGTCCCATCTGCCTTGAGATCATTAACAAGCTTCCCCGTGTAGTTTTAGGCTGATCTCTAACTTTCCTCATGATCAAAGATACCCCACGAGGTGAGATTTTGCATAATGCCCCCGATCGATGTCGATTGACAGTCATTTTGTATTTATTCCATTTTCTTACTATTTCACCAAGAGTTGTCTCCTCCCCAGCGCCTTACGTATGGTATTGTAACCCATTCCAGCATTGTGCATGTCTATGATCTTGTCCCTGAAATCTTTATAAAGTTTTTTGGTCTTGCCCATGTTGTAGAGGTTAGAGTCTGACTGATTAATCGAGTCTGTGGACAGGAGTCTTTTTTAAAGGTAACTATGTAAGACAGCTGTCTTTAATGCAGGTAATGAGTTGATTAGATGTGTCTAAGTGGTCTGTAGGAGCTAGAACTCTTAGTGGTTCGTAGGGGATCAAATACTTATTTCTCACTGCAAAATGAAGATGCATTTATATAATTTATACAATGTGATTGTCTGTATTTTATTTTTGATATTTCTTTTGTTTCTCAATGTTAAAATTGACCTAAAAATTATTAACCGCTCATATCTTTGTCAATCGCAAACTTACATAATCAGCAAGGAATCAAATAATTATTTCCTTCAATGTAAGTACAGTCATGGCTGAAAGTATTGGCACCCTTGCAATTGTTCCAGAAAATTATTGCAATTACATATGTTTTGTCAAACCCATGTTTATTTCCTTTGTGTGTATTGTAGACAGATAGTTCACACTGACACTTAGCACCCAGAGTCTGCAGGACAACTTGAATTACAGTAATTTAATCCTAAGGGTGTGAAAACAATTATTTAGCTCAGAGTGCCAACAACTTTTGGCCAGCTCATTTTTGGTCTTTTGTTTTAAATGATGTCCAATTTGCCAAAAGAAATAAACATGTGTATAACAAATACATGTAATTGTAATAACTTTCTGGAAGAAATACTTTATTTTCTGTATTTTCTGTGACAATTTCAAGAGAGTCAACACTTTTGGCCATTACTATAACTTCTCATGCGCAGATTTTAAATTTATTTAATTACATATTAGTAAATATTTATATTTTATTTATTTTAATCATATTTTAGTACTAGTATAAGTTCACTATGTTTTTTACATGTGGAATTAGTATTTATTTCGTACAGAAGAAAGAGAGGTGGCACTCACAGGTCTCAGAAGTCCATGCTTTATTACCGGCAATTAAAGCATGTTGGCAGGGGGAATGGGAACAGGAGTCTGCGAGCGACAACGGCCGTTTCGTGCTATTGCGCTTCTTTCTTCTATACAAGATTGCAACGCATGACATTGGTTGAGCACCCGAGAGTCCATTTGTAATATCTGCATACCCTTGTGGATGGCTGCAACATTATTGCATGAATTCATATGACACTATCAACAGAGCTGAGAAGTTTCTTGTAGTGTGGATTATTTCTTTTCTGCTAGTGATTCTTATTTATTTACCTACTAAATTTTGTTTTTATCTTAGGCTCTATTTGTTAATTGTTCACAATGTGAATGTACACCTATGCGTTACACTTATACAAACATGGGCTCTGGTTCAGTTTTTTTGGTTTTGGTTTAGTTTTTTGTACTTTGTCCAAACAGAGACGATCCTCCCCTTTTTTAGGCTGTTCATCTATAATAATAAATGCCCTAACAAGCTTCCGGTTGTAACAACTTCCGTCCAGTTGTAACCGGTGACGTCACCACATACAAACGCACATGTTAACCCTCAACACACCACACCGCCTCAACACACACTCCTCTCACCTTTCACCTCCACTCATGTCCACTCACTCTTTCACTCCACATATGTTCCTTTCTCTCACTCCGTTTCTCATACTCACACCGTCATCGTCGCTGCCCCGACATCTTCCTCCGCCGCCGCGATCCAGGATCCAGACGTTCTCCAGGCCACCGACATGTTCTTGCGGGACGCCATCTTGGATGTCGTGAAGTCCCGCGAGATTCAAGATGGCGTCGACGCAACAATATGTCGCTGGCGTGGACGACATCGGGATCCAAAAAGATGGCGTCGGCGAAATCTCGCGAGATTACGCCGACACCATTTTGGATCCCGATGTCGCACATGCCAGCGACATGTTGTTGCGGCGACGCCATCTTGAATATCGCGGGACTTCACGACATCCAAGATGGCGTCCCGCAAGAATATGTCGCTGGCGTGGGCGACATCGGGATCCAAA
The DNA here is from genome assembly GCF_039654945.1 of Dendrobates tinctorius. Classification (NCBI taxonomy): domain Eukaryota; kingdom Metazoa; phylum Chordata; class Amphibia; order Anura; family Dendrobatidae; genus Dendrobates; species Dendrobates tinctorius. The sequence goes on along the minus strand of NW_027361910.1, from coordinate 15,926,836 downwards.
ATGGCGTCGACGTAATCTCGCGAGATTTCGCCGACGCCATCTTTTTGGATCCCGATGTCGTCCACGCCAGCGACATGTTGTTGCGGCGACGCTATCTTGAATATCGCGGGATTTCACGAAATCCAAGATGGCGTCCCACAAGAACATGTCGGCGGCCTGGAGAACGTCTGGATCCTGGATCGCGGCGGCGGAGGAAGATGTCGGGGCAGCGACGATGACGGTGTGAGTATGAGAAACGGAGTGAGAGAAAGGAACGTATGTGGAGTGAAAGAGTGAGTGGACATGAGTGGAGGTGAAAGGTGAGAGGAGTGTGTGTTGAGGCGGTGTGGTGTGTTGAGGGTTAACATGGCAAGAGGTGCATTCGTGAAATTGCGTCATTTACCTCACGCCGACTTGCTGTGCGGACGCTTGGCATTGCCTGTACCACCATAACTACTGCTGCCTTGGTCCTATGCCTGTTTACTGCCGGTGTCTAATTAAAGGACCAATTTGCCTGTACCGCCATAACTACTGCTGCCTTGCTCCTCTGCCGGTGTCTAATTACAGGGCCAATTTGCCTATACCGCCATAACTACTGCCTTTGTCCTCTGCCGGTGTCTAATTACAGGGCCAATTTGCCTATACTGCCATAACTACTGCTGCCTTTGTCCTCTGCCAGTGTCTAATTACAGGGCCAATTTGCCTCTACCGCCATAACTACTGCTGCTTTGGTCATCTGCCTGTTTACTGCCGGTGTCTAATTACAAGGCCAATTTGCCTCTACCGCCATAAGTACTGCTGCCTTGCTCCTCTGCCGGTGTCTAATTACAGGGCTAATTTGCCTCTACCGCCATAACTACTGCTGCCTTGCTCCTCTGCCGGTGTCTAATTACAGGGCTAATTTGCCTCTACCGCCATAACTACTCCTACTTTGCTCCTCTGCCGGTGTCTAATTACAGGGCCAATTTGCCTCTACCGCCATAACTACTGCTGCCTTGCTCCTCTGCCGGTGTCTAATTACAGGGCCAATTTGCCTCTACCGCCATAAGTACTGCTGCCTTGCTCCTCTGACTGTTCACTGCCTGTGTCTAATTACAGGGCCAATTTGCCTCTACCACCATAACTACTGCTGCCTTGCTCCTCTGCCGGTGTCTAATTACAGGGCCAATTTGCCTCTACCGCCATAACTACTGCTGCCTTGCTCCTCTGCCGGTGTCTAATTACAGGGCTAATTTGCCTCTACCGCCATAACTACTGCTGCCTTGCTCCTCTGCCGGTGTCTAATTACAAGGCCAATTTGCCTCTACCGCCATAACTACTGCTGCATTGCTCCTCTGCCGGTGTCTAATTACAGGGCCAATTTGCCTCTACCGCCATAACTACTGCTGCCTTGCTCCTCTGCCGGTGTCTAATTACAGGGCTAATTTGCCTCTACCGCCATAACTACTGCTGCCTTGCTCCTCTGCCGGTGTCTAATTACAGGGCCAATTTGCCTCTACCGCCATAACTACTGCTGCCTTGCTCCTCTGCCGGTGTCTAATTTACAGGGCCAATTTGCCTCTACCGCCATAACTACTGCTGCCTTGCTCCTCTGCCGGTGTCTAATTACTGGATCAATTTGCCTCTACCGCCATAACTACTGCTGCATTGCTCCTCTGCTGGTGTCTAATTACAGGGCCAATTTGCCAATACCGCCATAACTACTGCTGCCTTGCTCCTCTGCCGGTGTCTAATTACAGGGCCAATTTGCCTCTACCGCCATAAGTACTGCTGCCTTGCTCCTCTGACTGTTCAATGCCTGTGTCTAATTACAGGGCCAATTTGCCTCTACCGCCATAACTACTGCTGCCTTGCTCCTCTGCCGGTGTCTAATTACAGGGCCAATTTGCCTCTACCGCCATAACTACTGCTGCCTTGCTCCTCTGCCGGTGTCTAATTACAGGGCCAATTTGCCTCTACCGCCATAACTACTGCTGCCTTGCTCCTCTGCCGGTGTCTAACTACAGGGCCAATTTGCCACTACCACTTCATAACTACTGCTGGGCAATTACAGGGTCAATTAGTATCTGTTTACTCTACAATACTCCAGGACGCCTTCTTCACTGCCAGATAACTGCCAAATAGACTCCTTTACCTGTGCCAACATGAGTCATAACAAAAAGTATGCCAATGCCAGTGAAAGGAAAGCAGCTTTAGCACTACGACAAAAACAACGCCGTGCTAATGAGACTCCTGAGGAAAAACACCATCGCCTTGAGAAGATTAAGGCTTATAAAAGCCGTCGCCTCACACACGAATCCCCTAACTCTAAATCCATAAGATTGGCTGAAGAAGCCTCTGCACGCCGTCACCGCCGACAACAGACGGCCTCTTCCTCATCATTATTATTAGACTCACAACAGGATGCTTCCACATCAGCATGTGGAACAATTTACTGCTACACTTCATCCCATATGCCGTTCACTGACATAACTAATCAGCAATCTGTTTCTGCCCTATCAATACCACCATTCAATACCGATGCACAGTATGCCAATGCCAGTGAAAGGAAAGCAGCTTTAGCACTACGACAAAAACAACGCCGTGCTAATGAGACTCCTGAGGAAAAACAGCATCGACTTGACAAGATTAAGGCTTATAAACGCCGTCGTCTCACACACGAATCCCCTAACTCTAAATCTATTACATTGGCTGAAGAAGCCTCTACACGCCATCACCGCCAACAACAGACGGCTTCTTCCTCATCATTATTAGTAGACTCACAACAGGATGCTTCCACATCAGCATGTGGAACAAGTTACTACCACACTTCATCCTATATGCCGTTCACTGACATAACTAATCAGCAATCTGTTTCTGCCCTATCAATACCACCATTCAATACCAACGCACAGTTTCTTCACATACAAGCTGCAGTTAGCCCGCAGAAAGTGCAACCAAGACAAATATACGTTGGTCTCAAAACTAGGCGCACCCCATCGGTTGGACATGCACTTCTACTACAACCTCACATTTTCACTAATGATGAAAATAGTATTACTGAACACAGCTGTGGTGACATGACCCATGTATGTGAGCATTGCGAAGCTTTGCATTTTGTAGCAGAGATACCTTCTGATAAGAACTTTACGCTCTGCTGTCAGAAGGGTAAAGTCCATGTACCCATACTACAATATCCTGATGTCTTTACACGTTTGCTGAAAGGGCAAAGTGAATTTAGCAAAAATTTCATGGATAATATTCGAAGTATTAACAGTTCCTTTGCTTTTGCCTCCATGGGTGCAAATATTTCACCACCTCCTGGATATGGCCCATACTGTTTCCGCATACATGGCCAGATCTATCATAGAACTGGAACACTACATCCCTCAGATGACCAGCAACGCGCATTTGCCCAACTTTAGATTCTCGATACCACTACCGCAAACGAACAACACTTACGATGTAAAGAAAATCAAAAATGTCATCCTACATTGATGAACATTATTGCCCTTCAAATCCAAACTATTAATCCTTTTGTGGAAGCTTATCAAATGTTACGTGATGTGGAAGAACAAGAAAAAATTAAATCTCTACAAAACAGAACTGTCATGCCAAACATCACTATGGCTATTAAACAAGATCGTACTCAAGACCCTCGACGCTACAATAATCCCACTGTCAGTGAAGTAGCAGTCGTGTTTCAAAATGACAATGGTGAGCCACCTTTCAATAGAGACATATTATTTCATTTAAAACCTGATCCCCATAACCCTTTAGCTCCAAAAACACAACAAATTAGTATTCTCCATAGCAATTTGGATGCCCTCCTCTATCCAATATTTTTCCCTTATGGAGACCAAGGATGGCATGATGGACTCAAACAACAAGGCAAAAGTTCGAGGAGGATCACTCAACTCCAATACTATTGCTATATGTTATCTGTCAGAAATTACTTTAATCCACTCCTCAATGGTGGTAAGCTAACACAGCAATATTTAGTAGATGCTTATGTCAAAATCGAAGCTAATCGCCTACATTACATCCGCAAACACCAAAAAGATTTAAAAGTGGAGGATTACTGCCTCCTTCAAGAACATCTACTCAAAAAATCGGTTCAAAAGGGCATCCCTATTGGGAAAACCGTCATTTTACCATCTTCTTTTGAAGGCAGTCCAAGAAACATGCAGCAGCGCTACCAGGATGCTATGGCTATTGTTACAAAGTATGGTCGACCAGATCTTTTTATCACCATGACATGTAATCCTAAGTGGAATGAGATTACTACACATTTAGAACCGTGGCAGCGTGTTGAACACAGACCAGACTTGGTTGCACGTGTCTTTAAAATTAAACTGGAATCCCTCTTAAAAGACATTAGCAGTGGATTATTTGGAAACGTCACTGCAATGGTCCATGTCATTGAATTTCAGAAGCGTGGTCTCCCACACGCTCATATTTTAATTATTCTTGACAGCCTGTCTAAATTACGGACTGAGGCGGACATAGACAATATAGTCTGGGCTGAAATACCTGATGAAACAATCTACCCTCAGCTCCATAATGTGACGACTCCTGGAGTGGACCCTCTGGGTCGTGACACCAACCCTCCCAGGGCGAGCTGACCTAGTGAAGACCACCCCCTATACAGGGAGTGTCAGGGGCAAGCCCCAGGGGGTGAGGCACCACGACTGCTGGCACCAGGCGGCCGGCTCACAGGAGACACGAGTGGGTGAGAGTGTCTGCAGGAACGTGTAAAGTGTGGACACGGGAACACGTGGTATACAGAGACTTCGTTCGTCCGGGTGTGAGTGAAGCAGGAAGCGTGCAAGGAGCACGTCAGAGCACTGAGTCAGGCAGCAGGTGTGCCAGGAGGTGTAACAGAGTAAGAGACTGAGTACAGGATCAGAGTGTGTGCCCGGAGGCACAACTGAGTATAAGACAGAGCACGGAATCAGAGTGTGTGCCAGGAGGCACGACTGAGTATAAGACAGAGTACAGGGTAAGAGCATGTGCCAGGAGGCACAACCGAGTATGAGACAGAGTACAGTGTCAGAGCATGTGCCAGGAGGCACAACCGAGTACGAGACAGAACACAGGGTCAGAGCGTGTGCCAGGAGGCACAACCAAGTACAAAGCAGAGTGCAGATTCAGAGCGTGTGCCAAGAGGCACAACAGAGTGCAAGGCAGAGGACCTGAGTACAGCACACAGCCAGGCAGGGACACGGCAGACCAAGCCAGGAAGCACAACAATAATCAGGCACCGGGTCAGGTCCTCCATTACCATAGAGAGGACCGAGCCCTATACAGCACTGACAGGAGCGCGCAAGCGCAAACGTGACATGTAGGAGGAGGCCCGGGGACGAGAGCTGCGCGTGCGCACCCTACGGGACCCCCGGAGTGACCGCAGCTCCGGAAGAGATGACGTCGGGACCGAGATCCCGCCCCCAGGTGAGCACGGCGTGACAGTACCCCCCCCTTTACGCCCCCTCTTTCTAAAACTGGAGAGGAACTTAGACAAAATCTGGGGTGCGTGGATATTCTCCCTGGGTTCCCATGACCTCTCCTCGGGGCCAAAACCCTTCCAATCGACCAGGAACATGGTTCTCCCTCTTACCTTCTTCGTGGCCAAAATGTCATTCACCTCAAACTCATCCCCCAAGCCAACAGGCTGGGGTGTGTGGCCTGGAGAAGGATGAAATCGGTTAAGAACCACAGGTTTTAGGAGAGACACATGGAAGGAATTGGGAATACGGAGTGAAGGAGGCAGCTTCAATTTGTAAGCAACATCATTAATCCGCCTGAGGACCTCAAAAGGACCAATGTAACGGGGACCCAGTTTGTAAGATGGTACCTTAAGGCGGACATATTTGGTGGAGAGCCACACCTTGTCACCAGGGAGAAATGGAGGAACGTACAGGCGCCTCTTGTCAGCGTGTAATTTCATTCTGTCCCGTGCTTTCTCGAGAGCGGTTTTGGTCTCCTGCCATACCCTGGAGAACTCCACAGACTGAGAATCGGCAGCAGGTACCCCCGAGACAGGAAGTACCGGTAGAGGCACATTGAGATGCTGTCCAAAGACGATGAAGAAAGGAGACTTGGTAGACGATTCACTGGAGTGATTATTGTAGGCGAACTCAGCCCAAGGAAGTAGACCGACCCAGTCATTCTGATGAGCATTAGAAAAATGCCGGAGATAGGATGTAAGGATCTGGTTGGTACGTTCCACCTGCCCATTGGTTTGGGGGTGATAGGCGGAAGAGAAATCCAATGACACTTTCATGAGTCCGCATAGAGCTCTCCAGAACCGGGAGGTGAATTGGACCCCTCTATCCGACACGATGTGCTGGGGGAAGCCGTGAATCCTGAAGATATGGGAAATGAAGATCTTCGCCAAGTCAGGAGCAGAGGGTAGTCCGGGAAGAGGAATGAAGTGAGCCATCTTTGAAAATCGGTCTACAACCACCAAGACCACAGTACAACCGGAAGAACAAGGCAGATCAGTAATGAAATCCATGGCTATGTGCTGCCATGGAGCCGACGGAATGGGAAGCGGGAACAGAAGACCGGAGGGTGGTTGTCTGGGTATCTTGTTCTGGGCACAGGACGGGCAAGATGCTACAAAGTCTTTAACATCCTGGGAGAGTGAAGGCCACCAATAATGGCGAGAGATTAAGTCCAAAGTCTTTTTGACACCAACGTGGCCGGCAATCTTGGACGAATGTCCCCAATTTAGCACTCGTTTTCGGTTATTCTCAGGCACAAAGGTTCTTCCCGGAGGTAACGTGGTTAACTTGACAGGAGCCACAGTAATTACTTTGGATAAATCAATGATATGAGAGGGTTCTTCCTCTGCATCAGATGACAGGAATGATCTTGACAACGCATCCGCTCTAACGTTCTTATCGCCGGGCCGAAAATGTAGCTCAAAGTCAAAGCGGGCGAAGAATAGGGACCACCTGGCTTGCCGAGGATTGAGCCTCTGTGCGGACTGGATGTACGCCAGGTTCTTATGGTCTGTGAAGATCTTGAATGGATGTATGGCACCCTCCAGTAAGTACCTCCACTCCTCCAAGGCCAACTTAATGGCCAATAGCTCTTTGTCGCCAATGGAGTAGTTCTGCTCAGTGGAGGAAAATACTTTAGAAAAGAAGCCACAGGTGACAAAACGTTCAGAAGAGGATTTCTGCAGAAGGACTGCGCCAGCCCCAGTAGAGGATGCGTCTACCTCGAGAGTGAAAGGTCTACTAACCTCAGGTCGGTGAAGCGCCGGAGCAGCGGCGAAGGCTTGTTTCAACGACTGGAAGGCCTCTTCAGCCTCAGAGGGCCAAGCCTTTGGGTTAGCTCCCTTGCAGATAAGGGACGAGATGGGGCGAACCAACGAGGAAAAATGAGGAACGAACTGTCGGTAGTAGTTCGCAAAACCAAGGAAGCGTTGGATTGCCTTCACCCCATGGGGCTGTGGCCAATCGAGGACGGCGGACACTTTTGCCGGATCCATGCATAGACCTGATTCTGAGATAATGTACCCCAAGAATGGCAGGGACGTTTGCTCGAAGGCACATTTCTCGAGCTTGGCATAAAGGCGGTTCTCCCTCAGGCGCTGGAGGACTTGACGCACGTTCTTTCTGTGGGCGGAGAGGTCTGGAGAAAAAACGAGGATGTCATCCAGATAGACTACCACGCAGGAGTACAGCATATCCCGGAAGACGTCATTCACGAACTCCTGGAAAACCGCTGGGGCATTGCAGAGGCCGAAGGGCATGACCAAGTACTCGTAGTGACCGTCTCTGGTGTTAAAGGCGGTCTTCCACTCATCCCCAGAACGAATGCGGATCAAGTTGTAGGCCCCACGAAGATCCAGTTTGGTGAAAATTCGAGCTCCTCTAAGTCGGTCAAAGAGCTCCGGGATCAATGGCAATGGGTACTTGTTCTTGACCGTGATATTGTTCAGGCCTCGGTAGTCTATGCAAGGACGGAGGGAGCCGTCCTTCTTTTTTACAAAGAAAAATCCCGCTCCCGCGGGCGAGGAGGACTTACGGATGAAACCTCTAGCAAGGTTCTCCTGGATATAGTCAGACATAGCTTGGGTCTCAGCAGGGGATAGCGGGTATATCCTACCCCTGGGTGGCGTAGAACCAGGAATGAGGTCAATCGGACAGTCATATGGCCGATGGGGGGGCAGAGTCTCGGCCTCCTTCTTGTCGAAAACATCTGCAAAGGACCAGTAAGCCGACGGCAGACCTGTAGGTGCCGGGGATGGACCGGCAGAGTTCATCAGACGGACAGGCAACAGGCACTTCTCCTGACAGAACGGTCCCCACCGGAGTATCTCGCCCGACCGCCAGTCCAGGGTTGGCTCATGAGTCCGTAGCCAAGGAAGGCCTAGAAGAAGTGCGTGAGACATGGTGGACAAGACGAGGAAGGAGATCTTCTCCAGGTGCAGGGCTCCGATCTGCAGCTCGATCTCTTCGGTGGCCTGGGTAACGGACTCCAGCACGGACGTACCATTGACCGAAACAATCGACCGAGGAGTCTCCAGGGATCTGACAGGAATCCGGTATTTTTTAACCGCCTCGAGTGTGATAAAATTCCCCTCCGCGCCAGAATCCAGGAAAGCCTCCTCAGAATAACGCTTGGCACCGAGATTCAATAATACGGACACGAGCAGGGGAGGAGAGGAATCACGTACACCTAGGGAGGCCTCTCCTATCAACCCTAGGCGGAGAAGTTTCCCGGCTTCTTGGAGCAGGAACGGAGGAGGTGAGAGGAGCTCCTCTCTCTGGCTAATTCACGGGCACGTTCCTGAAACCGCAGGTCGATGCGTGTCGCCAGTGAGATCAGATCCTCTAAAGAGGTGGGAGTATCCCGACCTGCCAGTACGTCTTTGATCCGACTGGACAGGCCACGCCAAAAGATCCCTACGAGAGCCTCGTTGTTCCAACCGAGTTCGGAGGCCAAGGTACGAAAATGGATGGCATACTGTCCTACCGGTAGCGTACCCTGATGGAGGTTAAAGAGGGACTCGGTGATAGAGGCCAGCCGACCCGGCTCGTCGAACACCTTGCGGAAGGTGCCAAAAAGGTGGAAAGCCGAGAGACGAGTGGGTCATTGCGCTCCCAGAGGGGGTTCACCCATGCTAATGCCTCCCCCTCTAAGTGTGAAACAATAAAGGCAATTTGGGAGCGCTCAGTGGGATAGTGCTGCGGCAAAAGCTCAAAATGTAACCGGCATTGGTTCAGAAATCCTCGACAAAACTTAGGGTCCCCGCTATATCGGGGTGGCTTGCCGAGGCGCGGCATCGGGTGCGGGGCCGAGGACTGGGCAGAAACGGATTGTATGGCCGACAAACGAGACTCCATGGATTTCAAAAAGACCATAATCCTGGTCTGACTCTCCCGTAGGAACACCAGTTCCTTTTGGATGGAGGTGGTGGCACCAGCGGGGTCCATGGCCTGATTATACTGTGACAACTCCTGGAGTGGACCCTCTGGGTCGTGACACCAACCCTCCCAGGGCGAGCTGACCTAGTGAAGACCACCCCCTATACAGGGAGTGTCAGGGGCAAGCCCCAGGGGGTGAGGCACCACGACTGCTGGCACCAGGCGGCCGGCTCACAGGAGACACGAGTGGGTGAGAGTGTCTGCAGGAACGTGTAAAGTGTGGACACGGGAACACATGGTATACAGAGACTTCGTTCGTCCGGGTGTGAGTGAAGCAGGAAGCGTGCAAGGAGCACGTCAGAGCACTGAGTCAGGCAGCAGGTGTGCCAGGAGGTGTAACAGAGTAAGAGACTGAGTACAGGATCAGAGTGTGTGCCCGGAGGCACAACTGAGTATAAGACAGAGCACGGAATCAGAGTGTGTGCCAGGAGGCACGACTGAGTATAAGACAGAGTACAGGGTAAGAGCGTGTGCCAGGAGGCACAACCGAGTATGAGACAGAGTACAGTGTCAGAGCATGTGCCAGGAGGCACAACCGAGTACGAGACAGAACACAGGGTCAGAGCGTGTGCCAGGAGGCACAACCAAGTACAAAGCAGAGTGCAGATTCAGAGCGTGTGCCAAGAGGCACAACAGAGTGCAAGGCAGAGGACCTGAGTACAGCACACAGCCAGGCAGGGACACGGCAGACCAAGCCAGGAAGCACAACAATAATCAGGCACCTCCCCTAGGGGGAGGTCGTCTGATATAGCACATGACTACTACTGGTTCCGGGTCAGGAACTAGCCAGAAAGCACATGACCACTACAGGTTCCGGGTCAGGTCCTCCATTACCATAGAGAGGACCGAGCCCTATACAGCACTGACAGGAGCGCGCAAGCGCAAACGTGACATGTAGGAGGAGGCCCGGGGACGAGAGCTGCGCGTGCGCACCCTACGGGACCCCCGGAGTGACCGCAGCTCCGGAAGAGATGACGTCGGGACCGAGGTCCCGCCCCCAGGTGAGCACGGCGTGACACATAACATTGTTCTTCAACACATGATTCATGGTCCCTGTGGAGAACACAATCCTAATTCTCCCTGTATGGATCTTGGAAAGTGTAGCAAAGGTTTCCCAAAACAAAACCAACCATATACCATCAAAGAAAAGGATGGCTATCCCACTTACCGCAGACCCTTTGGCAAAACATATGAACACCATTCTAAGACGATTGACAATTCATGGGTAGTTCCATATAACCCATTTTTACTCACCAAATACAAGTGCCATATTAATGTAGAAATATGTGCTTCCATTCAAAGTGTAAAATATTTATTTAAATACGTTTACAAAGGACATGACAAAGCCAACCTTGAAATTTCCCAAAATAACATCCAACATGATGAAACACACCAATTTACGGATACCAGATATGTTAGTGCACCTGAGGCTGCATGGCGGATATTTGCTTTTCCTATGCATAAACAATCTCATGCCATCATTCGCCTAGCCGTACATCTGCCTAATTCGCAACCACTCTATTTTCATGAGAATGACTCTGCAGACAACATCCATCAAAAGCTCAATTCCAATTCTACACTTATGGCATATTTCAACCTTAATAAGATCGACCACAATGCACATAACTATTTCTACCGCGAAATTCCAGAACACTACGTTTGGAAACAAGGCACATGGGAACAAAGAAAATGAGGGGGTCTCACAGTTATTGGAAGAATGTATACTGTTAGTGTGAAAGACCAAGAACGCTATTATTTACGTTTGTTGTTACTGCATGTAAAAGCTGCTACCAGTTTTGACAGCATTAAAACCGTCAATGGAGTTATGCATGAAACCTTTAAGGATGCTGCGTTAGCACTTGGATTATTATTCGATGATAGCATCTGGAGACATACTTTAACAGATGCTTGCATTCTTAACATGCCTTCCCAACTTAGAGACATGTTTGCTTATATCTGTATTTTTGGCCCCCCCCAGTAATCCACTTGAATTGTGGAATGAATTTAAGGACCATTTTTTACAAGACTATTGTCATACATACCACAGCAACACTGAAGAGTGTATCGATTGTGAAGGATATGCTATGAAAGATGTCCAAGATGTCCTCATAGTCCATGGAAAAACTTTTGCTGATTATAATTTACCACGCCCAGCAAAAAATATTAAACAACTCCTTAAACAATATGATAAGGATTATGAGTTAAAAAAAGCTGCAGAGATGAAAGAAACTCTTAATCAGGAGCAACTTTTTGCCTATGATGTCATTACTGAAGCTTTACAAAATAGCAGTTTAATACCAAAGTGCTTTTTTCTCGATGGACCTGGTGGCAGTGGAAAGACCTACCTATACCATCTACTTACACATCATTTAAGAGGACAAGGAGAAATTGTGTCACCTGCAGCAACTACAGGAATAGCATCTAACTTGATACAAGGAGGCCGAACAATCCACTCTCTATATGGCATACCTATTCCGATCAACGAAACATCTGTTTCCAGGATTAAAAACGATACAAATGCAGGAAAACATTTACAGAGTACAAAACTTTTTATTATTGATGAGTGCACTATGGTCCAAAAACATGCATTGAATGTGATAGATAGACTTCTACGTGACATCATGACAACAAATGTTGCTGAAAAAAATAAAACACCATTTGGAGGTAAAGTTATTGTTCTTGGAGGAGACTTCAGACAATGTCTTCCCGTCATCGCTCATGGAACAAGAATAGACATTGTAGATTCCTGCATTAAATATTCAGAACATTGGCAACATTTTACCAGACTACCGCTAATTAACAACATGCGCTCCACTGATCCTGAATACAGCACTTGGTTGCTTAAACTTGGAAATGGTGAGCTGTCTAATGAACATAACCTTGGAGAGGATGTCATTGAAATTCCTCCAGACATGCTTTGCACTGGCTCTATAGTAACCGAGATCTTTGGAGACCATATTTGCATTGATGTTAATGACCAACAAAGCCTCGACACTGCTGCATCACATGCTATACTATGTCCGAAAAATGATGACGTCGATTTTCTGAACTGTAAAGTAATGGATCGCATTAGTGGTGATTATACTGTATATACAAGTGATGATTCTGTCGATGCTGATGAGGCAGAGGAATGTGAAAACTACCCAGTTGAATTTTTAAACTCTCTGACACCATCAGGAATGCCATCACATCTCTTAAAACTTAAAATTGGCACCATTGTGATGCTATTAAGAAACCTAAACACCAAGAAAGGTCTCTGCAATGGCACTCGCCTCATTGTCATTGCCTTACTCTGCAACATCATACAGGCTAAAGTGATTACTGGCTCAGCTGAATGAGACATTGTGTTTATTCCACGCATCGATTTGTGTCCTTCAGAAACTGGGTTACCTTTTAAATTAAAACGTCGACAGTTTCCTCTAAAACCTGCTTTTGCTATGACCATTAACAAATCCCAAGGACAGACCCTCAATCGAGTTGGAATTTTTTTGCCCGAACCTGTATTTGCCCATGGACAATTGTATGTGGCATTCTCCCGAGTAAAGCAACGCAGCAACGTTAGGGTCAAAGTGGTGGATACACCACTTCAAGGACAATTGCTACCTAATAGCCCAAAAATCTTCACTAGAAATGTCGTTTACAAAAATGTCTTACTTTAAACTATTTAAGTTGGTCCTGGAATTGATAGATATATAGATATATAAATAATAGTTACATTCTAAATAGATATAGATAATAGACTTCTAAGACTTCTATACATAGCTTGATATATGTTATATATATAAATATTTTAAGCAGATAGATATATCTTACACTAATTATCTCTTTCACATATATGTCATAGACATATTTAAATCCATAAAAATATACATAGGTATAGGTATATATAGATTAAAAAAAAAAAGGCAAAAACAAAAAAAATTTAGGCAAACATACGTAGATTTCAACTACATAGCTAACACATACCTACATAACTTAGGTAATAATAATTAATTTTTTATTTATTAATAGAGTACTATTATTTCAATAGCACTTTACATACATCAGTAATACTGTCCTTCTTGAGGCTCACTATGTAAATATCTTATCCACATAAAAACATAGGTGTGATACATCTATCTACTATAATAAATGGGCTAAGCAGCTTCCGGGTTGTAACAACTTCCGTCCAGTTGTAACTGGTGATGTCACAGCACACCTCTTGCCATGTTAACCCTCAACACACCACTCCTCCTCAACACACACTCCTGTCACCTTTCACTATCTCCACTAACGTCCAGTCGCAGGATTTTAGAATACTCAAGATGGCGTGGCCGCAAGAACATGTCGCCGGCGTGGACAACGTCGGGATTTAGGATGGCGCCGGTGGAAGAAGATGTCGGGGATCGTGGAGCAGCGATGATGACGGTGTGAGTATGAGAGACGGAGTGAGAGAAAGGGTCGTATGTGGAGTGAAAGAGTGAGTGGAGATGGTGAAAGGTGAGAGGAGTGTGTGTTGAGGCGGTGTGGTGTGTTCAGGAGGAGTGTGTGTTGAGGGTTCACATGGCAAGAGATGTGTCACTATCCTCCTGATGCGATAGCATCGGGCCTTAATCTACTATAATATATGCGCTAAGCAGCTTCCAGGTTGTAACAACATCCGTCTAGTTGTAACTGGTGACGTCACAGCACACCTCTTGCCATGTTAACCCTCAACACACCACTCCTCAACACATACTCCTCTCACCTTTCACTATCTCCACTAATGTCCACTCGCAGGATTTCAGAATACTCAAGATGGCATGGCCGCAAGAACATGTCGCCGGCGTGGACAATGTCGGGATCCAGGATGGCGCCGGCGGAAGAAGATGTCGGGGATCGTGGAGCAGCGACGATGACGGTGTGAGTATGAGAGACGGAATGAGAGAAAGGGTCGTATGTGGAGTGAAAGAGTGAGTGGACGTGAGTGGAGATGGTGAAAGGTGAGAGGAGTGTGTGTTGAGGCGGTGTGGTGTGTTGAGGAGGTGTGTGTGTATTGAGGGTTAACATGGCAAGAGGTGTGTCACTATCCTCTCGATGCGATAGCATCGGGCCTTAATCTACTATAATAAATGCGCTAAGCAGCTTCCGGGTTGTAACAACTTCCATCCAGTTGTAACTGGTGACGTCACACCACACCTCTTGCCATGTTAACCCTCAACACACCACTCCTCAACACACACTCCTCTCACCTTTCACTATCTCCACTAATGTCCACTCGCAGGATTTCAGAATACTCAAGATGGCATGGCCGCAAGAACATGTCGCCGGCGTGGACAATGTCGGGATCCAGGATGGCGCCGGCGGAAGAAGATGTCGGGGATCGTGGAGCAGCGACGATGACGGTGTGAGTATGAGAGACGGAGTGAGAGAAAGGGTCGTATGTGGAGTGAAAGAGTGAGTGGACGTGAGTGGAGATGGTGAAAGGTGAGAGGAGTGTGTGTTGAGGCGGTGTGGTGTGTTGAGGAGGACTGTGTGTTGAGGGTTCACATGGCAAGAGGTGTGTCACTATCCTCCTGATGCGATAGCATCGGGCCTTAATCTACTATAATAAATGCGCTAAGCAGCTTCTGGGTTGTAACAACTTCCGTCCAGTTGTAACCGGTGACGTCACAGCACACCTCTTGCCATGTTAACCCTCAACACACCACTCCTCAACACACACTCCTCTCACCTTTCACTATCTCCACTAATGTCCACTCACAGGATTTCAGAATACTCAAGATGGCATGGCCGCAAGAACATGTCGCCGGCGTGGACAACGTCGGGATCCAGGATGGCGCCGGCGGAAGAAGATGTCGGGGATCGTGGAGCAGCGACAATGACGGTGTGAGTATGAGAGACGGAATGAGAGAAAGGGTCGTATGTGGAGTGAAAGAGTGAGTGGACGTGAGTGGAGATGGTGAAAGGTGAGAGGAGTGTGTGTTGAGGCGGTGTGGTGTGTTGAGGAGGTGTGTGTGTATTGAGGGTTAACATGGCAAGAGGTGTGTCACTATCCTCTCGATGCGATAGCATCGGGCCTTAATCTACTATAATAAATGCGCTAAGCAGCTTCCGGGTTGTAACAACTTCCGTCCAGTTGTAACTGGTGACGTCACAGCACACCTCTTGCCATGTTAACCCTCAACACACCACTCCTCAACACACACTCCTCTCACCTTTCACTATCTCCACTAATGTCCACTCGCAGGATTTCAGAATACTCAAGATGGCATGGCTGCAAGAACATGTCGCCGGCGTGGACAACGTCGGGATCCAGGATGGCGCCGGCGGAAGAAGATGTCGGGGATCATGGAGCAGCGACGATGACAGTGTGAGTATGAGAGACGGAGTGAGAGAAAGGGTCTTATGTGGAGTGAAAGAGTGAGTGGATGTGAGTGGAGATGGTGAAAGGTGAGAGGAGTGTATGTTGAGGAGGTGTGTGTGTATTGAGGGTTAACATGGCAAGAGGTGTGTCACTATCCTCTCGATGCGATAGCATCGGGTCTTAATCTAGTTTTGTATATTTGTTCATTTTATATAGCTTTCCATGGGCAGGTGTATTAACTGTAAAAAATCCTTCAGTTATATTAAATTAAATCTTTTGTCACATATGGCACAAATTATCTGTGGTTAAACATTTAGGCTTGACGAATAGGAAGACGTGCATTTCAGTTATTCCTAGCAGTGGAGTCAGTGAACATGTTGGCCAGTTTGATTCATGGGTCAACGTATGCTCCGACCAACATTAGGATGTGCCAATTTCATTTTCCTTGCTGTTCATGAAACAATTCTCCAAACTTATAAACAGATAAAGCGATTCCAAAATTTGCCAGTTTTAACTGATGATCAGTTCTGCATAATTACATGTATCTGACTTGTAATTGCATTACCAATTATACCGCCTAGAGATTTCTTTTATCACATTTTAATTTAATATATGTAAGTACATTATCAGAAAATTATGAAAGACAATACTATTAGAATGTTAATTAACATTGCTAGATAAAACTGGGATGGTTTTCTTAATTTGCAATGTAATGCAAATTAAAAGACCTTGTAGTAATAATGTGTCAACATACGTTGAAGATAAAATTAGTGCCACCCATGACATAACTTTTGTAAGTTTCTTAGCCATATAATATTTATATTTCGCAACCTATAACCATGCTTATACCTGATTTTTTTTAAAGATATGCATCTTATGAGTTAGTGAGTGCCCATGCTGACCATTGCTTGCCTTGGAAACTGCCTACAATAGACATGTGGGCTTCTAAACTTTAACATGGAACAAAAGAAGTAGATGGCCTAATCTGAATCCCTTTTTAAACAAAAAATGACTGTCATTTCAATTTATACATCATAAATCGATAGTACACATTGAAATAAGCAACTTTGTTATATACCCAATCACAGAGATTTGCATCTTCCTCAGAATTCATCAGTCATTATCAAAATGATACTGCTACTGATAAGATTCTGTATAGATAGAAGGGAGATGAAGAGGAGGAGGAGGGAGGAGCTCTGCCTGAGGCTCCTCCCTCCTCCCATCTACATAGAATTCTATCCATAGCAACCAATATCTCCTATCTAAATTATGGGAAAGTCTGTCTTCACTGAATACAGATTTTATCTCAGAAATGACAGTTTTTATACTAATTGATCAATCTTGGCAGAAAAAGAATCAAATCTCTCTTATAAGATATATTACAAAGTTTATTATTTTCACATGTACTATTTTATGGAATATAAATTAAAATAACGGTTACTTTTTAAGGCGGACTGCCTTGTGCATGTGTATCATTTATCTGTGCTATAGCTGGCTCCAGCATATATGGCAGGAAGAAGATAATGTAATGCATTTAAGGCTATGTAATATACTGAACGATATTCTGATGGGAAGCCATGAGCTCTACAATTTACAAGGATACCTATCTAAACAAGGATACTTAGGCTAGTTTAACACTAGCATTTATTTCCTGCAGCGCACGGCGCCGCTAAGCCCCGCCCCTCCTGGCTCCCTGCCTGCCCCATCCGGTCATCGGCACAAACTAGCGCACATGGACGCTTGCGATCTGCGCACCCTATCTTTAGGATAGGGTGCGCAGATCGTGCGCTGGCTGTGCGCTAGTAGGATTTTAGCATGCGCTGCGCACTTTTGAAGGTGCGTCGGTGTGGCTGCTATTAGCAACACTGCTGATTAGGTTTGCTTAACCCCTTCATCACCTTGGATTTTTCCATTTTTGAGTTTCCATTTTTTGCTCTCCTTCTTCACACAGCAATAATTTTAATTTTTCCATCAATATGGTCATGTAAGGGTTTGTTTTTTGTATGAAGAGTAGTACTTTTGAACGAAACCATTGATACTATATAGTGTACTGGAAAGCGGGAAAAAAATTCAAAGTGCCATCAATTTGCACAAAAAGTGCAATTTCCACAATTTTTTTTACTTTGTTACCATATTCACTAAATGCTAAAACTGACCTGCCATTAAGATTCACTAAGACATTATGAGTTTTCAGACGCCAAACATGCATAGGTTCTTTTCAATTTAAGTGGTGGAAAAAAATCCCAAATTTCTTTCAAAAAAACCCATTTTTGAGACCCGAAGCATCTTGCTCGCCAAGCTGACGTTTTTATTTATACCATTTTGGTGCGAATGCGATCTTATGGTACCTTATAAATGACGTTTTCTTTGGAGTCATTCTGTTTCTTTTCTTCATCTTGTCCAGACCCCATGATGACTTTTCTCTTGCACAGCTCATCTCTGCAGACTTCATCTTCTCTGGTCTTCTGCAGCAAATCTCCACATGATGCCCTAAACCCTTTCACTACCAAGGGTGGTTTGCACGTTAATTCCCAGGCCTATTTTTACAATTCTGACCACTGTCCCTTTATGAGGCAATAACTCTGAAACGCTTCCATGAATCACAGTAATTCTGACATTGTTTCTCATGACATATTGTACTTCATGTAATTGGTAAAATTTCATTCAAATAACTTGTGTTTATTTGTGAAAAAAACAGAAATTTGGTAAAAATTTTGAAAATTTCGCAATTTTCCAACTTTGAATTTTTATGCCCTTAAATCACAGAGATACGGCACACAAAAAACTTAATAAGTAACATTTCCCATATGTTTACTTTACATCAGCACAATTTTGGAACCAAAATTTTTTTTGTTAGGAAGTTATAAGGGTTAAAAGTTGACCAGCGATCTCTCAGTTTTGCAACACCATTTTATTTTTACGGACCACATCACATTTGAAGCCACTTTGAGGGGTCTATATGATAGAAAATACGCAAAAGTGACACCATTCTAAAAACTGCACCCCTCAAGGTGCTCAAAACCACATTCAAGAAGTTTATTAACCCTTCATGTGCTTCACAGGAATTTTTTGAATATTTAAAAAAAATGAACATTTAACTTTTTTTCACAAAAAAAATACTTCAGGTTCAATTTTTTTTTTTACCAAGGGTAACAGGAGAAATTGGACTGCAAAAGTTATTGTGGTGAGAACTTTGAACCCACAGGGGCTTCACAGAAGTTTATAACGTACAGCAGTACAATTAAAAAATCACATTTTTCCACAAAAATGATCTTTTCACCCCCCAATTTTTATTTTCCCAAAGGTAACAGGACCCTAAAAGTTTTTGTGCAATTTGTCCTGAGTACGCTGAAACCCCATATGTGGGTGTAAATGACTATTTGGGCGCATGGCAGAGCTCGGAAGGGAAGCAGCGCCATTTGACTTTTTTGGCTGGAATTGACATCGGACACCATGTCGCGTTTGGAAAGCCCCTGATGTACCAAAACAGTGGAAACCCCCCACAAATGACACCATTTTGGAAACTAGACCCCCCAAGGAACTTATCTAGATGTGTGGTGAGAACTTTGAACCCCCAAGGGCTTCACAGAAGTTTATAACGTACAGTCGTACAATTAAAAAATAATATTTTTTCCACAAAAATGATCTTTTCACCCTAAATTCTTATTTTTCCAAGGGTAACAGGACCCTAAAAGTTATTGTGCAATTTGTTCTGAGTACGCTGATAGCTCATATGTAAGTGTAAATGATTATTTGGGAGCATGGCAGAGCTCGGAAGGGAAGCAGCGCCATTTGACGTTTTTGGCTGGAATTGAGATCGGACACCATGTCGCGTTTGGAAAGCCCCTGATGTACCAAAACAGTGGAAACCCTCCACAAATGACACCATTTTGGAAACTAGACCCCCCAAGGAACTTATCTAGATGTGTGGTGAGCACTTTGAACACCCCAGTGCTTCACAGAATTTTATAATGCCCGGGCGTGAAAATAAAAAAATCGTATTTTTTCCACAAACATGATCATTTAGTCCCCAATTTTTTTTATTTTCCCAAGGGTACCAGGAGAAATTGGATGCCAAAAGTTGTTGTGCAACTTGTCTTTAGTATGCTGATACCTCATATGTGGGAGAAAACTACTGTATGAGCACACGTCGGGGCTCGGAAGGGAAGTAGTGACATTTTGGAATGCAGACTTTGATGTAATGGTCTGCGGGTGTCATGTTGCCTTTGTAGAGCCCCTGATGTACCTAAACAGTGGAAACCCCCCACAAATGACACTATTTTGGAAACTAGACCCCCCAAGGAACTTATCTAGATGTGTGGTGAGCACTTTGAACCCCCAACTGCTTCACAGAAGTTTATAACGCCCGGGCGTGAAAATAAAAAAAAACTTTTTCCACAAAAGTGATATTTTTGTGCCCAATTTTTTATTTTCTTAAGGGTAGCAGGAGAAATTGGACCCCAAAAGTTGTTTTGCAATTTGCCCTGAGTAGGCGGATACCCCATATGTGGGGGTAAAACACTGTTTGGGCGCATGGCAGAGTTTGGAAGGGAAGGAGCACCATTTAACTTTTTCAACGCAGAAATGGCTGGAATTGAGATCAGATGCCATGTTGCGTTTGGAGAGCACCTGATGTGCCCAAACAGTGGAAACCCCCCAATTATATCTCCAACCCTAACCTCAACACACCCCTAACCCTAATCTCAGCCCTAACCCTAGCCCTAACCCTAGCCCTAGCCCTTGCCTTAGCCCTAACCCTAACCCTAACCCTAGCCCTAACCCTAATGGGAAAATGGAAATAAATGCATTTTTTTAATTTTATTAATTTTCCCTAACTAAGGGGTGATAACAGGAGGTTCAATTTACTATTTATAGCAGGTTTTTATTTTTGGCAGCTGTCACACGCTAAAAGACGCTTTTTATTGTAAAAATAGTATTTGCATCACCACATATTGAGAGCTATAATTTTTCCATATTTTGACCCACTGATCATGTGAGGTCTTATTTTTTGCGGGACGAGTTGCCATTTTTATTGGTATCATTTTCGGGCACGTGACATCTTTTGATCGCTTTTTATTCCAATATTTGTGACGCAGAATGAACAAAAACCAGCATTTCATGAATTTCTTTTGGGAGGTGTGTTTACACCGTTCCGCATGCGGTAAAATTGAGAAAGCAGTTTTATTCTTCTGGTCAGTACGGATACAGTGATACCTCATTTATGTCTTTTTTATGTTTTAGCGCTTTTATGCAATGAAAACAATTTTATATAAAAAATAATTATCTTTGCATCGCTTTATTCTGTGAGCTATAACTTTTTTATTTTTTCGCTGATGATGCTGTGTGGTGGCTCGTTTTTTGCGGGACAAGATGATGTTTTCAGCGGTACCATGGATATTTATATGCGTCTTTTTGATCGTGCGTTATTGCACTTTTTATTTGGTGGTATGATAATAAATCATTATTTTTTGCTTCGTTTTTTATTTTTATTTTTTAAGGGGCTCGCTGAAGGGGTTAATTAATGGGACAGTTTTATAGGGCGGGTCATTACGGACGCAGCAATACCTCATATGTGTACGTTTATTGTTTTTTTTTTATTTCCAAAAAATGAATTTATTAGGGAATATTTTTTTTTTTTTTATTTTTTTAGCGATTTTTTAAAATAATATTTACACTTTTTTTTTTTTTTACTTTATTACATTGTCCCAGGTGGGACATAACTGTCCTGTGACAGATCGCTGATCTGTCACATCACAGATCACTGTGACAGATCAGCAATCTGTCACAGGCAGTGCTGCAAGCTTCCTCCTTGCCTGCGCTTTGAAGGCATGAGGAAGCCAGCTCCCTGCAGGCCCCCAAAGGTCCCGTTGCCATCTTTGATTCGGGGACCTGCAGGGATGGAGCCCCCCGCAGCAGCGCTGCACATTGTGCTGCTGTGGGGGGCTCAGGGAAGCACGGATGGAGCCCCCTCCCTGCCGATGCTTCACTTTAACCCCCGGTACACCGCGATCGTGCTTGATCGTGGTGTGCCAGGGGTTAACATGTTGGGGGCGGCCTGTGACCGCCCCTGACACATTGTGCCGGGTGTCAGCTGTGATAATTTCAGCGGCGCTCACCACGTGGGCGCCACTGATCGCTATGACGTAATATTCCGGCCATGGGACTTAGTTCCCAGGTCACATGGACGGAATATTACGTCCACTGTAGGAAAGTGGTTAAGGATAGAAGTGTCATTATAATGCTGCTGAATAAAAAATATCTTCCCTATGCTGAGCCCCTGAATAAATAATTGCCCCCCACTATATTGTCTGCACAAAATATGACTCACACACTGTCCCTCTTATGGTACTTTCCACACTGCCGTCACCTTTACATACACCTCTTCACACTGTCCTCTCACACTGTGTCCCCCCCTATAGGGCCCAGTCTTTATACTGTATCCTCTCATCCCCCTCCCCCTCCTTGGTATACTATCCCCTCCTGGCTGTGCCCTTACACTTTCCCCATGCTACGCCTACACTACTCAGTCTCTATTCTGTGCCCAATCACTTTTCTTCCCCATACTGTCTCCTCCTACTATTCCCTTTCCTCCTCATACTGTCTCCTCTCACATCCTCCCTGTTCACCATACTTTATCCTCATATATTTACCCCCTCACTCTCTATACTGCTTGCTCACACAAATCCTCGACTCCACATACTGTGTCTGCACACATTCCATCACCATCACTCCCCATACTCTGTCCACATACATTGTTCCCATTGCTACTCATACTGTGTCTGCATACATTCCCCCATTTGCCCCCCATACTGTCTGTACCCATCCCCACTCATCATATTGTGTCTTCACCTATCCCCATACTATTTCCTCATACATGCCCCCATTCTCATGTACTGTTTCTGTTTCCTCATTCATCCTCCCATACTCTTTCCTCATACATGCCTCCATCTCCCCCATATTGTTTCCACATACATGCCCTACATCTCCTCCTTTGCTCCTCATTTTGTCTTCTCAAATCTCCCTCCACACATTAAATCTCTCATCCCCACTCCAAATTTCCCCACACATTAAATCCCCCATCCCCAATACAATTCTCCGCACACACATTAAATCCCACCATCCCCACTCCAAATCTCCACCCACACATTAAATCCCCCCTTCCCCACTACAAATCCCTTCCATGCATTTAATCTTCAGTGTCTTCAGCTCCACTTGAGCACTTTCCACCCATCTGCATCTCTGCAGTGCCGGCGAGTGACGTCAGCAGTGTGATCACATGACAGCTGTGAGAGCTTCATTTGTACTCACGTCTGTTAGACTTGAGTACTATTGATCACTGGGAGCTGGAGCACTGCAGCTTCTCTGTGCTGGCTGTCAGCTTGACAGTCGGCTCAGAGAACTGCCAACTCCCGTTCAGGGGGGCCGCAGAACGTAGCCGCCGGTGGAGACTCTGTAGATAGCTGCATTATATGCCCGACTGCATCCCCTTGCCGGCTGCACCCGGGGCACATGACCTGGCTGCTCCACTTAGATATGCCTCTGCATCTCCTGTGCAGTGACACAGCAGCAGGTAAAAGATCTTTCCTCCTGCAGACTACTAGTACTCCGTGATATATTGATCTCACTCACTCAGCAATGGACAGTACTTATTTATTTTTTTTCTTTCCCATTCTATGCTCGAGGATCACTTTACATTAGAGGTCTCAAATCTCCCTTTACTGGCTGCTACCCATCTTACTGACTGTGATATTCCCTTGGCATAGTATTTAACTATATGTGGATACGAGATCTTTACAGGATTGAACTGGCAGTACTACAGTCTTGTTATGGTTTCTAATATACCACACTATGTCTTTTTACTGTGTCTGAGTGATACTTGGTACACTCACATACCAAACAGTCTATATTGTTTCATTTATTTAGGACCTGCTTTGAGCATCGGTCCCACATGTGTTATTTTGTATGTGTAGGGGGGAGGGAAGGAACCAAGGGGACCACCATTTTGGTTCCTAAGGGAACTGTACCCAGGGAACGGAGGAGGAAGGTGGACGGCTGAGAGTGACAGGACAACAAGGGGAGGGGCGAGTATAAAAGGGGCAGGGAGCGCCCAAGGGAGTCAGTTAGCTGAACAGCAGACATGGAGCAAGAGACTGTGGGGGCGTGAGAGAGCCAGAGCAACAAACAGTGACCAGACAGGAGGCGAGCAGCAGAGGGGAGACTTACAGCGGCCTTCAGGTAGGAGACGCTGAGCTTACCGACAAAAGACTGTCACTTCACTTCGATCCGGAGTCACTACCTGCCCACGGTTGTCCACAACCGTTGCCACTGTGTTCCTGCCCGTTACGGCTTGTCCGCTGCCGCCCCACTCAAGCCCGCGGTTGCGGCCTGCCTGCTGCCGCCCACGGACGCTGCTGCTCTGCTTCAGCCAGCGGCTGCGGCCTGTCCATCACCCCGCTGCAGCCGGCAGTTGGGGCCTGCTTCTCGTTAACAGAGAGACTCTTTGCACAGCCCCAGGCCGTGCATGTGGCCGACCAACCGCCACTCCTGGTAACTGTGACACATCCCCGCTAGGGGACTGGAGTCTCCCTGAACCCGCTAATGAGCGGAGCCCCGCTGTCTTCCCAGGGGGTTACCTCATCAAAGGACTCACCCAGGACCTGTTGTGCCCCTACTCCTCCTGGGCGTTGGAGCGCCGGAAGACAATGCCACATCTCAACGGACTCACCCAGGGCCTGTTGTGCCCCTACCCCTCCTGGGCGTTGGAGCGCCCGAAGACTACGCTACATCTTCAACAGCTGGGCCCAGCGGCTGCAAAGCCAAAGCAGCTCCAACAGAGACGGCGAGTGACGTCAGGACGGATAACATAGTAACATATTTATTAAGATTGAAGGGAGACTTTAAGTCCATCTAGTTCAACCCATATCCTATCCTAACCTGCCCTAACATGTTGATCCAGAGGAAGGCAAAAAAAAACCCATGTGGCAAACACTAAGCTTCACATTGGGGAAAAAAATTCCTTCCCGACACCACATACGGCAATCAGACTAGCTCCCAGGATCAACGCAATAATAAGGAAACTAGTGTATATACCCTGTAATATTATACTTTTCAAGAAAGGCATCCAGTCCCTTCTTAAATTTTAGTAGGGAATCACTCATTACAACATCATATGGCAGAGAGTTCCATAGTCTCACTGCTCTTACAGTAAAGAATCCGCGTCTGTGAGTATGCTTAAACCTTCTTTCCTCCAGACGTAGAGGATGCCCCCTTGTCCCCGTCACAGGTCTAAGAGTAAAAAGATCATTAGAAAGGTCTTTGTACTGTCCCCACATATATTTATACATTATAATAAGATCACCCCTAAGCCTTCGATTCTCCAAACTAAATAACCCCAAGTGTAATAACCTGTCTTGGCATTGCAGACCCCCTAGTTCCCTAATAACCTTGGTCGCTCTTCTCTGCACCAGCTCCAGTTCAGCTATGTCTTTCTTATACACCGGAGACCAGAACTGTACACTGTACTCTAAGTGTGGTCGCACTAGTGACTTATATAGAGGTAAAATTATGTTCTCCTCATGAGCATCTATGCCTCTTTTAATGCATCCCATTATTTTATTTGCCTTTGCAGCAGCTGCCTGACACTGGCCACTAAATGTGAGTTTGTCGTCCACCCATACACCCAGGTCTTTTTCAGTGACAGTTTTGCCCAGTGTTTTACAATTAAGCACATAATTATACATCTTGTTCATTCTACTCAAGTGCTTGACCTTACATTTATCACCATTAAAGCTCATTTGCCATTTATCAGCCCAAGCTTCTAGCTTACATAAATCCTCCTGTAATATAAAATTGTCCTCCTCTGTATTGATTATCCTGCAGAGTTTATCGTCAAATGCAAATATTGAAATTCTACTCTCTATGCCCCCTACAAGGTCATTAATAAATATGTTAAAAAGAAGCGGGCCCAAAACTGACCCCTGTGGTACCCCACTGCTAACCGTGACCCAGTCCGAGTGTGCTCCATTAATAACCACCCTTTGTTTCCTATCCCTGAGCCAGCTCTTAACCCACCTACACATATTTTCCCCTATCCCCATTGTTCTCATTTTATGTATCAACCTTTTGTGTGGCACCGTATCAAAAGCTTTTGAAAAG
Source organism: Dendrobates tinctorius (assembly GCF_039654945.1). NCBI lineage: Eukaryota > Metazoa > Chordata > Amphibia > Anura > Dendrobatidae > Dendrobates > Dendrobates tinctorius. The sequence goes on along the minus strand of NW_027361910.1, from coordinate 15,900,955 downwards.
TCCATGTACACCACGTCCACTGCATTCCCTTGGTCCAGTCTGGAACTTACCTCTTCATAAAAGCTTATCAGATTAGTCTGACAGGAACGGTCCCTTGTAAACCCATGTTGATATTGGGTCATGAGGTTATTCTTCTCCAGATACTCCAGTATAGTATCTCTTAGAAAACCATCCAGGATTTTACCCACAGTTGGGGTTAAACTTACTGGCCTATAATTTCCAAGTTCATTTTTTGTTTACCTTTTTGAATATTGGCACCACATTTGCTATACGCCAGTCCTGTGGTACAGACCCTGTTATTATGGAATCTTTAAAGGTTAAAAATAATGGTCTATCTATGACTGTGCTTAATTCCTGCAGTACTCGGGGGTGTATCCCATCCGGGCCCGGGGATTTGTCAATTTTTAGTGATTTTTAGATGCCGCCGTACTTCCTGCTTGGTTAAGCAGGTGACATTTAATGGAGAATTTTTATCCCTGATCATGTTATCCGTCATGGGATTTTCTTGTGTAAATACTGTTGAAAAAAGTCATTTAGCATATTGGCTTTCTCCTCATCCTCATCCACCATTTCACTCAGACTATTTTTAAGGGGACCAACACTATCATTTTTTAGTTTCTTACTATTTATGTAGTTAAAGAATATTTTGGGATTATTTTTTCTTTCTCTGGCAATGAGTCTCTCTGTCTCAATCTTAGTAACACTATAGGAAATAAGGACCCGTAGTCGGCCATATCGCGGTCCTATAATAACCGGCCTTTGCCGGGTTAGTCGTGTTCTCTTTAAATAGTGTTTGGTTGTACTGAGTCCCTGCGAGGACAATTGCTGTTACTTTGTTTTTGTTGCTTAGGATAGCCCTAGCGGCTTCAATTTATAAAAGTTACTTCCCAAAGTACAACTCAGTCTCGCGTCTCGTCACTGCATCCTGCGTACCTGCTATAACCTACATTTGGCGTAGTCGGCAGGATGCAGTCTCTGAGCGCAGACATCGGCACCCCAGATCAGGGCAGGACCGTGAACTCAACAGATAACGAGGGCCCCCTGTCCAGCATTTCGTTGGGGGCTTTGCTGAGCAACCTGCCTAGGTTTTCCGGCTTCAATACCATGCTATGGAGCTGGACAGAGCCCATGCGGGGGCTCTTTCGGATGCACCCGATGACTCCTGACCTGGAAGCCGAAGTAGCTCTCATGGCATTAGACGGGGAGACTTGGAATTCAGTAATGTTGAGGCCCCCGGGACACCACAACACCTTTGATAGAGTTTTACAGATTTTAGAACAGACCCATGGGGACCCAACCAACGTGAGAGTTAAGGACCCGGTTGTTCAGTGCGATGCAGGGGGAGGGGGAGACCATCACCCAGTATATGAATGTCCTCCAAGAGTTACACACGGCCATCGAAAGGAAGGACGGCGTAGGGGTAGGACCTATTGACATTACACTACGCGACCTGTTGGTGACTGGACTGCGGGACCCGTTAATAAAGCAGGCATTACGGGAGCAGGTCAGAATGAACCCACATATGGACTTTTCAGAGGTGGGAAGTCAAGCACACGCTCGAGAGCAGGAGCAGGGAATGGCGGTCCCCGTGGGGAAGGTCCGGAGTGTGGAGGATTCCGTGAACGCAGTTGAGGAGCCTCAATGGGTAGAGGAGATGAAACAAGAGTTGAAAAACATCAAGGGCGAGTTGGCCAAAATAAAAAGAAGGACTGAGTCCAGGACTGGACGGCCTAGTTTCAATCTGGTCCCTGGGGGCCCCACTCCACCCAGGGCGGTCGGTCTTCACAGACCCGGTGATATGAGTGCGAGGAACCGGGCCACATCGCCCGAGAGTGTCCACGGCATGGGAGATTCCCACCCTGGCGGCCATTAAACTAGAGGGCTCTGGGCTGGGGGGACGCTGCTCAGAGCCAGAAACCACGATTAGGGGTGGTGGAAGTCCCGAAGATTTGGTCGCAAAGTGTCCGGTGGTATGGGCAGAAGTCGAGGGCCATGCTGTCCGGTGCCTAGTGGACACGGGGTCACAAATAACAACTATGCCCGCAACTTATTTCCAGCAGAATTTCCCCGAGGCAGAGAGACCCCAGTGGGGGCCCATGATCAGACTGGTAGCCACCAATCAACTACCGGTTCCTGTTGCCAGGGTGGTGTGGGTAAAGGTGACGCTGGGCGGCAAATCCCTCGGCCGCAGAGGAGTGGTTCTGACCCAAGGGGAAACCGATAAGCAGTATCCAGTCATTTTGGGCATGAACATACTGTGGGAGTTCAGCAATCTGCTCCTCAATGATCCCACACACGAGATCCTGAAGCAGTGGGGTTCCCGCATGGCCCAAGGACAGGTATTCCAGCAGTTGGTGCGGGAAGCATGAGTACATCAGGACTGCCGGGAGGGTGAGGCTCTGGGCAAAGTCATCACGCCAGTGGCTCCCCTGCTTGTACTACCCCCTGGGCAGATGGTGATGGCCCTGCCAATTCGAGCCTCAATACCCTTGGAGGGCATAGAGGTGCAGGTGGAGCCATGCTACTCGGAGCGCTTGCCTCCTGATATACTGGTGTCTCGCTCCTTGACCACAGTGCAGAAGGGGACCGTCTTGGTACACTGCGTCAACCTTGAAGACCAAGACATCGTCCTTAAGTCCCGGACCGAAATGGCCAAGCTACTAAGGCCGTTGGAAGAAGTGCTGCCAGCCCCTGTGGTCCAATTGAGAGTGCAAGCCGAAGACCCTTGGGCAGTGACTATCCGAACTCTACAGGCTGCCGAGACCTCAACTCAGGAGAAGAGTCGAGACATCCTGGAACAAATGTGGGCCAAGCTCTCCTGCCTGACTTCAGCTCAACTCTCCCAGGTAAAGACACTGCTTGGACAGTATCACGAGGTATTTGCTAGTCATGAGGATGATTTTGGATGCACCACCGCTATCACCCATGGAATCCCCACGGCAGGAGCGGCCCCCATCTGTGAACGATATCGGCAGATTCCTCCACAGCTCTACCAAGAGGTGAAAACATGAAACGAAACCCGACCATAGCGTGAGGTTGGCCACGAGGTCGGCGACCAGAGCACCAAAGTCGCGTTTCAAAAGATGCTTCCAGTGCCCTTTTTTAGCCAATGATGGAGGACGCACACTGTGGACAATGCGATGACATGGGCATCTTTCACCACCATCTTTGAGAAGGGCATGCAAGTGATTGGCTTGCTTTGTGTGGCGTCACAGGGGCTATAAAAGGGCATGCACGCCGACCGCCATCTTACTTATGCTGATCTTAGCATAGGGAGAGCTGCTGCTGATTCTGTAGGGAGAACGTTAGACAGGGAAGAAGAACCAAAAAACTGCTTCTGCTGTTAGCAATTTCCACTTACAACACAACACTTTGTGTGCAGTGACAGGGGAGGCTCTATTTTTGTGCATCAGCTCTGTTGGTTATTAGGCTGTCTTATAAGGCTACCTTATAGCTGCATCTCTCCTGGTCCTGAGACAATAGTTCTGCGTCCTCAAATCTATAGTGAGATTCAAATTCTCACCAATCCTATAGACACCCTCCACCTTGTCATACACCATCCAATTTCAGCCTGTTACATTGAGGTGTAATCTCTCCTGTGCCTGAGACAATAGTTCAGCGTCCTCAAATCTCTAGTGAGATCCAAATTCTCACCAATACTATAGACACCCTCCACCTTGTCATACACCATCCAATTTCAGCCTGTTACATTGAGGTGTAATCTCTCCTGTGCCTGAGACAATAGTTCAGCATCCTCAAATCTCTAGTGAGATCCAAATTCTCACCAATACTATAAACACCCTCCACCTTGTCATACACCATCCAATTTCAGCCTGTTACATTGAGGTGTAATCTCTCCTGTGCCTGAGACAATAGTTCTGCGTCCTCAAATCTATAGCGAGATTCAAATTCTCACCAATCCTATAGACACCCTCGACCTTATCATACACCATCCAATTTCAGCCTGTTACATTGAGGTGTAATCTCTCCTGTGCCTGAGACAATAGTTCAGCGTCCTCAAATCTATAGTGAGATCCAAATTCTCACCAATCCTATAGACACCCTCCACCTTGTCATACACCATCCAATTTCAGCCTGTTACATTGAGGTGTAATCTCTCCTGTGCCTGAGACAATAGTTCAGCGTCCTCAAATCTATAGTGAGATCCAAATTCTCACCAATCCTATAGACACCCTCCACCTTGTCATACACCATCCAATTTCAGCCTGTTACATTGAGATGTAATCTCTCCTGGTCCTGAGACAATAGTTCTGCGTCCTCAAATCTATAGTGAGATTCAAATTCTCACCAATCCTATAGACAACATCCACCTTGTCATACACCATCCAATTTCAGCCTGTTACATTGAGGTGTAATCTCTACTGGGCCTGAGACAATAGTTCAGCGTCCTCAAATTTATAGTGAGATTCAAATTCTCACCAATAGTTGATACACCTTCTACCTTGTTTTACAGTACCATATAGCTGGTGGTATTTTGGGTACATTTTCACAAAAAAGAGGAAGTATGGTGGAAGACGCCATGGAAGTGGGCGAGGGTTGCCAGCTGGTCCCGATGGTGGTGGTGGTGGTGTTGCATCTGTTTGTAGTGGCAAAAGCACAATAGCACCTAAGGCAGGAGGTGTTGAGCCTGCGTCATCATCTGGCTCCACAAGGCCTCAATGGCTCTTTTCTGGGAGTAGGTAAACCACTTTTAAAGCCAGAGCTTCAGGAACAAGTTTTGGCTTACGTTGCTGACACAGCCTCCAGCTCTCTCGCCTCCTCTTCTGAAGTTTCAAAAAATAAAAGCACTGAGTCATCAGTGGAGGCTCCTGGTCAGGAACAACACCTTTCCTTGTGTCCTTCACCCTTACCAAAAGTGAAGGATGTGGCAGGCCACACTACCGATTACTCTATGGAGCTCTTTTCACATACCATGCCTGGGTTATCAAGTCAAATCGTGAATTCCCTAGTCCAAGATGAATCTGACATGGAGTGCACTGATGCACAGCCACTGCTAGATTTTTCTGCTGGTACATTCACTCAGAGCACTACATTGTCCTCGCAGTGTACTGAGGCAGAATCAGACCCTGATGAAACTCAGGTGCCCATTCCCGCATACTATACCACCTTACACGGTGACACAGAGGAAGGTGCACATGAAATTGAAGAGGAGGTGATGGATGACCCAGTTGTTGACCCAGATTGGCATCCAATGGGGGAAGAGGGTGCCGCTGCCAATAGCTCAGAAGAGGAGGAGGAGGATCCGCAGCAGGCAACAACATTGCAACAGCTGTTATCTGGCAGGACCGTAGCAGTCCAAAAACGTGTTACAAAAACCAAAAGAGTTGCAGGACAGCTTGGCCAGACGGTCAAATTAGCACAGCGTGCAAGGTCTCAAAGTGTCTTCCATAGTAGGAAGAGTGCAGTGTGGCACTTTTTTGAACAAAATCCTAATGATCAGGCAAAAGTTATCTGTAAGAAGTGCGCAAAGACCTTTAGCCGAGAGAAAAATCTGAGAAATTTGAATACCAGTTGCATGCTTAGACATTTAACCACCATGCACTTGCAAGCGTGGACGGACTACCAAACCTCACGTACCACATGTGCAATGCTACATTGCGTCCCGCACTGTAAGCCCACCGGTTAGCACACCACCAGCAGCAAATGTCGAGGTGTCGGCGCAAGGGCAAAGCAGTCATGGAAACACAATGTTATTGCTACGAAAGACTGAACCTAGGCCATCAGCAACACCACCAACACCATCACCATCCCTCTCTCAGTCTGCCATGTCCACCGCTAGTTCCACCATATGCAGCTCTCAAGTCCAGCTCACCCTACCAGAGACTCTGAGTAGGACAAGAAAGTACTTATCCTCTCATCCGCGTACACTGGCTTTGAACGCCCACATTGCCAAACTAATCTCGTTAGAGATGATGCCCTACCGGTTGGTTGAAAGCAAAGCTTTCCACGAGCTCATGGCCTACGCAGTACTACGCTATGACCGACCCAGTCGGCACTTCTTTTCGCGAAAAGCCATCCCAGCCCTCCGCGTGCATGTGAAAGACCGCATTGTCCATGCACTCAAGCAATCAGTGAGTGCAAAGGTGCATCTCACAACAGATGCATGGTCCAGTAGGCATGGCCAGGGCCGTTACGTGTCCATGACTGCGCACTGGGTTAATGTGGTGGATGCAGGGTCCACAGGGGACAGCGGCGATGGGACAGTGCTGCCTAGCCCATGGTATAGGAAACAGTTGGCTGTAGGCGTTCGACCCTCCTCCTCCTCCTGAAGCGAAAGCTCGTCCACAGAGCGCAGTCGCACGAGCACTCCATCCGCAGCTGCCAGTGTTGCACATGAAGTGTCCCACTATTGAACAGCTAGTGATAAGCGTCAGCATGCTGTGTTGATGATGTGTTTGGGCGACAACAGACACACCGTGGAGGTACTGGCCGACTACTTGCAGTGACAAACTGAGTCATGGCTGGGCAGTCTACATCTTGAGGCAGGCAAGGTAGTTAGTGATAACGGCCGGAATTTTGTGGCAGCCATAGCCCTTTCAAAACTCAGACACATACCTTGCCTGGCTCATACCTTGAACCTGGTGGTGCAGTGCTTCCTCAATAATTATCCGGAGTTAACAACCCTGCTCCATATGTTGCGAAGATTGTGCTCGCACATCCGCACATCCGCCGGTCGCCCGTACACTCCAGTCGTATGCAGAAGCTGCAGCGATTGCTCCACCTTCCCAAGCACCACCTAATTATCGACGTTGCAACAAGGTTGAACTCCACCCTGCTCATGGTTCAGAGGCTGTGCGAACAGACAGGGAGTTGTCTGGTGTGCAGTGGTCGAAGCTGAAAGACCTCTGTAAAAAGTCCTTCAGCGTTTTGAGGAATGCACACGCTGGTAAGCATAGACGACACCATCATAAGCATGAGCATCCCACTTATGTGTCTGCTCATGCAAACTTTGACGCACAATAAGGAGCAGGCGTCTGCAGTCGAGGAGGAAGAGGAGGAGGGAAGCCTTGATAACAGTCAGCCATTGTCTGCTCAGGGAAGTCTCGTGGATGAGGTGGAGAAAAGAAGAGGAAGAGGAGGAGGAGGAGGAGAATGATGGGGATGATTATTTTGGGGAGGAGGATGCTTCTCAGGGGGCAAGAAAAAATGTTGGCGTGGCAAGGTCAGGTACAGGGTTTGTGTGTGACTGGAGGGATGTTGATTTGCCAGAAAGTTCTCCTCCACCCAGCACTTGCAGTGCATCATTGACACCTGGAACATTGGCCCACATGTCTGATTATGCCTTGCAGATCCTAAACAGGAACCCCTGCATTGCCAAAATGATGAACGATGACGACTACTGGTTGGCCAGCATCCTGGATCCACGCTATAAAAGCAAATTCCAAAACATCATGCCACAAGAGAACCTAGAGCTAATATTGGTAACAAACAAGCAACTCTGGTAAACCGTTTGTTTGAGGCATTCCCAGCACAGAGCGGCGGTGATGTTTTTCCAACGAGCCGTTAGGGCAACATGGAAGAGGTGTTCGTGGTGCACACAGCCGAAGTGGCGTTGGACACAGGGGTTTCATGACCATGTTGTGGACTGATTTTTCAAGTACCGCTCACATGACTGGTAATACTGCATCGATCGAAAGTGACAGGAGACGGCAGTTGTCATCTATGGTAACAAACTACTTCTCCTCCCATATCGATGTTGTCCCTCACCGGTCATTCCCCTTTGACTATTGGGCCAGTAAACTTGACACCTGGCCTGAATTGGCACAATATGCCTTACTGGAGTTTGCTTGCCCTGCTGCTAGTGTTTTATCTGAACGAGTCTTCAGTGCTGTTGGATCAATCCTGACAGAAAAAATGACCCGTCTATCGACCCAAAAAGTTGATGATCTAACCTTCATTAAAATGAACCATGCAGGGGTTTCAAAGGCTTTTGTCCCACCCTCCCCTGCTGACATGTAGGTTGCCAGAAAAATGGCTTGCTTTTGTCCTCCTCTTCCGTGGACTTCTCCAATTACTCTATTTGCAGCTGCTGAATGTCCAACATCAACATATACCATTTTTTCCACCTCCCTAACTGGGCTGCCTCCCCCCACAGGGCTGGGGTCACCACCTGGCGCACGCACACGTGCGAGTGCCGTTGCCCTGGACAGGTGGGTGGGCACACTCTTTGCCAATGGCACTGGCACAAGGTCCCTTATAGTAGAATCAAGTGTCTCTTACTGTGGGGGTGCACACCCGCCGTCAGACACACCAGTGTACTATGAGGGGCCCTGTGCCAGTACCGCCGCCCAAGACTGGGCCCCCCTGTTTGCTCAGGGCACAAGCACTTGCAATACTTACCTCTCCCTGCTCCACCACTGTGTAGTCTGGCCTGTTAAATACTTCACTGGGACTGCCAATACAAATTTGGTGAAATGATAGATTATGGTTAAGACGTAGCTATGCCTTGTCCTGCTGGGTTTCTATCTTCAGATGATCAATGGCTTCCATTTGTTATGGATGTCGACTCACAATGAGATGCAGTGGTGGTTCATCATCAGCTTTCACGGTTTTCCGACTCACAGACGTGTGACATTCCTGCCCACATTTTTAAATGTGTCCTCTCATGCCAATCCAATATAATCGCCTATGGCCTGTGGCTTGTGTCTTTTGCACTCCAAAGTTTCCTGATAGATCATGATAGGTAGTGAGGACAATGTCTACATCTGTCCCTGTGATCACAATTTGATTGAGATGAGTAACGGTGATGGGTTTCACGGTACTGCGATACAGCAAACCTTTCTTCACAAGAACTGTTTTCGCTGTCTCCACAGACAAAGTAATTGAGGGTCAGCATCACCTCTGAGAATTCTCTCGTCAGTTTTTACCGTGATTAGTAATTCCAAAATTTCTGCAATCAGTTGACTTTCCGTCTGTACTTGTATCCATCTCGTTTCCTCTTGCGGAGAGTCTGGACTGTCTTACTGAGACTGAAATATATATGAAGATTGAAAAAATGTAACTTTAAACTCCAGTGGACAAAATCCAGGATGCAAAATTTTAAAAAGTTTTTTCTTGCATTAGCAAAGATTTTTATTATTAAAGTCCATCGTAAAATAAATCCACACTTCTGGACAGTAGATAAATAGATTAGGGGAAGGGGGGGTTAGCCTCTCAGACTACGCGTTTCGGCGAATTAACGCCTTCTACATGGTCTGTCCAACTGAAAATTAAGCTACCAATATATAAGGAAGAGGGGGAAGGGATGAAAAAAGGAATTAAAATCAAGAGTAAGTCCTCCCATACTTTAACCCTATGATGACAAAACCCCAATCAATAGTGATACATGAAAAGAGCATATGAAAAATCAGTTAACAAGTATACAAATATATATATGGGAAAAAAATGTTCCAGCATTCTACATCATAATAATGTCACTAAATAAATATCTTGACACAAAGATACAACAAACAAAAGATATATATATATGCATAAACATACATTCACCAGATGGATAGATCATCAATTTTAATTATAAATTTATTATTTCTTATTCGATTCCCTTTAATCCTTCTTTCTGAAAAAAAAAAATAAATAAATAAAATATAAAAAAAAACACAAAAATGGAAACACATTCAATAACAAGTAATAAGGTCCTGTCTCTTATTCATGCCATCTGGTGTACGACTACCTAAAGTAAAAATCCAAAAACTCTCCCTATTTAATAATTTGCGTTTATAATTAGCGCCACGTGAAGGTGGAAAAACCTTTTCAATGCCCATAAAGGAAAATGAATCTGTGTTTCTTCCATGGACTATCACAAAATGTCTAGATGCAGCAGAAATAGTAAGTGCCGTAGTGAGTGCTCTCAATATCGCTCAGATGTTTACGAATACGCCTTTTTAAGGGTCCTGAAGTACAACCAATATATTGGATCAAACAAGTGGTGCATTCTATTGAATATATAATATAGTCAGAACTATAATTAATAAAATTGTTAATTACATAGTTTTTTTATAAGCAAATGAAGAAAATAATTCCTTTTTTCATCCCTTCCCCCCTCTTCCTTATATATTGGTAGCTTAATTTTCAGTTGGACAGACCATGTAGAAGGCGTTAATTCGCCGAAACGCATAGTCTGAGAGGCTAACCCCCCTTCCCCTAATCTATTTTTCTACTGTCCAGAAGTGTGGATTTATTTTATGATGGACTTTAATAATAAAAATCTTTGCTAATGCAAGAAAAAACTTTTTAAAATTTTGCATCCTGGATTTTGTCCGCTGGAGTTTAAAGTTACATTTTTTCATTTGAATCTTTCATGGCTGGCTCCTGCTCTGGTCTCCGTGCAGACTTTCTCCTGGATTGATATTGGATCTCACACACCGGGGTGTACGGGTAAGCTGGCCTTGAAAATCTGGAGTTTTTTTGTATATATGAAGATTGAAAAATACCCCAACAGTGTATACTGGTGTACGCTTCGAATACATAACCCTTTTTCTACTTTTTAGATTCTTGTCTAATCCATACTGAGGCTGTGAGTGTCTTTGTCAGACTCCGGAAATATACACGCAGATTTTTAATGTTTAAACTATGCTATATATACCTGCTATCCAGTGATACTGTACCCTTTCTCAACTTTGTACAATCAAGTCAAATCCATACTGGGATTGAGACCCTCTGAGTCTGGCTTCTGATATATAGACATAGGTTTTTCATGTGTAAACTATGCTACATATATACCTGTTATCCTGTGATACTGTACCCTTTCTAAACTTTCTACAATCTTGTCGAATCCATACTGGGCCTGAGAACGTCTGAGTCTGCCTCCTGATTAGAGATGAGCGGTGTTCGAGTCAACCTCTTTGCCAAGTTAAAATTCCAGCTGTTTTGGGCGGTGTTCGAGCCGTCCATCGAACTCGAACACTTTGCTTAAAATTCGGCTGTTCGAGGTTCCGTTCGAGATCTGTTCGTTCACATTAATAATGGTTTTCAATGTTAATAGACTGCTTCATGGCATAGTAGCGGTGTGTGGTAGCAAGTGGTGTAGTACACCTGTCAAGGATCTACACCGTGTGTGTTTCTGATTATTTTTTACCGCATCTTGACCAGAAAATCCTTTTGGGCCTTGTAGCACTCTCTGCTACTCAGAAGAGGAGCCCACCAGTGAACCTAGCTATGCCGCCTGTTTATGAAAGAACCAGTTTTTGACTGCATTTAGTACAGTTAATACTTTGGGCCTAGTAACTGTGTCTGCTACTCATCAGAGGAGCCCACCCGTGAACCAAGCTGTGCCGCCTGTTTATGTATGAACTATTTTTTAACTCCATTTAGCCCAGTGAATACTTTGGGATTGGTACCGGTGTCTACTGCTCAGCAGAGAAGCCCACCCGTGAACCTAGCCATGCCGCCTGTTTATGTAAGAACTGCGTGCTACTCAGCATAGGAGCCCTGCTGTTAAGCAAGCTACAGCACCTGTGGTTTGGACACTTAATTTTTTCATTTTTTCTGGAAACCCGGTTAGGCCTAATACCGGAATTCTGGTTGACCTGCACTTACTGGGAAATCCTCGTTCGCGGGGAAGAATTGGAATCCCAGATCCCCATCACTAACGGGGTTCAGCGGGTTATCTGCACCTGTAAGCGACACGCGCTGGACCTTTCAGTGTAGCGCGCATGCAGCCCCGGACATGTAAGGGCATGACAGACCTGTTATTGAGCGATCTCGCGTGCCAGAGCCTCACGTGTCCCTCTAGTAAGCTTGACGCGTACCGCGGGGGCATGCCAGAGTCTCGTTCGTTAACGGAATTAAGCTGACAAATCGCTAGCACAACTAAAAACGGACATCCCCCACCACCCACAGAATTGACAAAGCTTGCAATCTGTCAATCTTTTCTGTAGCTGGCATGGTTGATGTTTCCCGGGTGGAATTAAGCCGCAGGCTCCGCTCCTGGTGGTGCCCTTCTGGACATTCCTTTAAGGTTCAGCTTTGCAACCATACTGCCCTCGGAAACCAAACACTTTGCCTTCATGGACGCTGTTCGGAGGTTCGTGGGAATATCGCCGCCCGATCAGCAGTTGGCCTAATTTATGATGGGAAGTCCGACGGTATTTTACATTTTTATTCCAGCCTTTCTTGACTTCAAAAGGGCATGACATGCCTATATCTGTGTCTCCTCCTCCTCCTTTTACTCCTCCACCTCTTTTCTATATGTAGTTGCTATTTTCCATATGTTATTTTTGTGTTCTGAGCATTTTGTCTGCTTTGGGACACCTTTTAAGATGTTTTGTAATTGTTTTCTATGTGTTTGTATGTGTTTGTGTTTGCCTGACATTGTTTTCAATGGTGTTCGACGTTGTTCGTCGAACGTTCGACAAACATTCGACGAACTTGCCTCGTGTTCGATGAACCAAAACGAACTGGAACACTAGCGGGGTGGCTCAACACTACTCCTGAATATATAGACGTACAGTTTTAATGTTTAAACTATGCTATATATACCTGGTATCTGGTGATACTGTACCCTTTCTGCCAGGAAGTCCTCCTCCACCCACCACTCTAAGTGTATCATTGACACCTGGAACATTGTCCCACATGTGTGATTATTTCTTGCGGATCTTCTTGTTATATTGTGGTGTGATCCATCCTGAGCATGTGACAGTCTGTGGGTTACTCCTGCAATTTAGATGTACATTTAAAAATTACCCCAACACTAGTTTATACAGTGCTACGCTGGTGATACATTACCCATTTACTGCTTTTTATATTCTGGTCTAATCCAAACTGACCAAGTGAGAGTTATTTTCTGACTGTGGAAATAAATACTGAGATTGACAACAATGACCCCTACTCTGTGTACAGCTGTACTCTTCAGATCCATTACCGTTTTACAGCTTTTTTTATTGTGTTGTAATCCATACTGAGCCTGAGAGCGTCTGTGTCTGCCTCCTGAAATATCTATGGAGATTTAGAATGTTTAAACTATACCATATATACCTGCTATCTGATGATACTGTACACTTTTTCTACAATTTACATTCTTGTCTAATCCATACGGAGCCTGTGAGCGTCTCTGTGTGACTGATGGTATATATAGGGAGTTTGACAATCATCCTTTGACTGTATAGAGCTGTACGCTTTTGATACAGTACCATATATCTGATGTTATTTTGGGTTCATTTTCTGACACATTTTGAAGTTTGGTGGAAGAGGCCGCGGACGTGGGCATGGGGGGGCCAGCTGGAGCTGATGGTGGTGGTGCATCTGCTGGTAGTGGCAAAAGCACAATAGCAGCTAAGGCAGGAGGTGTTGAGCCTGCGTCATGGTCTGGCTCTGCAACACCTGGAAAGCTACCTTTTCTGGGAGTAGGTTAACCGCTTTTAAAGCTGGAGCATCAGGAACTGGTTTTGGCTTACATTGCCGAAACAGACTCCAGCGAATATGCCCTCCACTTCTGAAGTTACAAAAAATGCAAGCACTGAGTCATCAAGTGCTGGCTCCTGGTCCGGAAGAAACCCTTTCCTTGTGTCTTTCACCCCCACCAAAAGTGAATGATGCAGCAGGTCACAGTTCACATTAGTCCGAGTAGCTCTTTCTATCATACCATGCCTGGGTTATCAAGTCAAATCATGAATTCCCCAGTCCAAGATGAATCTGACATGGAGTGTGGGTCGCCAGCCAGGGCAGTTGGGTTATTCAGTACCGGGGCGGTGTCTCAGAGGGATGTGTCACATTGGTGGTGATGATGACCCGTTCCGTGGCCTTGGGCATCCATGCAAAGGGGTGAATAGCGTTTATAGGTGAATGATACGTGATGCCACCTGTGGTTTCTGATCATATTGACCCGCACTGCAGTGTCGCTTCTCTGGGACAGATGTTGTGGTGGTGCAGCTAAGATGTAGAAGCCCTGCACAGGTAGGGCCATAGTCGCAGGGCAGATGAAAGAGTTGGTAGATGTTGTGCAGTGCAGGATGTAGCAGAGCCGTGCGCCAGGTGCAGGAGAACGATGACAGACACAGTCGTGCAGTTCCTTTACCTGTACTTGGTAAGTGCCATCCAGGACCCAGAGTACAGATGGAGGAGGAGTTGGTCAGCCTGGAAGCCAATTTGGAATTCTCTCTCTGCAGATAGGTAGTGTGGCCTCCATTCTAGCGCTTATCTGAGGTACTGAATTCACTGAAGTTCCCCCTGTTGACTCTCTTTTGGAACTTTCTCGTATGGCAGGCAGCCATAGCCTTTTCCTTCTGGCTCACACACGTCGCTACTAGGGCCTCCAAACCTTAGTTGGGAGCAGAGCATTTTCAGCTGCTACTTCCTCCGGTTTCTGCTGCAGGACCGTCAGTACCAATACAAACTCGGAGATCGGAATCCTGACCATGCGCTCCAGCTAGGAGTGAGCCTTAACTCTGCTCATCCTCCAGCACCCCTTCTCATGTCCACACACTTCCCCTTCCCTTCACAGACTGCCCTAACTTACCTAATCCCGACCACAGAGATCAGATCCTCAGCAGTCAGGTTCAGAGGTCTCCCTGCTGGCCTGGAGTGGGAAATGTGTGGTGTGTTGGTTTAACTGCTAGAGAGATCCTTCGGTGCTCCCAAGAATGACATCACACTCCCTAGGAGGAAGGTAATGCCACTGTGGCGACCGTACTCCTGGGGGCGCCACAAGTGCACTGATGCCCAGCCACTGCTAGATGATTCTGCTGGTACATTGACCCAGACCACTACATTCCCCTTGCACTCTACACAGCCAGAATCTGACCCTGATGAAACTCAGGTTCCCCTTCCCGCATACTATACCACCTTACACGGTGACAAAGAGAAAGGTGCAGATGAAAGTGCAGGTTCCTTGAGCAGATGGGGGGGCATACTCATGGGTGACGGCACTGGCACAGGGCCCCTCATAGTACACAAAAGTGTCTCTGCCAGTGGGAGGGCGGCCCACGCCCTCCCGCCGTCAGACACACCGCAGTACTATGAGGGGCCCTGTGCCAGTGCCGTCGCCAACGAGTGGAGCCCCCCTGCTTGCTCAGGATCACAGCACTTGCAAAGTTGAAATACTTACCTCTCCCTGCTCCACCGCAGTGACATCTTCTGCATTTCCTGACGGTGACATTATGGTCAAAGAGCGCGATGACATCACGTCTGTACGCCCTCTGCCAAAACAGTCCAAGTGCAGTGAGATGGAAGATGGGGACGACGAGGAGTCCAGACTAGTACAGGGATTCCCTAGCGAGGAGAATTGTTTTCAATGTTGGGACAGCTATTTTTGGGGAGCACTATACTCTGGAGAATGATATATGAGGCCCACCATACACTGGAGCATTCCAAAGGTGGACATCAGACACTGGAGCAGCATTTACAGGGCCCATTATGCACTGGAGCATTAGAAATGGGGCCCATTATATATTGAGCATTATTTGGGCCCATAACACAGTGGAGCTTCATCCATGGGGACCAACACATACTGTAGCATTATGTGGAGCTCATCATATACTGTTTCAAACATTATATGGGACCAATGATTCTGTATGGAGAAATATATGGGCCTCATTACTCTGTATAGCGCACTATGTGGTGGCCATAATACTGTATGGAGTAATATACTGTCCGTTTTTGGAGCTATTGGAGAATTTAAAATGGATATCAGTCATGAGATGTAAGAAGTGAAGTATTTTTCATTGTACTATACCGCTATTTCTCTGCCATATCAGAGGATCAGAGGTTTCAGTCGGCCTTTGATTTTTCACGATAATTGGCCAATTTCATTCGACCCGACTTTTGAGAAAGTCTGGTTTCATGAAACCCGACTCGACCCAAAAAAAGGCAAAGTCGCTCATCTCTAGTGAAAACTTTACTGGCTCAAATGCTACGAAAGGGAATTATCCGAGAAAGCCAAAGTCCCTGGGCAGCTCCCATCGTGTTGGTCCGCAAAAAGGATGGCACCCTACGGTTCTGCGTGGACTATCGAAAGCTTAACGCCTGTACCATCAAAGACTCATACCCACTACCCCGTATAGAAGAATCCTTGTCCGCCTTGGGGAAGGTGACGTACTTTTCGACTTTGGACCTGGCCAGTGGGTACTGGCAGGTGCCCATGTCAGAAGAAGACACGGCTAAGATGGCGTTCATACTTCCCATGGAACTATTTGAGTTCAATCGGATGACATTCGGACTGGTCAACGCCCCGGGAACCTTTCAGCGGTTGATGGAGCGGTGTCTATTTCGAGGCTACGTTAACATACCTAGACGATATCATCATCTATGCTGCCACGTTCGAGGACCACCTGAGGCGGTTGGGGCAGGTACTCGGCCTGCTGCAAAAGTACAGGTTGAAGGTAAAACCCCAGAAATGCCACCTATTTCGCACCCAGATCGAATATTTGGGGCATACCGTCTCGGCGGAAGGCGTAAGACTGTCCCAGGAAAAGGTTGCTGCCATCCAGGGATGGCCTACCCCCAAGACGATAAAAGACGTGCGGGCCTTCCTTGGGTTGGCTGGATACTACCTTCGTTTCGTAAAGAATTTTGCATGCCGGGCTCGAGCCCTACACGACCTGCTGAAGGGGGCTCCCGCTGGGGCAAATGGACGGAGAATCCAGTGGCAACAACCCCAAGAAGAGGCCTTCCAAGACCTTAAGGCTGCACTCTCCTCTCGGGTGCCCCGGTGTTAGCTTATGTGGATTTCTCACAACCATTCATCCTGTACACTGACGAGAGTCTCTACGGGCTAGGGGCTGTGTTGTCACAGGTTCAAGACGGCTGGGAGAGAGTGATCGCATATGGAAGCTGCTCACTTCATGATTCCGAGCGCAACTCTGACAATTACCGCTCCTTTAAGCTCAAGTTCCTCGCAGTAGTGTGGGTGATGACGGAGCGGTTCGCAGGGTACCTGGTGGGCTCCAAAGTGGTGGTGCGAACCGACAATAACCCGCTGGCCCATTTGGAGAACGCCAAACAGGGGGCTCTAGAACAAAGGTGGTTGGCCCGGATGGCTAAATTCAACTATAAGATCATCTATAAAAGGGGGGCCAAAAATGTACACGCTGACACCCTCTCCAGGATCCAACATACAACTCCAGGGAAGAGTTGAGATGATGAACTGGAAGGTGAAGAGATGCCATTCACCCTCACCGCCTCCATAATCACGGCAGGCACCCAGGAAGTACCCCCCTCGGAAACCCTAAGGGGCATGCTGGAGCAATCCCGTGATAAATGGATCCAACAACAGCAAGAAGACGAAGAAATTAGATTCCTCGGGCAATGGGTAGCTGCCGGCAAACTGCCCACTGACTCCCAAAGACAGACTTTGACTCAGGACATGTTGCTGATGTTACGACAATGGGAGAAGCTGGTTATCAGAAAGGGACTTTTGTATCGTAAAATGACATCACGGACAACATATATGACGATTTGGCAGGTAGTTGCGCCCGGAGCCCAAGTCAACGAACTGGCTCGAGAATCCCACGAGAAAGGGGCTCATTTCGGAGCTCAAAAGACCTTGCAATGGTTGCAGCAGATAAATTACCATCCACGCTTGCATGCTGTTGTGGACGAAACTTGCCGGGCCTGCCGCCTATGCGAATTAGCCAAACTGCCAGCCCAGGGAGCCCCAGTACAAATAATAGTGACCTCAGCGCCCCTCGAGCTTCTGATGGTGGATTACCTGACCATTGGTCCCGCATTCCAGGGGTATGAACACTGCCTCATCAGGGTAGACCATTTCACCAAGTTCGCTGTGGTCACTTCCACTCGAGACCAAACCGCGGAGTTGACCGCCTCCGCAATTTGTAGAAACTTCATACAAGTGTACGGCTGTCATCAATTTATATATTCCGACCAAGGAGCATGTTTTTTGGGAAAAATTATGGAGGAGCTACACCGTCTTTATGGTATTGACAAATCCCGGACCATGCCGTACCACCCGCAGGGGAACGGGGCCTGCGAACGATTTAATCGGACATTAATCCAAATGTTGCATACTCTGGAGAGTGACAAGAAGGCCCATTGGCCCGAATATGTCCCTGAACTAGTATGGGTTTATAACAACCAGGTGCACCGAGTTACCGGCTATACCCCCTACTCACTGCTATTTGGACGAGAAGGCAAAGGGATCACGGAGGTAGAGTTGGACCCAGAGGAGCCCCAGCCCTGGACCTGCGTATTATCATGGGTACGAAATCACCGACACCGGCTGCAAACTCTCCATTGAATTGTTCATACCAAACTCCAAGACTTAGAACACCCAAGAAGGAATCTACCTCCACCTCCCAACCTCCAAATTGGAGATTGAGTACTCGTACTAGACCAATGCACCCAGAACAAATTAAAGCCACGCTGAGAAGAGAGTCCCTACCGAGTCCTACGCCGTATAAACCCTGAAGGACCTGTATACGAAATACAACCCGAGAAAGACGGACCAAAGCCCACTCGCATTGTGCACCGTAATATGTTACGCCCATGTACTTCCACCGACCCGGTACAACCTGAACCTACTCCTCAGGTCTCTGAACCATTGCCAGTGGTCTGGCCCCGGACGACGAAGACTTCCCCACGATATCCATGGGCTCTCCACTCAATGACAACTCAATTGACCCAATTAGCCTGCCCGAACCAGCTAGCCCACCACTGTCCACCACCCCAGAAGACTCCACCCTAGTCAAACTTAGACGCTCCAAGCGGTCAGCCGCTGGAAAACCCCCCGAACGATACAAAC
Source organism: Dendrobates tinctorius (assembly GCF_039654945.1). Classification (NCBI taxonomy): domain Eukaryota; kingdom Metazoa; phylum Chordata; class Amphibia; order Anura; family Dendrobatidae; genus Dendrobates; species Dendrobates tinctorius. The sequence continues at coordinate 15,882,243 of NW_027361910.1, read as the reverse complement.
AGGACCAGTTCATATGGCAACAAAAACTGACATCTCCGCAGACTAACCCAAGTACACTAAGGCCCTCGCCCAAGGACTGACGAGCATACAAGATGGGGGAGTGTAAGGGGGAGGGCCCCCGCAGAGTGTCCGGGCCGGAACCAAGTGGACTACCATATAAGTTCCTAAGGGAACTGTACCCGGGGAACGGAGGAGGAAGGTGGATGACTGAGAGTGACAGGACAACAAGGGGTGGGGCGAGTATAAAAGGGGCAGGGAGCGCGCAAGGGAGTCAGTTAGCTGAATGGCAGACACGGAGCAAGAGACTGTGAAGGCGTAAGAGAGACAGAGTGACAAACAGTGACCAGACAGGAGGCCAGCAGCAGAGGGGAGACTTACAGCGGCCTTCGGGTAGGAGACGCCGAGCTTCCTGACAAAAGACTGTCAATTCACTCCGATCCGGAGTCACTACCTGCCCACGGTCGTCCGCGGCCATTGCCACTGTGCTCCAGCCCGTTACAGCCTGTCCGCTGCCTCTCACGGCTGCTGCCGCCCCACTCAAGCCCGCGGTTGCGGCCTGCCCGCTGCCGCCCGCGGACGCTGCCACTCCGCTTCAGCTGCGGCCTGTCCATCACCACCCGTGGCTGCCATCACCCCGCTTCAGCTGGCAGTTGGGGCCTGCTTCTCGCTAACAGAGAGACTCTTTGCACAGCCCCAGGCCGTGCACGTGGCCGACCAACCGCCACTCCTGGTAACTGCGACACACCCCTGCTTGGGGACTGGAGTCTCCTTGACCCCGCTAATGAGCGGAGCCCCGCTGCCTTCCCAGGGGGTTACCTCATCAAAGGACTCACCCAGGGCCTGTTGTGCCCCTACTTCTCCTGCGCGTTGGAGCACCCGAAGACTACGCCACATCTCAATGGATTCACCCATGGCCTCTTGTGCCCCTACTCTTCCTGGGCGTTAGAGCGCCCAAAGACTATGGCAGATCTTCAGCAGCTGGGCCCAGCGGCTGCAACTCCAAAGCAGCTCCGACAGAGATGCCGAGCAACGTCAGGATGGATAAGTAACACAATAGGAAATAAGGACCCGTAGTCGGCCATATCGCGGTCCTATAATAACCAGCCTTTGCCGGGTTAGTCGTGTTCTCGTTAAATAGTATTTGGTTGTACTGAGTCCCTGCGAGGACAATTGCTGTTACTTTGCTTTGGTTGCTTAGGATAGCCCTAGCGGCTTCAATTTATAAAAGTTACTTCCCAAAGTACAACTCAGTCTCTCGTCTCGTCACTGCATCCTGCGTACCTGCTATAACCTACATATGTGCACACTCTTCTTTGCCCTTAGCGCAATTTGGATTTTTTAAACTTTACTTACACTCTTTTTAGACACCAGGTGGTAGTTGTTCACCAATCTAGACAGATGGGCAGGCATCTATGGTGTTTTGCACCAATATTTTTGATTAATCCTTCATATTGATAGATCAAGTATTTCTGAACGCAGCGATACCAAATATGTGTATTTTTTTTCTTTATTGTTTTATTTTGAATGGGGTGATTTGAACTTTTATATTTTTTATGTCTTTAATATTTTTAAAAAACTTTTTTTACTTTTTTACTTGCTTCCATAGTCTCCATGGGAGACTAGAAGCTGCGATCATCCGATCGCTTGTGCTACATAGAGCAGGGCTTCAGCCCTGCTCTATGTAGCTAAAATGATCACTTGCTATGAGCAGTCACAACTGAGTGGTGCTCATAGCTATCCAACAATAACAACCACAGGGCTGCAGACCCCGGGTTGTCATGCCAACCCATCGGCGACCCATGGTCATATGACATGGGCGCCGATGGACGAGATTAGTGATGCAATTCTGGCGTGAGCATGTGAAATGCTGCTGTCAGAGATTGACAGCAGCATTTAACATGCTAACAGCCATGGGTGGATCGCAATTCCACCCACAGCTGTCATGGGGAAATGTCAGCTGTTCAAATCAGCTGACATGTGCCAGAAAAGTTGCAGGCTCACCGCCACAGCCTGCAGCAAACAGGGGGAGCCCATCTTAGATGTAACTGTATGTATAAGGTTGTAAAGGGATTAAAGACAAGAGAATCATAATGGGTAATATTGGTCTTTCAGATGAGCTATTGATAATCCATACATACAAATTCCAACCTCGGACATATTCTTTACATGCCTTTGCAGATGAATATATAGACAGATAAATAGATAGATAGATAGATAGATAGATAGACTACAAAAAATCAGCAATCCAAAGTCAGCTTATGAAAAATATGAATATGAATTTTACTCATCCCATATGTCAAAATGGCAGTCTTACTGTAGTATTGTCAATTATTGGAATTTTTGCATTCAAAAAGTTTTGGTGACAACCTTGGGCGCTCTACGTCCATCTTTGCATAGAAAAGTTCAGTTTTTATACTTGTATCTCCAGATACATAGATAGAGATTTATTTAAATAAGATAGTGGATTTACAAAAGTAAACTTGCCTTTGATTACACATTAGTTCAACTTTTCTAAAATGCTGTTTTTCCAGCAGGAAAAGAAAATCCTAATATTATGTTTCCAAAGCATAACTGAGCAGCATTAAAAATTAGATATGCAAATTAATTTATAAAGCTTCTGTACAAATTTGTCCTTGCAGACTCCCTTTGAGATAAGACGAAATGTGTCTGATTTAATTCCACACTTCATTTAATAGGGAATTTTATTCCAAACAATTAACTTCATGTTTCTATAAAGTAACAATTGAAAGTCCATGTATTTCTTCTCAGTCACTGCACTTCTCATGACCAAACTACTCTACTATTTTCTTATTAAAATTAAAAAATAATATAATGTGGCCCTATATTGAGGGCTCATCCAGAAGAAAGAAGAACAATGCTGCTTGGTAATCTCACACTGAGAGTCTAGGCCAGTGAAGAAGATAAATGAATATTACAATTATAAGAAAGTATTGTCCTTTGTAAGGTGGCTGTGTAAGGGAGGGACAGAACAGTAGTCGTGACCCGGATAACTGCTATGTCCCTGTCCAGTCCTCCCCCTACAGAAAAATGTACTTTGCTCTTCTGCATACCTGCATCTCCAGAATCATCTTCTTCTGGGCACTTCCCAGGTGAAAACAGTCCCTCTTCCAGGCGACCCCCATCAATGGAGACACAGTCCAAGTTAACTTTAACAATTTGTTTACTCAGTACTTCACATGTTACATCCACAGTTGGTACATCATGACATTTGCTTGCTTTCTCATCTTTCCCTTTCTGGCTGTCGCTTCTGTGCAGTACACGCCTGGACCAGACTGTCTTAGACTGCTCCCCAGTTCCTTCCTGGCCTGACCTCACCATGTTGACATTTCCTTCAGCCTGTTTCGCCCCAAACACAAATTCATCAGTCACTAGGTTTGGTTGCTTCTGGTAAAGAATCTGGCCCGTCTGTACCGATCTTGTCGAAGCTCCAACTTCCTTCATCTCTTTTGTCCAGCCAACTTCTGCCCTAAAAGCATCTGCCCAGGCAATAAGACGTCACATCTTTCCTTTCTTATTCTAGCCCACTGCTATGACACGCAGTGGCCATTGGTAACGTGGGCTACAACGACTTAATATTTTGTGGCTGCCGAGCGTCCTATAGCCCATGTGGACACTTGGGCACCCTGGCCCAGTCTGCCTAAGCTTCCCTTCTGCACTAACCTTAACTCCCGGCAGCCCCTCCTACAATTAACCCTCTATGAATTTCCTACAAGATATACCTACAAGGCCCACTAGTATACCCCCTTCTAGTGGCCCACAACAGAACTACACTTACTCGCATCTATGGGAACTATATACTAAAAGTGCCCTCCTCTAATGTCCCCAAAGGATGCACTAGCTTACCCTAATCTGTGCATAAATATGCAGAACATTATCCAACACAATATATTACAATCTTTACAGCATGGTAAGGCCTCTTTCACACATCCGATGTCAGGGGTCCGGCGGCCTGCGGCGAATAGCCGGGCCGCCGGATCCGGCCTGCAGCGATGACACCGGATGTACATGTGGCCCCTGATGCAGCTTGGAGGACATTTAAAGGAGCTGCAGCACCGGGGGTCGAGAGAGCCAGCCGGAGAGAGATCGGGAGGTGAGAGAGCAGCCAGAGAGACAGCGGGGGACGAGAGAGCAGCCAAAGAGACAGCGGGGGACGAGAGAGCAGCCAGAGAGACAGCGGGGGACGAGAGAGCAGCCAGAGAGACAGAGGGGGACTACAGAGCCAGCCAAAGAAAGGTATGGAGCATATGGAGAGAGAGAGAGAGAGGGAGAGAGAGAAGGGGAGGGGGAGAGAGAGAGAGATGCGCGCCAGGCACTTGTGGGGTTAAAAAAGCGCAGTTGAAAAAGCCGGTCCGGCGCTGCAAAAAAAGTTGCAGCCAACGTTTTTTGCAGATACCGGACGGCGCATGTTTGCCGTATCCGGCAAAACCCGGAGGCGCCGCATGTCCATCCGGCATGATGCGGCGATCATTACATTCTATGTGAAAAAACCGGATCCAATTCCGGATCCGGTTTTCACAAATTTCGCCGCATCATGCCGGATTTAAAAAAACGGATGTGTGAAAGTAGCCTAACAAATATATAATGTGGCAGTACCAATAAGACAGGCGGTAATACACGTACTCATGCAGCAGGACCGCTAGCATTCAACACATCCAATATCAACATCAGCAATATACATATCAGCATAGGAAATACAATAAAAGAAAGGGAAGCAAGAGGGTCATTATACTTCACCCCTTTACAGCTGTAGGACACGTGGATGGGAGATAAACCTGGAAAAATGCTCTAGCACATATGGGACTAAAAGAGGTTAATCGGCCATTATAGTTTGATTGTGAGCAGCTGAATAGTTGGGAGACACAGCTGCTTACTATATCTCAACCCCTGGGTGTGGTTCAGTTTGTAAATTGAGACCTGTTTGTGTCCCACGTCTATGTGTATGGAGGTGTGCAGATCTCCAGGACTGGGTGCCTTTTCTAAAGGACTAAGAAGTTGGACTCTAAGCTAGTTGGGCTAACCAGCACTATAGTATGTGTAACGGGGTCTTCCAAGCTGGGGTACCTCTTTAGTACCACCCCGTGTTTTTGGAGGTCCGCTCTGCGTTGGCTGGAGTCTGAATGAATGACTCTGGCTGGAATTCCTCTGAGAGCATGGGCGCATATAAAAGATCACTGCTTCTCCATGTATTTCCAGTCTGACAACACTTTACTCACAGGACACAGAATATATCACACAGATACAGAGGGCCGGCCAATAGACAAGCGTCAGGCCAGACATGCATTACAAAAGCCGCAGGTGGCCGGAGCCTGCGGAGGTTTACTGTGGGAATTACAAAGGTGGGGGGAGGGCGGACACTGCTGATACATTAGGGACATGCATCTCACATGGAACCTATTATATATACATATAACTGCACAACATATTCTGGGTGCTGAGTGGTTCTGTAACACGGCTCCCCTTTTCAGCGACGCGATCGGCATACACAGTCTGATCCTCAACGGATCGGTCTGGGGATGACCGAAGTTTATGGGGTTAGTACAAGTTCCGTTTGTCGACTTAGTCCATCGACGTTACCGTTTTGTTTGCCGGATCTGTAGTGGATGGTGAAGTCCAGAGGTTGTAGGGCTAAACTCCACCGCAGCAATCTGGCGTTGTCTCCAGAGACCCGATTAAGCCAGACTAGGGGATTATGGTCCGTTAGGAGGGAAAACTGTCGTCCATACAAATATGGTTGCAACTTCTTGAGTGCCCATACTACCGCCAGGCACTCCTTCTCGATGGCCGCATAGCTTACTTCACGGGGCAGTAGTTTCCGACTCAGGTAAGCTACCGGGTGTTCTTGGCCGTCCGGCCCGACTTGGCTCAGTACTGCCCCCAATCCAAACATAGAAGCGTCTGTATGAACAAGGAAACGTGTAGTTGGATCGGGTGCGGCCAATACAGGGGTATTGGTGAGGGCGTCCTTTAGTTGGCAAAAGGCTTCCTCACACTCTGAGGTCCAGGTTACCTGGCGGGGTTGGTTCGTACGGGTCAAATCAGTGAGGGGCTTGGCTACGTTGCTGTAATTGGGAACAAATTTCCTGTAATACCCCGCTGTCCCTAGAAACGCCATGACCTGGGTTTTAGTGCATGACATGGGCCATTTGGCTATGGCCTCAATCTTGGCTGGTTCTGGTCGCTGTTTCCCACTTCCTACCCAATGCCCTAAATACTGAACCTCTGCTTTGCCCAAGTGACACTTGTTTGGGTTCAGGGTGATTCCGGCCTGGTGGATCCTGTCCAATACTGTTTCTAGTTGATTTAGATGCTCTTCCCATGTCGCACTGTAGATGGCGATGTCATCCAGGTAGGCACAAGCCTAGTCCGGGAGACCATCCAGAAGCCGGTCAGCCAACCTTTGGAAGGTCGCTGAGGCATTCTTCATCCCGAATGGCATAACTCGAAACTGGAATAAGCCGAACGGGGTGACAAATGCCGACTTGGGAATAGCATCAGGACTAAGGGGAATCTGCCAGTAGCCTTTGCATAGATCGATGGTGGTCAAATACTTTGCCCCCGCCAGCCGGTCTAACAACTCATCCACACGCGGCATGGGGCATGCATCCGTCCCTGTTTTCTCATTGAGCTTATGATAGTCTACACAAAACCGTGTAGTCCCATCCTTCTTGGGCACTAACACTACGGGGGATGCCCAGGGACTTTCTGACTCTTCAATGACCCCTAAGCGCAACATCTCTTGTAACTCTTGTCGCATCCCCTCTCGTACAGACTCAGGGACGCGGAAGGGGTTTTGTCGCAGGGGGGTCGGATCCTGGGTCTCAACCTTGTGTTGTGCCAGGCGAGTGTACCCTGGTCTCTCTGAAAACATCCTCTGTCGCAGCCTCAACAACGCCTCCGCCTGCTGTCTCTCCCGGGGGCCTAGGTCTTCACCCAAGTGTACCTGGTCCCATGTTTTAGACTGAGTTCTTTCCCCTAAGACATCCGGCAAGGGAAGTCCAGCTAAATCCTCTGCTTCAGGTGCACAGATAGCCACTACCTCTTCAGGGCGCTCCCCGTAGGGTTTCAGCATATTCACGTGGAACATGCGGATATCCCTGGGGTCGTCACAATCGGCGACATTATAGGTTGTGTCGGCTATTTTCCCCACTACCTGGTAGGGCCCCTGTCATGCAGCTTGAAACTTATTCTGCTTAGTGGGCTCTAACACCAGGACCTTCTGTCCTATTTCCAAGGTGCGCTCTCTAGCCCTCCGATCGTACCATATGCGCTGGCGCCACTGGGTCGCCTGCATGTTCTCACGTACAGTCTGAGTCAGCTCCTGTAGGCGGTCCCAGAATTCCAGCACATAGGGTACAATAGGTACCCCTTCTATGAGGCCCTCCCCTTCCCAGTGTTCCAGCACTAAGTCTAGGGGTCCCCTTACCCGTCTCCCGTATACCAGCTCAAAAGGGGAGAACCCCGTGGATTCTTGGGGCACCTCCCGATAGGAAAACAGGAGGTGTGGCAAGAATTTCTCCCAGTCCCTGTAGGTCCTGGTAAAAGTCCCAATGAGCTGTTTTAATGTCCCGTTAAAGCGTTCACACAACCCATTGGTTTGCGGGTGGTACGGGGCGCTTCTAATGGACTTTACGCCGCACAGCTTCCACAGTTGGTTGGTCACCTCTGCTGTAAACTGGGTACCCTGGTCTGAGATAATCTCCCGGGGAAATCCAACCCGTGAGAAAACCTGGAGCAGGGCAGCCGCCACCGTCTCTGCCAGTATGTTAGGTAACGCAACCGCCTCTGGATACCGTGTGGCATAATCTACCACTGTCAATATATACTTTTTCCCGGACGGACTGGGTTTGGCTAATGGCCCTATCAAATTGACCGCTACTCGGCTAAATGGTTCCTCCACAATGGGGAGGGGGCGTAATTTGGCCTTGCATCGATTCCCCCCTCTTGCCAATGCGCTGACAACTGTCACAGGTCTGGCAGTACTGACGAACATCATAGGTTACCCCTGGCCAAAAGAAGTTTTGTGTCAGACGATGCCTGGTGCGATTGACCCCGAAGTGCCCGGCCAAGGGTATATCATGAGAGATTCGCAGTAGCTCCTGCCTATACTTCTTGGGAACTACCAGCTGTTGCTTTATAGTGGGGCTCGTCCCTGTGTGGTGCTGCTCTGTGATCCGGTAGAGGAGTCCCTGCTTCCATACAAACTGTTCCCCTTCTAGTACTCCTCTCCCCTCCTGTGCCTTCCCACGATATCCCTCCAATGAAGGATCCTCAAGTAACTCCCTCTTAAATTCATCTGGGGTGGCCCAAGAAATGTGTCTGGCTATGGGAATACGTGCAGGGCTGGGATGTCTTACCTGGGCCTCCTCTGAGTGTGATTCCGCCTCCGCAGCTCGAGCTTGTCTCCGGGTGGTCACAGGATAAGTCTCAGCCAGAGGGGCCACTGAGAATGCAGACAACATGGGCCCCAAGTCATTTCCCGGCAAGACGTCTTCAAGCAAATCCTCCATCAAGCAGACCTCAACAAGGCCATCCCCGACTCCCCAGTTCAGGTGAATCCTGGTAGTGGGTAGTCGATGTATGGCTCCCCCTGCTACACGGACTGCCACTGTCCGGTCCGTCTTCTCTTGGTCCCGGACGAGATGAGGCTTCACAAGGGTCAAAGTTGCTCCAGAATCTCTTAGTCCCTGCATACGTTTCCCATTAACCCACACGACCTGTCAATGCTGTTGTCGATTATCTGCCCGGGCTGCCTGCACGGGGTCTACTTCATGCAGCACTTCCTCCATCTCTTCCACCCCTTGGTTAGCCGTAGCCCCAATGCCAGGTCAGCTTCGCCTTGGTAGCAGTGTACAGCAGCCTGGCTGAAGGTAGCTGTTCCCACCTTTGGCCACTGGGTATGCTGAGTCTGGTTGGGCATTGTCTTTGCAGGTGGCCCAGCTGATGGCAGGTGTGGCATCACGCCCCAGGGGGACAGTGATAGGCCGGGTTTCTAGCTGATCCCCCTACAATCTTCGGTGGTTTTTGGCCCTCCAGGTCCATGGGCAGGCCCCTAGTGACCACCTTTGATCCGGAGAACTGCGGCCTCCTGATGTTCATCGGCCAGATGAGCGGCTTCCTCAAGAGTCGTTGGCCGCCTGTCCCGAAGCCATTCCTGTGTCTCGGGGTATAGTCCATTAAAGAATCATTCTAACAGGAAGAGCTGGAGGACATCCTCCTTAGTGTTGCTTGGCTCCCTTGTACCCACTGTAGCAGTGACCGTCGTAATTTACAGGCCCATTCAGCGTGGGTATCGGTTACGAGTTTTATAAGTCCACGGAACTTTTGGCGGTAGGCCTCTGGTAGGCCTCTGGTGTCAGCGCATACCGGGCCAAGATCACTTCTTTGATCCGCTCATAGTCCATACAGTCCTCATCAGGTACCGTGCGATAGGCGTCCGCTGCCCGGCCTGTCAGCTTGCTGGCCAGAATCTGAACCCGTTCCTCCACCTTTACTTGATGAAGGGCACACTGCCGCTCAAAGTCCTGCAGAAAGCCATCAATGTCTTCCTCTGCCTCCCCCAACTGTTGGAAGGCATTGTACTGGATATTTTTGTGGCTTACTGTTGAAGGTACCTGGTCGAAGGCAAGAGCTCCCCCTGCTCGCTAACTCTCCTCTCTCAGCTCTGCCATCTCCATCTTGGCCAGCTCCACTTTGGTCCGCTCTGCCATTTCCATCTTGGCTAGCTCTATCCTGGTCCGCTCGGCCATCTTTTCCTTCAGATCAGTACGCACATCAGCCATCACCTCTCGTATGATCTCTACTGCAGGGTTTGGGCCATAGAATGCCAGTCTGTTCTTTACCTCCCTCTGGAATTCGGTCTCCTCCACGTTCACATTGGGGGGCGCTGCACTGTCGTGTTCCATGATGGCTGCTATCAAATCCGCTTTTGTTTTGTTGCTGGCGATCAACCCTCGGGCTTCCACCAGATCTTTTAATGTAGTCCTCTTTAACTTCTGGTAGTTATTTTCCATTCATTCCTTTCCTCCTGTAGAAGGGGTATCAAATCCCGCTGTCTGCCACCAGTGTAACGGGGTCTTCCAAGCTGGGGTACCTCTTTAGTACCACCCCGTGTTTTCGGAGGTCCGCTCTGCATTGGCTGGAGTCTGAATGAATGACGCTGGCTGGAATTCCTCTGAGTGCATGGGCGCATATAAAAGATCACTGCTTCTCCATGTATTTCCAGTCTGACAACACTTTACTCACAGGACACAGAATATATCACACAGATACAGAGGGCCGGCCAATAGACAAGCGTCAGGCCAGACATGCATTACAAAAGCCGCAGGTGGCCGGAGCCTGCGGAGGTTTACTGTGGGAATTACAAAGGTGGGGGAGGGCGGACACTGCTGATACATTAGGGACATGCATCTCACATGGAACCTATTATATATACATATAACTGCACAACATATTCTGGGTGCTGAGTGGTTCTGTAACAGTATGGACTTTTTGCTTTATTTTATACATTGTACTTTGAGCCGGAAAAGGGCTTTATTTGAGTTTCCTGTTAAGTGGATTCTGAGGACTGCAATTAACCAACCAGACTTTTAAATAGAAATGGTTCCTGTGATACCGCATATTGCTCTCAAGTGAGTAGCACTATTACATCTTCCACAGGATTTCACATATCAACAGAACACAGCACTTACATTCCATTAGAATGGAATATTATGCAGACTTAACTACCATTTCATTTTTAAAAAGTGCCCTTCTGTGGCAATCAATTGAGATTCCAACAGTCGGACCTAATAAATATAGATATTTTCAATTATCCGTTGGAGGTAAGTAATAAACTAAAGATTTTACAAAAATCCACATTCAGCAAAATGTGGATTTGTTTTAAGTTCGCGTTCACACTCTTACAGTATCTAACCATCATTATTCTAAGCTGTAATGGATTATCACAAAGCTGAACAAAAAAAATCCTTATACTCACTTCGCTCACCTCTCCGGTCCTAACGCTCCTCTCCATCACCCATCTGATCCTCACTGCAACTTTTCATCGCTGCATGTGCTCAAATCCTGGAAGTCACTGTCTAGCATGTGAGGCTTGGTAAGATCCTGTGCATGTCTGTGTAAGGTCACAATGCACATAATGAAGTCATGATGTTGTGACTGTTCATACACTTGTGCAGAACGCCACCATGCCTCTTCAGATTTGAAGTTTCGGTCTTGCTGATTTCAGAGCGATTATAATAAGATGTGACAAGGACTGAAAGGTAATGTTGATGATTGGAGGGTCAGGAGTGGTGAGCAGTGGAGTGAGTATAATTTTTTTTTTTTTTTACATTTCAGTTTTATTATTCTTTGAGGTTTGTAGAAAACCCAGAGCATAAAAATGGACATTCAATTTGCAGAGAATGACTTCTTTGTACATTTAATTTCCTGTAAAAATTTGAGTGAAAAGGCATATTTGAACTGGTTATAAAAAGACCCCAATCATTCAGCTTCTATGCAAACAGATCATAGATATAATAGCAGTGGGGGATATAGAGCATTGTGTATCTGTACCTGACAAGTCACATCATTTACAGTAGTGTATTAAAACTGTATGAAGCCAGACATTCTCTGAGTGCTGGTAACTTCTGTTCTGCCATGCTGACTGTATTTAAAATAAATCTGGTCTGTTAATCCTAGTTATGTTACAGAGTGATGCATACGTAATCTACTGTGCCTTAAAGGGAATCCATCAGCATGTTTTTATATATGGAAGTAGTGTTATAGCTGTATAGGCACTCGCCCGTAATATAAATAATATCTTTCTTTATAGAGATTCTCTGTGTCAGTAACAACAAATCTATTATAGAAGCCATATGCAAACCAGTCAAGAAGTACACTGGGAGGATGTCAAAACACAAGAAAGAAGCAGTCCAAATGCATTGATATGCCCACAGTGTGCTTTCAGGCTGCATTGGATAAGACTTTCATGCTACATTTCTCAGGACTGGCACTTCAGATCTCTATAATTTTATATGACTTTCAACCAACTATGATTACATAACTATTCATATAGGATCAGATTGGCCCACTGGAGGACTGCAGGATTCCCCAGTAGGCCCAGAACTGTCTGTTGCTGCATGCACAACCATGCTAATTTATTATGACTGCACACTGAATACCACCATTTTCTGCTGCATCCAGCAGCTCACTCTACGTGCCTACCAGTCATCTTATCAGAGCGCTTCCCCAGGTTGAAGAACCCAGGAGAGTGGTTCTGCTTCTGCTGTTAAGACTAACACTGATTGGCTGCAGCACAGATAATTAGTGTTAGTTTTGATTGTATCCTCTGTCCCTTGGCTTAACAGCATAGATCAAGCAAGGAGCTGTGCTGTGATTGGTAAAGCTCCTGTCTCCTACACTGGCACGCTAACTATGAAGAATAAAGGATGATAGATTGCTCCCTGCTGCAACACTCACTGGGCCAAGCTAAAGCAAATAATTGTTGTGTAACTCTGGCATCCTTGCACGCTGCTTCCATCTCCCCCTGGCAGGGACGCCGACATACTCACCACCATAGTCGTCCAGCCGCATTCTCTGCATCCCAGGGCACGCCGCACAGGTCTCCTGGAAGTGCATAACACTTGTACGTATTCTACTGTAGTGTGACCCCGGCCTAAAGGACCAATTTTGACACCTCATTCAATTTCCGGAAGTCATTACAGAATCGTAATGACCCGTCTGACTTCGAAATCAGTACAATGGGGCTAGCCCATTCACTCCGAGATTCTTTGATGACTCCTAACTGCCTCCGGGCTTCTGACAATTGGTACGATTTCATCCGCACCTTTACCCAAGGCTCGGTGACTATGTCATGCCAGATCACCGAGGTCTGACCCGGCAGTTCTGAGAATACGTCTATTCTGTTGCACCAAAACACGAGCCACGCTGCTGTTTTGTGAGAGTGCCGTTTTTCTTAACCTCACCCCCAGCCACATCCTTGGCAGGAAACAGATGGATCTCTGATGGTACAACCGGAGACGCTTCCATAACCAAAAATTCCCGGTCTTTCCAGACTTTTAGCAAGTTCACATGATACAGTTGTTACAGTTTTCTCTTTCAGGGCTGATTCACTCTGTAATTCACTTCCCCCACCTTTTCCTGTAACTCATATGGCCCTTGCCACTTGGCCATGAGTTTACTGTCTGATGTGAGCACTATCACTAACACCTGATTCCCTTCTTTAAAGGACCTGACCGTGGCTCTTTTATTATTATACTAGCTGAAGAGCCCGGCGCTGCCCAGGCATAGTAACTAACTGTGGTTAGTTATAGAAAATTATAATTATCCTCCATCCCATAGTCCCATGCCCATATACCCATCATACATATTCTCCATCCCATAGTCCCATGCCCATATACCCATCATACATATTCGCCATCCCATAGTCGAGTGCCCATATACCCATCACACATCCTTCATCTCATAGTCCCGTGCCCATATACCCGTCATACATATCCTCCATCCTATAGTCCAGTGCCCGTATACCCATCACACATCCTCCATCCCATAATCCCATGCCCATATACATATCCACCATCCCATAGTCCAGTGCCCAAATACCCATCAAACATATCCTCTATTCCATAGTCCAGTGCCCATATACCCATCACACATCTTCCATCCCATAGTCCCGTACCCATATACATATCCGCCATCCCATAGTCCCGTGCCCATATACCCGTCATACATATCCTCCATCCCATAGTCCAGTGCCCAAATACCCATCACACATCCTCCATCCCATAGTCCCGTTCCCATATACCCATCATACATATCCTCCATCCCATAGTCCCGTGCCCATATACATATCCTCCATCCCATAGTGCCGTTCCCATATACCCATCATACATATCCTCCATCCCATAGTCCGGTGCCCATATACTCATCACACATCCTCCATCTCATAGTCAACCATTATGACATCATAATGAGTGGCGGCAGGGCTTGCAACCTTTGATGACATCAGCGTCGCCATGGCAACCATTGTGACATCATAATGAGGGGCGGGGCTTGGCACGCACACACTGCTTCCCCAGTATGCAAATAGGGGCATTGTGACATCACAATGAGGGGCAGGGCTTGACGCGCACACACTTTTTCCCCCAGTATGTAGATAGGGGCAAAATTGTTTGGTGAATTGGAACGCGCAGGGTTAAAATTTCGCCTCACAACATAGCTTAGGACGCTCTCGGGGTCCAGACGTGTGACTGTGCCAAATTTTGTGGCTGTAGCTGCAACGGTGCGGATGCCTATCCCGGACATACAAACAAACATACACACACATACACACATACATACACACTTTGAGCTTTATATATTACTAGCTGAAGAGCCCGGCGCTGCCCGGGCATAGTAACTAACTGTGGTTAGTTATAGAAAATTATAATTATCCTCCATCCCATAGTCCCGTGCCCATATACCCATCATACATATCCACGATCCCATAGGCCCATGCCCATATACCCATCATACATATCCTCCATCCCATAGTCGAGTGCCCATATACCCATCACACATCCTCTATCCCATAGTCCCATGCCCATATACCCATCATACATATTCTCCATCCCATAGTCCCATGCCCATATACCCATCATACATATTCTCCATCTCATAGTTCCATGCCCATATACCCATCATACATATTCGCCATCCCATAGTCGAGTGCCCATATACCCATCACACATCCTTCACCTCATAGTCCCATGCCCTGCCCATATACCCATCATACATATCCTCCATCCCATAGTCCCGTGCCCATATACCCATCATACATATCCGCCATCTCATAGTCCCATGCCCATGTACCCATCATACATATCCTCCATCCCATAGTCCCGTGCCCATATACCCATCGTACATATTCTCCATCCCATAGTCCCATGCCCATATACCCATCATACATATTCTCCATCCCATAGTTCCATGCCCATATACCCATCATACATATTCACCATCCCACAGTCGAGTGCCCATATACCCATCACACATCCTTCACCTCATAGTCCCATGCCCATATACCCATCATACATATCCTCCATCCCATAGTCCCGTGCCCATATACCCATCATACACATCCTCCATCTCATAGTCCTGTGCCCATATACCCGTCATACATATCATCCATCCTATAGTCCAGTGCCCATATACCCATAAGACATCCTCCATCCCATAGTCCCGTGCCCATATACATATCCGCCATCCCATAGTCCCGTGCCCATATACCCGTCAAACATATCCTCTATCCCATAGTCCAGTGCCCATATACCCATCACACATCCTCCATCCCATAGTCCCGTGCCCATATACATATCCTCCATCCCATAGTCCAGTGCCCCATAGTCAACCATTATGACATCATAATGAGCGGCGGCAGGGCTTGCAACCTTTGATGACATCAGCATCGCCATGGCAACCATTGTGACATCATAATGAGGGGCGGGGCTTGATACGCACACACTGCTTCCCCAGTATGCAAATAGGGGCATTATGACATCACAATGAGGGGCGGGGCTTGACTCGCACACACTTTTTCCCCAGTATGTAGATAGGGGCAAAATTGTTTGGTGAATTGGAACGCGCGGGGTTAAAATTTCGCCTCACAACATAGCTTAGGACGCTCTCGGGGTCCAGACGTGTGACTGTGCCAAATTTTGTGGCTGTAGCTGCGACGGTGCGGATGCCTATCCCGGACATACACACATACACACACACACATACATACATACATACACACATACATACACACTTTGAACTTTATATATTAGATGTGCAGCTCTGTGCTGCCTGGGCTTCCATTAGATGTTCTTTTACTATGGGCATGACTGCCCCTGCATACTTGTGTGCAATTACACTCCAATGCGTAGTTACTGTAGCTCCTGTTCCCACATTTCCTTGGCTATGTCTAACAACCCTCTAGGAGTGTGGGGTGCATGTGCGCATCCCTTCAGCAAAGCATCCCACCAGCTAAGCATCTAGAATTAACATCCATCTTTTCTCTTCACATAGGTACAACTCCACACCTCTACTTGGTGTCTCATCTGCTGACTACCACGCTGCAAAATATCTTAATGGTACAACTCCTCACCTCTGCTTGCTGTTTCATCTCCTATCACTCTGCAATATACTGTATCTTAATTGTACAACTCCACACCTCTGCTTGCTGTCTCATCTCCTGACTATCACCCTGCAATATATCTGCTAATTTATCCCAAACCAGCTTCCACAATCCTTCTCTCCTGACCCTGAATTCGGGCCTATCAATTTAGAAGCATTCTTAGGGATGCACACAGTGTAGGGTACATGCACACATTCCCTCAGCAATGCATCTCACCAGCTACGTATCTAGAAAAAGTAGTTAATCCATGGTAGTTAGTCAGGACAGGAGACAGGTAACCCAAACTTTGTTCTCCCTTTTAGCCAGTGCTTTATTTCTATCCTCCTATGTTCCCTTGCCATCCACATTCACCGCCCCCATCCCCCCTCCATCACGACTCATCCACATCAGCCCCTCTACACTTCCCTCTCCCATGTACAGCTCCCATGTACCTCTCACCTTCCTGAAAAGCCTCAGCCCATCTTGCCCAAATACGGTACATCGCACAAAAAACTTCTTACAATTCCAATAACTACTTGCTATTTATCTTCCTACTTCTACTGATCTCAGGGTACATCTCCACCAACCCCGGTCCACCATCCCTCAATCCCTACCCTACCTCACATCGAAACCTTACTAACCTTGTTACTATTAATTGCACTCCCTCATTTCTGTCTTTTAATTGTGCCCTTCTTAATCTGTTGGCTTTTACTGAAACCTGGATTCAGAATTCTGACACTACCTCCCCTGCTGCCATTTCCCATGGTGGCTTACAATTCTCCCATTCCTCGAGACCCACAAACAGACTTGGTAGTGGAGTCGGCATACTCTGTCCCCACATTGCACTTTCCAGGTTATCCCCCCAGTTCCATCACTCTCATTCCCTTCTTTTGAGGTCCACACCATCAGGCTCTTCAGTCCCATCTCCCTCAGAGGAGCGGTCATATATCAGCCCCCAGGCTCCCAAACCTTATCCTGGGTGACTGCAACATCCACATTAACAGCCCCACTTCCACATTTGCATCCCAGCTTTTATCACTAAAGACTTGTCTAGGCCTCTCACAGCTCTCAACCTCCAAGACACACAAAGACGATAACACCCTTGACCTGGTCTTTGTCCGTCTCTGTTCAATCACCTACCTAGATAACTCACTGCTTCCCCTCTCTGATCACAACATTCTCTCTTTTACACTCACAAATCCTCGCCCACCCTAGCACACTCCTACCTACCACAAATTCAGAAATCTACAAACCATTAACCCTCATACACTTTCAAACTCCCTACACTCATCACTGTCCCCAATCTCCTCTTTTTTCTGTCCTGATCGGGCTGTACATCACTACAATGACACTTTTAGAAGCACCCTTGACCAAGTAGCTCCCCTCACCCTCAGAACCTCCAAGCACAGTAAAACAGCCCTGGCTCACATTGCAACTTGATTTCTCCAGCGATGCTCTAGGAATGTTGAACGCTTATGGAGGAAAACTCGCACACCAGAAGACTTCATCCACTTCAAATTTATGTTAAGAACCTATAACTCTGCCCTTCAGCTCACCAAACAGACCTACTTCACCACCCAGATCTCCTCACTATCCAACAACCCCAAGAAACTTTTTGACACCTTTCACTCCCTCCTCAGGCCGAAAACACAAGCCACTATCACAGACATTTGTGCTGATGACCTTGCCTCCCACTTTATAGAGAAAATAGATAATATTTGTCAGTAGAGTTGAGCGACTTTTGGTTTTTTAGGGTTGCGTTTCGTTTCGTGAAACCCGACTTTTCCAAAAGTCGGGTCGAGCAAGATCGTCCGATTATAGGGAAAAGTCGGGGTCGTCCCGAAACACGAAACCCAATGTAAGTCAATGGGGAATAAAAGTCGGCAGTGAGAGGAGGACAGGAAACACACCAACAGTGCCCATTTGAATGCCAAAAGCATCAATTCTTCTTACTTAAGCTTGTCAACCTTAATTAACTTCATAATATAAGTTACGCACTGAAAAATGGGTGTTATTTGGCTAAAGTTGTGGGGGGGAGGGCTGGCTGCAGGTTTTCAGGTGCCCTGGGCGAAAGAGCGCCCCTTTAACACATACCACAACTCATCATGCTCCGATACGGCAGATAAATTGCGGTATAGTACAATGAAAAATACCTCACTTTTTACATCTCATGACGAGGCCCATCTATTTCTCCATACAGAATCATTGGTCCCATATAATGTTTGAAACAGTATATGATGAGCTCCACATAATGCTACAGTATATGTTGGTCCCCATGGATGAAGCTCCACTGTCTTATGGGCCCAAATAATGCTCCAAACATAATGGGCCCCATTTCTAATGCTCTAGTGTATAATGGGCCCTGTAAATGCTGCTCCAGTGTCTGATGTCCACCTTTGGAATGTTCCAGTGTATGGTGGGCCCCATCTATCATTCTCCAGAGTATAGTGCTCCCCAAAAATTGCTGTCCCAACATTGAAAACAATCAAATAAGTCTCCTCGCTAGGGAATCCCTGTACTTGTCTGGACAGGTGCTGTAGCTTGCTTAACAGCTCGCCAGCCGTTCTCACGCCCAGTATGGATTGCATGTGATTGCACAAAGGTTAGAAAGGGTACCGTATCCCTGGATAACATGTATGGATAGTGTACACATTCAAAATATATGTCTATACAGCATGAGGCAGGCTCAGACGGTGTTAGGCCCAGTATGGATTGCACGTGATTGCACAAAGGTTAGAAAGGGTACCGTATCCCTGGATAACATGTATGGATAGCGTACACATTCAAAATATATGTCTATACAGCATGAGGCAGGCTCAGACGGTGTTAGGCCCAGTATGGATTGCACGTCATTGCACAAAGGTTAGAAAGGGTACCGTATCCCCGGATAACATGTATGGATAGCGTACACATTCAAAATATATGTCTATACAGCATGAGGCAGGCTCAGACGGTGTTAGGCCCAGTATGGATTGCACGTAATGGCACAAAGGTTAGAAAGGGTACCGTATCCCCGGATAACATGTATGGATAGCGTACACATTCAAAATATATGTCTATACAGCATGAGGCAGACTCAGACGGTGTTAGGCCCAGTATGGATTGCACGTCATTGCACAAAGGTTAGAAAGGGTACCGTATCCCCGGATAACATGTATGGATAGCGTACACATTCAAAATATATGTCTATACAGCATGAGGCAGGCTCAGACGGTGTTAGGCCCAGTATGGATTGCACGTCATTGCACAAAGGTTAGAAAGGGTACCGTATCCCCGGATAACATGTATGGATAGCGTACACATTCAAAATATATGTCTATACAGCATGAGGCAGGCTCAGACGGTGTTAGGCCCAGTATGGATTGCACGTCATTGCACAAAGGTTAGAAAGGGTACCGTATCCCCGGATAACATGTATGGATAGCGTACACATTTAAAATATATGTCTATACAGCATGAGGCAGGCTCAGACGGTGTTAGGCCCAGTATGGATTGCACGTCATTGCACAAAGGTTAGAAAGGGTACCGTATCCCCGGATAACATGTATGGATAGCGTACACATTCAAAATATATGTCTATACAGCATGAGGCAGGCTCAGACGGTGTTAGGCCCAGTATGGATTGCACGTCATTGCACAAAGGTTAGAAAGGGTACCGTATCCCCGGATAACATGTATGGATATCGTACACATTCAAAATATATGTCTCAGGAGGCAGGCTCAGACGGTGTTAGGCCCAGTATGGATTGCACGTGATTGCACAAAGGTTAGAAAGGGTACCGTATCCCCGGATAACATGTATGGATAGCGTACACATTCAAAATATATGTCTATACAGCATGAGGCAGGCTCAGACGGTGTTAGGCCCAGTATGGATTGCACGTCATTGCACAAAGGTTAGAAAGGGTACCGTATCCCCGGATAGCATGTATGGATAGCGTACACATTCAAAATATATGTCTATACAGCAGGAGGCAGGCTCAGACGGTGTTAGGCCCAGTATGGATTGCACGTCATTGCACAAAGGTTAGAAAGGGTACCGTATCCCCGGATAACATGTATGGATAGCGGACACATTCAAAATATATGTCTATACAGCATGAGGCAGGCTCAGACGGTATTAGGCCCAGTATGGATTGCACGTCATTGCACAAAGGTTAGAAAGGGTACCGTATCCCTGGATAACATGTATGGATAGCGTACACATTCAAAATATATGTCTCAGGAGGCAGGATCAGACGGTGTTAGGCCCAGTATGGATTGCACGTGATTGCACAAAGGTTAGAAAGGGTACCGTATCCCCGGATAACATGTATGGATAGCGTACACATTCAAAATATATGTCTATACAGCATGAGGCAGGCTCAGACGGTGTTAGACCCAGTATGGATTGCACGTCATTGCACAAAGGTTAGAAAGGGTACCGTATCCCCGGATAACATGTATGGATAGCGTACACATTCAAAATATATGTCTATACAGCATGAGGCAGGCTCAGACGGTGTTAGGCCCAGTATGGATTGCACGTCATTGCACAAAGGTTAGAAAGGGTACCGTATCCCCGGATAACATGTATGGATAGCGTACACATTCAAAATATATGTCTATACAGCATGAGGCAGGCTCAGACGGTGTTAGGCCCAGTATGGATTGCACGTCATTGCACAAAGGTTAGAAAGGGTACCGTATCCCTGGATAACATGTATGGATAGCGTACACATTCAAAATATATGTCTCAGGAGGCAGGCTCAGACGGTGTTAGGCCCAGTATGGATTGCACGTGATTGCACAAAGTTTAGAAAGGGTACCGTATCCCCGGATAACATGTATGGATAGCGTACACATTCAAAATATATGTCTCAGGAGGCAGGCTCAGACGGTGTCAGGCACAGTATGGATTTGACGGCCCAGATTACACAGCGGAGGAGCAGGGAGAGGTAAAGATTGCAAATGCTGGGGCCCTGCCCAAGCAAGGGGGGCCCACTCGTGGGCGTCGGTACTGGCACTGGGCCCCTCATAGTACAGCGGTGTGTCTGACGGCGGGTGTGCACCACCGCCGTCAGAGACACTTGATTGCACTATGAGGGACCCTGTGCCAGTGCCCGCGCCCAAGAGTCGGCCTACCCACCTGTCCAGGGCAACGGCACTCGCACGGTGTCGTGCGGTAGGTGGTGACCCCGGCCATGGGGGGGAGGCAGCACAGTTAGGGAGTTTTAGAAAGTGGCATATGTTGATGTTGGACATTCAGCTGATGCAAAAGGCGAAATAGGTGAAGTACCAGGAAGAGGTGGACCAAAGCAAGCCATTTTTCTGTCACCCTATGTGTCATCAGGGGAAGGTGGGACAAAATCCTTGGAAACCCATGCGTGGTTCATTTTAATGAAGGTTAGATCATCCACATTTTGGGTTGACAGACGGGTCCTTTTTTCTGTAAGGATTGATCCAGCTGCACTGAAGACTCTTTCCGATAGCACACTTGCAGCTGGGCAAGCGAGCTCCTGTAAGGCATATTGGGCCAATTCAGGCCAGGTGTCCAGTTTAGCGGCCCAATAGTCAAAGGGGAATGACCTGTGTGGGAGAACATCGATATGGGAGGAAAAGTAGTTTGTAACCATAGTTGACAACTGCTGTCTCCTGTCACTTTCCATCGATGCAGTATTACCAGTTGTGTGAGCGGTATTTGAAAAATCAGTCCACAACATTGTCATGAAACCCCTGTCTCCAACGCCACTTCTGCTGTGTGCACCACGAACACCTCTGCCAAGCTGCCCCCGGCCCGTACGGCTCGTGTGAGAACCATCACCGCTGCTGTGTGCTGGGAATGCCTCAAGCAACCGATTTACCAGAGTTGCTTGTTTATTAGCCAATATTAGGTCAAGGTTCTCCTGTGGCATGATGTTTTGTAATTTGCCTTTATAGCGTGGATCCAGGATGCTGGCCAACCAGTAGTCGTCATCGTTCATCATTTTGGCAATGCGGGGGTCCCTTTTTAGTATCCGCAAGGCATAATCTGACATGTGGGCCAATGTTCCCGGTGTCAATGATGCACTGCGAGTGCTGGGTGGAGGAGCACTTTCTGGCAAATCCACATCCCCCCAGTCACGCACAAACCCTGTACCAGACCTTGCCACGCCAACATTTTCACTTGCCCCACGAGATGCATCCTCCTCCCCTAAGTAATCATCCCCATCATCCTCCTCCTCCTCCTCCTCTTCTTCCTCCACTTCGTCCAGGAGAGGTCCCTGAGCAGACAATGGCTGAATGTCATCAAGGATTCCCTCCTCCTCTTCCTCCTCATCAACATTGGCTGCAGACGCCTGCTCCTTAAGGTGCGTCAAAGTTTGCATGAGCAGACGCATAAGTGGGATGCTCATGCTTAGGATGGCGTCGTCTGCGCTTACCAGCCGTGTGCATTCCTCAAAACACTGAAGGACTTTACAAAGGTCTTTCAGCTTCGACCACTGCATGCCTGTCAACTCCATGTCTGCTCTCAAAGTGCCTGGCCGTGTATCCTCCCACAAATGCATTATGGCCTGCCTCTGCTCGCACAGCCGCTCCACCATGTGCAGGGTGGAGTTCCACCTTGTTGCAATGTCGATAATGAGGCGGTGGTTGGGAAGGTGGAGCAATCGCTGCAGCTTCTGCATACGAACGGAGTGTACAGGCGACCGGCGGATGTGCGCGCACAGTCTTCGCACCTTCTGGAGCAGGGCTGTTAACTCCGGATAATTTTTGAGGAAGCACTGCACCACCAGGTTCAATGTGTGAGCCAAGCAAGGTATGTGGCTGAGTTTTCAAAGGGCTATGGCTGCCACAAAATTACGGCTGTTATCACTAACTACCTTGCCTGCCTCAAGATGTACACTGCCCAGCCATGACTCAGTTTGTCGCTTCAAGTACTCGGCCAGCACCTCGGCGGTGTGTCTGTCGCCCAAACACATCATCTGCAACACAGCCTGCTGACGCTTTCCACTAGCTGCTCGATAGGGGGACACATCGTGTGCAACAGTGGCAGCTGCAGATGGAGTGCTCGTACGACTGCGCTCTGTGGACGAGCTTTCGCTTCTGGAGGAGGAGGAGGAGGAGGAGAGTCGAACGCCTACCGCCAACTGTTTCCTATACCATGGGCTAGGCAGCACTGTCCCACCACCGCTGTCCCCTGTGGACCCTGCATCCACCACATTAACCCAGTGCGCAGTGATGGACACGTAACGGCACTGGCCATGCCGACTGGACCATGCATCAGTTGTGAGGTGCACCTTTCCGCTCACTGACTGCTTGAGTGCATGGACAATGCGGTCTTTCACATGATGGTGGAGGGCTGGGATGGCTTTGCGAGAGAAGAAGTGGCGACAGGGTAGGTCATAGCGTGGTACTGCATAGGCCATGAGTTCGCGGAAAGCTGTGCTTTCCACCAACCGAAAGGGCATAATCTCAAACGAGATTAGTTTGGCAATGTGGGCGTTCAAACCCAGTGTACGCGGATGAGAGACTGAGTACTTTCTTGACCTACTCATAGTGTCTGGGAGGGTGAGCTGGACTTGAGAGCTGCATATGGTGGAAGTAGCGGTGGACAGGGCGGACTGAGAGAGGGTTGATGATGGTGATGGAGTTGGTGTTCTTTCTGATGGCCTAGAATCAGTCTTTCGTTGATATAACAGTGGGATTCCCTGACTGCTGTGGCCTTGCAACGACACCTCAACATTTGCTGCTGTGCTAACCGGTGGGCTTACAGTGGGGGAAACAATGTAGCATTGCTGACTACCTTCGTTGTGATCAGTTGCACATGTGGCACTTGAGGTTTGGTGTTGTGTCCACGCTTGCAAGTGCATGCTGGTTAAATGTCTAAGCATGCAACTGGTATTCAAATTTTTCAGATTTTTCCCTCGGCTAAAGGTCTTTGCGCACTTCTTACAGATAACCTTGGCCTGATCATGAGGATTTTGTTCAAAAAAGTGCCACACTGCACTCTTCCTACTTTGGCAGACATTTTGTGGCCTAGCACGCTGTGATCTTTTGACCCTCTGGACAAGCTGTCCAGCAACTCTTTTGATGTTTGGAACCTGTCTTTGGAGTGCTCCGGGCCTGCCAGATAACAGCTGTTGCGATGTCGATGTCTGCTGTGGATGCTCCTCATCTGAGCTATTGGAAGCAGCACCCTCTTCCCCCAATGGATGCCAATCTGGGTCAACAACTGGGTCATCCATCACCTCCTCTTCTATGTCATGTGCACCTTCCTCTGTGTCACCGTGTATGGTGGTATACTGTGCGGGAAGGGGCACCTGAGTCTCATCAGGGTCAGAATCTGGCTCTGTACACTGCGAGGACAATGTAGTGCTCTGAGTGAATGTACCAGCAGAATCATCCATCAGCGGCTGTGCATCAGTGCACTCCATGTCAGATTCATCTTGGCCTGGGTAATTCACCATTTCACTTGATAATCCAGGCATGGTATGTGAAAACAGCTCCATGGAGTAATCAGTAGTATGGCCTGCGTCATCCTTCAATCTTGGTTGGGGTGAAGGACACAAGGAAAGGTGTGGTTCATGAACATGAGCCTCCAATGACGACTCAGTGCTTTTACTTTTTACAACTGAAGAAGAGGAGGCGATAGAGCTGGAGGCTGAGTCAGCAATGTAAGACAAAACTTTTTCCTGATGCTCTGCCTTTAAAAGCGGTTTGCCAACTCCTAGAAAACTAAGCGTTCGAGGCCTTACGTAGCCAGACGATGACGCAGGGTCAGCACCTCCTGCATTCGTTCCTATTTTGCTCTTGCCACTACCATCAGATCCACCACCAACACCATCATTACCAGCTGCCAACCCCCGCCCAATTCCACGGCCTCTTCCACCAGCCTTCCTCATTTTTGGTAGAAATGCAGACAAAATCCAACAAACTATATAGTAATGTAAAACAAGGTACAAGGTGTCTATAGGACAGGGGAGATTTAGAATTTCTGCACACACTTGTGGACAGTGGACACTTTTGGATTGTGTGAGGCCCACTGATATCTGAGCGCTATGTGACACGCTCGATGGCACAGCTGACTGTGACCAAAGTGACGAGAGGATAATGGAGATTTTGAATCTCTGCGTACACTTTTGGACACTGGACACTTGTAGATTGTGCGAGGCCCACTGATATCTGAGCGCTATGTGACACGCTCGATGGCACAGCTGCCTGTGACCAAAGTGACGAGAGGATAATGGAGATTTTGAATCTCTGCGTACACTTTTGGACACTGGACACTTGTGGATTGTGTGAGGCCCACTGATATCTGAGCGCTATGTGACACGCTCGATGGCACAGCTGCCTGTGACCAAAGTGACGAGAGGATAATGGAGATTTTGAATCTCTGCGTACACTTTTGGACACTGGACACTTGTAGATTGTGTGAGGCCCACTGATATCTGAGCGCTATGTGACACGCTCGATGGCACAGCTGCCTGTGACCAAAGTGACGAGAGGATAATGGAGATTTTGAATCTCTGCGTACACTTTTGGACACTGGACACTTGTGGATTGTGTGAGGCCCACTGATATCTGAGCGCTATGTGACACGCTCGATGGCACAGCTGCCTGTGACCAAAGTGACGAGAGGATAATGGAGATTTTGAATCTCTGCGTACACTTTTGGACACTGGACACTTGTGGATTGTGTGAGGCCCACTGATATCTGAGCGCTATGTGACACGCTCGATGGCACAGCTGCCTGTGACCAAAGTGACGAGAGGATAGTGGAGATTTTAAATCTCTGCGTACACTTTTGGACACTGGACACTTGTGGATTGTGTGAGGCCCACTGATATCTGAGCGCTATGTGACACGCTCGATGGCACAGCTGCCTGTGACCAAAGTGACGAGAGGATAATGGAGATTTTGAATCTCTGCGTACACTTTTGGACACTGGACACTTGTGGATTGTGTGAGGCCCACTGATATCTGAGCGCTATGTGACACGCTCGATGGCACAGCTGCCTGTGACCAAAGTGACGAGAGGATAATGGAGATTTTAAATCTCTGCGTACACTTTTGGACACTGGACACTTGTGGATTGTGTGAGGCCCACTGATATCTGAGCGCTATGTGACACGCTCGATGGCACAGCTGCCTGTGACCAAAGTGACGAGAGGATAATGGAGATTTTGAATCTCTGCGTACACTTTTGGACACTGGACACTTGTGGATTGTGTGAGGCCCACTGATATCTGAGCGCTATGTGACACGCTCGATGGCACAGCTGCCTGTGACCAAAGTGACGAGAGGATAATGGAGATTTTGAATCTCTGCGTACACTTTTGGACACTGGACACTTGTGGATTGTGTGAGGCCCACTGATATCTGAGCGCTATGTGACACGCTCGATGGCACAGCTGCCTGTGACCAAAGTGACAAGAGGATAATGGAGATTTTGAATCTCTGCGCACACTTTTGGACACTGGACACTTGTGGATTGTGTGAGGCCCACTGATATCTGAGCGCTATGTGACACGCTCGATGGCACAGCTGCCTGTGACCAAAGTGACGAGAGGATAATGGAGATTTTAAATCTCTGCGTACACTTTTGGACACTGGACACTTGTGGATTGTGTGAGGCCCACTGATATCTGAGCGCTATGTGACACGCTCGATGGCACAGCTGCCTGTGACCAAAGTGACGAGAGGATAATGGAGATTTTGAATCTCTGCGTACACTTTTGGACACTGGACACTTGTGGATTGTGTGAGGCCCACTGATATCTGAGCGCTATGTGACACGCTCGATGGCACAGCTGCCTGTGACCAAAGTGACGAGAGGATAATGGAGATTTTGAATCTCTGCGTACACTTTTGGACACTGGACACTTGTGGATTGTGTGAGGCCCACTGATATCTGAGCGCTATGTGACACGCTCGATGGCACAGCTGCCTGTGACCAAAGTGACAAGAGGATAATGGAGATTTTGAATCTCTGCGTACACTTTTGGACACTGGACACTTGTGGATTGTGTGAGGCCCACTGATATCTGAGCGCTATGTGACACGCTCGATGGCACAGCTGCCTGTGACCAAAGTGACGAGAGGATAATGGAGATTTTGAATCTCTGCGTACACTTTTGGACACTGGACACTTGTAGATTGTGTGAGGCCCACTGATATCTGAGCGCTATGTGACACGCTCGATGGCACAGCTGCCTGTGACCAAAGTGACGAGAGGATAATGGAGATTTTGAATCTCTGCGTACACTTTTGGATACTGGACACTTGTGGATTGTGTGAGGCCCACTGATATCTGAGCGCTATGTGACACTCTCGATGGCACAGCTGCCTGTGACCAAAGTGACGAGAGGATAATGGAGATTTTGAATCTCTGCGTACACTTTTGGACACTGGACACTTGTGGATTGTGTGAGGCCCACTGATATCTGAGCGCTATGTGACACGCTCGATGGCACAGCTGCCTGTGACCAAAGTGATGAGAGGATAATGAAAAATATTCAGGATTGAGAGTCCTCAGTAGTTGATACCTTTTAATGGCTAACTGAAAAGATGGTAATACATTGCAAGCTTTCGAGACTACTCAGGTCTCTTCATCAGGCTAGACTAATACAAAATCTGAAGTCACATATTTATGCACAATACAGCCTAGAAAAAATGCAATAGATAAGACAAGTGACGTGAAGCAGAACTATCAATATGGGAGAGGGAGAAACATAAATATAAACATTGGACCAGTTCATAGATAAGGAGTCTGGATGTTTTATGGTCCTCTGATTGGGGTCTAGTTCTGTGTTGCCCTGCAAGGTTTTAAAAGGAAATTCCTTAATTGATGTAAAAAGACATAAATCCATGCGACACATTCATTCCAGCACTGAGAGTGTCAAAGTTCGTCATAAATTTGTACTCCCAAACTCGTCTCTCTATCTGAGATGTGAAGTTACCTTTCAATACCAGTAATTTCATATCCATGCTGCTGTGATCAGGGATACAGAAATGTTTTGCCACAGGTAGATGCATTCTTTTTTCTCTTATTGTGTGACGATGAGCATTCATCCTTGTTCTAAGCTTTTGCCCTGTCTCCCCCACATACAGACCCCCAGTTGGACATTTAGTACAAATAATTAAGTACACCACATTAGATGTAATGCAGGTGAAAGTACCTGGGATCTTGTAGTCCTGATGTGAGTTGGGGATCTTTATCTTGTCCGTGGTCATTATAAATGGACAGGTTTTACATTTTTTCTGGTTGCAAGGAAAGGTTCCTGCAGCTGTTGGAGAGGACAGGGAGCTTCTGACAATGATGCTTCTTAAATTTGGGGGCTGCCTAAAACACAGCAGTGGGGGGTCTGGAAAAATTGATTTTAATCGGGCATCTTTTTGTAGTAAAGGTTGTAATTTCCGTGCAGCTCCCCTTAGCACCTCCAGATTTGGGTTGTAGGTGACTACTAGAGGCACTCGGTTATTTTCTTCTTTAGCTTTGTAATGTAGCAGGTGATTCCTTGACAATCTGGTGGCTCTTGTAATTTGGTTTTCAATTGTTCTTGGATGGTAACCCTGATTCAAAAAGGTTTTTTTGAGGCGACCAAGGTGTTTGTCTCTATCCATGGGGTTGGAACATATACGATTGTATCTGATGGCTTGGCTATAGATAATAGAGTTCTTTATGTGTTTTGGATGGAAACTGTCCCATTTAAGGTATGTTGGACGGTCGATTGGCTTCTGATACAGGGATGTCTCTATTTCATTGTTTTTTAGCTTAATGATGGTGTCCAAAAAATTAATCTCGGTACTGGAGTAGTTGAGTGTTAAATTGATGGTGGGATGAAATTGATTAAACTGTTCGTGGAACGTCTTTAGCTGTTGCTCAGACTCCGTCCAGATGATTAAAATATCATCAATGAAGCGGTAGTAGGCCAGGGGCCTGATGGGGCATGAGGACAAAAAATCGCTTTCAAGCTTGGCCATGAAAAGATTTGCATACTGTGGAGCCATTTTACTTCCCATAGCTGTGCCAGTCTCCTGTAGATAGATCCTGTTGTCAAATTCAAAGTAATTGTGGGTGAGGATGAATTTTATAAGTTTCACCACGGCATCAGCATCAGTCCCTGTGTTTTCCATGAAGAATTTGCAGGCATGTAAACCATCTTGGTGTGGGATATTAGAGTACAAAGATTCCACATCCATGGTGGCCAGGATGGTTCCTTCTGGTAGAGGACCTATTGCTGCTAGTTTATTCAATAGGTCAGTTGTGTCCTGAATGTAGCTGGATGTATCCTTCACCAGTGGTTTAAGAATACCCTCTACCCATCCAGATACCTGCTCAGTGAGGGTGCCCACACATGAAATAATTGGTCTTCCTGGATTTCCAGATTTGTGGATTTTGGGAAGCATGTAGAATGTCCCTATTCTTGGAGTCTCTGGTATCAGGTCATCGCCAGCTCTTATGGACTGGTCAGGCAGACAAGAAACCAACTTGTTTAGTTCCTTGTAATAGTCCTGTGTAGGATCCGACTCCAATTTTCTATAGTAGCATGTGTCCATAAGTTGCCTGTTTGCTTCCTTCATGTAGTCTGACGTATTCATCATGACTATTGCACCTCCCTTGTCAGCAGGTTTAATGATGATTTCTTTGTTGGTTTTTAAAGACTGTATGGCCTTTCTCTCCTGGGCACTGATGTTGGATGCTTGTCTCCTGTTAGTGTCTATGATTGTGGATTTTATCAAATGTCTGAAGGAGTCTATATATTTATCCAAATGAGGGTTGCGTCCAGGTGGAGGTGTCCAGTCTGACCTTTTCCTAGTTGTTACGATCCCTTTTCCTTCGGTCTGAGTGTTTTCTGAATCTTCTGTATCATTGAAATATTCCCTCAGGCGCAGTCTCCTGAAATACTGTTCCATATCACTGCAGAGTTCAGTTTTATCTAGGGCCTTAGTGGGACAAAATGAGAGTCCTCTAGAAAGCACGGCCAGTTCCACTTTGTTGGGTTTATAATCTGAGAGATTGATGACACAGTTAGATGCTTTTGTGTCTGGAATGGAGTGGTTGTCCAAGTTGTCAGGTTTTGGATTTGTTTTGTATCTGTTTGTATAGAGTCCTGAATTGAGACGCAGTCTGTGTAGTTTCTTTTCCTTGTTATGAACCAGAAAGGTCCGTAGTTTGTTGTAGTATTGTTGTAATTTTTGCTCTGTGCTTTCTGTAAGTGTTTTCCTCAGAGTTTCAAATTGCCCCTGGACTTTACTCCTTATGCTGTAGCAGACATGTAAAAGGTGGTTCCTTAGTCTCTCAGAAGTCCTGTGACAAAGGTTTTGTGCATAATGGGTATTGTAGGTATGAAGAATTGGGTTTGTAATCCAGAGTCCTTTGGGAATTAGATTCTCCTTTTTGCATTTAGATAAGAAAAAAATGTCGCTGTCCATTTGTGCACGTTTCTTCAGAAGTGGTTTTAGTTCCATAAAGATGCGGTACATTCTGGTATCCTCCATTTTGATACAGGAAAGATGTATATCTTTGTACCGTGTTAGCCAGTAGATAGAAAAATATTCAGGATTGAGAGTCCTCAGTAGTTGATACCTTTTAATGGCTAACTGAAAAGATGGTAATACATTGCAAGCTTTCGAGACTACTCAGGTCTCTTCATCAGGCTAGACTAATACAAAATCTGAAGTCACATATTTATGCACAATACAGCCTAGAAAAAATGCAATAGATAAGACAAGTGACGTGAAGCAGAACTATCAATATGGGAGAGGGAGAAACATAAATATAAACATTGGAGAGGATAATGGAGATTTTAAATCTCTGCGTACACTTTTGGACACTGGACACTTGTGGATTGTGTGAGGCCCACTGATATCTGAGCGCTATGTGACATGCTCGATGGCACAGCTGCCTGTGACCAAAGTGACGAGAGGATAATGGAGATTTTGAATCTCTGCGTACACTTTTGGACACTGGACACTTGTGGATTGTGTGAGGCCCACTGATATCTGAGCGCTATGTGACACGCTCGATGGCACAGCTGCCTGTGACCAAAGTGACGAGAGGATAATGGAGATTTTGAATCTCTGCGTACACTTTTGGACACTGGACACTTGTAGATTGTGTGAGGCCCACTGATATCTGAGCGCTATGTGACACGCTCGATGGCACAGCTGTGACAAAAGTGACTAGAGGATAAGGGAGATTGGATTGCTTTTAAAAAAGCAGTTTGCGGAGCAGTGGGTAAACAGCAATGCCAGCGTGTCAGGAAGCCTTAGAAGGCAGCCCAACAACCAACACCACTGATACACCACAATATAGCCTCCCCTTGCACTGCACACACATTGACTTGTGTGTTGTGAAGGCCAAATCGCTAGCAGCAGAAGCAGTTCTTTTGTCTTCTTCCCTGCCTAACGCTCTCCCTACAGAATCAGCAGCAACCTCTCCCTATACTAAGATCGGCAGAAGTAAGATGGCGGTCGGCGTGCACGCCCTTTTATACCCCCTGTGACGCCCACCAAAGCAAGCCAATCACTTGCATGCCCGTCTGAAAGATGGTGGTGACCCGTGCCTAGGTCATCACGTTGCCCACAGTGTCCGTGGATCCTGATTGGCTGAAAAAGAGCGCAAAACAAACTTTTGAAACGCGACTTTGGCGCGTAAGTCGCCGACCTCGTGGCCGACCTCATCCTAGGGTCGGGTTTCGTTTCATGAAACCCGACTTTGCCAAAAGTCGGCGACTTTTGAATTTTTTCGACCCGTTTCGCTCAACTCTATTTGTCAGGAAATCTACTCCCAGCCACCAGGTGCCGTGACTCCCATCCCTCCCTGCATTTCCCCTTGCTCACTCTCCACATTTGATCCCATCACAGAAGAAGTCTCCATGCTCCTCTTTTCTTCTCGTCCGACTACATGCACTACTGACCCCATTCCCTCACATCTCCTCCAGTCTCTTTCTCCAGTCGTCTCAACCCACCTAACTACAATCTTTAATCTATCCCTCTCCTCGGGTATTTTCCCCTCCTCCTTCAAACACTCTATCATTACTCCATTATTAAAGAAACCCGCTCTCGACCCATCCTGCACAAACAACTACAGACCAGTCTGCTGTGAACTCGCTTTCTGGCCTACCTCTGGTTACTACTGAGGGTAGTGGAGCTGGTTAAATTGACAGAAGGGATGCGAGTTCTCTTTCTGGGCTCCCTCTGGTGGTTACTGGAGGTAATGGAGCTGATCTGATTAACAGAGGCTTGCCACCTGATAATGAGGACGACGATTGGAGATCTGGGGTTTCAGACTGGGATTTAAGACAGCCGACTCCCTTTATCCCTGCTGGTGATTTTCTTCCTGCCTCCTGAGGTCTTAGTTTCCAGCTCAGCCTCTGCATGTTCAGCTAAGTGTTCATTAGCTATTCTGTTTACATTTGATCTGGTTTTGTCTATTTCAGTTTTGTGTGGTTCTGCCAGCTCAGGCTGGGGCTGTGCTGAATCACCATCCATATGTTTCTGCTTGTGCCAGTTTGTTTTTATCCCTTATTAGATTGGCCTCTTTTTTCTCTGCTTTCAGAATATACCTGAGTGCTGATATAGTGGGCGAAGTCGTGCGACTTCAGTATTTTTTGCATCAGATGTGTTGGACTTTTTTATGTGTCTTTTCTATACTGTCCTGTCTAGTCAGTGTGGTGCCCATTGTTTGCTCAGTCTATTTTCCTTCCTGCATTTGTGTTTTCATCTTGTCTCACCGACAATATATGTTTGGGGGCTATCTGTTCATTTGGGGTCTGCTCTGGGGCAGTTTAGATTTCCCCTTTCTTGCTTTAGGCTTCGTTAGCTCTCCGGCTGTGCCGAGGCATCTAGGATCATCGTAGGCATGCTCCACGCCTACTGCTAGTTGTGTGGATAGGATCAGGGGTCTGCAATCCACTTAGTTACCAACCTCTCTGGTTTTCTGTGGCTTAGTTTGTGCTTGCTCTCCTCTTCGGTGACCCAATCATAACAGAATCACCAGTCTAACCGCAGAATCTAGGGTACTCAAAAGAAGGAAAGAAATGTAAAAAAAAAATAAAAAAGTGTCAGAATTTTTTCATATTTTTTTTCCTCTTTTTCTCTGGAGACATAGGAGGATTTTTTCTTTAATGGAGATTAAGCAATTGTCCGATCGCGTTGAGCAGCTCGCTTCTGAAGTGTGGGGAATTTCTGCCTTTCTCGCTCAATCATCTGCTGTTGAACCAAAAATTCTTACTCCTGATGTGTTTTCTGGGGATCGGTCTAAATTTTTGAATTTTAAGAATAATTGTAATCTATTTCTTGCCTTGAAGCCTAACTCATCGGGGAGCTCTGTGCAGCAGGTTAAAATTGTCAACTCCCTGCTGCGCAGCGATCCCCAGGATTGGGCTTTTTCTCTGACACCTGGAGATCCTATTCTTACTAATGGGGATGCATTTATTCAAGCCTTGGGGTTGTTGTATGATGAACCTAATGCTATTGATCAAGCTGAGAAAACCTTATTGGCATTGAACCAGGGTCAGGATTCTGCAGAGTTATATTGTCAAAAATTCCAAAAGTGGGCGGTCCTTACTAAATGGAATGACGATGCCCTAACAGCTCTCTTTCGGAAGGGTTTGGCAGAAACTGTAAAAGATGTTATGGTGGGATTTCCTGTTTCCTCTGGTCTTGACGATTCTATGTCATTGGCCATTCAAGTTGATCGGCGTGTACGTGAACGTAAAACTAGATGAGAGGCGTTGCCGCCTTTTGAACGAATGTCTGAACCCATGCAATGTGATATGGTTTTGTCTAGGGCGCAACGTCAGGAGTTTAGAAGGCGTAATAAGCTGTGTTTTTTCTGTGGCGATGCCTCTCATACTATTTCTGTCTGCCCTAAACAAGAAAAATGTTTTGCTCACACATTTGCAGTGGGCAGTGTACAGCCTAAGTTCCTTTTGGCAATTACTCTGATCTGCTCCTTGTCTACATTTTCCGATAAGGCTTTTGTAGATTCAGGAGCAGCTTTGAATCTGATGGATTTAGACTTTGCTAAACGTTGTGGTTTTCCCATGATAAACCTGCGGACTCCTATCCCTTTGAGGGGTATTGATGCTACTCCTTTGGCGGAGAATAAACCCCAGTTTTGGACCCAGGTGATAATGCGGGTCGCCCCGGACCACCAAGAAAATTGTAAATTTTTGGTGTTGCACAATTTGCATGATACTATTGTTCTGGGTTTTCCCTGGCTGCAACCCATAATCCTGTTTTAGATTGGAAATCTGTCTGTGTTGAGTTGGGGTTGTCAATGTTTTCTTAGTGACACTCCTGTTTTCTCCACCTCTCCCCAGTCTCATGATATTCCTGATTAATTGGCTGATTTTTCTGATGCATTTAGTGAGAGTAAGTCTGCATCTTTGCCTCCTCATAGGAGTTATGAGTGTGCAATTGAGTTAATGCCCAGGTGTAAATTTCCCATGGGTCGGCTTTTCAACTTATCAGTACCCGAACATGATGCTATGCGATCTTATATCAAGGAGTCGTTTGAGAAGGGTCATATTAGACTATCCTCTTCACGTTTAGGTGCTGGGGGTTTTTTTGTGACCAAGAAAGATGGTTCATTAAGACCTTGTATTGACTATCGTTCCCTTACCAAAAACACTGTTAAATATCAGTACCCGTTAGCCCTGATTTCTGATTTATTTTCCAGAGTTAAAAGTCCCTGTTGTTTTATCAAGCTTGACCTCAGGGGGGCATATAATCTTATTCGCATCAAGCACGGGGATGACTGGAAGATGGCGTTTAATACTCCGGAGGGACATTTTGAGTACCTGGTGATGCCTTTTGGGCTCACTAATGCCCCTTCTGTCTTCCAATCTTTTATTAACGATATTTTCTGGGACTTTGTGGATAAGTTTTTGATCATTTATCTGGATGATATTTTGATCTTTTCCAGTGATTGGGATTCTCATGTGGAACATGTCCGGACTGTGTTCCGGATTTTGAGGGAAAATTCCCTGTATGTTAAGGGATCGAAGTGCCTCTTTGGTGTACAGAGGATTTCATTTTTGGGCTTCATTTTGTCCCCATCAGCTATTGAAATGGACCCGGCCAAGGTACAGGCCATTTATGATTGGGTTCAGCCCACTTCTTTGAAGGCTCTCCAGAAGTTTTTGGGTTTTGCTAATTTCTATCGTAAATTTATAAGTAATTTTTCTGGTATTGTCAAACCACTGACTGATCTGACCAAAAAGGGCGCTGATGTGGTGAATTGGCCTCCAGAGGCAGTCTCGGCATTTCAGGAGCTTAAGTGGAGATTCACTTCTGCTCCGGTTCTACGGCAACCTGATGTCTCACTCCCATTTCAGGTGGAGGTAGATACTTCTGAGATTGGTGCAGGAGCCATTTTGTCCCAAAAAGATCCGGAGACTTCTAAAATGAATCCCTGTGCCTTCTTTTTTCGAAAATTCTCCCCATCTGAACGTAACTATGACGTGGGGAATCGGGAATTGTTGGCCATGAAATGGGCATTTAAAGATTGGAGACATTGGTTGGAGGGAGCTAGACATCAAGTTGTGGTCCTCACCGACCACAAGAATTTGATTTATCAAGAATCAGCCAAATGCTTGAATTCTAGACAGGCTAGATGGGCCTTGTTTTTCACGCGTTTTAATTTTGTGGTCTCTTTTCTTCCGGGCACTAAGAATGTTAAGGCGGACGCACTTTCTAGGAGTTTCTTTGCGGATTCTCTTATTGTGACCGAGCCTACTACCATTCTAAATGAGGGTGTAGTTCTTTCCGCCATCTCACCCGATTTGAGATGCGCCCTGGAGGAATTTCAGGAGGATAAACCTGAGCGTTTCCCTATGGGAAGATTGTATGTTCCTGACCAGTGGACAAAGCGAGTGATGTCTGAAGTCCATTGCTCCGCATTGGCTGGTCATCCTGGGTATTTTTGGTACCAGAGATTTGGTGAGTCGGTCGTTTTGGTGGCCTGCCTTATCTCGTGATGTCAGGAATTTTGTA
The DNA here is from genome assembly GCF_039654945.1 of Dendrobates tinctorius. NCBI lineage: Eukaryota > Metazoa > Chordata > Amphibia > Anura > Dendrobatidae > Dendrobates > Dendrobates tinctorius. The sequence goes on along the minus strand of NW_027361910.1, from coordinate 15,846,119 downwards.
CAGTCCTGTGGGACTTGTTCTCGGTCTAAACCCAATTCTCGTTCTAGTGGGTCGCTGATGTCCCTGCCGGTGCACAAGAGGCCATGGACTCATATCTCAATGGATTTTATTTCTGATCTTCCTGTCTCTCAGAGAATGACTGTTATCTGGGTGATTTGTGATAGATTTTCGAAGATGGTCCATCTTGTACCACTCCCAAAGTTGCCATCTTCCGCTCAGTTGGTACCCTTGTTTTTACAACAGTTGGTTCGGTTACACGGGATTCCTGAGAACATTGTGTCCGATAGAGGGGTCCAGTTTGTTTCCAGATTCTGGAAAGCCTTTTGTTCCAATCTGGGAATTCAGTTATCCTTCTCCTCCGCGTTTCATCCCCAGACCAATGGGCAGACTGAGAGAACAAACCAGACCCTGGAGTCTTATTTAACCCTAGAACGCATACCTGGGGCCTCGCAGGCCCGCCCTGTTAATTGTTTTCTATTTTCTGCAAGATTACTTTAGTTAGAATTTTGAAACTCTAGGTATTCCTCAGGTATATAGTTGTTTGTCATTTCCAGTTGTTCATTTATTTTTATGTTACAGGCATTTCGGTATAACAACTCTTTTTTGTGAATACCCCATATTCACATACCTGGGGCCTTTTAGGCCCGTACTAGGTTTACATGTGATCCTAAGTCTTTTTGTCTTCACTGTTGCTGGGGAAGACTTTGACTCAGTCTTTATGACTCTGCTGTTGCTATGAAGAGTGTGAATTCTGCCTGACTACATGGTCATGTGATCTTGGGAAGGAGGCTCCCTCACAACGTCTTGCGTCTCTGACATCATCATAGGTCCTGAACACTGTTCATTGTGTGCTACTTGCTGAAGAGACTTTGGAGGAAGGAGTCAGCTTTCTTGTTTCTTGAAAAAGAAACTTTCTGAGTTCCAAAAATCCAAAAGCTTCTACTGCACCTAAAAGAAAGTGGTGACCTGCTGAAGGTGAGAGGAGGGGTCTGCACTTTACCCTTAGCACACACACTAACAAAGAGTGTACAACCCTGATTGTAATATTTTTTTTTTTCATTTTAGTTTACTGACTTCTAAGGTTACAATGGCACAGTCTACATCCAGGGGTATATATATATATATAAACTTGGCACACACCAAAGGTTTCTGATGCAGAAAGGTGATTTTTAATTATACAACAGTACATACATACACAGACGTTTCGGTCTAGGACCTTCATCAATGTACGATATATTGTACTGTGAGATTCTTAGTGACTGGGCTTTGTGAGATAGACCAATCCTGTGAGGAGGCACATGAAGCCGTCCCACTGCGTGGTGGTTTGTGGAGTGTGGACGCAGTATCCGCCGCGAATCCCAAGGCAGAGGAATCCAGCAGAACGTACAAATAGAACATCCAAAACTAATGTTTTTGGAACAGTACTGCTGAGGTTCTTGGACGAACCCCATCACATAATATTGTAAGAGTTGCTCAAGGAACTGTAGGAATTCCACAATTCTTGTCCAAAAGAGATATGTTCTGTAAATTTTTTTCAGATGATATTGTAGATGAGGTAGTTTTGTGTACTAACTTAGAAGGAAAACGTATCGCTTCAGGAAGAAAAAAAAACATGGAAAAATATAACAAAAGAGGAACTGTATGCTTATATTGGCCTTACTCTTCTGGCAGGGAGTACAAAATCATACAATGTTCCTATCAGAGAACTCTTTATGAACCCTTTTTCAGATCCACATTACAAAGCTACAATGTCAGTCAATAGATTTGAGGATATTCGGAGAAGCCTTCGTTTTGATGACAAGAGAACTCGTCCTGTCAGGTTGGAAACAGATACATTAGCCCCCATTAGCTACATCTGGAATCTTTTTATCAAGAACTGTACTAAGCATTACCATTCTAGTGACAATGTGACAGTGGATGAGCAACTTCTTGCATTTAGGGGACGTTGCAATTTCATTCAGTATATGCCCAGCAAGCCTGCTAAATATTCTATTAAAATTTTCTAGATGTCTGATTCTACAAGCTATTATGGAATGTATGGTCTGATTTACTGTGGCAAAGATGTTGACGCTCCAGTCCAGAAAGACCTATGTTCTGACGTAGTAAAAACACATGCGAAACCAATTTTCTATTCTGGAAAAAATATAACAATGGACAACTACTTCACAATCTTGAACTGGGCAATTTTTTGCTTCAGAAACAACTTACTTACACTTGTTGGTACAATGAAGCAAAACCGCAGAGAAATTCCTCCAATCATGAAGCACAATCAACATCGACAACTTTATGATAGTGTGTTTGGTTTCTGCAATCAAGCGACAATGGTGTCTTATAAAGCTAAGAAAGAAAAATCTGTGATATTACTGAGTACAATGCACCGTGATGGAAGTAAAGACACCAATAACAGGAAACAGAAACCCAAAATCATCTTGCATTATAATAAAACCAAAGGAGGAGTGGACAAGATTGACAAAATGATTGGAGAGTATACATGCAAGAGGCAGACAAAACGTTGGCCTGTAGTAACTTTTTTATAATATGCTAGATGTGTCAGCCCTCAATACCTATATTGTTTATAGTGAGACTCATCCAGAAAGGACAAGAGACGTCTAAACTTGACAGAACTTTGCTATGAACTTTTAATGCCTAACATGATGGAGAGAAGCAGAACAAAATGCTTACAAAGGCAAACAACAGAAGCTATGATCCGATGTGGTATACGTTATCAGGAACATCCAGAGCCAAGAGATAAAAAAAGAAAGCGATGTTATATTTGTCCAGCAAAGAAGGACAGGAAATCCGAGCGTGTCTGTACTACTTGTGGACAAAATGTCTGCAAGGAGCATTCTTCTGAACAGATAACGTGTGAAAGTTGTTGCGGTCATTAGTAAAGTAGAAAAGGAACCTTTGAAAAGAGATATTCCTGCAGCATGTTTACTGCAACTTTATATAAAAAACTATTAGACAAAAAAAATTATAATAAAGAGTTATATCGAATGTATATTGGGCGTTTTAAGCGCGTTCAGTTACTCTTTTGTTTTTTTTTGCACATAGTAATGTTTTGAATTACTCACATCTTAGGCTGTGTTCCCACTGGCGCTGGGGTCTGCCAGCAGGTGATCCGTAATGGACCTGATCTCTTGGTAACTCCAGTTAAGGCTACTGGAATGCCGGGATTCCGCCAGCCTTAGCTGGGGTCACCAGGAGGTCAGATCCATTACAGATCTCCTGGCAGACACCAGCGCTAGTGGGAATGCATCCTTACTTTGCAGTTTTCAAATAAACTTTGAAAATTATTTTTGTTTGAGTTATTCCATGTTATTTGCACACGGGCCTAAAAGGCCCCAGGTATGTGAAAGTGTAGATTTTTATGGTCATGCATTCTAGGGTTAAGATATTTTATATCTGCTGATCAAGATGATTGGGTCTCATTTTTGCCCTTGGCCGAATTTGCGCTGAACAATAGAGCTAGTTCTGCCACTTTGATATTACCCTTTTTCTGTAATTTTGGGTTTCATCCTCGATTCTCTTCAGGGCAAGTGGAATCTTCGTCCTGCCCAGGTGTGGACACTGTGGTTGTGAGAATGCAGCAGATATGGGACCAAGTGGTGGATAAGTTGTCACTCTCTCAGGAAAAGGCCCAGCGTTTTTCCAACCGGTATAGGACCATTGGTCACCGGTTTAAAGTGGGTGATATGGTTTGGTTGTCGTCTAAGAATATTCCTATGAAGGTTGCCTCTCCAAAATTTAAGCCCAGATTTATTGGACCTTATAAGATTTTGGAGATTCTTAATCCTGTTTCTTTTCGATTGGCTCTTCCAGTTACGTTCAGAATCCATAACGTATTTCACAAGTCACTGTTGAAGAGGTTTGTTGAGCCAGTAGTTCCTGTGGTGGCACCTCCTGACCCTGTATTGGTTAAAGGCAATGTGGAATATGAGGTAGAGGAAATATTGGATTCTCGTTTGGTTAGACGGAGACTCCAGTATTTGGTCAAATGGAAGGATTATGGCCAGGAGGATAATTCTTGGGTCTCTGCCTCTGATATTCATGCCATTAAAATGGTTCGTGCTTTTCACTGGGCCCATCCTGATCGGCCTGGTGGCATGGATGAGGGTTCGGTGACCCCTCCTCAAGGGGGGGTACTGTTATGAGCTCACTTTCTGCTCCTTCAGTTGAGAGTTCTCCTTTCGTTCTCCCTCTGGTGGTGACAGGAGGTAGTGAGGTTGGTTTAAGTGGTAGTGATCTGCCACTTGATGAGAAAGATAACAATTGGATCTCTGGAGTATCAGACTGGATATAAGACAGCCGACGCCCTATCCTGCTGCTGGTGATTCAGTCTGCTTCTCAGGTCTTGGACTTCAGCTCTCTTCCAGTCTTCTTAAGTTAAGTTTGTTTTTTGCTAATGTTCACACTTGTGCTTGTTGGTCAATTCAGTTTCTTGTGTGGTCAGCTTGCCCCTGCTGGGGCTATGCTGAACTTCCACTCCTGTTTATCTGTATTTGCCAATTTGCCTTTTTGTCCCTTATTAGATTGGCCTCTTTTTGCTCTGTTTCAGAATATTTCAGAGTGCTGATATAGTGGGAGAAGTCTAGTGACTTCAGGGTTAATTTTGCTATCAGACGTGTTGGACATGATTTTTGGTAGGGTTTTTTGGCAGATTGCAGACAGTGGCTTTCCTTTCCTGTCCTTTCTAGTTAGTCGGGCCCCACCGTTTTCTCAGCCTATTTTCCTGCCTGTGTATGTGTTTTCATCTTGCTTCACCGTCAATACATGTGTGGGGGCTGTCTTTTCCTTTGGGGTTTGCTCTGGGGCAGTTAGTTTTCCCTTTTCTTGCTTTAGGTTTATATAGTCCTCCGGCGGTGATGAGGCATCTAGGAACAACGTAGGAACGCTCCACTGCTACTGTTAGTTGTGTGGTTAAGATCAGGGATCTGCAATCTGCATAGTGACCAACCTCTCTTGTTTTCTGGGACTTAGCTTTTGGTTGTTCCTCCTAGGTGACCCATTCATAACAGACTGGAGCTGGATGGAACAGGAACACCGGAAGCAGGACTGGAGTAGGACGGAAGGACTGGAGCCGGAGGGAACAGGAACACTGGAGGCAGGACTGGAGTAGGACAGAAGGACTGGAGCAGGGATGTGGAGTACAGCAGGGGACACGGATAGTAGGACTGCAAGGCTGCTGCAGGGGAGACACGAGAACAGGACTATGAGACTGCAGAGAGCACACGAAGAAGCGAGGCCCAGTGTGCTAGGAAACACAACGATCAGGCTCCTCCCTCAGGGGGAAGCGGCCTGATATGCCCCTGTCTGGTCTGCCATTGGTCAGGGGGTGCTTGCGGGTCAGGGAATAGCTGGAGCACAAGAAGCAGAAGGGAGGAACGGCCACAGCCTATGGCGCATGCGCATTGTATGCAGAGATGTCGTCGGCCGCGTGCCTGTCAGAGGTGACTGCCGCGGCTGTCGGGCAGTGAGGGGCTGCGGCGTGGAAGCGATGGCCGGGTGAGTATGCAGAGACGGCGTGGGAGCGGAGGCCAGGTGAGTATGTCGGAACGGCGTGACAGATTCATTGGACCTTATAAGATTTGGGAGATCCTTAATCCTGTTTATTTTCGATTGGCTCTTCCAGTTACATTTAAGATCCATAACGTGTTTCATAAATCTCTGTTGAAGAGGTTTGTGGAGCCAGTAGTTCCTATAGCAACGCCTCCTGACCCTGTATTGGTTAAAGGCAATGTGGAATATGAGGTAGAGAAAATATTGGATTCTCGTTTGGCTAGACGGAGACTCCAGTACTTGGTCAAATGGAATGGTTATGGCCAGGAGGATAATTCTTGGGTCTCTGCTTCTGACATTCATGCCGATAGATTGGTTCGTGCTTTTTCACCGGGCCCATCCTGATCGGTCTGGTGGCGTGGATGAGGGTTCGGTGACCCCTCCTCAAGGGGGGTACTGTTGTGAATTCGCTTTATGGCCTACCTCTGGTTACTACTGAGGGTAGTGGAGCTGGTCAAATTGACAGAGGGGTTGCAAGTTCTCTTTCAGGGCTCCCTCTGGTGGTAACTGGAGGTAATGGAGCTGATCTGATTAACAGAGGCTTGCCACCTGATAATGAGGATGATGATTGGAGATCTGGGGTTTCAGACTGGGATTTAAGACAGCCGACTCCCTTTATCCCTGCTGGTGATTTTCTTCCTGCCTCCTGAGGTCTTACTTTCCAGCTCAGTCCCTGCATGTTCAGCTAAGTGTTCATTTGCTATTCTATTTACATTTGATCTGGTTTTGTCTATTTCAGTTTTGTGTGGGTCAGCAAGCTCCGGCTGGGGCTGTGCTGAATCACCATCCATATGTTTCTGCTTGTGCCAGTTTGTTTTTGTCCCTTATTAGACTGGCCTCTTTTTTCTCTGCTTTCAGAATATACCAGAGTGCTGATATAGTGGACAAAGTCATGCGACTTCAGTATTTTTTTGCATCAGACGTGTTGGACTTTTTTGCAGGGTTTTTTGCGTGATTGCAGACAGTGTCTTTCCTTTCCTGTCCTGTCTAGTCAGTGTGGGCCCCATCGTTTGCTCAGTCTATTTTCCTACCTGTGTTTGTGTTTTCATCTTGTCTCACCAACAATATATGTTTGGGGACTATCTGTTCCTTTGGGGTCTGCTTTGGGGCAGTTTAGATTTCCCCTTTCTTGCTTTAGGCTTAGCTGGCTCTCTGGCTGTGCCGAGGCATCTAGGATCATCGTAGGCACGCTCCACAGCTACTGCTAGTTGTGTGGATAGGATCAGGAGTCTGCAATCTGCTTAGTTACCAACCTCTCTGGTTTTCTGTGGCTTAGCTTGGGCTTGCTCTCCTCCTCGGTGACCCAATCATAACACCAGTCTCCAATATCCCCTTCATCTCTAAACTCTTGGAGCGCCAGGTCTACTGCTGCCTTACCCGTTACCTCTCCACTCACTCCCTCCTAGACCCTTCACAGTCTGGCTTCCGCCCCCCTATATTTGACAGATACTGCATTCATCAAAGTGAACAATGACCTTCTGACAGCAAAATGTAACAGTGACCACTCTCTGCTCATTCTTCTCGACCTTTCATCTCTTTTTGACACTGTTGATCACTATCTCCTGCTCTCTAGGCTCCAGTCACTAGGCATTAAGGACACTGCTCTCTCCTCGCTCTCATCCTATCTTTCTGACCGCTGCTTCAGTTTTATGATCGCTGGCTCACCATCATCTCCTCTTCCTCTGACTGTTGGGGTACCTTAGGGATCAGTCCTTGGCCCTGTTCTCTTCTCTCTCTACAAGGCCCCAATTGGACAGACCATCACCAGATTTGGGTTTCAGTACCATCTTTATGCTGATGACACACAACTATACACGCCATCCCCTTACCTTACCCCCACTGTACTACAGAACGCCAGTGACTGTCTGTCCCATCTCCAAGACTTCTCCCGCATTGTGCCAATCCTCTGGAATGCTCTGCCTCAAGAAATTAGGACCAGCCACAACTTACACAGTATTAGGCGCTCCCACAAAACACATTTGTTCAGATCAGCCTATCATGTTCCCTAATGAAAATCATTTTATGTGTGTGTGTGCAGCCCATTCACACTCTCTAGCTATCCACCACTCCCTCAAGATGGCTGGATCACCATTGTAAATACACACCTGTAATTTGTATCTAACCCACCTCTTTGTAGATTGTAAGTTCTCACGAGCAGGATGGTTTTATTTTGCTTTAATTATTGTATTATTTTTAATTACTACTGTTGTCTTTGAAACTGTTAAACTGTAAAGCACTGCAGAATATGTTGGCACTATTTAAATAAAGATTATTATTATTATCATGTTGTGCATTGATGTGAGCCACAAAGTCCTTCGAAGTGAAACTGTTCTTGATGTAACATACAATTTGCACTCAAAAATTGGATCACATGTCTTCTATGATGCTTGCAGTAAATAACTGATTAGACAGATAGTTCTTACCAAATAGAACAATCGTACATATCTTCATGATGATATCAACTGGGATTTAACTCCGGAGTCTACTTTCAAGCAGTCACATGGCTGTGAAGTCAGTTTTATCGATTATTACAAAAATCAATATAACAATCAGATCACAGACCTGAAGCTGCCTGCTCTCATACACAATCCCAAAAAAGCAATAGGTCCAGGAAAAATGCCAATAGGGCCTATTATTCTGATTCCAGAATTCAGCAATCTAACAGGTTTAACTGATAGAATGAGAGCTGATTATTCTGTAATGAAAGAGCTAGCAAATCACACTCGACTAGTACCAGAACAGAGAGAAAAACAAGTGGGAACATTTGTGGACCATATTCACAGAGATGACAATGTACAGAAAAAACTTCGGGATTGGGGACTAAGTTTTGCCAGTAAGCTTCTGTCCTTTACTGGAGTTTACTGCTGTTTGTAAATAATAATTGGCCCCATTACCTTCAGTAAAAAGACTTCTGTTTCAAGTTCTTATGGCTGCTTCATGACTGGGGCTCAAATGTACCAACTACTACCACCTTCATCATCTTCTGCATAGAGGCACTGTGCAAACATTGTATTGTGGAGTTTCCTTTGTGTGTGTAATTTGAGAAAGAATGACTCTTCTCCTGATAGAAAGCTTGGCCACCATAAGATACATCATATCCTGTCAGGAGTACAACCCTCAGCCATATACCACATGAGAATGCCACACTACCCTAGTTAATGACACAATTTTGCTGTAAAAAATAAAAGTACAGGCCACATATTTTACAGTGTGGTATCTCCGTCACACGCCTCATCTGTGGGCTAAAAATTGTGGCATTTTAGGCCTATATTGAACTGTTTTCTCTGTGTCTTTGGCTAGTTAGTGATACTATTTCTCTGTTTTTTAAAAGAATAACGGCCAGATATTTTAAAGTTAATTTTTTTGCTTTGTCTTAGCCTAGTTATTGACACAATTTTGCTGTGAAAGAAAATACAGGCCAGATATTTTAAACTGGGGTATCTTCATCACACGGCTCATCTATCTGTGGGCTATAAATTGTGCCATTTGAGAGCTCCATTGAATTTTGTTTGCTGTGTCTTAGTTTACTTATTGTAACAATTTTGCTGTCTAAAAAAAATTAAGGACAGATCATTTAAATTCTGCTATCTCCGTCACACGACTTACCTATCTGTGGGCTAAAAATTGTGGCATTTTTGTTGCTCCATTGAACTGTTTTTGCTGTGTCTTAGCCTAGTTATAGACACTGTTTTGCAGTTTTAAAACAAAATACAGGCCAGATATTTTAAAGTGTGGTATCTCCGTTACATGCCTCACCTATCTGTAGGCCAAAAATTGTGTCATTTGAGGGCGCCAAGATGGTGAGCGGCGATGACGCCATAATTAGCATCACCAGCCCACTTCTATGTGTTCTGAAAAGCTCTCTGCTCACAATCAAAGAGGATGCAATGCAGCCGGAGATTGATGAGAAGGAGCAAGGAACCATACCATGTGATTACACAAAGCCCAGCCTCATCTCATCCCAACGTGGATTGGGTGACAATGAGGAAGAGGAGGAGGAGGATGAACAGGAGCTACTTTCATGCACTCTAGATGGTACTACAAGAACAACTTTCATACCGTCTGTTCAGCGTGGATGGCCTGAGGACAGGGAGGAAGAGGAGGAGGATTAGGAGAGCATGGTCAGTCATCCTCTTGGTGAGGATACAGAAGTCTTGCCTGTTAGCAGTCTGGAACACATGGCTGAGTTTATGTTACACTGCCTTTCCCATGACCCTTGCATTCTCAAAATTTTGGGTGTCAGACATTACTGGTTGGTGACACTTCTAGACCCACGCTACAAAGAGAAAGTTCTATCTCTTATTCCAGAGTCAGATAGGTCTATAAAATGGTGCAGTACCAGAGGGCCAATGTCACAGAATTGTTAAAAAAAATTTGCATCTGAAAATGCTGGCGGCAGAGGTCACAGTTCGCTGGACAACCAAGGAGTATAGGCAATAGAGACACAACTCCAATCCAGCAAAGGTGGGGTAACACTGGCTATAATCAACAACATTAGTAGAAATAAAGTCTTGAAATACATCACTTTGTTTGTAATGACTCTATATAATATATGACTTTCACTTTTTGTATTGAAGAACTGAAATAAATTAACTTTTTTGTATTGAAGAAAATAATGATATTCTAATTTGGTGAGAAGCACCTGTACATGTAAGACAGCCGTATCTACTTGATCGCAACCCCACCACTTTGCGTTCATTCTTTACTGTATATTGTTTTGTCAGCACTTTTCAACCATTATTCTAAGTGGTGGCTTTCAAAAACATCAGCGAAAGACACAATGTTAATATATCCTAAAAATGTCAGAAATTAAAAAATGAGAAAAAAACTGTGTCCTATATCCTATGGCTCTAAGAATTGATAGATTTTTAAAACATTAGTTCCTATGTTAATTATTGATTAAAAAAATTAATCCAATTCAATTTTCTATGTTGAACCTGGTAAATCAATTCTTTCACCTCTTCTTGATGACCAGACATTTCAATACTTTTTTCAATAATTCTCCAAGATGCAAATGTGCTCGATTTACCACAAATCTTAAAACTGACGAATTTGTGCCATGAGACTCTCAAATTACCCCCTTGTTCACAAGCCTTTGTATTTAAAGACTTACAAAGCTCAATTTTCATAAGATTGAATTTTTAATGTGTAGAACCGCTTTGCTGATACTTAGTGGCATTATTCTGTGCAAATATCAACAGATGGTCTGAAATTGCCTGAGTCTTTTTATGATCAAAACCAATTAAAACTGATTTTGTTAGTAAAATAAAGCTGTTAGAATGTCAAATAAAACTATAAATTCCAGAAAAGCGCAGCATAATCTCGTAAAGTCGCTAAACATAAGAGAATATTATGCAGTGATTTCTATTTTCCAGCGCTTTATCCATGAAAAATGAATGTTATTGGTTGCATGATATCAATAGTGAATGCAACACAAAGCCACTACCTGTTATATATTCTTTGTATACTTTCTATGTTGCCTTATTATAAATGTTAGTGTAGATCATTCTTGTGGCTTGAACCTTTAGGCTAAGTGCACACGTACCGGAACTCTCGTGGAAATTACCGCGAGAATTCCGGAATTCCAGTCCGCGGGAAAATCGCATTTTAAATTCCCGCAATTTTCCCACGGAAAAACTAGCATTTTGCATGCGTATTTAGCTTGCTAAATGCTAGCGTTTTCCAAGCGATCTGTAGCATTGCTTGGAGAACTGATTGACAGGTTGGTCACACTCGTCAAACACAGTGTTTGACAAGTGTGACCAACTTTTTACTACTGAGGCCGCCTATGCAGCATCAGTAGTAAAAGATAAAATGTAAAAAAAAATAAAAAATGGTGTTATTCTTACCTTCCGACGTCCCGCGCATCCGTTCCCAGTAATCCTTTGCGAAAATGCACGCGATGACGTCCGTTCTCGCGGGATCGCGATGTCTCGCGGTAATGCGCGATGACGTCTCGCGAATGACCGCGAGACTTCGCGATCCCGCGAGAACGGACACCATCGCGGGCTTTTTCACAAAGGATTACTGGGAACGGGAGCGTGGAGAGAGGCGGGAAGGCTGCGCGGGACGTCGGAAGGTGAGAATAACAATATTTTTTATTTTAATTCTATTTTTTACAGGGATATGGTACCCAGGGCCTGGAGGACAGTCTCCTCTCCTCCGGACCGTGGGTACCATCCGCAAATGTTCTGCTTACTTTTCGCATGGTGTGCACAACCACATGCGGGAAGTAAGCGGAACAATGCATTCCAATGGGTGCGGGATCGCCGCGATTCCGCAAATTAATGAGCATGCTGCGGTTTTTACCGCGAAGCGATTCCGCCACGGTAAAAACCGCAGCATTAGCACAGCATTGCGGAATCCCATAGGAATGCATGGGATGCTTATTTTTCGCGTTTTCACGGCAAAATCGCGCGGTTAAAACCGCCGCGGAAACGCGATAAAAACGCCACGTGTGAACTCAGCCTAATAATTTTGCAGGTTGTAGTTTGACACGTGATGTAGCTGATTATTACGATGCAATACATAGAAGCTGAGTAAGCTGTGTTATTTATTATGTTATGTTAGTATTGCTGTTATACGATTCACTATTTTATAGATTTACTTTTATCATCACTATATGTTATTGTGGCGCCCCTGAGGCTCAGCTGCCACAGAGGTACTGCACCTTCTCCTAAGGTGTAGTGCCCCACCATCCAGGTAAGGTGGGAACTCCTTTCCACGCTCCAACACTCACACCCCACACAACAGGGTAGTTCAGCAAAGCCACATTGCAGCTCTTGCATAGAGTGTAGCAGAGCACCTTTAGTGGCTTCCTGCTTGGAACACTGGACGTGCTGGGAGGTGGGTGGAGTTAGAATACATAAAAGAGTGGGGAGGTTGAGAATTACAGGTCAGTCCGTGAGGGCAGTCGGGAAGAGAGCCACTCGGAGAGGAGTGGGGATCCCTGGAAGAAGGGATGGAGGAAGGAGTGCTGAAGCTGCCTCAGTAATCTGAGCCAGCTGGCACGGGAAAGGAAAGAAGGAAGAAGGACATTGAACTGTAACCTAAGCATGTAAGAGGAGAGAGAGATTAGTATGGAATGAAGGAGTAAAAGAGAACAGAGAGGATGTGGGTTAGAGGAAGGACCCTGCCTATAGGTTCTAAGCGCAAGGCTGGGGCTTGGTCCTCGAGGTTGTATGGACACTTATGGTTCTGCAGCAGACACCGGTGGATTGGGGGCTGTAAATGCACTACTCTCATCTAAGAATTGGGGCACAACAGCAACATGGATAGTGAGCTGGGACTCAGGAGAAGGGAGTCCCCGAAGCAGGCTACAGCTGTCTGCCATACAAGTAGAGTTCTTGGGAACATCTGATAGGAGGAACTCCAGTGTAACTCACTACTAGGAGATCTTCACACTTAAATGCGCTATAAAGTGTCATGATCCAGGACGGGGTTACGCTTTGGCCTGTCCTGGTCTGACTGGGGGTTAATTGTTCCGCCTCTCCCTAGCAGAGGGCGGCTATTTAATGCTCATTGGACCTAGGTCCGGTGTCAGTTATACTCCTGCCCTCGGCTGAGTTAGTTGACCTTGTGCGTACGTGTGCCTTGTGCCTGATATCTTGCTTGCTTGTTTGGTTTTGATCCAGTTCTGTCCCTGTTACGAGTTCTGCCTGTCCCTCTTGTACTGCGCTACCTCTCGTGTATGACTCTCTGGTTGTGACCCGACTTCTCTCTGCTCATCCCCTTGGTACCGTGTCGCACTCTTGTGTATGACCTTTGGCTTTGTCTGACCTCCCGTCTGTTTACCCCTCCTGTACCTCGCTGTTCGTACTGTGAATGACCTCCATTTTGCCCGACTCTGAGTTTTCTGTCTTCTCTGAAAGCAGGACGCTAAGCCCTGCCCCCTTGCAGTCACATGACCGTAGGTCCCGTGCCGGCTTGCTAAACTTCATCACTCAGGTCCTGTGCACCTATACTTTCTGGCTATCCTGGTCCCCAGGGGTCCCTACAGTGCGGGTGAGTCCCTGCTCAGCGGAGGCTGTACGCCGATGCTGTCAGGATCCTGATATAGAGGAGACGTTCAGAAAGGTACATGTTGGTGGAGTGTTGGAGGGGAGCCTTCCATCTTGCCTGGAGGTTGACTGAGTCTCTGACCCGGAGGACATGGCCCGGAGGCAGGCACCTGTGTGTACAGCAGACTGTGTGTAAAGCTTTGGAACTACAAGCCCCGGTGTCCTCCATTCATTATTGCGCCAACACACTCAGCACCGCTACATCTGGGTGCCGGCTTCCACAACGCCTGCGCCTCTCCTCATCCATTACACCTACATTGCCCTGGGCCTACAGCTCCACCTTTGGGGAGCTTCACCATCTTGGCTGCACCACACCACCAGCCCCAGAGGATCGGTATGCAGCGTCGGCCTAACACCTCCCTTGCCGAACACCACTGGTGGCATCACAAACTATTCACTACATTTCACCAATTCAATTCCCCGCCATTACTTGGGCGCCCAGGGCCACGGTCCGCGTCACTGCTGCTGTGACACATCCCGCTGACACTGGCCCGGTACTGAGTACCCCACAGCCCTGGGAGGGCGACCCATTATCATCCTAATTGAATTGTGTTGTCCCTTTTTATGCTGGCACTTTCACGTTCTCCTGGTGAATGGTTGACATGATGACTGCAAGAAACATTCCTGACACTATGTTAGTTGAGGCAATGGTGATTGTGTCCCATGTTTTGGCACCGCCAGACATGCAAGAAATGCATAAAAATATCACAGATTGAGTGTGCTAGATGCATGCACATTTAAGGCTATGTGCCCACGATTTGGAAGTAGCGACATTTTGGATGCAGTGTATTTTTGCTGCATCCAAACTGCTGACTTCTACTGAATGTAGATAAATCCGCATGTTTTCACTGAACCATTCAATTGCTGAAATTTCTGTTGTGGAGACTAGCATCTCCGCAAAAGAAATTGTCATGCTGGGGTCCTGAAAGGCGTGCCACATGTCAGTTTCTGCGGGTGATCCCAAGGTGCACAGAAATCCCATGCACTATGCTGTAACATCTGGCCGCTGGAGTTTTGATGCTGCATTAATACGAAGCGCCAAAACTACAGCAATTCATGATCGTGGGCACATACCTGTAGAGACTTATTGCCACACTGGTGGGGCAAATGCCTGTTCGTGTGGAGTAAATTCTTTACTTGGCAGAACTTTGCTCAGGTAACTAAGCATAACTCTAATGGTCTGGAATGAGTTTGGTAAAGTGAAGAGTCTCCCATTATATGAGTTCAAGCCATTTAGAAAAAGGAATTAAGGTACTGTCACACTTAGCGATGTACCAGCGATCCCGACCAGCGATATGACGCAGTCAGGATCGCTGGTACATCGCTAAGTGGTCGCTAGTGAGCTGCCACACAGGCAGATCTCACCAGCGACAACGCAGGGGTCGGGGTCGCTACTTACCTGTCAGACGAGGCGATCCAGACATCCTCCCGCCTGCCTCTACACGTCGCTCGTCGTCACAGCAGGAAGCCCCAGCAGGAAGCCGATGACAAGAAACAGTCCAGGACGTTCTTGCGCGATCAGCGATAATCAGCGGGGGAGCCGGTCGGAGGTAAGTATCAGACATAGCGATATCGCTAGCAATATCGCTATAATGTCACAAAAACCAGTGATGTTATAGCAATATTGCTAGCGATATCGCTTAGTGTGACAGGCCCTTTAGGCAGGCGGAGAAAAAGATTTAGACTTACAAAAGGTATGTCTGCAGTACAAGGTGGACATCAAGTCTTGGAGTTATGGAAATAACAAGATCTGTAAACCATACTATTGATATGTAAATGATGAAAAAACGGACACAACATTTTCAAAACATATTGATTTTTCAGTATAGAGTTTGAGCACCATGCATAGAAATACATGCACTAACACATCTTGGCATGTTATCAGTGAGGTTGTAAAAGTAATGTTCTGCTATGTTGAATGCACTTGGGCATGCAAGTTATCAAAATCCACAACTGGCGCTCGCTTTGCAATTGTCAACCAAAGACATATTAGGTGTCCTTAATGGGGTCATGTGCACATGGAGGTGGTTTAGGAACAGATATTGAGGGGAAACTCTTCAAATCTTCCTCAAAAATGCAAAACTCAAAAACTTGGAGATTCTGCTCAGTTTCCCATTAGGCCTCATTCATACGTCCATTTTTAGAGTATGAATGCCATCCATGAAAAACACAGATAGCACTCATACCTGTGATAGTCTACGGGGCCATTTAAATGACAGTGATTTTTTGCGGTATGAGAGATTCGCGGAAAATCACAAAGACTTGTCTGATTTTGATCTGATGATCGTCTCAAAATCGGCAATACAAGTCAATGGGTCCGTAAAAAATTGTTCTGCACTCAGATTTTCACGGACTGTCAAAAAGAAGAAGGTGGAGAATGTTTTTAATTTTATCGTATGAGAAAGTCAGATGACACTCATATCACACTCTGATCAGAATAATTGGTTAGTTTTTCTCATATGTGGAAAAGTAAGATGTGTGGATGAGGCCTTAAAAAGAGGATTGATTACATCAGCATTCTATAATTCCCTTTTTTATTGATTATAATGGCAACATCTAAAAAATTTATAAACTTCCATATTTCATTACCGCAAATTACTTTTAATTTTACTGTACATACAAAAGCTTTAGGATGCATAATCTATTCTTACAAAAGAACAAATATGTGACATATTGGCTAAGATCATGCAATATTTTCATAATTTTTTTTTATGCTCTATAATCATTTATCTCCTTAATGACTATATTGCTTTGGGTTGCAAGGACACATTGTATTTTTTGTTGTCTTCATCATTTTTTTCTGAAAGCCATAAGCTTTTTTGATTTTTTCATTGATACATTGTATTTTTTTGTGGGACAAGTTGTATTTTTAATGCATGATCAGACCAGATAACAGCATGAGCCAGCATCTGTGTCCAGCGGTAAAAAGTTTATTAATCAGCCAGTGCCTGTCCAATAAATAAATTAATAACAAAAAAGTGATGTGGAGTCTGTTCTATTTTTGATAACCAGCACAGGCAAAACTGACAGCTGCGGACTGCAACTCTCATCTGTCAGCTTTATCATATCTGTTATGAAGAATAGAAAGATCACTACCTCGTTATTTTTAAATTATTTAAATAAATAATATTAAAAAATGGCGTCCAACCATTTTTGACTACCAGCCATGCTAAAGGAGACATCTGGGAGCTGGTATTCTGAGACTGGTACATAGCTATGGATATTGGCTATTTACTTATTTAAATAAGTTAAAAAATGACATGTGGTCCCCTCTATACTTGATAACCAGCCTTGATAAAGATGATAGCTGAGGGTTGCAGCCTGCAGCTGTCAGTTTTACCTGTGCTGGTTAACAAAAATAGATCAGACCCCACATCATTTTTTTAAATTTATTTAAAAAATGGAAGGGGTCCTATGCAATTTTTTAAAATGTATTTATAGCTCAGGTGCCAGCAGATGAATACTTCCACCAGCGCTGCCTGCTCTCACTGTTATCAGTGCTAACAGGTGTACGCTGATGGCAGTAGTACTCACATCAGCCAATGCCTCTGTGACCGGAGGTAAAATTTTTAAGTTCAGTCACAGCTGCTGGCTTACACTGTCATCTGACAGCATGGGAACAGCAGCTCTCTGACCAGCAGTAATAACCTTATTGCCGATCAGATGTAGTATTTGCCGTGCTGTTATTCAGATGACAGCATTGCAAACAACCAATGTTCATGCCTCCCATTTACCTGAAATGGGTCCGGGTTTGCATATTGTTCTGGTACCCCATCTGAACTTTTTTAATATTTTCGGCCTAACCCGCCAGACCTGAACATATAGGGGTTCGCAGGGATTCACTTGTAGCTACAACTTATTGATTAAATTGATTAAATGCATCTGGATAGATTTAGAAATCAAACAACTGTTTCATTTCTTACCTTTTACAATGGTTTACAATGCAAAATGAATGAATATAAAACATAAAATGCTATTCTTTGGGGGCGTGGCCTAGGCAGCACACAGGACAGATGCACATCAGCACAGCTCCTGCTCCTAGACAAGGAAAAACAAGTGAATTTGCACCAAGAAATTAATTTAACTAGTTGAAACTGCATTCTTACTAATAGAAAGGCAAGTGGATTCAACAAGACTGACCTGGCTTGAACTGCAGCTTACAAAGGGGCACTTTAATCCCTGGAGATCTGCTGGAGAGTGCAAGCAAAGAAACATCCTCACACCAAAAGTAAGAAGTGACTCATCCTCAGGAGACAAGCTAAGGAGGTGAGGGGGAAATCTCTGGTGGGTCTTACCTGGGATTCAGTGCCACGTGCACCCAACTAATTGCTCTTGACTGTTTGCTCCTGACCAATTGCCTGGGATACATTCACTCTGGCCTGGCAGTGCCTGGCCACCCACTCACACAAATCTCCTGCCTGCCTCGGAGCTTATCCTGGCATCCAGCCAGCTGCAGATTGCAGGGGGCCATCCATGTCACTGCTTCCAGGGGCTGCTCTGCTCAGGGAGAGGTAAAACCAACAGGGAGCTTGAGGAGACAGTGAAGCAGTGTCATCTTGCTGCACAGCAC
Source organism: Dendrobates tinctorius (assembly GCF_039654945.1). Classification (NCBI taxonomy): domain Eukaryota; kingdom Metazoa; phylum Chordata; class Amphibia; order Anura; family Dendrobatidae; genus Dendrobates; species Dendrobates tinctorius. The sequence continues at coordinate 15,827,930 of NW_027361910.1, read as the reverse complement.
TATAGCCGGCAGATCAGCTCATATTGTCTACAAGTGTGTGAAACAGATTAGGAGCTCACTATACATCAGAGATTTTCTGCTACAGACTTTTCACAAGATTCACAAGAGAGGAAAATAGTTGAATATACTTGGAAACTGATGCCTAGGTGGACCCCCTCACAGCAACAGCACAAGGCAGGCACCTTTCTAATAAAGCAAAAACAAAGGAAGGGGCAGAAGAGAGACTCTTTTCACATCAATTAAAATCCCCTGCATCTTAAGAAGCACTCCTAGCCGCTGTTACATACTTTGAGACGCAAATTCTCACAAGCCTAACTCTATATCTTTGAGCGAAAGAAGAAAGAAATGGAAAGAATAAGAAAAGTAAAATAACTTGTGAAGTCATACAGATGAACATTCTCATAAAGTCTCATCTAAACATAGTGCCATTTACTGCACCTCTGGTGCAATTTGCAAGACCTATTAGCACACTTGACCACTGTGTGTTTTTTTTTGCACAAATCTAATATAGAACACCAGTTCGCTCACATGATTTAATCACTTAGCACTTCTCCTGGTGTAGTTATATTAAATCAGGCCACAAAATGGGAAGATCCACTAAAACTCACACTGATGAGCCAAGCAAGCCTCATAAGGCAACTGAAAAAAACCCAAGATGAAGATAAGACTCAAAAACGTCTGCCCACTGAAACTTCTATGGGCAGTAAATCTCAGAGAGCCCCGCACAAATTGAAGTTTGGCCCACTTCTAACCAATCATTGGTCAGATAGCGATGAAGATGTGGATTCTATACAAAATGATCCAGATATAAAGGAATATATTAAAGCCCTACCCACAGCTGAATACATGAAAAACCTATTTAAAGATTTCACCCAAGTGGTAAAGGAAGAGATAGCAGATCTCAGAAATGATGTTAAGATTGTTCACGACAGAGTACAGAATTTAGAGACCAGCTCTGATCAGATTATAACGCACGCCACAAGAGTCACATAAATCTTAATAGAGAACCAAAAAGAACAATTTCTGCAGCAAATTCACCTTGATGACCTGGAAAACAGGTCGAGGTGGAATAATTTGAGAGTTAGAGGGCTTCCGGAGAATATCCTAGACAAAGACATATTCACTACGTTATCTACAAGTTTCAACAACATCATTAGAAAAAATGACGACAATGACCTAGGAATAGAAAGAGCCCATAGAGTCTATAGACCAAAGCCTTCTGGACCGGACAGACCAAGAGACATCTTATGTTGTTTTCGAAGCTTCAGAACAAAAGAGGAGATATACCAAAAAGCAAGAGATGCAAAAAAAAATAGAATTTGAAGACAGCGAGGTTCAAATGTTTCAAGACCTTACAAAGCTAACCCTGAATTTGAAAAGACAGCTTCAGCCCTTAACAAGAGCGGTGAGAGACAAAGGCATTGCTTATAGATGGCTTTTCCCATTTGGCTTGGCAATACCCCTTAACAACAAAACTTTGATTGTCAGAACCCCAGATGACCTGCCATTTGTCCTCCAAAAACTAGACCTGACGAATCTTCATGTCCCAGATTGGGCCACATCGGAAGTGTTTCTTAATCTACCACCTCGTCAAAGAATTTGAAAAATGGTCCACAGCAACCCCTTCAAAGTCAAAGAAAAGAGAAGATTGAATGAAGATCTCAAGAAAACCCCCAACAAGGATATGGAAGAGGAAGAGGAGGTCGGCTGATGTCAATTTAAACTGGTGTAATGGCTCTACACTTCTGCTGAGACATTTACCAGCTGACATGTTCGCCAGTTTTTCTCTTTCTCATCTGTTTTTCTCTTTTTACAAATCTGACACTAATTACTTTTGATGTTATTTGCTGTTTGATATATTTCATGTATATTCATGGCATTTCTTCCCTCTCTCCTCTTCCTCCTCCCTCTCCCGCACGGAGGGGAGGGGGTACAGGAGAAGTCTGGGCATGTTGTATGCATTTAGCATTATAGTCTAAGTCGACTAGTTTTAGTTACATCCTTAGATTGTAAAATGCTGCATTGTGTTTATGGTATTACCTGTTCAAATAAGACTCATCAGGAGTCTGTTCACCTGCAATTATACATATTCTCATACACTTTCAAATCAACTGAGGGTTTTGTCATATCTAGGGCCTAGACACCACCCTTTTGCATCTATACCTGGTTGGGCTCGCATTGTTGCCTACATCCTAACCAGCTGCAAAACCTTCTCAGGTTCCTTCTGAGATTCACGAGCATGTTGCTCAAGTTCTGTAACAAACCTCCATTGTTTAGTTTAACCCCATAAAACCCTGCCCCATCCCCAAGTCCTGCTAAAAAAATGAAACTACTTAGTAGTACGCCCCCTTTAAACTTTAATGGTTGATTTAAATATTGCTACCTTCAATGTAAGAGGTATGAACATCCCGAAAAAAATGTCACAAATTCTGAACTATCTAGGAAAAAATCAGATGGACGTAGTATTTCTTCAGGAAACTCATTTTAAATAAACCTATACACCTATCACTAAGAATAAAATTTTTACCAATTGGTTCAATGCCAATTCCCCGATAAAAAAAAATAAAGGAGTATCCATAATTATAAACAAGAGAATTCCCTTCACACTTAAGAATGCTATATATGACACAGACAGAAGATATATACTATTAAAGTGCACAATTCACAATCAATTGTTTACCTTGGTCAACATATATGCCCCCAATAGCAATCATTGCCCATTCTTTAAGAAGATTATTGATATTTTAGATAATTTTGCAGAAGGTCAAATAATTTTAGGAGGTGATTTTAATGTACCTCTACACCCCTCTCTAGACACCTCAAATGGTCACTCTACAGTTCCCACAAAAAACAATCAGATACATAAAAAAACTATTAAATAACAGACTCTTGATAGATGCTTGGAGAACAATACATCCCTCCACAAAAGATTATTCGTTTTTCTCCTCAGTTCATAACAAGTCTTCAAGAATTGATTAACTGTTCCTCCCCCATCATCTATTGAATACCATACAAAAAATTTCTTATGACACAATTCTTTTTTCAGATCATGCCCCATTATTTCTCAAAACAGCCATAGATCCACATAAAAGAGGGCCATTAAACTGGAAGCTTCATAATAATCTACTTAAGAACAACATCACACAAGAATATATAGCCACAGGCATAAAGAATTTCTTCAAAGAAAACTGCCCTCATGACAAATGCGACTCCAACACCTGGGAGGCTCATAAAGCTGTTCTTAGGGGAATCCTTATAGAACTGCGTTCCAGAACAAAAAAAGAAAAAGAAAAGGAAATACTACTGAAACTCTCTCAGATAAAAAAACTAGAGGCTTCACACAAACTAACACAGCTTCCCTCTCTAGAGAAAGACCTCTTTAACTTAAGAGTTGAACTAAAGGCCCTCCTAAATCAAAAATTTTAAAATTTTTTATCATATTCTCGGTTCAGAGCATATTCATCTGCAAATAAATGTGGCAAATATCAAGCAAATGTAATTAAGAAACAAATCAACTCCACGCACATACTTAAAATAAAGAATAATAAAGATCAGCTACTTTATAAAACAGAAGATATTGCCAAGGCCTTTCTCAGATTTTTACTCAAATCTATACAATTTAAAACCCAATTATATCTCTGCCATAGATAAGACTATTAAAACACAAAATTTCTTAAAAGACCCATCCCTTCCCCAAATCACGGACCTTCAATCAAATTTTTTAGATAGTTCCATAACTAAAGAAGAAGTGGAAGAGGCGATAAACCGATCTCCAGGTGGAAAAAGTCCAGGTCCAGAGGGTTTTTCGATTGAATACTACAAATATTTTAAACATGAATTATCCCAACATTTGACAGATTACTTTAGTCATATTAGCAAATCCAACAATTTAAAAAAAGAGTCTCTAGTAGCCCACATCAGCCTCATTCCAAAAGAGGGAAAAGACCCCACCTCTTGCGGGCAGTAGTTACAGGCCAATTTCGCTCATTAATAATGATGTGTAATTATACGCCAAAATATTAGCAAACAGAATACAAAAACTTCTTCCAGATCTGATAAACCCAGAGCAAGGTGGCTTTGTCAAGGGAAGAGAAGCCAAGGATAATGTCATGAGGGCAATCAACGCGATTCATCTAGCAAAACAACACAATATGCAAATGTCGATTCTCTCCACAGACGGAGAGAAAGCTTTCGATCGCATTGATTGGTATTTTATGGAACAAGCACTTGCAAAATTTGGCTTCCCTCTAAATTTTATACATAAAATATCTGCCCTATACACAGCACCCTATGCGAAAATTAAAATTAATAACACAGTCTCCGCCAGCTTTGACATCAAAAACGGCACAAGGCAAGGTTGCCCCCTATCGCCCCTTTTGTTTATTCTCTCATTAGAGACATTCTTGCAGAAAATACGACAATCCCCTAAGATCAAAGGATTGAAAATCGGCACAGTTGAACACAAATGTGCAGCATATGCAGATGACATACTTTTCTTTTTGGTGGATCCTGACAATTCTATTCAGGTTTTACTCAATGAGTTGCGCTTCTTTAACTCTATCTCCAACCTCAAAATAAACTTCACCAAGTCCAATATCATGCATATTTCTTTATCTCCTGAAAACAGAAGCAATTTAGCATCACTCTCGCCATTTAAAGAATGCTCATCCATTGCATATTTGGGAACCAAACTTAGCTGCTCTCCTTCACGCCTTTTCGATTTAAACTTCATACCATTGTTTCATTTGGTCGAGTCTGCCTTATCAAATTGGAGATGTCCCAGTTTCATGGTTCGGTAGAGTCAACCTTATAAAAATGATAATTCTCCCCAAAGTCCTAAACCTTCTCCAAACCCTCCCAATAGACATTCCTCAACAATTTTTTCAAAAACTCAAAACTATAATTTTAAAATTTATATGGGCAGATAAAAACCATAGGATAAACCATAAAACCTTGGTAAAATCAAGATGTAGAGGAGGTTTAGGTCTTCCTGATTTTGAAAGATATAGATTATCAACACACATGTCAAGAGTGATTGAGCTGCAATCCACTTGTCCCACAAAACTTTGGGTTCCACTTGAGTTGAATGATCTTCATGATGGTTTTGCACACTACCTATGGCCCACCCCATTTAATAGATTTAAATACAATAATATCACGAACCCTCAGATTATGGCACAAAACAAATAAAAAATGAATCTTATTCCAAATATATGTAAAGCCACTCCTATCTTGCATTTGATCCCTAATAAGTAAAGATCCCTTAAGAGGAAAATCAGGCTCTCGATTGCCTTCAGAAACATGTCAATTTACCATTGGTGCACAAAAACAGATGTATGAGCAAGAAGAAGATCAGCTCACTGAAAACCTTCACTTGAAAGATGAGGAAATTCAAACTCTACAGGAAGTAATGAATCTTTATCTCCCAGACATTTCTACCTCAGCACTTGATCTGCCAATTCTTAAACTAATTATGAACACAAAAGGAAAGGGAAAAATGATAGCCAAAATAAATAAAAGCCTAACCCAAACACAGGAGATCCCAGATTTCATTAAAAATGGGAATTAGAACTAAACACAAAATTTCTCCCAGAAGATATTCATACAATCTTCAAAAACATCCACTTCCTAACATCTTCAGTGAGATTCCAAGAACTTAATTATAAAATTATATCCAGATGGTATAAAACACCTGACATATTGAATAAAATAGACAGCTCAATCTCCCCTCTTTGCTGGAGATGCACCAGAGAGAAGGGTTCTCCAACTCACATTTGGCTGGAATGCACAAAAATTAAAAGTTTCTGGGAGAGAGTTAGAGAGCATATAAAGAAAACCTTAAACATAGACATCCCATTAACATCAAGTTTCATTCTATTCATTCTGGATCCTTCAAATTTACACTTTCAAAAAGGCTCACTGATACCTCACCTGCTCAACGCAGCTAAAATAACTATCGCAAGACACTGGAAAGATGTAGAGACCACTACCTGCAAAGAATGGATAAAAGAATCCAACCAAATCAGTATATACGAGAAAATTAGACTTTCAGGATCTAAAAACTTAAAGACTCTAAACGCATGGGTAACCTGGTTGAACGCCTCAGAGAATCACCAAATAAACACAACCGGTAATCCTTAATTTCTGTCCCTCTACAATTTTCTTTTGTTATTCATTTTTTTCTTTACATATAGTTTGTTCTGTAATGTTCATGCCTTGATTTGAGCTTGATCTCCCAAATCGCTTAGTTAACCGCTATATTTTAAGCAGGATTTTCTGACTCCTTACCCTCCCACTTTCCTTCCTGTGTCCCTCCCCACCACTGCCCCTTGTCTTTTAAACTCTTCTTACAACCCTTTTGGTTTGCAAATCCGCAGCCTTGTAATGCAATCGTTGTGGTTTATTACGATTGTTTGTTTTTTTAATCTCATTCTTTCTTTTACTATTTCTGGAAAATGGAATTTTCCTTTCCTGTTATATTATTGAAATTTTCCAAATAAAGAATATACAAAAAAAAAATTCAAAGTTGGAAAATTGCAAAATTTAAAAAAAAAATACTATTCTTTTTTGGGGGAGTCACTCACTATGATTATGGCAATACCAAGGTTTTTCTTATGTTTTACCATTTTTGCACAATGTAAATAGCAACAACATACTTTTTGGCATGTCACATTTTTCTACAACCATAACTTTTAAATTTTTCAGTGAAAGTTGCTTTGTAATCATTTGGCTTTGTCTATCCATTTATACATTTGATGTAGACATCCTTGTTTAAAAGACAACACACGGATCCTTAAAGTTTAAAAGATGCAGTTAAAAAAAATAAACCAATACCTCCCCCCAAAAAAAATTAAGACTCACAGAGTAATATTGTAAGAGAAATGGCTGAATCATAAATAAGATTGGCTCCCACCTTATAGAGTTGTGAACAGTCATAACTATTTGTATTGCTTGTATAAATGGTACGAATAGGTCCAGGTTTGGAATCGTAGAATGAAATTATTTCCTTATGTAGACAAACAATTAAAAAAACAGAGTATCCAGTATTTGGATACATAAGAAGGACGTCTTATTGTCTAAAATGTAACGCATTTCGGGCAGAATAAATCCTTCATCAGATAATTTTAGACAGTAAATAATAATGGAAAACAAATAGATTTAAATAGTAAGACATGGAAGGCATACTCTTTATATAGTGTTCCATCCGTGTTTCATCTGTTTTTAACAATCCATTGTTAAGAGTCAATGAAAAAATAAGAATTCAGACATATTAACTTTTTCAAGTTTTAAAATGAACCAGAGCGCTGAGTGGAATTGCCCTAACTTCCATACTGGAGATCCCTTTAAGAGAGGTCTGGGGTCCGTACCAAAGTGCAGAGTGGATTTGTCCTCACTTCCGTACCGGGGATCCCTTTAAGAGGGACCTGGGGTCAGAACCCGAGAGTTTAGTTGAATTGCCCTAACTTCCATACCATTGGTCCCTTTAAGAGACCCTGAGGTCAGAACCACAGAGCTGAGTGGAACGGTCCTAACTTCCATACCAGGGATCCCTTTAAGAGAGGCCTGGGGTCAGAACGAGAGCACTTAGTGGAATTGCCCTAACTTCCATTCCAATGATCCCTTTAAGAGACCCTGGGGTCAGAACCACAGCGCTGAGTGGAACGGTCCTAACTTCCATACCGGGGATCCCTTTAAGAGAGGCCTGGGGTCAGAACAAGAGCGCAGAGTGGATTTGCCCTGACTTCCATACCAATGATCCCTTTAATAGAAGTCTGGGGTCAGAATCAGAGCGCTGAGGGATTTGCCCTAACTTCCACACCTGAGATCCCTTTAAGAGGGAAGATGTGCCTATGGGATAGAGGATGTGTGATGGGTTTATGGACAGGGAGGGGGTGAGTCATTTCTGTCATGTGCTCTCTGCTCCTTTCTGGGGGACAGAAATGGCTGGGAGCTTATGTTTCCGGGGATACTAGATTTCTCCCACCATGTCAGTGTCTGCTGAGGTGTTGTGGAATGGGAAAACTGTTGTTCATAGCAACCAATCACAGCTCAGCTTCTTTTAAACAGCTTTGGTGAAATGAAAGATGCTTAATGAATGGTTGCAAGGAAAACTGTTGCTCATAGCAACCAATCACAGCTCAGCTTCTTTCAAACAGCTCTGGTGAAATTAAAGATGCTTTGTGATTGGTTGATGACACACACATACACACACACATTCAATTTTATATATGTACACATGGCACGTGGATAATTGTACATTAATTGTGGGGTAGTTATTTGTATTCAGGGGTGTAGTGTGGTGGATTTATTTATCAGGCAAATTTACATATGCAGTATATGTGAGCTTGTTATTTTCAGGGCTGTGGTGATCAGTGTGATAAGATATGTCATGGCTGCAAGCAATCAACATGAAAATCTGACCAATGGAAAACACAGAAAACGACTCTAATCAGATGAAACCTCAGCAGTAAGTCACTGCATGTAATTATTATTCTGCAACTATACTGTATGACTTTGAGTAATGTTGCTGTTTGTAAAACAACCTGCTTTAGGCTACATTGAAATGTATGCGTAGAGTTTTATGTGCTGCCAGATTTTCTTATTGGAAAATCATGGATACCAGAATGAGATCTGCGAGACTAAGAACAAGTTATTCCTATCCAATTTAGAGAATCAGAATAGGACATACCGTATATACTCGAATATAAGCCAAGATTTTCAGCCCATTTTTTGGGGCTGAAAGTCCCCCTCTCGGCTTATATTCGAGTCATATACACCAGGGGGTCGGAGGGGGAGGGGGGTCATGGTACCGCTCATTACACTCATGAATATGCGCATATTCATGAGTGTAATGAGCGGTACCATGTGACCGCTGAAGGCAGGAAGGGAGATCGCAGAGAAGCTGGGGGCTGCAGAGACCGAGCCAGGATGGGTAAGTTTAGCAATACCTGTCTGGGGTCCATCGCTGCTTGCTGCTCTCTGGCACGTCATCGTCAGTGACGTTCAGACAGCCGAGGGCACGGTGACGTGGTTAGTGCGCACCGCGCCCCCTGCAGTCTGAATGTCACTGACAGATGACGTGCCAGACAGCAGCAAGTAGCGATGGACAGGGGGACAGGTGAATATCTCAGGTGCCAGCAGTGACACCGGCACCTGGCCCCAGCGACGGAGAGGTGAGTATGTCATTTTCTTATTTTCCAATGCAGCAGTGACAGCACATGGGGGCATAATCTATGGAGCATCTTATGAGGGGCAGGATATAGGGGTATAATCTATGGAGCATCTTATGGGGGCAGTATATAGGGGCATAATCTATGGAGCATCTTATAGGGGCAGCATATAGGGACATAATCTATGGAGCATCTTATAGGGACAGCATATGGAGGAATAATCTATGGAGCATCTTATGGGGGCATCATATGGAGGAACAATCTATGGAGCATCTTATGGGGGCAGCATATGGGGAATAATTTATGGAGCATCTTATGGGGGCAGAAAATGGGGGAATAATCTATGGAGCATCTTATAGGGGCAGCATATGGGGGCATAATCTATGGATCATCTTATGGGGGCAGCATATTGGGGCATAATCTATGGAGCAACTTATGGGGGCAGTATATGGAGGAATAATATATGGAGCATCTTATAGGGGCAGTATATGGGGGCATAATCTATGGATCATCTTATGGGGGCAGCATATGGGGTAATAATCTATGGAGCATCTTATGGGGAAGCATATGGGGGAATAATCTATGGAGCATCTTATGGGGGCAGCATATTGGGGAATAATCTATGGAGCATCTTATAGGGGCAGCATATGGGGGCATAATCTATGGAGCATCTTATGGGGGCAGCATATTGGGGCACAATCTATGGAGCATCTTATAGGGGCAGCATATGGGGGCATAATCTATGGAGCATCTTATGGGGCAGCATATGCGGGAATAATCTATGGAGCATATTATGGGGGCAGCATATGGGGGCATAATCTATGGATCATCTTATGGGGGCAGCATATTTCTGGCATAATCTATGGAGCATCTTATGGGGGCAGTATATGGGGGCATAATCCATGGAGCATCTTATGGGGGCAGCATATTGGGGCACAATCTATGGAGCATCTTATAGGGGCAGCATATGGGGGCATAATCTATGGAGCATCTTATGGGGCAGCATATGCGGGAATAATCTATGGAGCATCTTATGGGGGCAGCATATGGGGGCATAATCTATGGATCATCTTATGGGGGCAGCATATTTCTGGCATAATCTATGGAGCATCTTATGGGGGCAGTATATGGGGGCATAATCCATGGAGCATCTTATGGGGGCAGCATATGGAGGCATAATCTATGGAGCATCTTATGGGGGCAGCATATGGGGCCTATTCTATGGAGCATCTTATGGGGCATAATCTATGGAACATCTTATGGGGCCAAAACCTTTATGGAGCAGCATATTGGGCATATTATTCTATGGAGCATCTTATGAGGCTATCATGAACTGTAATGAGCATTATGTGGGGCTCCTGATTCAATATGGATATTCAAAAACATTTAACCTACTGATGTCTGAATTAATTTTACTTTTATTGGTATCCATTTTTATTTTTTAAATTTACCGGTAGCTGCTACATTTTCCACCCGAGGCTTATACTCGAGTCAATAAGTTTTCCCAGTTTTTTGTGGCAAAATTAGGGCGGTCGGCTTATACTCGGGTCAGCTTATACTCGAGTATATACGGTAATGTGTCTGTGTGCTCTCGGAGACAAAATATCAGACAGCACTTTGCATAGATACAGAAATGTACTTTTATTATGTATAGTACAGTCACTTAGTAATTAGTGAATGCACTGATTATGTAGGATAGTGCTGTCCATTAGTATAAAGAGTACTTTCACCTTAATTTCTTGGTTTCTTCTTTCATCATGTCTTTTACCATCCCTTAATACATAGAATCCTCTCAAGTTATGTATTGCACATGGTTTATAGTGTCCCATTTTATGTGCAGTGCCATCTGTCAAGATTCCACTCCTCAGGGTGTCTGGGATACAGTCACTGACAGCTCGGCCATCCAATCCAGTATTGGGGCGTACTGAACCTGTCAGTACTTTGATTGACAGCATGATCATCCAATCTGGTTAAGGGGCGTGTTGAGCTGTCAGTGTGTTGATTGACAGCTCGACTAGCCAATCTGTGACTGGGAGGCTTTCGCAGTTTCCAGATGTTCACTATCCCAGGTAAATGCCATGCCTACTTAACTGAGCAACTTCTCTCAGACCGCTGCCAGACGTACAAACAAGTGAGGTTTATGCTTCCTGTGCCTTGAGTTCTGTATGCTTGATCTGTTGCCTGACCTTGGACTTTGTTCTGACCATCTGCCTGTTTCTACTCCGATATGTTATCCTCCCGGTACTGTGACATCAGAACGTTACCTGACTATGCTTTTGTCGCTTCCTTCTGTTTATGATGTACCCTCCTGGCATCTGACCTTGGACTCCTTGACCACTCTGACAGCTTGACCATGGGAAATGACTAGCGGCACACTATCCCATTATTGCCTACAATCATCTATTGTTATTTATAGCACCATCCCGTAAATAGCATATTCCCTTGTTATTTTTGTTATTCATATTGCATATATAGCAGCATCAGCAGCCAATTTAGACTATATCTAACAAGAGAAGATGCTATGAAATAAACACAGGGCACTATAAATGACAAAAATAACATGCAAATTGCCTCTTCAGAGAGGAAGAGGACCCGAACTCAAAACGCCACCTGTTGGTAGTAAAGATCCTACAAGTCACAATCAACCTTTTAACAAGTCTTGTAATATGACTTAGGATAAAAGCCAAATCGACTCTGAATTTGCAGACGTGGTGCTTCAGGCTATTGGCCCTCATCGGTGCAAAGTATGAGAACTGACTTGGCTAGGTGAGAGGCTCTGGACTGAGGTCTAAGGGGAAAGGTTTCTCCTTGTGGAGAGTGACATACCAGATCTCGCTTGTCAAGGTAAGGAGGCTTATTCGCTGTGTAATGCTCCTCTGGGAATATAATATGCAAATTGCCTCTTCAGAGAAAATAACATGAGAATCCAATATGTAATAATACGATGGTGCTATACATAACAAGAAAGGGCACTGTGCAATAAGAAATGACACTATACATAGTAAGAGAGAAAACTATGTAATATGCATATACATAAATAAATGTATACACATAGGTTTGCTGCCATAAGTGGAGAGGGGCCCAGACATGCTTCTTGCATTGGGGCCCAAGCTCTCAGTGTCAAAGAGGAGCATCTTAAAAAGGGCTGCCTTTATAGTTAACTCTTTAACCCCTTTATGAAATATTATATATATTTCCATAATAAGCAGGGTCGTATTTGCTGTTCATGCTGCCATAGGCACATTACGTTTTTACGTCCCCTACTGATAAGTCAGACTAAGGCTATGTGCACACTACATCTTTTTCAGGCAGATCCGCTCCATTACCATTCTGAAAATGCGCTAAATAAACTCTAAAAAGACTGAATATATCTGTATACCCTGCAGTATAAAAGTTAGTTACTGATCATATGTTCAGTCTTTTGAGCTTGTTTTAACAGCTTCAGATTTCAGCTGCTTACTATTTTATTTAATACAAATAAACTAAAAACTGGTCCCCAAAATATTTAGGAAAAGATGACTGAAAAGAAAAAAAAAATTGCAGAAGTTGAAAAGACATTGTGCACCCATAACCCCTAAAATTGCAGTTAAGCTCTCCCATGCACATTCTAAAATTGTCCAAATCTGCCAATATCAACAGATACTGCTGACAGTCTAATGTGTATTAGTACTCCTGACTGATGATGTGCAAGGCGATAAGGTTCCAACATGTCGGATAAGCCTCCAGAGATGTCTGGCAGTGGCTCTTCTACACAGAACACAGAAGTGCTTGACAAAGTGAGCACGCCTGTGTTGGCATCGTCCGATGGGACTACTTGTCCCATCCGACTATGCCGCTACAGTGACAGCATTAGTGGATGATGGGAAAGTAGTATTCCCATCATATGGCTAATGTGGTGAATGTAAAAAAAAAAGACATACAGAATGTACAGCATATAACATACAGTACATGCACATAACATACAACACATAACATAAGAGTACATACTCACCGCACACACCTAATTCCCCGAAGCCTTTGTCTCCTGCAAATAATATTACAATAATAAACAAACCTATTTTCACCTTTCTGCCGTAATCCATTAATTACGAGGGTCCCACACTGATCTCCTGTCGAGAGCTGCCACATCAGCTGATGCGACCGCTCTCCAGGGGCACCAGCGATACAGTGACACAGATAACCCTCCGCGCTGTATCACTCCGCCGGGAAGTCACAGGAGTACACCTGTGACTTACAGCAGCACTACAGCATGGGAATTTTCTCATGCAGAAATGCTGCCGTAAAGGAAACCCCAATGATACACTGCGGGATTGTTATCTCCGGTCAGTGTGTCATTGGACACATAGGGGAGATCGTCGTGGGACACTCGTTTTTAAAGAGGGACTGCGCCAGAAAGGTAAGTTAATTTTTTGCAGGTGATCGATGGCTTTGCTAGGATCTGGGCGAACAATAAAAATTGTGAAAAACCGGGTCGTATTTTATTTCATTAAAATTCTTTTTTATGTCTGTGTCTTTTTTAACACTTTCCTACTATAGGATTAATAATGGATAGGCATTGTATTGACACCTCTCTATTATTAACCGGGCTTAATGCGAATAAAGAAGTTTCAGGGTGCTTCCTTCAGAGGATCTTTAACCTAGTTTGGAGCAAGAAGGTTATATAGTCAAATAACTGAGTATCTCTGATGTTAAATCAGATGATATTTTATTGGCTAAATAAAATGCAAAATTTTTTAAAAAACAATAAAAACATTAAAACATTTTTTGTTATAAAAAAACACAATGCGTTTCGACCGTGTAGGCCTTCATCAGGTGTATAAAAATGATTTTGTTGTAAGCTATTTATACCCCATTTTCCTTGTTAATGGGTGTGGTTATAATAACTGATGAACCAATCACTAATTATCAAACTCTTTAGCAGTTAAAGTACATATATTGTAACTTCATCTCCAATTAAAGATTGTTGTGCATGCATATTAAATAACATCATCCCTCCTTCAGGGTTAAAACAGTATATCTGTAAAATTTAGGCAATCAGACATGTCATTATACATGTTCCACAAAAAAAAAACCTGTTCATATGCCTGATTAAACACTTCTCTTGGTGCAAGCGGTCAGGTGGTAAACTAGAAGCACTGCAGGTACTAAAGATCATAAATAAATAACAAAAAATATCTATATTTAAAAAAATAAATAAAAAAATAAAAAAAAAAATTGAAAAAAGTTTTTTTCCCCCCTCCCTTCCAAAGAAATTAAAAAAAGGAAACACAAGACAAAGTGGGAATATATTGATTGATCTATGCGAGATCAGAGATCTCATTCAGTCCATCAGGGTACAGACTACCAAGTCTGTATATCCAATAGGACTCTTTGGCATTAAGAGCTGCTTTTCTGTTTCTCATGGCTACAGGTATTTGTTCTATTGGCGTGCCCTTTATACATTCAAAGTTTTTGTTATGTATAAGAGTGATGTGTTTAGATAAACTTTGTTTTAAAAACCCTATTTTCACATTATGTCCATTACCATTCATACGATTTCGTAGTGACTGTGTAGTGCGGCCGACATATAAAAGTCCACACACGTCACCACATACACAACAAAATCAGAACCACAGGTTAATTCTTGGGTAAAATTGTATGTGGTATTGCTGTTTTTTATATTTAAATTTTTCTTACCATGATCTATAATTTTACAACAGTCACAACGTTGTTTTCCACATTTAAAAACTCCTATAGGAATTATATAGGTGCTATATAATTTTTAATCGTTCTACCTCTTTAGAAGAGATAGAACGATTAAAAATTATATAGCACCTAGTTATTTACACCCTCCAAAAAAAACCAATACCAATAATTGTGCCATCTGTCCAAAAAAATGAGAAAAAAGGAATTTTTAAATTTGGGAAAAAAACGTTGACTGTTGTAAAATTATAGATCATGGTAAGAAAAATTTAAATATAAAAACAGCAATACCACATACAATTTATCCAAGAATTAACCTGTGGTTCTGATTTTGTTGTGTATGTGGTGACCTGTGTGTGTGGACTTTTATATGTTGGCCGCACTACACAATCACTATGAAATCGTATGAATGGTCATAGACATAATGTGAAAATAGAGTTTTTAAAACAAAGTTTATCTAAGCACATCACTCTTATACATAACAAAAACTTTGAATGTATAAAGGGCACGCCAATAGAACAAATACATGCAGCAATGAGAAACAGAAAAGCAGCTCTTAATGCCAGACTTGGTAGTCTGTACCCTGATGGATTGAATGAGATCTCTGATCTCGTATAGGTCAATCAATAGATCCCCCTTTGTCTTGTTTTTCCTTTTTTTATTTTCTTTGGAAGGGACGGGGGAAAAACATTTTTGAATTTTTTTTTTTTTTTGATGATTTTTTTTTTAAATATATATATTTTTTGTTACTTATTTATGATCTTTAGTACCTGCAGTGCTTCTAGTTTACCGCCTGACCGCTTGCACCAAGAGAAGTGAGGTGTTTAATCAGGCATATGAACAGGTTTTTTTTTGTTTGTCTGATGAAGGCCTACACGGTCGAAACGCATTGTGTTTTTTTATAACAAAAAATGTTTTAATGTTTTTATTGTTTTTTAAAAAATTTTGCATTTTATTTAGCCAATAAAATATCATCTGATTTAACATCAGAGATACTCAGTTATTTGACTATATAACCTTCTTGCTCCAAACTAGGTTAAAGATCCTCTGAAGGAAGCACCCTGAAACTTCTTTATTCGCAATATCACGTGGAGGAAAATTTCTTTCTGGGAAAGGAAAATTATCTCCATGCTATTACAGACGGGCAGCACACCAGTGGAAGGATCACCCTTGTTTGCACACTTTTCCCAGTGCTGTGCTTCTTTGCACAACCACACAAGGTAAGCAAGTTTGAAGTTGTGCTTTTCTCACCAAACTGAATTGACTCATCCACTACACTTAGATAGCGCTCTCCCTCTTTTTTCCCCCTCTTCCTCTCTTTCCCAGGACCTTATTCACATAACCGGGCTTAATGTCACCTTCCAATAGCAAGGTGACATTAACCCCTTATTACCCCATATGCCACCGCTACACGGCAGTTGGAAAAGAGGGGCTATGTGCTGGAATTGGTGCATCTTAGAGATGCGCCATTTCTGAGGCAGCTGAGAGCTGATATTTGTAGCCAGGGGGCTTTCCCCCTGGTGCAGAAAATTGCGCGGAAGCCCACACCGTTGTTTTTTAAATATATATGGCTTCATATCTATGGCTATATATCTATGGTTATATTCATAGCTATAACCATAGATATATAGTCATATATATATATTTTTTAAAAATGGCGTGGACTTCCACGCAATTTTCTGCACCAGAGGGAGAAAGCCAATGGCCGGGGCCAATATTCGTAGCCTGGGAAGGAGGTAATACTCATTGCTCCATCCCAGGTTATGAATATCAGCCCATAGCTGTCTGCATACCCTTTACTGGCTATTAAAATAGGGGTACCCCCCAAAAAAATGATGTGGGGTCCCCCTATATTTTATATCCAGAAAGGCTACGCAGACAGCTGCGGGCTGATATTCATAGTCAAGGAGATTCTGGCACTTAGCCCCTCTCTTCCCACTGCCGGATAGCGGTGGCATATGGGGTAATAAGGGGTTAATGTCACCTTGCTATAGGTTGGTTTATTAATTATTTTAATGTTATTTGCAGGAGACTAAGGCTTTGGGGAATTAGGTGTGTGCTGTGAGTATGTACTCTATGCTATGTGTTGTATGTTATATGTATGTACTGTATGTGTTAGGCGTCGGGTTCCTGTCGCTGCACAGCATGAGTCCCGAGCTTTGCATTCGGCAGTCTCCCACTCCTCTCTGGCCGCAGAGGAGGCTGCTCAGACCAGCTCTGTGGGTTTGGTTGCTGCTGCCACCTCTGGTCCAGCTATAGCAACGCATGCTGGTCAGCAGCGAGCTACTCCAGGGACTAAGTCCTCCTTTCGGTCCACTGAGCATGCCCGTGGGATGATCTCTCATTGGAGATCGGAGGTCACATGCTCAGGTCCTTCTCCAGCTCGGATTGGACCATCAGGAAGGTCAGGAAGGTCCCAGAAGGACGCTGCTATAAAAGGTTTGCATGGCCGCTTGGCCAAGCAATAGTATAGACTGCATTACCAGACTATGAGGAGTGAGTGTTGTATGCATGTATGAATGTCTCTGGTGAATGACTCATTAAGAAACCCCTACCCTTGGTGCGCATGTGTTGTGCAGCCTAGCCTGTTAAGCGCTCAGGCTTAGGTGTAGGTAGAGGCAGAGTCTGAGACTGCCATCAGTGTCCACCGGTGGATCTGCAAGCCACGGTGCATGTGCTTGACACTCCACCATAGTCAGCGTCCGCAGGTGCGACACCACACGCTCAGAAGGTCTAGAGGGACTCTGACCCTGTGTCCTTGGGGCCGAGCTCTGTGAGCTAAACAGGCTCTGGCATTTATGTTCTGCGGTAGTGCGGCTCTGTGAGGTAACAGAGTTCGCCCTGTTCACACTGGGTGGCGTTAACCCATGTGTGACCTTTTGTATACTGCTTTGTACTTCAGCCATTACTAAGCAGCAGTTTACCACCCCTGCACGGTGGACCCCAGGCTGCGAACGCACCTTATTATTATTTTATTATTTGGTGCGTTCCGCCAGCCATAACATACTAGCGCCAGGGTATGGCTAGTAATGGCGGACGAACAGCAACTGCTGCAGCACATCCGGCAGCTGGGAGGCAGGTTGGCGGCTCTCGAGCGTTCAGCTTCAGCTGCGGATGTTACTGTGGTCGCTGTTAAGGCAGCCACGGAGGCCGTCTCCCGTGTGACCACTGCCATCCCTGCTCCGACTTTGCCCCACCTCCCTTTGCCCGAAAAGTTCTCGGGTGATAGTGCCTCATGTAGGGGTTTCGCCAGCCAGTGCGTTATACAGCTAGAGCTGCTGGCGGCACGATTCCCCTCAGAGCGGGCTAAGGTGGGATTTATCATCTCTCTCCTGTCGGGCAGGGCTCAGGAGTGGTCCACTCCACTGTTGGAGCGCGGTGACCTGTGCTACAGAGTGCCTCTGAGTTTCTGGTCACTCTGAAGCAAGTCTTTTTGGGGCCTCAGGTCACACGTGACACTGTGCTCCAGCTCCTGGCTTTAACATAGGGTTCGTCCTTGGTCAGCCAATATACCATCCACTTCCAGACTCTGGTCTCAGAGCTGGAATGGGCTTATAAAGGTCCTCACTCCCATCTACTTGAGAGGCCTGGCTGATCATGTCAAGGACACCCTGGCCACTAGGGTGGTTCCCGCAATGCTGGAGGATCTCATTACCTTCTCCACCCGCATTAATATTCGTTTGACCGAGCGAGGGTTGGAGCAGGCCCAGTCCAGCCAGAGGTTAAGATTGGCACCAACCTTCACTAAACCTCCGGAACTCCCCGATCAGGTCTCTGAGCTCCCAGAACCCATGGAGGTGTCTCGCACGGGTTCCAAGCCCCGCTCCGTGCGAGCATCCCTAGTCTGTTCCCTCTGTTGGCAGTCTGGTCACCATGCCA
Organism: Dendrobates tinctorius; assembly: GCF_039654945.1. Taxonomy (NCBI): domain Eukaryota; kingdom Metazoa; phylum Chordata; class Amphibia; order Anura; family Dendrobatidae; genus Dendrobates; species Dendrobates tinctorius. The sequence goes on along the minus strand of NW_027361910.1, from coordinate 15,809,199 downwards.
ACAGGTGCCCACAGCAGTCGGAAGACTCACATCAAGTGGCTGTCAGAGGGGGTGTATTAGACACAGCAACATTTTCATCCTAGTTGTCCTTTAAGGGGACACTTGAGTTCGGCTCTTCCTCTCTGGAGGTGCAGGCTTGTGTGGATTCCAGAGCAGAGGGCAATTTTATGTCCTCTGCCTTTGCCCAACGGCATGCAATCCCCTTAGTCTTCCTACCTCAGACTGTCACTATCAGAGTGGTGAATGGAGCGACACTACCCTCCCAGATTATCCACCAGACTGCTCCACTGAGTCTTTCCCTGTCTCCATCCCATCAGGAGACGTTATCCCTCCTTGTTATGCCCGAGGGCATCGATCAGGTCCTCCTAGAAGTTCCCTGGTTGCGTTTCCACTCTCCTCATACAGAGTGGTCCTCGGGAAAAATTCTCATTTGGAGTAAGACCTGTCAGGGTAGATGCCAGAGGGACTGCGTACAGGTCACTACCACAGAGGTTCCCGCAGATCTTTCCTTGCTCCCCAAGCACTATCACCAGTATTCAGATGTTTTCTCCAAGAAAGCGGCAGAGAGTCTTCCACCGCACCATCCCTATGACTCTCCTATTGACCTCTTGCTCAGTGCTGAGCCTCCTCGGGGTCACGTCTATCCCCTATCTCTCCCAGAGACCGAGGCCATGTCCCTATACATCAGGGAGTATCTGGCAAGGGGATTCATTAGGAAGTCAGTGTCACCAGCTGCGGCGGGATTCTTCTTTGTCCAAAAGAAGAATGGAGAATTACGTCCCTGCATTGATTACAGGGGTCTTAACGCCATCACCGTTAAGAATAAGTGTCCTCTACCCCTAATATCAGAACTGTTTGATAGATTACGAGGAGCGAGGGTTTTTTCCAAGCTGGATCTGCGGGGGGCTATAACCTGATACGCATCCAAGAGGGGGCAAGTGGAAGATGGCCTTTAACACCAGGGATGGCCATTACGAGTATCTAGTCATGCCCTTTGGGCTCTGTAATGCTCCTGCCATCTTCCAGGACTTTGTTAATGATATCTTTCGAGATATGCTCTCTACCTCGGTGGTTGTCTATCTGGATGATATTGTCATCTTCTCTTCAGATATGGACTCCCACCGGAGAGTGGTTTGGAAGGTCTTCGACTGTTTACAGGCAAATTCCCTCTGCGCCAAGTTGGAGAAGTGCCTGTTTGAGCAGGAGTCCTTGCCTTTCCTGGGCTATATCATCTCTGCCCAGGGTTTGGCTATGGATCCTGCCAAGCTGCAGGCGGTAATGGACTGGCAGGAACCCCACTCTCTCAAAGCGGTGCAGCGCTTTTTGGGGTTCATAAATAACTATCGCCAGTTCATTACCCACTTTTCCACCTTGGTAGCTCCCTTGGTTGCCCTCACCAAAAAGGGAGCGAACCCCAATTTATGTTCGGAACAGGTCTCCAAGGCCTTTTCCTCTATCAAATCCCACTTTGCTAACGCTCCCATTCTACATCACCCCGATGTAGATAATCCTTTCTTCTTGGAGGTAGATGCCTCTTCTGTCAGTGCCGGAGCGGTCCTCTTCCAGAAGGACGCTCAGGGTCAGAAACACCCCTGCTTCTTCTTCTCTAAAACTTTTTCACTGGCAGAGAGGAACTATTCCATCGGGGACAGGGAGTTGCTAGCGATGAAATTGGCCTTCTCGGAGTGGAGACATCTCCTGGAGGGTGCTCGGTACCCTTTCTAGGTCTTCACCGACCATAAAATCTTGGTCTATCTCCAAACCGCCCAACGGATAAATTCTCGCCAAGCCCAATGGTGTCTCTTCTTCTCCCTGTTCCACTTCACCCTACATTTCCTTTCCGGTGAGAAGAATGTCCGGGCCGATGAACTCTCTCGCTCCGTGGTGTCAGTGGAGGAGCCTCGGTTAATTGTAGCATCTGAGACTCTGAGGACAGTGGCCCCGGTCGCCCTTGAGTCTGCACCCCCGGGCAAGACTTTTGTCCCTGCCCGTTTGCGTCTGGAGGTCCTCTCTTGGGCTCACGTGTCCAGGGTGGGTGGACACTTTGGTACTAAGTGGACAGTTGAGCTTTTGGCGAGGATGTACTGGTGGCCGCATATGGCCAGTGACATCAGAGACTATATTCAGGCGTGCCTCTCCTGCGCCAAGAATAAGTCTTCCCGGCAATGACCCGCTGGGTTACTTTACCCCTTACCGGTGGTGGACAGGCCCTGGGAGATGGTTGTCATGGACTTTGTGGTGGGTCTACCCAAGTCCAGTGGCAGTACAGTTATTTGGGTCATCACTGACCATTTTTCTAAAATGGTGCACTTGGTGCCTCTCTCTCGGCTACCTTCCGTACGGGGCCTAACAGTGTTGTTCATTAAACACGTTTTCCAGTTACACGGCATGCCAGACAAGATTGTCAGTGACCGGGGTCCCCAGTTTGCGTCTCGGTTCTGGAGAGAGCTCTGACGCTTGATGAGTATTGAGCTGAATCTCTCCTCGGCCTATCATCCCGAGACGAACGGGTTGGTAGAGAGGGCCAACTAGACCCTGATCACATATCTATGACATTTTGTCTCAGAGAGGCAGGATGACTGGGCATCCTTGTTGCCGTGGGCAGAGTTTGCCTTGAATAACACTGTGGCTGATTTCACCCGGCTAGACCTCATTCCTCCTTAACTACGGTCAACATCCTCGTGTCCCTGTGCCCATGCCCGTGTCATCCACCGACTCTAGGGTGGCAGACTGGGAGGTGGAGGCACGTGATATTTGATGCTATTCAGGCCTCTAAGGAGAGAATGAGGGTCTCCATGGACGCACATCGATGTCCTGCTCCAACCTTCTCCCCTAGCGACTTAGTGTGGCTCTCCGCCCGTAACATAAAGCTGTGAGTCGAGTCCACTAAGTTAGCTCCTCGCTACATTGACCTGGCGACTTAGTGTGGCTCTCCGCCCGTAACATAAGGCTGCGAGTCGAGTCCACTAAGTTCGCTCCTCGCTACATTGATCCCTTTAAGGTCCTCGAGTAGATCAGCTCTGTGGTCTATCGGCTGGCCCTTCCACCACACTTGGCTATCTCTGACACCTTCCACGTGTCCCTCCTTAAGCCAGTCCACATGTCCTGGTTATCCGAGTCATCTGCCGGAACATCAGACCTGTCCTCAGACGAGTTTGAGGTTAATGCCATTGTGGGATGCTGGGTGGTATGTGGAAAATAGTTTTATTTGGTGGACTGGAAGGGTCAAGGTCCAGAAGCTTGGACCTGGGAGCCAGTGGAAAACATCCGTGCTCTGCTTCTCATTGCGGCATTTGAGCGTAGCAAGGCTCAGAGGGGATGGGGCCCTAGGAGGGGGGGTAATGTTAGGCGTGGGGTTCCTGTCGTTGCACAGCAGGCCTCCCGAGCCTTGCATTCAGCAGTCTCCCATTCCTCTCCGGCTGCAGAGGAGGCTGCTCAGCAGACTCGTCGATCGCAGTGCTCTGCTCAGATCAGCTCTGTGGGTTTGGTTGTTGCTGCCATCTCTGGTCCAGCTATAGCAACGCATGCTGGTCAGCAGCGAGATAGTCCCTGGAGTAAGTCCTCCTATCGGTCCACTGAGCATGCCCGTCGGACAATCTCTCATTGGAGATCAGAGGTCACATGCTCAGGTCCTTCTGCAGCTCGGATTGGACCATCAGGAAGGTCAGGAAGGTTCCAGAAGGACGCTGCTATAAAAAGTTTGCATGGCCGCTTGGCCATGCGCTAGTATAGACTGCATTACCAGACTATGAAGAGGGAGTGTTGTATGCATGTATGAATGTCTCTGGTGAATGACTCATTAAGAAACCCCAACCCTTGGTACGCATGTGTTGTGCAGACTACACGTGGATCTGCATGCCACGGTGCACGTGCTCGACACTCCACCATAGTCAGAGTCTATAGAGGCATCTGCAGGTGAGACACCGTGCGCTCAGAAGGTCTAGAGGGACTCTGACCCAGTGTCCTTGGGGAAGAATTCTGTGACTGCATTCTGTGCGCTCCGTTGCCGAGCTCTGTGAGCGAAACAGGCTCTGGCATTTATGTTCTGTTGTAGTGCGGCTCTGTGCGACTGGGTGACGTTAACCCACGTGTGACCTTTTGTATATCGCTTTATACTTCAGCCATTACTAAGCAGCAGTTTACCACCTCTGCACGGTGGACCCCGGTCTTCCAACGCACCTTATTGTTATTTTACTATTTGGTGCATTCTGCCAGCCCTAACAGTATGTTATATGTTGTATGTTCTGTATGTCTTTTTTTTTTACATTCACCACATTAGCCGGATGATGGGAATACTACTTTCCCATCATCGGCTAATGCTGTCACCGTAGCAGGCATAGCCGGATGGGACAAGTAGTTCCATTGGACGATGCCCACACAGCCCGGTAGAGGCCCTGCACAGCTGGCACAGGCCCCGCACAGCCCCAGCAGAGGCCGACTCAGGCCCCGCACAGCCCAAGCAGAGGCCGACTCAGGCCCCACACAGCCCCAGCAGAGGCCGACTCAGGCCTCGCACAGCCAAAGCAGAGTCCGGCACAGGCCCCTCACAGCCCCAACACAGGCCCGCACAGACACGGCACACATACACAGCCTCACAGACCACAGCACACATTCTCTGCACACACATAGTTATAGCCTATGACTCATAGGCTATGACTATGATGCTGCGCCGCCAGCCAATCACAGTAATGCTACAAAGAAGGTGTCTGCTTTACTGTGATTGGCTTACACATGCTGAGTGGGAGATCAGAATATTGCGAGGCGAGTAGTGAAATTTACTCGCTAGGATTTTAGTAGGTGAGTACCACATTACACGCCGAGTACCGAATCCTAACGAGTATACTCGCTCATCCCTACTCGTCACCACTTGTTACTTGCTTGAGCATCAGTGTACTCAGGATATTCATTACTCAGCGATTTTTTTTAAAATTTTTGACAGGAAGCTTGAGTACCCGCCGCAAATGTTTTGCACTTTTTATTCAGCCAATGAACGTGGGGGATTGCCTGCCAGTCACTGTAATGCCGTAGCCATCTTGGTTGTGACATTACTGTGATTGGATGGCCGCATAGTGTCGTATGGTCTGCATAAGACCCGTGATGCAATGCTTGGTCACACTGTACATCAGAAACAGGTAGAGCAGGGAGAGGTGATGGTGAAAGAGTGACAGAATTGTAGCTGCGTATTAGCCAGGGATTCAACCACATTAACATTTCTTTCAAGTAAACCAACGGCCCTTCTTAGGGCTAGTGATAATCTATTCCATTATTTCTAAACACTGTTTTTCAGTGATTACTTTGTATCTCCATTCATACTGCACCCACACACACAGATGATACACCATTTTAAAGGTAAACTTGCCCCCTTCTGCAAGAAAATAGCCAATTAAACCACACATCCACAATTTGATCACAAAATACAGTTTTAACATTACTTTTCATAAATCAGTAAGGAAAAATGACCTGCAGGTGGCACTACAGTACCCCAAAGCACACTACCACAAAGCTGCTTACAGACATCACAAACAAATCCATTTGCCTTGGGGGCTTTCCAGCTTGCCAAACTGCTTGCCCAGCCTATTTTAGCCAAACTGGAGGATTGCACACTTCACTGCAGGTGAGACACATATGCAAACACAATAAATGTTAAACCTGTGCTTTAAGACCAAATTCGTTAAAACAGTTAACACTGTGCGTTTTGATTGCTGCTTTGCTGCCTTTAGTTCGCCATTGTTCACATCAGCTGCAGTTTTACATCTCTGTACGGTGATCCCGGGTTTCACTTTATTATATTTTATTTAGTGCGTTCCACCAAACCCAACAGTATGCTTCAGGATTTTGTCTTTTTTGAGTCATCCTCCCCCTCCTCCTCCACCATATGAACAATGTGATCATGCTACCCTCGCTATAAATTTTTAAGGGTGTTTATGCTTTAACAATTTTTACAAGCCTACTGTGAACATTTTTTTATATATATATATATATGTATAGCCTCTAGGGGTAAGTGTTTTTCAGCTTATGCGCTTAGTGCATTGGTATTACCAGTCTAGGATACATAGACTAGTAAGTACATTAGTTCCTGGTATCCTCCATATCAGGCTTTGTAGATGCAAAACGTTCCACTATATTCACCAGTAGGGTTGATGATGTGATGTTGCTACATTAAACTAATTTCTTTGCTCAGGGCTTATTCAAATAGATTCTATAATGTTATAATACTGCTCTTATCTGCACTTCATCTACGGTGAGTTGTAGCAGTAGGTATAGTATATGACAGGCATCTAGACAGGGATTATTGCCTTATAAATTCTAAGCCTTCCTGCTGCTGCCTCCCATGGACTAATTGTCCGATTGATTGATGTTTTTTACAGTGACCTGTACTCAGAATTTCATCAAAGCTGGCAGTATTACTTGCGATCCTCCAAAGTTTGTTGCTGCCACATCAAAGAAAAAATCTTTTAGGGTTGATTCAAATCCCTTCTATTTTCTACAATAATACTTCACTTATCTGTAATTCGTGTAGGTTGAGGTGTTGCAGTAAGAATAGCCTATGCCAGGCATCTAGTCAGGGATTGTTGCCTTATAAATTCTAAGCCTTGCTGTTGTTTTTTTCCATGGACTTATTGATCAATTCATGTTTTTTATGGTGTTCTGTACTCATAAATTCTATAAAGCAGGCAAAATTAACTGATTTTATGTGTTCATTCAGAGTTTCACTCCAGCATCTGCATGTAAGAAGTAGTGATGGGACACTTTACACTATTGGAGCTGGAATTACCACTTTTGAAGTCTCGAATGCCTTGTTTCCATCCATTTCTTGGTGCTTCTTGAAGTATTGTTTGAGTATTTGTACTGCTATAAGACACATTACCTAGGATACAACCCAGCTTTCAGACTGAGGGAGCTTTAACCGGAAGTCAACTGGTTTGACCACCTCCAGAATTTCATACCGACCAATGAATCTAGGCCCCAACTTCAGCTTAATATTCTTAGAGGAAAGCCATACCTTATCTCTCACTTTGAAGGCGACCCCTGATGAGCGCTTCCTATTGGCGTTCCGCTTCTGCCAATGCAGAGCCACCCCAATGTTCTTTTTAACCTTCCTCCAAACATCCCCCAGCTTTTGAGTGGTGACATCCACCCCAGGACACCCAGAACTTATCCTGGGAAACTCACCAAAATGAGGATGAAACCCATAATTACAGAAAAACGGGGAGGTCCCCGTGGACTGATTAACCCGACTGTTAAAGGCAAACTCAGCCAGCTGAAGAAACGATGACAAATTCTCCTGTTGATCGGTGAAAAAACATCTTAAAATTAGCTCCAAAGACAGATTTGTCCTCTGTCTGACAGGATGATAAGCAGAGGAAAAGGAAAAAAAATATCAATCCCCAGTTTACTGCAAAAAGCCCTTCAAAATCTAGACAAGAATTGTACACCCCTATCAGTTATAATATTTAGAGGAATCCCATGCAATCATACCGCATGAATAATAAACAGTTTGGAGAGAGTTTCAGCATTGGGTAATCCAGATAATAGGACGAAATGAGCTTGTTTGCTGAAGTGATCGACTACCACCCAAATAGCAGTCATTCCTCCAGACCACTGTAAATCTGAACTTAAATCCATGGACAAATGAGTCCATGGTCTTTCTGGAATTGGCAAAGGAGCCAATTTCCCGGCTGGACGGCAATTCTGTACTTTCGCGCATGCAGAAGTTTTACAAGCAGACACAAAATCTCTAATATCCTTATGCATAGCGTACCACCAAAAGAGTCTAGCAACTGCCTTATGGGTGACAGTGACCCCAGTATGACCACTCAACACAGAATCATGGAATTCCTGAAAGAGTTGCAATCTGAGCTACACAGGGACAGCTTGCATTCAGGGGTATTGGAAGGAGCCAAGGACTGAGCAGTATGGATCTCAAGCTTCCACCTCCAAGGAAACCATGGCCACAACAATATCCTCAGGAAGAATAGAGGAAGGAGGTTCTGGAGGAGACACAGAACCAAGACTGTGAGACAGGGCATCCGCCTTCACGTTCTTAGATCCTGGTCTGAACGTAATAGACAAATTGAATCATGAAAAAAAAGAAAGACCATCGGGCCTGTCTAGGTGTCAACCGCTTAGCAGATTCAATATAAGCAAGATTTTTGTGATCCTTCACCACAGTGGCTAGATAAACAGCTCCCTCCAAAAAATGCCTCCCCTCTTCAAAGGCCAACTTGACCGCAAGCAACTCCTGATTATCCACATCATAGTTTTTCTCAGCAGGAAAAAATTTTTTTTAGAGAAAAAGGCACATGGTTACAGGTTAGTTAAAGTCTCAGGCCCTTGAGACAATACAGCCCTCACCCCGACCTCAGAAGCATCTACCTCCACAATAAACAGCCTCTGGAGGTCAGATTGCACAAGAACAGGAGCAGATATAAAACATTTCTTTACATTTTCAAAAGCCCCAACCGCTTCCGGCAACTAAACCTTTAGCTCCGCCCCTTTACAAGTGAGGTATGTACGAGGCTTGAGGCTTGACGATCTGAGAAAATCCTCTAATAAATTTTCTGTAATAATTTGTGAACCCAAAAAAGCACTGCTAAGCCTTAAGGTCGCTGGGTTGAACCCAATCAATGATGGCCTGAACTTTCCCAGGATCCATCTTAAGCCCATAGGCTGATACAATGAAACCCAAAAATAATATTTCTTGAACAGAAAAGGTACATTTTTCAATTTTAGCAAACAACCAATTATCCCTCAACCTTTGCAAAACCAAACCAACATGTTTATGATGTGAATCCAGGTCAGGTGAAAAAATCAGAATGCCATCCAAATAAACCACAATAAATCTCCCAATGTAATCAGAAAAAATATAATTTATAAAATTTTGAAAAACTGCAGGTGCATTTGTTATACCAAAAGGCATGATGATGTTTTCAAAGAGACCTTCAGACTTTAAAAATGCTGTCTTCCACTCATCACCCTCAAGAATCCATATAAGATTATATGCCTCTCTACGATCCAGTTTTGAAAACCATTTGGCCCCGGAAAGTTGATAATATAGATCGGGGATAAGTGGAAGCGGATAAGTAATTTTAACTGCTATTTTGTTTAATTCTCGGAAATCGAGGCAGAGACGAAGACCTCCATCTTTCTTTAAAAAAAAAGATCAAGCAGCTGCCGGCAATGAGTAAGGGCGAATATGACCTTTTCGTAACCTCTTGTTAGTATACTCTTTCATGGCTGATCACTCAGGGCCAGACAAGTTATACAAGTGAGCCTTGGGTAATTTGACATTAGAAATGAGATTAATTGCACAGTCATAGGTACGGTGAGGATGTAATATCTCAGATTCTTTTTCCAAAAAAAACATCTCCGAAGTCTTTCAGGTATTCCGGAAGACCCTCCAGACTAATGGAGCAAACATGCACAGGTTTAAGACATTGTTCAATACAGAAATGACCCCATTTGACAATATCTCTCTAATTCCAGTCAATAATTGGATTATGCATATGCAGCCAAGGAATACCCAACACTATTCCAGCAGGTAAATTGTCAAAAACATAACAGAAAATATTTTCTGTATGAAGAGACCCCACCTTGAGTGTGAACTTCACCATAACTATCTGAACCAAATTTTTGAGCAACGGTGTTCTGTCAATGGCCACAATTTGAATAGTGCTTTCTAGCTTATCTGTCCCTAATCCTAACTTCAGAACCAGTCCCGCATCTATGAAGTTAGCAGCAGATCCTCAGTCAATAAAGGCAAATGTGAACAGACACTATTCTTGAAAAAGAAGTTCAGCATTCAACATCTTATCAGAGGAGTAAATGGGTACCTGTAAGTCTGAGTGACCTCCTTGACCATCACTCTGACTTAGGCATTTCCCGATGGCTTGTTTGCTGCAGGTCATGCCAAGCAATTATCTAAGAAATGTCCAGTTTGGCCACAATAGAGACAAAGTCCAAATTCCTGCTGGCGTCTCCTCTCCTTAATCCTAGAGCAGGCAGCACCAACCTTCATAGGTTCCACTTCAGGTGCACAAACCGGGCCAGTTGGACAAAATGGAGCCTCTTTTTGCACCACGCGTCTTTCCTGCATCCTCCGATCCATGCGGATAGCCCAAGTCATGGCCTCCGCCAAACAACCAGGTGGAGCATGTAGAGCCAGAGTGTCCTTAAGAGACTCTGAAAAAACCCCTGAGGAATTGGCATCTGAGAGCTACGTTATTCCACAAGACTTCATTAGACCTCTGACGAAACTCAGTACAATAGTCTTCTGCTGTGCGATTCCCCCGTGCCAGCTTCATGATCCTTGTCTCTGCCACCTTGACACTGTCAGGTTCATCATAGATCTGTCCTAAAGCATCAAAAAGATGCCCACCGAAAGTCATTCAGGAGCAAGAGAGGGTAGGGAAAATGCCCAGGTCTGAGGACCCCCACAAAAGTGACATTATAATTCCCACCCGCTGTGATTCATTCTCTGATGACTGCGGGTGCAAGGTAAACAATAATTTGCAACTCTCTTTAAAAATTCTGAATTGGTCCTTTTCTCCTGAAAATTTGTCAGGGAGTGCAATAGCAGGTTCAGGGGGCTGAGCAAGATATCAGATGGTATAGGAGTCATAATAGCGGTCTGAGGAGAAGGATTCTGAGGGGCAGTAAGAGTACCAGAAATCTGGCCCTGTAACTGTGCATGAGAGGAAGCCAGTTTGTGTTGTTCCAAGGCTAAATCTTGGACTAACTGAGTCAGATTTGCCACGTGATCACACAAGTATGTAACAGATCCATAGGTGGGAAACTGAAAAAACTTTAAAGGTCAATTATAATGTGATGTGCGTCACGGCAGTAAATATATATACTACTTAATGCAAGTAAAGGGAGGACAAACAATCTGAGGTCAGGTCCAGGAAATGGCACAGTACAATAAAGGGAAGTCAGAGACAAGTCCAATACACAAGCCAAGGTCAGGAAAGCCAGAGAGACAAAAAAACTTACAGGGAGCAGGCACAAGCAAAGTCAGGTCACAAGCAAAAGGTCTGAGTGCAGCGGCACACATCAGAACATCCCCTCATTCCAGCAACGCACCAGTCTTGCCTCCTCCAGCAGCGACCCTGGGACCCCTCTTCACCACAGCCACCACCCCCAGTAAGCAATAAGATGCATGGATTATAAGAGGCACCTCTATTTTATTTAAAAAAAATGTTTTTTTCCTATTTTTGTCATAAAAATTTGGGGTGCGTCTTATAATTCCCAAAATACGATATCTATCTAACAATCTATTGAAGAATATTCCCTTTGAAAACTATCTTTAAATGATATAGTGTAATTCTATATGTAAAGCTAATATTAAAATCGCATTGCATACGGATTGCATTCTCATGTGTTTAGGATGTCGTTCGAATGCTTAGTGATAAAAATCGCATTGTACTCGCATGAAAATCGTCGGACTTTTTGATATCAGAATTGGCGCGATTTTAGTGTACCGAGGCTTTACACTGTAAAGTTTACAGATTCAGTTTCTGAAGTGATAAAATAATGTTTGGTGTACTTTTATGATTGCAAATTGCAGTTGTTCTAATTTGTCGCTAAGGGTTGGAATAAAGAAAACGAAAAAAACAATAGCTGCCTTTTCAATAATAACAACAAGACTTCTAATAAATTATCAATTAATACATCTCTATGACTGAGTCAGCTTTAACTTCTTAATTAAATGAGAAAAAAATAGCAATTCCTGTTTTATATGGAAATAACTAGATTAATGAATGAAACTGTGAAATTATTCTCTTTTATCATCGTTTGACATCGACCCAATTAGCAGTAAGAGACTGCTGTTACTGATAAATGAGGTCTTATACCCGGCTCAGAAATGGAATGAAATGAAGAGCGATATGCTGCCCGAGAAGTCATAAGCTCATTTACTTATGGTAGCATGGTTATGACGCTAAAATTATTTTAAATGCATTAGATTCATATATTCCATCTTTTGTTTGGACTCTCTTCTGCATGTAAATTATAATGTTCTTATACAAAAGCTCTGGTTTGGTGCAATGTTAAAATATATATTAAGGACCTACATTCACAGCAGTTTCAAAATATTAAGCTCCAGTAATAAACCTGCATTGCTGTGCACAAAATCTATACTGCAAGCCAATGTCTATGTCAGAGGCACAGTGTGAAAAGATTGATTGCAAATTACTGGTGTATGGGAGGTGAATGTTAGAATTGGATTACATGTTCGTACAGTAATCCCTTCATAGTGTTCACACTTCAGACAGGTAACTGCAGCTGCTCCCCATTTACTTAAAATTCATAGCAGTGGGCTATAAGTGCAGATATGCAGGAAACTGGGATGCTTGTTTTAACGTTGGAGCCTCTTAAATAACCAAAATCAAGTGGGCACCATGAACACATGATAGGAGTGGGATCGCTCATTTGCATGAAAAATCATTGAAACCACAAAATAGAGAGAAAGTACATGCATAGACCAGAAAAAACACTCATTTAAAAAAGTCCACAAGGACATACATTATTGATCCAAAATCAAGAATATAATATTTAAGAAAGTCTCCACTGGCTACAGAATCTCTTAATATACAGAGTTAATGCATAATATCATATAGAAAAACACTGCTAGAGATATTGCATGACACCTGATGAAAACTGAATCTGGCAAGGACATAGTTAGTTAATAGGGCATAGCCCAAAATGCCTCTGACCCCTGCACAATAGCATTGAGCCTAAAGAACTCACCCAAACAATAAACTGAGTGAGAGCAGACTAAGATGTGAATAGAGGCAAGCTGATACTTCACCCTAGACAGTCAAAAAGGTCGCCCCATAACCTAGAGAGCAGTGATAACACCAAGTGGCGAACAAGGACCGAAGCAGACCCACGTGTTACGACACTCAAAGGTGTCTTTCTCAAGGTGAGTGTAACTGGTCCAAAGAGTATGTGTCAGGAACACTGCACTGTACTTGCTCACTGAGCCAGTGCGCGTGTCCTGAGTGTCAGGATCCTGTCAGCGCCGGCGTGCAGCCTCCGCTGAGCAGGGACTCACCCGCACTGTAGGGGTACCGGGGTCAGGTACAGCCAGAAAGTACCGATGCACAGGACCTGTGGATGCTGAAGTTTAGCAAGCAGACACGGGACCTACGGTCATGTGACTGCAAGGGGGCAGGGCTTAGCGTTCTGCTTAGTGAGATGGAAAGACACTATACAGAATTACTCAGAGTCAGGCAAAGCGGGGTTCATACACAGAGATAGCCATAACGTACCAAGGATGAGACAGAGCTGATAGTCAGGGCCAAGCAGCAGTCAAAACCAAACAGACATAGAAGGTACCAAGCAGAATCCAAAGCAATATCCAGAGAACAGACCGAGTCATACACAGATTATCAAGCAACCAGAACACAGCAAAAACACACTCAGGGGTCACCACACTATGCCAAGGGCAAGAGTATAACTGACAGGGATGGGAGCGTCCTGAGGCTATAAAAAGCCTCTCCCAGAACCAGGGAGAGGCCACAATCATAGCCCCAGGTGTGCAGGTAAGCCTGCACCGGGATCACAACGATTAACCCCAGAAATGCCAGTCATCAGCACTGGTTCCAGACATTAATCCCACATGTGCGAGTCAAACCCGCACTGAGATCATGACAGTATAACTCTTATATAGCAACATAATTAGACAAAATTCTTACCAGGTGGCAGCCTGCAGCAGAAACAGAGGTTAAGCACAGCGGGGGTCAGATTGCTAATGCATCTGTGTGCTCTATATACCAAAACGAAAGTGAGATTTCTTAGCGCATGCACTGTCACAATCAGGGTAGATGAAGTACAGAAATTGAGCATGGCAAAAGTCAATTTACTCAGGCGCCTGTGTGCACCATGTAACAAAGCGAATATTAAAAAAAATTCACTAGCGCATGCGCTGTCAGAGCCCAGAATAAGGGAAACACAGAGCGTAGGCGCAGATTTGTAGAAGTAGTGAAAAAAGCATTCTGTTCAGTGCTAGCGCAGTTTATGCTAAACACAACAAAGTAAGTGAATAGGTGCAACTAACAAGCGCAATAAAGACACATCTGATAATACAAATAAATAGCAATCAACGAGCGCTGGTATATTAAGATAGCAAAATCACAAGCAATACTTGAAACGCTCTTTAGCACATGTGGAGATGCTGTCAGGCTCACAACAGTGCAGTGGTAAAAGGATAGCTATGGAACTCATTTCAAAAGATGGCTACAAAGGATCAAATAAACAAATCCCTGGAAAAATATATGCATAAAGAAAATCTTACAAATAAGGATGTCTGTCAAACCCTATAGAAATAAATATTTGAAATTTTTTTTTTAAAAAAACATTGATAAAAAAATATTAAAACGTTTTTTGGTCACAAAGCAACAAATAAATATTAATATACATCAGACAGAGTAGTGTGAATATGCAGCCATAAAGAGAACCCCCGGTAGCATGGGGAATATAACATTGAAGCCTCTTGAGTAAAAAAATATCAGCATAGCTGAATCCCTGTAGCTTGATCTCATTCAACAAAAACAATGCATATCCTAGCGATATGCCTCCATTTTATTTAAAAGGAAAAACTTCTTTTGAGCCCCGTTCACAAATTTCTGGCCAAGGTAGATTTTGAAGGAGTCAGATGCTTAGGAGTTTTAAAATACCACACAATACTCAAAAATAGTAAATACAATGCTCGGACAATGAGACACAATGTCCATAAAATAGTGCTATGTATTGCTGATGTATCATTTCTTGTGCAGATAGTAAATACAGAATACTACTGCCAATATGCATTGGATTGCTATACGGTCAACAATATAATTAGGCCCTGATTAAAAATGTGCAAGAGTCACATAACATTACATGCAGTTTACGGAACTAGTATAACAGCTTGTTGCAGAGAGTCAGATCCCATATGCAACTGTAAACTCTAAAACTCATGAAATCTTAATACTAGAGTTGAGCGAAATGGTCGGTCAATTTTCGTAAGTCGACGACTTTCGCTAAAGTCGGGTTTCGCCGATCGAAACCCGACCATAGCGTGAGGTCGGCCATGAGGTCGCCGACCCATGCGCCAAAGTTGCGTTTCCCATGATGCTTCCAGCACCTTTTCTCAGCCAATCATCAAGGACGCACACTGTGGGCAACGCGATGACATCAGCAGCGGCCACCACCATCTTAGAGAAGGTGGCTATAAAAGCCCTGACCGCCGATCGCCATTTTACTTCTGCCGATCTTAGCATAGGGAGAGGTTGCTGCCACTGATTCTCAATAGGGAAAGCATTAGGCAACAAATAAAAAAAACTGTGCTTCTTCTGATAGCGATTTCAACTCTACAGTTAGTGTGCAGTGACGGGAGGATTTTTGTTGTGTGCAGCAGCGCTGGTGGTTATTAGGCTGCCTTATAAGGCTACCTGATAGCTGCATTGCTGTGTGCACACTGCTGTGTGGACTGCTTTTTTAAAAGCAAAAAAACCTTTTATTCTGATTTTCTGCACAATTACAGAGCATTCATTTTTTCACACACTACCATGTACCGGCTAGTATCACTGACATATACATGCTATCTGTTGTGAACTCATTTTCTGGTTTGCCTCTGGTTTCTGGTGAGTGAGCTGGTTGTGCTGACAGAGGAGTTGTGAGTTCTCTTTCTGGGCTCCCTCTGGTGGTGGCAGGAGATAAAGAAGCTCATCGGATTAACAGAGACCTGCCACCTGATAATGAGGAAGAGGATTGGACATCTGGAGTCTCAGAATGGATTTAAGACAGCCGACTCCCTATTCCCATGCTGGTGATTTTTTCCTGCCTCCTGAGGTCTTAGTTTCTAGCTCAGTTCCTGCCTTCTTAAGCTAAGTTGTCTTTGCTAATGTTCACATTTGATTTGGTTTGGTCTAGTCAGTTTTTTGTGTGGTCAGCTAGCCCCGGCTGGAGCTGTGCTGAATTTCCACTCTTATATCACTGTATGTGCCAGTTTGCTTTTTGTCCCTTATTAGATTGGCCTCTTTTTGCTCTTTTCTCAGAATATGCCAGAGTGCTGATATAGTGGGAGAAGTCTAGTGACTTCAGGGTATTTTTTGCTATCAGAAGTGTTGGACATTTTTGCAGGGTTTTTTGGCGTGATAGCAGTCAGTATCTTTCCTTTCCTTTCTAGTTAGTGTGGGCCCCATTGTTTGCTCAGCCTATTTTCCTACCTGTGTTCATGTTTTCATCTTGTCTCACCATCAAAACATGTGTGGGCGCTGTCTATTCCTTTGGGGTCTGCTCTGGGGCAGTTTTAGGTTTCCCCTTTTCTTGCTTTAGGCTTATTTAGTCCTTCGGCTGTGACGAGGCAAATAGAATAATTGTAGGTACGCTCCATGGCTACTGTTAGTTGTGTGGTTAGGATTAGGGGTCTGCAATCCGCGTAGTTACCAACCTCTCTGGTTTTCTGTGACGTGGCTTGGTCTTGTTTTCCTCCTCGGTGACCCATTCATAACACTATCTGTGTGTGACTCTGTTAAAAAATAGATGAAGATTTTAAATTTTCCATACATACACTGCATAGAGCTGTCCGCTTCTCAAACAGTATTGTATATCTGCTATTTGCATTGCGGTCAAATCTATACAGAGACAGCATGTGTGTGAGACTCTGTAAATACATATACGGACATTTCAATTTTTCCATACACCATATAGAGCTGTCCGCTTGTCAAACAGTATCGTATATCTGCTGATTGATTATGGTCAAATCTATACAGAGAGAGCGTGTGTGTGTGACTTTGTAAAAAAATAGATGGAGATTTAAAATTTTCCATACATACACTGTATAGAGCTGTACGCTCCTCACACACTACCATGTACCGGCTGGTATCACAGACAAATACATGCTATCTGGGTGTGACTCCGTAAAAAAAGACGGAGTTTTTCATTTTTCCATACATACACTATATACAGCTGTCCACTTCTCAAACAGTATCATATATTTGCTGTTTTGATTACGGTCCAATCTATACAGAGACAGCGCGTGTGTGTGTGAGTCCGTAAATACATAGACGGACATTTCCATTTTTCCACACACCGTATAGAGCTGTCAGCTTCTCTAACAGTATTGTATATCTGCTGTTGACGCCGTCAAAAAATAGATGGAGATTTAAAATATTACATACGTACATCGTATAGAGCTGTCCGCTTCTCCAACAGTATCGTATATCTGGCATTTGTCTTACGGTCAAATCTATACAGAGACAGCGTGTGTGTGACTCCATAAAAAAATAGATGGAGATTTAAAATTTTCCATATATACACACTATATAGAGCTGTCCGCTTGTCAAACGGTGTCGAATATCTGCTATTTGATTACGGTCAATTCTATACAAAGACAGCGTGTGTGTGTGACTCCGTAAAAAAATAGACGGAGATTTTCATTTTTCCATACATACACCGTATACAGCTATCCACTTCTGATACAGTACCGTATATCTGCTGGTTGGATTACGGTCAAATACATACTGGGAGAGCATCTGTAGACTGTGACTAAGGAAATATATACGGAGATTTAAATTTTTACCTACACCTTATACAGCTGTACACTCCTCATACAGTACAATATATCTGTTGGTATTTTTACTACATTTTCACAAACATGAGGAAGTATGGTGGAAGAGGCCACGAACGTGGGAGGGGGGGCAGTTTGTACTGATGGTGGTGGTGCATCTGCTGGTTATGCCAAAAGCACAATAGCAGCTAAGGCAGGAGGTGTTGAACCTCCATCATCGTCTGGCACAATAAGGCCTGTAAGGTTCCCTTTTCTGGGAAGTGAAAAACCGCTTTTAAAGCCGGAGCAAAACCTGCAAGCACTGAGTCGTCAATGCAGGATTCTGGTCAGGAAAAACACCTTTCCTTGTGTCCTTCACCCCCACCAAAAGTGAAGGATGTGGCAGCCCACACTTCAGATTACTCCATGGAGCTCTTTTGACATACCATGCCTGGGTTATCCAGTCAAATCCTGAATTCCCCAGTCCAAGATAAATCTGACATGGAGTGCACTGATGCACAGTCACTGCTAGATGATTCTGCTGGTATATTGACCCACAGCACTACATTGCCCTCGCAGTCTACTGAGCCAGAATCTGACCCTGATGAAACTCAGGTGCCCCTTCCCACATACTATACCACCTTTCATGGTGACACAGAGAAAGGTGCAGATGAAATTGAAGAGGAGGTGATAGATGACCCAGTTGTTGACCCAGATTGGCATCCATTGGGGGAAGAGGGTGCCCCTGGCAATAGCTCAGATGAGGAGAAGAATCTGCAGCAGGCATCGACATTGCAGCAGCAGTTATCTGGCAGGCCCGTAGCTGTCCAAAAAAATGGAACAAAAACCAAAAGCGGTGCAGGACAGCTTGGCCAGATGGTCAAATTAGCACAGCGTGCAAGCCCTGAAAATGTATACCATAGTAGGAAGAGTGCAGTGTGGCACTTCCTTGTCCATAATCATACTGATGAGGCAAAGGTTGTCTGTAAGAAGTGCGGAAAGACCTTTAGCTGAGGGAAAAATCTCTGAAATTTGAATACCAGTTGCATGCTTAGACATTTAACCACCATGCACTTGAAAGCGTGGACGGATTACAAAAACCTCAGGTACCACATGTGCACCTGCTCCGACTGAAGGTAGACAGCAATGCTCCATCGCTTCCCCCACTGTAAGATCACCGCCACCGGTAAGCAAACCACCAGCAATAAATGTGGAGGTGTCGTCGCAAGGCCAAAGCAGTCAGAAAATCACAATGGTTTTGCAACGAAACACTGAAACTAGGCCATCACCACCAACACCATCACCATTACCAACCCCCTCTCAGTCCATCCAGTCCACCGCTAGTTCCCCCATATGCAGAGCTCTCAAGTCCAACTCACCCTAGCAGACACTCTGAGTAGGGCAAGAAAGTACTCAGTCTCTCATCCACGTACACTGGCTTTGAACGCCTACATTGCCAAACTGATCGCATTAGAGATGATGCCCTTCTGTTTGGCTGAAAGCAAAGCTTTCCGAGAGCTCATGGCCTACGCTGTCCCATGCTATGACCTACCCAGTCAACACTTCTTTTCTTGGAAAGTTATCCCTGCCCTTCACCTGCATGTGAAAGACCACATTGTCCATGCACTCAAGCAATCAGTGAGTGGAAAGGTGCACCTCACAACTGATGCATGGTCCAGTAGGCATGGCCAGGGCCATTACGTGTCCATCACTGTGCATTCGGTTAATGTGGTGGATGCAGGCTCCACAGGGGACAGCGGTGGTGGAACAGTGGTGCGTAGCCCATGGTATAGGAAACAGTTGGCTGTAGGCGTTTGACCGTCCTCCTCCTCCTCCTCCAGAAGCTCGTCGACAGAGCGCAGTCACACGAGCACTCCATCCGTAGCTGACAGTGTTGCACAAGAGGTGTCACACTATCGAACAGCTACTGGTAAGCGGCAGCTGGCTGTTAGATGATGTCTTTGGATGACAACAGACACACCGCGGAGGTACTGGCCGACTACTTGCAGCGACAAACTGAGTCATGGCTGAGTCTTAAGGTGCGAAGACTGGGCTCGCACATCCGTCGCTCGCCGGTACACTCCAGTTGTATACAGAAGCTGCAGCGCTTGCTCCACCTCCCCAAGCACCGCCTAATCATAGACGTTGCAAAAAGGTGGAACTCCAACCTGCACATGGTTGAGAGGCTGTGTGAACAGAGGCAGGCTGTAGTGCATTTGTGGGAGGAATTTGTGAGCGGGCGGAGGGCACAGCCAAATTAACAAAAATTCAAGGGTTCACCAAAGATGTACTCAAAGGATAAGTGAAAAAGGAGGAAAAAGTAGTATATCCAAATATGGGAACTCCAAGATGCATGTGGCATATATGTAGTATGTATGTTGCATGCATGTAGTATATATGTAGTATGCATGTTGCATGCATGTAATATACAGTATATGTAGTATGTATGTATGTTGCATGCATGTGGTATATATGTAGTATGTATGCAGTATGTATGTTGCATGTAGTATGTATGTATGTTGCATGCATGTAGTACATATGTAGTTTGCATGTTGCATGCATGCAGTATATATGTTGTATATATGTATGTTGCATGCATGTGGTATATATGTAGTATGCATGTAGTATATATGTGGTATATATGTAGTATGCATGTTGCATGCATGTGGTATATATGTAGTATGTATGTATGTTGCATGCATGCAGTATATATGTAGTATGCATGTTGCATGTAGTATATGTAGTATATATGTATGTTGCATGCATGTAGTATATATGTGGTATATATGTAGTATGTATGTTGCATGCATGTGGTATATATGTAGTATGTATGTTGCATGCATGTAGTATATATGTAGTA
Source organism: Dendrobates tinctorius (assembly GCF_039654945.1). Taxonomy (NCBI): domain Eukaryota; kingdom Metazoa; phylum Chordata; class Amphibia; order Anura; family Dendrobatidae; genus Dendrobates; species Dendrobates tinctorius. The sequence goes on along the minus strand of NW_027361910.1, from coordinate 15,788,809 downwards.
TGCATGTTGCATGCATGTGGTATATATGTAGTATGTATGTATGTTGCATGCATGTAGTATATATGTAGTATGCATGTTGCATGCATGTAGTATATATGTAGTATGTATGTTGCATGCATGTAGTATATATGTAGTATGTATGTTGCATGCATGTGGTATATATGTAGTATGTATGTTGCATGCATGTAGTATATATGTAGTATGCATGTTGCATGCATGTAGTATATATGTAGTATGCATGTTGCATGTGGTATATACTGTATGTAGTATGTATGTAAGTTGCATACATGTAGTATATATGTAGTATGCATGTTGCATGCATGTAGTATATATGTAGTATATATGTAGAATATATGTAGTATGCATGTTGCATGCATGTAGTATATATGTAGTATGTATGTTGCATGTATGTAGCATGTAGTATGTATTTTTTTTTTTACATTCAACACATTAGCCGGATGATGGGACTACTACTGTCCCATCATTGGCTAATGTGTCAATCACCGTCATGGTAGCAGGCATCGCCCGATGGGACTTGTAGTACCATCGGACAATGCCTGCACAGACCCCCGCAGCCTGCACAGACCCCCGGACAGTCGGCACAGACCACCGGCAGGCCGGCACAGACCCCCGGCAGGCCGGTACAGACCCCCGCAGCCTGCACAGACCCCCGGACAGTCGGCACAGACCACCGGCAGGCCGGCACAGACCCCCGGCAGGCCGGCACAGACCCCCGCAGCGTGCACAGACCCCCGGACAGTCGGCACAGACCACCAGCAGGCCGGCACAGCCCCCCGGCAGGCCAGTACAGACCCTCGCAGCCTGCACAGACCCCCGGACAGTCGGCACAGCCCCCCAGCAGGCCAGTACAGACCCCCGAGCAGTCGGCACAGACCCCTCGGAAGGCCCGAACTGACGACTGATGGCGCATCATGATGCGCACAGGCCGCGCATCATGATGATGTCATTTCGGCAGCCAATCAGAGCCACAATAGTGGCTCATTGCATTATGGGAACTTCCAATTCCGATATCCGATATTGAAAAAATATCGGCACTCGGTATCGGAATTCCGATACAGCGAATATTGGCCGATACCCGATATTTACAGTATCGGAATGCTCAACACCACTCTTAAGTTTTTTAACAGCTAGTCTCTCCTTAGGCCCCAGGTTCTCACCTTGCTTGCTGGTCGTATGAAGCTTGGAAATTTGTGTGCTGACCACATTGTAGAAAATCTGAATGGTGGAAAAAAGAGCAAAAGACGGTGTGGCCTGCGAAGGTAAATGCCATAATTTGTCAGGAGCTGTTTTAGGGCCCTCATTTTCCTGTAATAAGTCAAGGAGATCATTAAAAGCCTGTCTCTCATCCTGTGGCAGTGAATCTCATAATGAAGGTTGATGATAAAGCATCTTGAATGTAAGCTGCCTACAGAATAAGTACAGGTCCTTGGTCAAAGTAAACTTATCCAGAGCACCCATAGTTGCAAAGGAAAGGCCCTTAGAAAGAACAGAAATCTCAACATCTGATAAGACATGACTAGACAAACTGATGATTTGTAAATTGCCACTTTTGCTTTCAAATAATTTTATTGGTTTTTTAGAAATAAACAGGGTAGGGAAAGGAAGGTAGGAAGGGAGGGAAGGGAGTGGGGAATAAACAACCTTGTACAGGTACGGAAAAAAATTTAAAAACTAGAGAACCCACAAATAAGCATAGAATAACATATATCGAATAACAACATATAAGAGAAAAAAAAAAAAGTCGACAATCCTTATTATGGGGTAACATTCTTGGAAGGAGATACAGCATCCTAGTACTAAAGCGCCCAAGTTTAAACTTCAAAATATAGTGCCTCTTGTTAAGTCTATTTGATATGAAATTTGTTGTTCCAGGTCTTCCATTTTTTTTAATATTTGTGAATGTGATTGCTGTTAATCGCAAATCTGCGTTCTAAATCGCTGTGTTGGCCTATCTTGTCAAGTATGTCTGAAAACTTGGGAACCTCTGCTTTCTTCCACCATTGTGCTAACATGGTCTTGGTCACTAAGAGGATGTGTATGATAATGTGTCTTACCGAATCATCAAATTGTTCCATGTCTAACGAAAGAAGTGCTCTTTCGGGTGTAATTGTGAAGTCCTTAGCAATGAGGTTAATGTGCTGTGTGACTTGAAGCCAGAGGTTTTTGATTTTTGAACAACCCCAGAAAATATGGTAGAAGTTCCCTTGGTGTTCACAATCTCTCCAGCACAAGGAAGATAGCTCTGTGTAAAAATGCGATAACCTCGTCAGGGTATAGTACCACCTATTTAACAATTTGAAATAACTCTCATGAAGACCCATTGATATGTTGGAATTGTGTTTTTGATGGCATCGTTCCAGTTCTCGAGACGGATATCAGCACCAAAATCAGACTCCCATCTCTTCATGTATATGTTTTTGTGGCTCGTTAGGTCTTTGACAACAGATCTATACAAATTACGCAGACTCCAGAGGTTTTTATTTTTAAGGTTGCACAATAGTGAAGATAGCATTTCATAATTCAAAGTCTTCCCTTTTATGAATTTCCAAATTCTGTCTTTCAACATGGTGTAAAAGACTAGCTCAGATGACGGTAAATTATATTTAACCCTGATCTCACCGAATTTCAGGAACTCCCCTCCACTAAAAACATCCCCCACCCTTTTAATTCCAGATTAGCTCCAAACTTCCGGTATCGGGAGATCATCCATCAGTGCCAATGAAGATAGAGGCAACTTTAAGATTTGCTCTGCTTTTTTGATATTTTTAGTTGGCTTAATGAGATCCCTCAAGGCTGAAATTATCGGCCGGAATAAAGGATGAGATGAGTTCGCACTGGGCTTTTGCAGAAGGAAGTGAAAGAAAAGCTTTTGCATGGAACCTCTATCACTAGCATCTCTCTCCAAGCCATACCAAGCTGGATGCTTCATGTTTTCAGGAAACCAGTGCCAGCTCTGTTTGATGAGCGAGGCCTGATAATAAGCGTATATGTTGGGCAGTCCTGTGCCCCCATGTTTTTTATTTTTGTACATCAAGTCTGCAGATATTCTTGCTTTTTTACCTTTCCAAATAAATAGTCAGATGAGCTCTTGAGCTTTATCAATGGTTTGGCACGGAAAGCTAACTGGCAAAGTCCTAAATATGTATAAAATTTTGGGAAGGATAAAAGTTTTGACTGCCAGAATCTTCCCAAAGATGGAAGTCTCTAGCTGAGCCAAAAAGGATAGATCGCCTGTAATAGTCTTTATAATGCTGTCTAAATTGGCCCTAACTGTGGCTTGGATTGATCCAGCTATTCTAATCCCTAGATAGACCATCTCTTTCTCCTCCCAAATGAACTGGGTTTGGGCCTTTATTTTGTTAATTTCAGATTGTTTCATGTTTAGAGTTATAAATTTTGATTTGTTTGGGTTTATCTTAAAATAAGATGCTCTAGAGAATTTTTCTAGTTCAACTGAAAGGGCTTTAATGTAGTTTGCAGGATCCAGTAGCGTGAGGAATAGCGTGACATTTATTGTCAAACTACTGTGTTTTCTCTTTCTAAATCATAATGACAACAGAAAACATCCAAATGACCCTTATCAAAAGTTCACATTCCCCATTTTTTAATATTGTGTATTGCCCCCTGTAACATCAATGACCTGCTTGTAGTCTTTTGTGGTAGTTGTGGATGAGGTTCTTTATTGTCTCAGATGGAAAAGCTGCCCACTCTTCTTGGCAAAAAGCTTACAGTTCCTGTAAATTCCTGGGCTGTCTAGCATGAACTGCGCGCTTGAGATCTCCCCAGAGAGGTTCAATGATATTGAGGTCAGGAGACAGCCACTTCAGAAATTTCACCTTGTTCTGCTGTAGCCAATTACAGGTTGACATGGCCTTGTGTAAGGATTCCAGATGTTTCATGGACCCTGCTTTACCCTTGTCCAAGATGGAATCTTGTACTTTGTCCTGCCCTTGAACTTCCTGTCTGTCCTGTTATTTAAGTCTGGGTTGGGAAACACTCCTTGCCTGAGTATATTGTGTGCAACTGACTCCTGAGCTTCTTCCTGGCTTGCTTCTCTTCTTCCTACTGCTGCTCGTTACTCAGTGCTCTGCCTCATCACTTCCAGCTGCCCTCGTTCATCTGTACTGCTTCCTGCTCCTGACTGTGGTTACCTTTCGTTCGGAAGTCTAAGTCTGGTTTCACACTTTTTTTCTTTTTTTTTGCGCAAAAAAGCATGCTTTTTTTCCTATACTTTACATGGGTGCGCATACACATGCGTTTGTACGCGTTTGTATGCGCATGCATTTTTTTGCAGTGTGCGCTCGGGCACACAAAATGCATCCTGTTGCTTTTTTTGTGCGTCCAATTTGTCCCAAAAAAAGGCATGCACACGCAATGCGCTTTTTTTCACCCAACCACCCATTATAGCCTATGGGTGCGCTGACGTGCGCATGGTAATGCGCACATCAGCGCAAAAAAAGCATGCGTTTTTTTTTTAAAACTTGCGCAAAACCGCAAAAAAAGCACAAAAACGCATGATGCATTTTTTATATGCGTTTGCACTGCGCACGGTGCGCAGCGCAAAAAAAAAGCAAGTGTGAAAGTAGCCTAAGTGAGGAGATATACATTTCTGGAACTGCTGTGTCTGTAAGAACCTTTGACATTATTATCAGTGCACTTATTCTTGAACTGTGTCTGTTCGGGCTGCGGTGCTGGACTTAGCAGGACTTTTTCAGCACTAAAGTAGTACACTGGAAATCCTCCTCATTGCTGAACATCACCTGCATATTTCTGGACTTCCATGAAAGCTTAATTACGTATTAGTGTCGGTCACACTCAGCTTCATATAACATTGTTGCTGGACATATTCCTTATGTATAAGTGCCGGTCGCAATCTGCTTCATATAATATTGTTGCTCGACATTTTCCTTACATATAAGCACTCAGCTTCATTTAACGTAATTGCTGGACATTTTCATTTTGTGCTGTTTGCACTTCACTGTAAACTCAGGATAATTCACTGTAAACTCAGGATAATCTCTGTTAGTTTTTGTTGTTCACCTTGCTTATTAATACATTTTATTTTGTCACAACTTCTGTCTCAGATTTGTTCTTATTCTATGCAGTCAGAATCCATAGTATCTTCGAATTGAGAGTCCTCAGTGGTTGATACCTTTTAATGGATAACAAATTGCAAGCTTTCGAGACTACTCAGGTCTCTTCATCAGGCAAAGACTAATACAACATCTGAAGAATTACATATTTATGCACAAAACAGCACAGAAATAATGCAATAGATAAGACAAGTGATGGGAAGCAGAATTTTCATAATGGGAGAGGCATAAGCATAAATGTTGGAACAGTTTATAGAGGAGTGTGAAAGTTTTATTGTCCTCTGATTGGGGTCTGGAACTGTGCTGTGATGCCCCCAGAAGGTTTGAAGAGCAAATTCATTAATTGATGTAAAAAGACATAAATCCATGTGACACATTCTTTCCTGCACTGAGTGTGTAAAAGGTTGTCATAAATTTATACTCCCAGACCCTCCTGTCTCTCTGAGACTTGAAGTTACCTTTAACCACTTTCTGACATTTGATGTACTATTCTGTCCATGTGCCCTGGGACTTAATGCTCATGGGCAGAATAGTATGTCATACACGATCAGCCATGCTCACGGGGGGAGCTGATCACGGACGGGTGTCGGCTAATTCTCACAGATGACACCCTGCACTAAGTGCCAGGAGTGGTCATTGACTGCTCCCGGCACTTTAGCCCCAGAACATTGAGATCAAACATGATCGCAGCAGTCCGGGAGCAGGCAGAGGAGACCCCGCGGGGTCCCAATCGCTCCCATGATAACCCAATGTCGTCATGTCAATATCTGGGTTACCAGAGCTGAGAGACTTCCTGTCATGTGCAGTGCATGTCAGAAAGTCTCTGAAGTCAGTGTGCACAGTGCAGCAATGACAGCTTATATGGCATGCAGATCTGCATGCCATATAAGCGATCAGCCTGCATAAAATGAGTGTCCCATAGTGAGACAGTGTAAAAGAACTAAATAAATTTTTTTTTTTAAATAATTGTAAAGATATTTAAAAAATAAAAATAATAATAAAAAAATCAATATTTATTCTATCATTAAATCAATATTTGAATAAAAAAATCTAAACAATAAAAGTGCACATATTTAGTATCGCCGCCTCTGTAACGACCCGATCTATAAAAACTGTCCCACTAGTTAACCCCTTTAGTGAACACCATTAAAAAAAGCAAGGCAAAAAAACAATGCTTTATCATCATAGCATCGAACAAAAAGTGGAATAACACACGATCAAAAAGATGGCTATAAACAAATGTGGTAACGCTGAAAATGTCATCTTGTCCCACAAATAACAAGCCGCCATACAGCTCCATCACCGGAAAAATAAAAATGTTATAGCTCTCAGAATAAAGCTATGAAAAAATAATTATTTTTTCAGTAAATAGTTTTTGTTGTATAAAGTACCGAAACATAAAAAAAGATATAAATGGGGTGTCGTTGTCATCGTACTGACCCGAAGAATAAAACTGATTTATCAATTTTACCACACGTGGAACGATATAAACGTCCCCCCAAAAAATATTCATGAATTGCTGGTTTTTGTTCATTCTGCCTTCCAAAAATCGGAATAAAAATCAATAAAAAAAGTCATGTGCCCAAAAATGGTACCAATAAAAATGTCAACTCATCCCGCAAAAAACAAGGCCTCACATGACTCTGTGGGTCAAAATTTGGAAAAATTATAGCTCACAAAATGTGGTGATGCAAAAACTATTTTTTGCAATACAAAGCGTCTTTTAGTGTGTGACAGCTGCCAAACAAAAAAAAACAGCTACAAAATCACACTATAAATAGTAAATCAAACCGCCTTAATCACCCGCTTAGTTAGGGAAAAATAATAAAATAAAAAAAATGTATTTATTTCCATTTTCCCATTATGGTTAGGGCTAGAGTTAGGGATAGGGTTAGGGTTAGAGTTGGGGTTGGGATTAGGGTTAGGGGTATGTTAGAGTTAAGTTTGTGGTTAGGGTTATGGTTAAGGTTGGGATTAGGGTTAGGGGTGTGTTGAGGTTAGGGTTGGAGTTAGAATTGGGGGGTTTCCACTGTTTAGGCACATCCGGGGCACTCCAAATGTGACATGCATCTGATCTCAATTGTGCGTTGAAAAAGTCAAATGGTGCTCCTTTCCTACCAAGCTCTGCCATGCGCCCAAAAAAGTGGTTTACCCCCACATATGGGGTATCATCATACTCAGGACAAAGTGCACAACAACTTTTGGGGTCCAGTTTCTCCTGTTACCCTTGGGAAAATAAAAAACTGGGGGCAAAAAGATCATTTTTTGTGAAAAAAATAAGATTTTTTATTTTTACAGCTCTACATTATAAACTTCTGTGAAGCACTTGGGGGTTAAAAGTGCTCAGCACACATTTAGGTGAGTTCCTTAGGGGTCTACTTTCCAAAATGGTGTCATTTGTGGGTTTTTTTTCACTGTTTAGGCACATAAGGGGCCAAGGTCGGATTGGGGTGTCTGGGGACCACCAGGGGAATGGATTCTAGGGGCCCACCCTACAGCTACAGTATATGCAAATATCTGTCAGTCGTTATCCCCATTATAGTGGAGCTTTGGCTGTAAAACACAGGGGTCTCCTGCACATTTACTGTGCACCCCCATAACTGGGATGTATAATTACAGTAGTTTACATTAATGGGGTTCTTTAGTTGAAACAAGATATCACCGATCCATGGGCTCCACAGGATAGGTGATCACTTAGGTCCGACCATTAGAAACTGCACCGACTGGAAGAATGGCGAAGTTTAATCGTTGATAAGACACTTATCCCCATTTTAAAATGGAGTGGCAGGTGGGATGTCTGACCACAGCTCCATTCATTCTCTTTGGGGCTTCCAGAAAAAAACAAGTGCAGCCACGGAGGTTATGAATGGATCAGTGATCAAGTTGTACATGCCACTCTAGTCTAATGGGGATAAAAAGTTCCACATTTTGCTGAATGGGTGCAAGTAGTCAGACCCCCCCCAATCAATACATTATCACTTATCCTGTGGAGAGGTGATTACTTTTTTCACAGGAAAACTCCTGTAAGTGCATCTTTACCGCTGTGTGCCAAGTATCTAATTATTAGAGAGAACAAATGACCACCATACACAACACAATCCACTATACCAAGACCAATAATACCATATACAGGGAAGAAATTCCACCACACCATGACCAGACCACATAGTGACCAAATATTACCAGCATAGAGCAACCAAATAATACCACATACAAGGAGAAATACCACCACACGATAACTAGACTACATATTCCACCACATGGTGACCGAGTAATGCCACATACAGAAAAGAAATACTGCCACACCATGACCAGACCACTTAGTGACCGAATAATACTACATACAAGGGACAAATATCACCACACCATGATCAGACCATAGAGTGACTCAATAATATGACATATTACCAGCATATAAGGACTAAATAATACCACATTCAAGGAGAAATACGGCTATGCCGATATCAGACCACAAATTACCACCACATAATGACCAAATACTGCAATACTGATCATGAATACAACCCACAATACTATCACTGTTATTACCAGCAGTGACATTATACACAGGTGCTCTGTATGTAGTCTCAGTGTACCGGTAATACAGTGATCACCAGTGACATTATACACAGGAGCTCTGTATATAGTATCAGTGTACAGGTAATACAGTGATCACCACTGACTTTATACACAGGAGCTCTGTATATAGTGTATAGTGTACAGGTAATACAGTGATCAGTGACATTATACACAGGACCTCTATATATAGTGTGAGTGTACAGGTAATACAGTGATCACCAGTGACATTATACACAGGCGCTCTCTGTATAGTTAAACCGAAAAAAGAAGATGCCACATGGTCAGGTGGAGAAAGCCTCTAGACCAAAGACATAAGAACCGAAAACCAACTAGATCAGTCAGGGATAACAAAGAATTTTAATAGGACCCCTGTATATAGTGTCAGTGTACAGGTAATACAGTGATCACCAGTAACATTATACACAGGAGCTCTGTATATAGTGTACAAGTAATACAGTGATCAACAGTGACATCATACACAGGAGCTCTGTATATAGTGTCAGTGTACAGGTAATACAGTGATCACCAGTGACATTATACACAGGATCTCTGTATATAGTGTCAGTGTACAGGCAATACAGTGAATATCAGTGACATTATACACAGGAGCTCTGTATAGTGTCAGTGTACAGGTAATACAGTGATCACTATTGTTGAGTGATACCATCCGATATCGTGAAATATCGGATCGGATTGGATCTGACCGATACCCAAAAAGTATCGGATATCGCCGATTCCGATACCGGAAAGCAATGCAAGTCAATGGGACAGAAATATCAGAATTAAAAAAAACCCTTTCTTTCCTTGTAGGTTAATTCTACATGAAGAAAAACAACTAATAATAATGTAGAATGTATTGGGGGAGGTGGAGGAGACATTAAAGGCATAGAGGTTTAGCCCAATCAAATGGAATAGCAGGAACAATTTTTTTTGTTTAAAGACGTTCGGAGTTACAAAGATATTGACTATGTTAACCTTTTTTATATTTTGTCAGATATGTATGTTTCACTACTTCCATGCTCTTCACCTTCTTTTTTACTTCTCCCACACTTTCTCCTTTATGATCCTCAGCAGCATCAGCATCTTTTTCATCAACTTCTTCACCTTATTCATCTTCTTCTTCTTCACCTTCTTCCTATTATTCTTTTTTTTTACATTCTTCATATTCTACTTATTCAACTATTATTCTTCTTCATATTCTACTTCTTCATCTTCTTCCTATTCTTCTTCTTCATCATATTCTTATTTGTGACAGTCATTCCTGTAGCTGTTATCCATAAAAGTTTGAAGATTACACCTTCCGTTCTGCCTGTCACAAAAGATTTACAACAGGATTTGTCCGCGTTCAGTTTGGCCTGCAGCAGCAGGCATTTTCCAGGGGCACCATGAGGAGGAACGGACTCACCCCCATACACTGCTTAGTCTTCTTCTGCTTATAATTTAGACAATATCTTTTGCTCTGATTTTTAGTCTTATGCTTAATGTTCTTCTGCTTTTTGTTCTTCTGCTTTTTGTTCTGCTTCTTGGTCTTCTGTCTCTTGTTCTTCTGTATCTTGGTGGTTGTCTTCATGTTCTTTGTCCTCTTGGTCATCTTCTTCAGGGTCATCTTTTTGATCTTCTTCGGGGTGGTCTTCTGGGTCATCGTCTTCAGGGTCATCGTTTTTGTGGTCGTTGTCTTCTTCGGGGTGGTCTTCAGGGTCGTCGTCTTCAGGGTCGTCGTCAGGGAGATCCAAAAACCATTTCCAAAAGCGTGAACTTGGAAATGTAGAAGAAGGTACAAGAAGGCTGAGTAACTGCCGAGAACCAGCTGACGGTACTGGAACCCGGATGGGTAGCAGAAGGAACAAGAGCCAATGGCACTACCGAGGACCAGCTGACGGTGCTGGAACCTGGTTACTAAGCAGGAGGTACCTGTGCTAGAAAGCACTACCAAGGACCAGCAGACGTTGTTGGAACTCGGATACCGAGAAGGAGGCACCTAAGCCAAAGGCACTGCCGAGAACCAGCTGACGGTGCTGGAACCCGGATGGGTAGCAGAAGCTGCAAGAGCCAATGGAACTAGCGAGGACCAGCTGATGGTGCTGGAACCCGGAGGGGCAGCAGAAGGAACAAGAGCCAATGGCACTACCGAGGACCAGCTGATGGTGCTGGAACCTGGTTACTAAGCAGGAGGTACCTGTGCTAAAAAGCACTACCAAGGACCAGCAGACGTTGCTGGAACTTGGATACCGAGAAGGAGGCACCTAAGCCAAAGGCACTGCCGAGAACCAGCTGACGGTACTGGAACCCGAATGGGTAGCAGAAGGTACCCATAAAAAACAACGCTGCAAGGCCGCGAGCTGGCTGCAGTTACCGAAACCCACAGTCCTGCAGGGGGTGCTTGTCCTATTGGCACTACGGAACCAGCCTTTGTTGCCAGATCCTGCAGCCCACATAGGAAGCCAATAAACTGCAGGCCCATAGACTCGGCTAACCTGACCGCAACACGACAGGACAACGTATTAGTGGCAAAGTGACATTGATACTATCCGGAAACAGCAGGCGTGCTGGAACCAGGCTGGGCAGGAGGGTGTACCTATGCCAAAGACAATGCCAGGAAACAGCTGGTGGTGCTGGAACCCAGGGAAAATACTACAAACAGAGTGGAGACAGATGCCTAATTGGAGCAAGTTTAAAATCTGTAGTTGTGTGAGTGTGGACAGAGCAGTAGAAATTGCCGGATACACAGCTGGGTATCAGATGACATTTCTGAACCCCAATAATACTGGAGCATATGTTGACTGTGCAGACGGCACTTCTGAGCAGCAACTGGCTATGTTGGAGCCCAGGGTCAATCAGGGTGTAGGCTGAGGCCTAATTTCATCAAGTTTAATATCTGTTGTAGACTACTACTGATTTTAAACGTGCTCAAATTAGGCCTCTGGCTCCACTCTGTCTCTAGTATTTACACTGGCCTCCAAAACCACCAGTTGCTGCTCAGAAGTGCCGTGCTGAAGTGTGACCGGCGCACAGTGCGACTTGTTTGCGCCTGATGCAGCTGGTACTCCATTACTGCTGTCTGCTGCTCACACAACCGCTCCAACATATGTAATGTTGAATTCCACCTAGTGGGTAGGTCACATATGATGCGATGTTCCGGAAGGCGGAATCGGCGCTGCAGAGCTGCAATGCGCGATCTTGCCATGCTGGAACGCCGCAAGTGAGCGCACTCTATGCGGACCTTGTGCAGCAGTGCATCAAGATCCGGATAGTCCCTCAGAAAGCTCTGCACGACCAAGTTCAGCACATGTGCCAGACATGGGATGTGAGTGAGGTTGCCTAGGCCCAGAGCTGCCACCAGATTTCGGCCATTGTCACACACTACCAAGCCTGGCTGGAGATTCGCTGGCACAAACCACACGTCGCTCTCCTTCTTGATTGCATTCCAGAGCTCCTGCGCTGTGTGGCTTCGATTCCCCAAAGAAATTAATTTCAGTACGGCCTGTTGACGTTTGGCTACGGCTGTGCTCATATCGGTCATAACAGGCTCCAGTAGCGCTGATTCAGAGGAACTGGAGTATGAGGAGGAGTCAATGTGTACAGACTGGATTCCTGCAATCCTTGGAGTTGGCAGAACACGTACAGTGCCACTCTCAAGATCTGTACCCGGCTCCACAACATTGACCCAATGGGCAGTGAGGGAAAGGTAACGTCCCTGTCCATGGTTACTGGTCCACGCATCAGTGGTCAGGTGGATCTTGCTACTGATGGCGTTTAGTAGCGCGTGTTTAATTTTTCCCTCCACATGCTTTTGCAGGGCAGGGACGGCTTGCCTGTTGAAATAAAAGCGGATGGGCACAGTGTATTGTGGGACTGCCAATGCCATGAAGGTACGGAAGGTGTCAGTCTCCACCAGCCTGAATGAGAGCATTTCAAGGGCCAGTAGTTTTGCAATGCCAGCATTCAGAGCCTGTGCTCAGGGATGGTTTGCTGAGTATGGCCGCCTTTTCTCCCATGCCTGTGCTACCGATGGCTGTAGAGTGGCCTGGGAGTCTGAGGATGACAGGGAACGTGATGCTGTGGGTGGAATGTCACTTTGTTCGTCCCGCAGGAGTGGGGTACGGTGAGGTCCTACTAAGCTGCGCATAAAGGACTGTTGCCTGGTAAAACTGGGGGATGCTGAGTCACTGGTGCCCGCAGCAGGCACTGAATCCCCACGTCCTTTCCCTGCTGAAACTCCACGCCCACGACCCCGTGCCTTACTCCCTGCCTTCTTCATCTTGGTAGACTGATAAAGATAGGCAGAAAAGTGCAAAGGGGGGGGGCTTAGTATGCTTATTCCTGAACAGCTGCTAACAGGTATAAGAAACACTAATTTTATAAAGTGTGTGGACTACACTTTAATATGAACTAATGTCACAACTGTCAAGTGGAGTGTTTGGTGAACTTTATTTACGTGTTTTTTTCAAAAAAACAAAAAGGATGTGACCAAAGATGTGAAAGCGATAGTATCACAAACTTTTTGGAGCTATTACAATGCAGGAAGGTAACCTACAATGCAATAGATGAGGCTCCAAAAAATAGGCTAATACTAATCTGGCTGCGGCTGCAGGGCACAAGCCAGCACAAAGGCTCCTCTATCTAGTCCTATATAGTGTTTGCAACCAACCAATGTAGATGGATACGGATGGAAGCACACTAATAGGAGAAAAAAATCAGGAAAAATGAGCTGCAATTAAACAAAAAAAGGACTATGTATGAGGCAGTGATGCACGCTGAGCGCACTACAACCAGAGGTGGCTGCAGAACACACTACAACGTGAGCTGCACTCACACACAGAGACCTCACAGACAGCTGTGAACAGTGCAGAGAACTGGGCACTAGCACTCAAAGGCTGCAGAAAGGCTCCGCTGTCTACTCCTATAGTGTTTGCAACCAATGTAGATGGATACGGATGATGCACACTAATAGGAGAATTAATGAAAAATGAGCAGCAATAAAACAAAAATATGTATGAGGCAGTGATGCATGCTGAGCAGCCTACAACCAGAGGTGGCTGCAGGACACACTACAGCGTGAGCTGCACTCACACAGACCTTGCAGACAGATGTGAACAGCGCTGCAAGGCAAAAGAAAGCTACAGTGACTGATAATGTAGCCTGGGTAAAGCACAATATTATATAGCAAATCGCTATCTCTAACTGTCCCTCAGAGTCTTGAACAGCAGCCTGTGCCTAACTGAATTCACAGCAGAGTGAACCCTAAATGGCGGCGGTGGCTTTTATAGTGCATCATTACATCATTTCAGCAGCCAATCACAGCCATGCCATTAGTTAACATGCCTACATGCCTAACAGGATGTGCCCACACTTCTGAGGATTTCTCATTGGCTGAATCAAATCAAACTGGCTCATAGAATTATGGGAACTTCCGATTCCGGTATTCGATATGCAAAAAGTATCGGAACTCAGTATCAGAATTCCGATACCGCGAATATCGGCCGATACCTGATATTTGCGGTATCGGAATGCTCAACACTAGTGATCACCAGTGACATTATACATAGGAGCTCTCTACACAGTATACAGTATATAGTGTAAGTGTACAAGTAACACACTGACTCACCGGTGACGTCTGTAGTTGAAGTCTTTCATCTTCATCCAATGCAGACCATCACTTGTTCCAGCATGGACTCGTCTCTGCAGAAAATAAAATAACACAGTTATCTATAGTGATCACTTCCAGAGCACATTCCCGACTATCTTCCCCGACTTCTACACTATGTCAGATGAAGAAAAAAAGACATAGTGCAGCCCTTCACAGTTGCATGACCCCTTTTGTTCTCCCCTGTGGAAGACAGTAACCACAAATGTAAATTAAATTACAGCAGTATTAATGTCCCCTGATTGGCCTCTACAGTAATTATGTCCCCACCATAAACCAATAATGTATGTTCCTCATCCTACCCGCCATACAGTAATTATGTCACCCCTTTATTTAGACCCTGGGGCCCTTTAATTAATGTCCCCATCCTGGACCCCAATGTTCACTTTAATAAGGTCCGTATCCTGGGCCCCTTCCAGTAATAATGTCCCCATCCAGGGCCCCTTTATTTAATGTACCCTCCATGGGTCCCTATGGCCACTACCTTGCCCAGTCACAGAGGGGGGATTCTCCTCACCTTGTTGTGTTCCCCGGTGCTGTCTTGTGGCTTCATATTCGGCGTGGTCATTAAAATGGCTACAGAATGCAGCTGTGACAGGGCACTCTGCTCTGTTACAGGCCCTGCGCTAACGTCACATAGCAGTAACATTGAAAGGTCTCCGGCCTATCAAAGGCTGCAGGAGCCATTTAACGTAACTGCTATGCGACGTCGACACATGGCCTGTCGCAGAGCAGAATGCCCTGTCACAGCTGCAGCCGGCATTCATCTTGATGTGCGATGTCACCAGGGTCAGCTCGAGGTTTTCGTGGACCTCGGGCTAAAGAGTTTCAGTGGTCCTCTTTAATACATGCCACGATTAGTGTTGAGCATTCCGATACTGCAAATATCGGGTATCAGCCGATATTCGCTGTATCGGAATTCTGATAACAAGTACCGATATTTTTTCAATTCGGACACCGGAATCGGAAGTCCCCATAATGCAATGACCCACTGTTGTGGCTGTGATTGGCTGCTGAAATGATGTCATCATGATGCGCCGTCTGTGCGCATCATGATGCGCGGTCTGTGCCGACTGCGGGGGGTCTGTACGGGCCTGCCGGGGGCCTGTGCCGGTTGTCGGGGGTCTGTACAGGTCTGCCGGGGGCCTGTGCCGGCTGTTGGGGGTCTGTACGGGCCTGCTGGGGGCCTGTGCCGGCTGCCGGGGGTCTGTACGGGCCTGCTGGGGGCCTGTGCCGGCTGTCGGGTGTCTGTGCGGGCCTGCCAGGGGCTTGTGCCGGCTGTCGGGGGTCTGAACGGGCCTGCCGGGGGCCTGTGCCGGATGTCGGGGGTCTGTACGGGCCTGCCGGTGGTCTTGTGTGTGTGTAGTCATCGTCCGATGGGTCTACAAGTCCCATCAGGCGATGCCTGCTACAATGACAGTGATTGACACATTAGCCAATGATGGGACAGTAGTAGTCCCATCATCCGGCAAATGTGTTGAATGTAAAAAAAAAACAAAAAAAAACATGCATACTACATATATACAACATACATACTACATACATACTACACACATACTACATACAACATACATACTACATACATACTACATTCATACAACATACATACATACTATATACATACTTCATATATACTACATTCATACAACATACATACATACTACATACATACTACATTCATACAACATACATACAAACTATATACATACTACATTCATGCTACATTCATACAACATACATACATACTACAGTCATGGCCAAAAGTTTTGAGAATGACACAAATATTAATTTTTACAAAGTCTACTGCTTCATTTTTTCTAATGGCAATTTGCATATACTCCAGAATGTTATAAAGAGTGATCAGCTAAACAGCAATTACTTGCAAAGTCAATATTTGCCTAGAAAATGAACTTTATCCCCAAAACACATTTCAACATCATCGCAGCCCTGCCTTAAAAGGATCAGCTAACATCGTTTCAGTGATTGCTCCATTAACACAGGTGTGGGTGTTGATGAGGACAGGGCTGGAGATTAATCTGTCATGATTAAGTAAGAATGACACCACTGGACACTTTAAAAGGAGGCTGGTGCTTGGCATCATTGTTTCTCTTCTGTTAACCATGGTTATCTCTAAAGAAACACGTGCAGTCATCATTGCACTGCACAAAAATGGCCTAACAGGGAAGAGTATCGCAGCTAGAAAGATTGCACCTCAGTCAACAATCTATCGCATCATCAAGAATTTCAAGGAGAGAGGTTCCCTTGTTGCCAAAAAGGCTCCAGGACGCCCAAGAAAGACCAGCAAGCGCCAGGACCGTCTCTTAAAAGCGTTTCAGCTGTGGGATCGGGCTACCAGCAGTGCAGAGCTTGCTCAGGAATGGCAGCAGGCAGGTTTGAGTGCATCTGCATGCACTGTGAGGCGGAGACTCTTGGAGCAAGGCCTGGTCTCAAGGAGGGCAGCAAAGAAGCCACTTCTCTCCAGGAAAAACATCATGGACAGACTGATATTCTGCAAGAGGTACAGGGAGTGGACTGCTGAGGACTGGGGTAAAGTCATTTTCTCTGATGAATCCCCTTTTTGATTGTTTGGGACATCTGGAAAACGGCTTATTTGGAGAAGACCAGGTGAGCGCTACCACCAGTCTTGTCTCAAGCCAACTGTCAAGCATCCTGAAACCATTCATGTGTGGGGTTGCTTCTCATCCAAGGGAATGGGCTCTCTCTCAGTCTTGCCTAAAAACACAGCCATGAATAAAGAATGGTACCAGAATGTCCTCCAAGAGCAACTTCTCCCAACCGTCCAAGAGCAGTTTGGCGATCAAAAATGCCTTTTTCAACATGATGGAGCACCTTGCCATAAAGCAAAGGTGATAACTAAATGGCTCAGGGAACAAAACAGAGATTTTGGGACCATGGCCTGGAAACTCCCCAGATCTTAATCCAATTGAGAACTTGTGGTCAATCATCAAGAGACGGGTGGACAAACAAAAACCTTCAAATTCAGATAAAATAAAAGCATTGATTTTGCAAGAATGGACTGCTATCAGTCAGGATTTGATCCAGAAGTTGATTGAGAGCATGCCAGGGAGAATTGCTGAGGTCCTGAAGAAGACGGGTCAACACTGCAAATATTGACTTGCTGCATTAACTCATTCTAACTGTCAATATAACCTTTTGCTACTCATAATATGATTGCAATTATATTTCTGTATGTGATAAAAACATCTGACAAACACACATAAAAGCCAGAGGCCAGCAGACCATGTGAAAATATAATATTTGTGTCATTCTCAAAACTTTTGGCCATGACTGTACATGCATACTTCATATATACTAAATTCATACATCATACATACATATACTACATTCATACAACATACATACATACTTACTACATACATACAACATATATACTACATTCATACAACATACATACATACTACATACATACCACATTCATACAACATACATACTACATATATACTACATTCATACAACATGCATACATACATATATACTACATTCATACAACATACATACATGCATACTACATACATACAACATAAAAACTACATTCATACAACATACATACATACTACATACATACTACATTCATACAACATACATACATGTATATACATACTTCATATATACTACATTCATACAACATACATACATACTACATACATACTAAATTCATACAAGATACATACATACTACATACTTTCTTCATATATACTACATTCATACAACATACATACATATATACTACATTCATACAACATACATACATACATACTACATACATACTTCATATATACTACATTCATACAACATACATACAACATGCTATATACATACAACATACATACTACATGCATACTACATAAATACTACATACAATACATTCATACATTCATATAATACATACATATAAACATACAGTACATATAACATAGAGTACATACTCACCATCACTTGTCACTTTGTTCCCCGAAGCCAGTGTCATCTTTAAAAAAATATTAAAGTAACAAACAAGCGATATACTCCCTGATTCGCAGAAATCCACGAGTGTCCCACGACGGCCATAAAGTGAGACTAGGGACTTTTTTTTACAGTGGCGGAGGAATACAGTGCAGAAGGATACCTACCTCCCGTCATTGTATTCCTGAGGCCCGTAGAGAGCGGTGGCATCAGCTGATGCTGCTGTTCTCCACGGGAGATCGTTGTGGGACACTCGTGGATTTCTGCGGATCAGGGAGTATATCGCTTGTTTGTTATTTTAATATTTTTTTACAGATGACACTGGCTTCGGGGAACAAAGTGACAAGTGATGGTGAGTATGTAATCTATGTTATATGTACTGTATGTCTATATATATGTATTGTATGAATGTATGAATGTATTGTATGTAGTATGTATGTAGTATGTATGTTGTATGTATGTAGCATGTATGTAGCATATAGTATGTATGTAAGTTGTATGAATGTAGTATATATGTAGTATGTATGTATGTATGTTGTATGAATGTAGTATATATGTAGTATGTATGTAATATGTAGTATGTATGTATATTGTATGAATGTAGTATGTATGTAGTATGTATGTTGTATGTAGTGTGTATGCTATATGAATGTAATATATGTAGTATGTATGTTGTATGAATGTAGTATATATGTAGTGTGTATGTAGTTTGTATGTTGTATGAATGTTGTATATATGTAGTATGTATGTAGTATGTTGTATGAACATAGTATATGTGTAGTATGTAGTATGTATGTATGTTGTACGTATGTATGTTGTATGAATGTAGTATATATGTAGTATGTATGTAGTATGTATGTATGTATGTTGTATGAATGTAGTATGTATGTTGTATGTAGTATGTATGCTATATGAATGTAATATATGTAGTATGTATGTTGTATGAATGTAGTATATATGTAGTGTGTAAGTAGTATGTATGTATGTTGTATGAATGTTGTATATATGTAGTATGTAGTATGTATGTATGTTGTTTGAATGTAGTATATATGTAGTATGTATGTATGTTGTATGTATGTATGTTGTATGAATGTTGTATATATGTAGTATGTATGTAGTATGTATGTATGTTGTATTAATGTAGCATGTATGTATGTACGTATGTTGTATGAATGTAGTATATATGGAGTATGTAGTATGTATATATGTAGTATATATGTAGTATGTATGTTGTATGAATGTTGTATATATGAAGTATGTATGTAGTATGTATGTATGTTGTATTAATGTAGTATATATGTAGTATGTATGTATGTTGTATGAATGTAGCATAAATGTAGTATGTATTATATATGTATGTTGTATGAATGTAGTATATATGTAGTATGTATGTATGTATGTTGTATGAATGTAGTATATATGAAGTATGTATGTAGTATGTATGTTGTATGAATGTAGTATATATGAAGTATGTAGTATGTATGCATGTTGTATGAATGTAGTATATATGTAGTATGTATGTATGTATGTTGCATGAATGTAGTATATACATTCATATGTTAAAGTTTGGGCACCCCTATTAATGTTAACCTTTTTTCTTTATAACAATTTTGGTTTTTGCAACAGCTATTTCAGTTTCATATATCTAATAACTGATGGACTCAGTTATATTTCTGGTTCAAATGAGGTTTATTGTACTAACAAAAAATGTGCAATCTGCATTTAAACAAAATTTGACCGGTGCAAAAGTATGGGCACCTCAACATAAAAGTGACATTAATATTTCGTAGATCCTCCTTTTGCAAAAATAACAGCCTCTAGTCGCTTCCTGTAGCTATTAATGAGTTCCTGGATCCTGGATGAAGGTATTTGTGACCATTCCTGTTTACAAAACAATTCCAGTTCAGTTAAGTTTGATGGTCTCCGAGCATGGACAGCCCGCTTCAAATCTTCCCACAGATGTTCAATGACATTCAGGTCTGGGGACTGGGATGGCCATTCCAGAACATTGTAATTGTTCCTCTGCATGAATGCCTGAGTAGATTTGGAGTGGTGTTTTGGATCATTGTCTTGCTGAAATATCCATCCCCTGCGTAACTTCAACTTCGTCACTGATTCTTGCACATTATTGTCAAGAATCTGCTGATACTGAGTTGAATCCATGCGACCCTCAACTTTAACAAGATTCTAGGTGCCGGCATTGGCCACACAGCCCCAAAGCATGATGGAACCTCCACCAAATTTTATTGTGGGTAGCAAGTGTTTTTCTTGGAATGCTGTGTTTTTTAGCCTCCATGCATAACGCCTTTTTGTATGACCAAACAACTCAATCTTTGTTTCATCAGTCCACAGGACCTTCTTCCAAAATGTAACTGGCTTGTCCAAATCTGCTTTTGCATACCTCAGGCGACTCTGTTTGTGGCGTGCTTCCAGAAACGGCTTCTTTCGCATCACTCTCCCATACAGCTTCTCCTTGTGCAAAGTGCGCTGTATTGTTGACCGATGCACAGTGACACCATCTGCAGCAAGAAGATGCTGCAGGTCTTTGGAGGTCATCTGTGGATTGTCCTTGACTGTTCTCACCATTCTTTTCCTCTGCCTTTCTGATATTTTTCTTTGCCTGCCACTTCTGGGCTTAACAAGAACTGTATCTGTGTTCTTACATTTCCTTACTATGTTCCTCACAGTGGAAACTGACATGTTAAATCTCTGAGACAACTTTTTGTATCCTTCCCCTGAAAAGCTATGTTGAATAATCTTTGTTTTCAGATCATTTGAGAGTTGTTTTGAGGAGCCCATGATGCCACTCTTCATAGGAGAATCAAATAGGAGAACTACTTGCAAGTGGCCACCTTAAATACCTTTTCTCATGATTTGATACACCTGGCTATGAAGTTCAAAGCTCAATGAGGTTACAAAACCAATTTAGTGCTTCAGGAAGTCAGTAAAAAGTAGTTAGGAGTGTTCAAATCATGAAAATGATAAGGGTGCCCATACTTTTGCACCGGTCAAATTTAGTTTAAATGCAGATTGCACATTTTCTGTTAGTACAATGAACCTCATTTGAATCCAGAAATATAACTGAGTCCATCAGTTATTAGATATATGAAACTGAAATAGCTGTTGCAAAAACCAAAATTGTTATAAAGAAAAAAGGTTAACATTAATAGGGGTGCCCAAACTTTAACATATGACTGTATGTAGTATGAATGTAGTATGTAGTATGTAGTATGTATGTTTTTTTTTTACATTCAACACATTAGCCGGATGATGGGACTACTACTGTCCCATCATTGGCTAATGTGTTAATCACTGTCATTGTAGCAGGCATCGCCCGAAGGGACTTGTAGTCCCATCGAACGATGCCTGCACACACACTCAACTCCCGGCAGGCCCGCACAGACCCCTGACAGGCCCGCATAGACCCCCGAGAGGCCCGTACAGGCCCCGGCAGGCCCGCACAGACCCCCGGCAGGCCCGCATAGACCCCGGAGAGGCCCGTACAGGCCCCAGCAGGCCCGCACATACCCCCGGCAGGCCCGCATAGACCCCCGAGAGGCCCGTACAGGCCCCGGCAGACCCGCATAGACCCCGGAGAGGCCCGTACAGGCCCCGACAGGCCCGCACATACCCCCGGCAGGCCCGCACAGACAGCCAAGAGGCCCATACAGGCCCCGGCAGGCCCGCACAGACCCCCAAGAGGCCCGTATAAACCCCCGAGAGGCCCGTACAGACCCCGGCCGCACACACAGACACGCACAGTGTCCGCCCACGCACCGCCCACACTCTTCCCCCCTCCCGAACTGGATGTACAAGGAAAGAAAGGGTTTTTTTACTTCCGATATTTCTGTCCCATAGACTTGCATGGGGCTTCCGGTATCAGAATCGGTGATACCCGATACTTTTTGGGTATCGGTCCGATCCAATCTGATCCGATATTTCTCAGTATCGGCTGGTATCGCTCAACACTAGCCACGATTCCTGATGCACAGATAAAAAATACAGGTATAGTACAATATGGGCACCACATAGTCCTCCATACAGTATTATGGGCACCACATAGTCCTCCATACAGTATTATGGGCACCACATAGTCCTCCATACAGTATTATGGGCCCCATATAATACTCATTCATACAGTATATCACAGGCTACATATACTGCTCATCCATCTAGCACATCATGGGCCCCATGCAATACTCAATCATGCAGTATATCACGGGCTGCATATACTGCTCCTCCATACAGCATTATGGGCACCCTGCTCCTCCATACAGAATTAAGGGCCGCCCTGCTTCTCCATACAGCATTAAGGGCTGCCCTGGTCCTCCATACAGCATTATGGGCACCCTGCTCCTCCATACAGTATTATGGCCCCCTGCTCCTCCATACAGTATATTATGGGCCCCCTGCTCCTCCATACAGAATTATGCGCCCCCTGCTCCTCCATACAGAATAATGGGGCCCCCTGCTCCTCCATATAGAATTATGGACCCCCTGCTCCTTCATACAGCATTATGGGCACCCTGCTCCTCCACACAGTATTATGGGCCCCTGCTCCTCCATACAGTAATATGGGCCCCCTGCTCCTCCATACAGTAATATGGGCCCCTGCTCCTCCATACAGTATATTATGGGCCCCCTGCTCCTTCACACAGTATTACGGCCCCTGCTCCTCCACACAGTATTATGGCCCCCTGCTCCTCAATACAGCATTATGGGCCCCTGCTCCTCCATACAGTATATTATGGGCCCCCTGATCCTCCATACAGTATTATGGCCCCCTGCTCCTCCATACAGCATTATGGGCCCCTGCTCCTCCATACAGTATATTATGGGCCCCCTGCTCCTCCACACAGTATTATGGCCCCTGTTCCTCCACACTGTATTATTTCCCCCTGCTCCTCCATACAGTAATATGGGCCCCCTGCTCCTCTATACAGTATATTATGGGCCCTGCTCCTCCATACAGTAATATGGGCCCCATACTCTTCCATACAGTATTATGCCCCCTGCTCCTCCATACAGTAATATGGGCCCCCTGCTCTTCCACAAAGTATTATGGCCCCTGCTCCTCCATACAGTAATATGGGCCCCCTGCTCCTCCACACAGAATTATGGCCCCTGCTCCTCCATACAGTAATATGGGCCCCCTGCTCCTCCATACAGTATCATGGGCCCCCTGCTCCTCCACACAGTATTATGGCCCCTGCTCCTCCATACAGTAATATGGGCCCCCTGCTCCTCCACAAAGTATTATGGCCCCTGCTCCTCCATACAGTATTATGGCCCCTGATCCTCCATACAGTAATATGGGCCCCCTGCTCCTCCACAAAGTATTATGGCCCTGCTCCCCCATACAGTAATATGGGCCCCCTGCTCCTCCATACAGTATTATGGGCCCCTGCTCCTCCACACAGTATTATGGCCCCTGCTCCTCCATACAGTATTATGGCCCCTGATCCTCCATACAGTAATATAGGCCCCCTGCTCCTCTGCACAGTATTATGGCCCCTGCTCCTCTATACAGTAATATGGGCCCCCTGCTCCTCCACATAGTATTATCGCCCCCTGCTCCTCCATACAGTAATATGGGCCCCATGCTCCTCCACACAGTATTATGGCCCCTGCTCCTCCATACAGTATTCTGGCCCCTGCTCCTCCATACAGTATTATGGCCCCTGCTCCTCCATACAGCAATATGGGCCCCCTGCTCCTCCACACAGTATTATGGCCCCTGCTCCTCCATACAGTAATATGGGCCCCCTGCTCCTCCACACAGTATTGTGGGCCCCCTGCTCCTCCATACGTTATATTATGGGCCCCTGCTCCTCCATACAGTAATATGGGCCCCTTGCTCCTCCACACAGTATTATGGGCCCCTGCTCCTCCATACAGTAATATGGGCCCCCTGCTCCTCCACACAGTATTGTGGGCCCCCTGCTCCTCCATACGTTATATTATGGGCCCCTGCTCCTCCATACAGTAATATGGGCCCCTTGCTCCTCCACACAGTATTATGGGCCCCTGCTCCTCCATACAGTAATATGGGCCCCCTGCTATTCCATACAGTAATATGGGTCCCCTGCTCCTCCACACAGTATTATGGGCCCCCTGCTCCTCCATACAGTATATTATGGGCCCCTGCTCCTCCATACATTAATATGGGCCCCTGCTCCTCCACACAGTATTATGGCCCCCTGATCCTCCATACAGAATTATGGGCCCCCTGCTCCTCCATACAGTATTATGGACCCCCCTGCTCCTTCAAACAGCGTTATGGGCCACATGTAATGCTGCATAAATAAAAAAAAAATCAAATCCTCACCTCTCCAGTTCCACCGCAGGTCACTGCACTCAGCATCTCTCCCAAATCTGCAGCGCTCAGGACAGAGAGGCATGCAGTGATGATGTCATGCACTCTCTACCCTGACTGTTGCAGAGTCAGAGAGCGCTGAAGACCCTACAGCTGCTGGAACAAGGAGAGGTGAGTATTAGAGGGGGCCCGACTCACAATCGCTGCGTCCTGTGTGTCCCACCCCCCGTTTCCCCAGGGCCCCTACCGCCTACCTGGGTTCACGGTGCAGGTGGTGCCGCCACGCCAGCTCTGGTCGGGACGGGATTGCGCGCGCCTGGGCCTCCTTCAGCGTTAAAGGGCCCGCGTCCCTTTTTTTTCCTTCTGCCTCATTTTTTTTCTTCTCTCCCCTCTCTGGGGTGGGGCCCACCGGGCATTTCACCGGTATCCCAGTGGGCCAGTCCGACCCTGTAAGGGGCTCTCTAAACACGACATGGCGTCCAATCTCAATTCCAGCCAATTTTGCAATGAAAAGTCAAACAGGGCTCCTTCCCTTCCAAGCTCTGCCGTGCGCCCAAATAGTTGTTTACCTGCATATATGGGGTATCGATGTACTTAGGACAAATTGTTCAACAACTTTCAGGGTCCATTTTCTCCTGTTATCCTTTGTAAAATAAAAAAAAATGGATCTGAAGTAATTTTTTTTGTGAAAAAAAGTTAAATGTTAATTTTTTTAAAATCATTCCAAAAATTCCTGTGAAGCACCTAAAAGGTTAATAAACTTCTTGAATGTGGTTTTGAGCACCTTCAGGGGTGCAGTTTTAAGAATGGTGTAACTTTTGGTTATTTTCTACCATATAGACCAAAATTGACTTCAAATGCGATGTGGTCCCTAAAAAAAAATGGTGTTGCAAAAATGAGAAATTGCTGGTCAATTTTTAACTTTTATAACTTCCTAACAAAAAAGATTTGGTTCCAAAACTGTGCTGATGGAAAGTAGACTTGTGGGAAATTTACTACTTTGTGTGATATATTTCTCTGTTTTAAGGGCATGAAAATTTGCAAATAAACACAACTCATATCAAAGAAATTTTACCAATATCATGAAGTACAATATGTCATGAGAAAACAATGTCAGAATTACCGGGACCCATGGAAGCTTTCCAGAGTTATTACCTCATAAAATGACAGTGGTTAGAATTGTAAAAATTGACCTGGTCATTAACATGCAAACCACCCTTGGGGGTAAAAGGGTTAAAACAAGTAATTTAACATCCATGATGCTATGACTGGGGATGCAAAAATGTTTTGCCACAGGTAGATCCATTCTTTTTTCTCTTATTGTGTGGAGATGAGAATTTATCCTTGTTCTCAGTTTTTGCCCGGTCTCCCCCACATACAGAACCCCAGTTGGACATTTAGTACAAATAATTAAGTACACCACATTAGATGTGATGCAGCAGAAAATACCTGGGATCTTGTAGTCCTGAAGTGAGTTGGGGATCTTTATCTTGTCCGTGGTCATTATAAATGGACAGATTTTAAATCATAGGAACATTTTGAAAACAAGTGAGTCACAGTATGGTAATAATGTGTACAGTGATGTTTCACTGTGTATCTCCAGGTGAAGGGGGTCCTCAAAATGATGGTGCAGCAAGGAAGTCCACATTTAATAATAACTAACAAACAAACTTGCAGTCTATATCATGTAAACATGCGCTAGAAAATAGGAAAAAATGAAGATACTTATCAAATAATTTGGCCAGTACTTGCATGCCCAGCAACCACGGCAAGGCGACCTTCATTGCTGGAAACCTATCCTAATGTGATTCCTTACCTGGGCTGAAGCCTACATTTATATGGGCATGTAACATCCTGCCGTAATTAAAATCCATATAAATGTCCAGTGGAAAAGCAGAGTTTCAGAGATGTAGCAGAGTTGGGTTTATAAGACGTTTCTTAAGTACAAAGAAGCAGTCCACATTAAAAAAAAATGGATGCCAACTCCCTGAATACAGTACTTAGGTGGCGATCTGCTGCTTCAGCAGGCCTATAGAGACACAGGTGTGCTCCGGGTTGCTATAGCAAACCTATGCACTACAGAGTAGAGAATGCCAGTGCCAGGAGGAGCGTGCAACACACACACCGCTGCATCCAGAAGAGGTGACTAAGATGGCTAACATCAAAGAATAGGTATAAGAATAGGTATAAAAACACAGTGATGTCACAATTAACGGCTAATAAAGACACATCATAGTGATAATAAACATAAAAGTGATATTCTGGTAATGGCTGCCATTGATTGCAGTGATTTCACAGTAACCCTACTGGAATAATTAACAGAATGATGTCACAGTATAAGGGTAATACAAATAATAAATAGAATTATGTTTTAGTGTAGGGAAACTAAACAGCTATTTCAAAGCACAATGCACAAATGGTGATCCTCCCTGTGATAGAGTGACAATTAAGAGGGTGCTTTTATATAGCTCTCCAGGGTACAAGCTACTTGTAACACTCGTATGTAGTTACAGTAATGCTTGGCATAAAGTAATTGGTGCTCAAAATAGACCTTTGGAATCCTAAATACTTCTCTAAGTACTCTCGAGACATCAGTGTCATGCAATAATTTCACATGGACATATAAAGTGCCAAAGCGAAATGAAAGTGAGATCATTAAATAGTTATAGTGTACATTTACTAGGAAAATTTCTCACTGTCTCTACCCCAATAAAGGTTTGAATACATTGTCTTGTGTCTAGCATTCTCTGAAAGGTAAAATATATTGTCCATAAAAGTCTCGATGAGTGAATGCACTATTTCATATAGCGATGTAAAATTCAGCTGTTGTCCCAATAAAAGAAAGTATCACAACCCACAGAGAATCCAATTTCTCCAAGATTAATACGGTTACTAAAATTCAATACTGTTTTCTTCTTCCAATCATGTCCAGAAATAAAATATCTGAGACACCAGCTGATTGAAATGAGGATAATTTGACCCTGGTGGGAGTTGCAATTTGTGCTCTAGTTTTATGAGCCTGCAACACTTAAAGTGAAATTTAATACTTATAGTTTCAGAAAGGCCTAGATTGATTATCCGCTACCAACATTTGAGGAGTCGACTACATGGCCAAATCACCCCATACATCACAATTATTTGAAAAATAAGTAATCATTGTGGTTATTACTGCACCATATATTCTAAAAAAGGGTTTTCTTGCAAAAAGAATTTTCTCATCAAAAATTAAATAAAAAATGCTTTATTTTTTGTGATGCTTTGCCTAAATACAAATAAACAAAAAAAGTAGTAAATCTTGGACAATCACTATATCGTGCCCTTTCCTGTATGCCTTCATGACAGCGGATGTTGGCACCCTTATGATAAGACAATGGACTCTGCCTTAATTCCCGAAAAAGCTCTATTCAAATCTAATACTGTACACTACAAAATACCAGTAGAGCCTGCTCTTCCAAATGCAAGTTTATAACCAGATGGGAGCAAAGAGAGGGTCAAAAGGAATAGGCCTTTTGGAATTTATTGCTTCACCATATAATACAGCATAAGCAATGATTTAAGGCAAACCAAAAGGGAAAAGTTAAAGCAGATAAAAAAAGCTGCAAAGTACTCACAGTCCCTATTTCATCCTAATAGCTGGACCCTGCCTAGACAACAGAGGTTGAAACCCTAGGTAGGCATAGATGGCGCCACCGCACAACGGCGGCTGTCCCTAGGGTTCCCTGCAATTCCCTTATTAAATATGTGGATATAGACTTAACCATATCAAAGCATAACATGGCATGTAAACCAAACAGGTAAGTGCTTAATGGCATATGCATAAAACCAACCAATAAAGTCATGATGCTACTAAACAGGCTTGAGGTCAATAGACAGATATTAGTTTGTGAAGTTGTTGGTACTTATGCAGACATATCAAACATCAGACTCAACGTGTTTCACCAGTGTGGCTTCTCAAGAGGACTGATAGAATGATATTTTGTCATCACGATATGCAGCTTCTTGTGCCCAGACACAAGTGCCCTTGTTTAAATACAATTTAAACCCCTCCCCTCATGAAACAATTGTTCCTGTTTAAAGGGGAAAGAAACCTCCTATTCATCAATATGGATATATGTCCCCATATTTATGGGGCATTGAACTCCCTGTCTCCAGAAGTCCACCAGGATGCATGCTCGTATAAACTCGTGCAGCCCATCGATGTGTCATGCGCATAACCAGAACAGTGTGTGCTCTAAAGTGGAACGCATGCGATGTACAGAAGCCACAGTGGGAGCAATTGATAATCGTGCCCAACAGTGCATGACCAGAAGTGCGCATATCAATTCTGAATGCATTATGCTTTCAGTAGCTAGTGACCAAAGCTCGGTTGCTTAGGAAAAAAAGCATGTGTTTCATTTTGTGACACAATGGTAAGCCTTGGTAGGATGAAACATTATGATAAAATATATTGCCACAGGGTCCGCCCTTTCCTTTTAATTGCAAACAAATATCTATAATGTCAAGACACTTGTTATAAACCACACACCCCTTTAATAGGGCAAGAGGAGGCAAGACATTAGTCCAGAATTAATGACTAGATCATCACGCCATCAGATAATATAGAAGTGCTTCTCACTAAATTAGAATATCATCAAAAAGTTTATTTATTTCAGTTCTTCAATAGAAAAACTGAAACTCATTATATAGAGTCATTTCAAACAGAGTGATTTATTTCAAGTGCTTATTTCTATTAATGTTGATGATTATGGCTTACAGCCAATGAAAACCCAAAAGTCATTATCTCAGTAAATTAGAATAGTTAACAAAAACACCTGCAAAGGCTTCCTACGTGTTTAAAAAAGTCCCTTAGTCTGTATCAGTAGGCTCCACAATCATGGGGAAGACTGCTGACTTGACAGATGTCCAGAAGGCAGTCATTGGGACACTCCACAAGGAGGGTAAGCCACAAAAGGTCATTGCTAAAGGAGCTGGCTGTTCAGAGTGCTGTATCCAAGCATATTAATGGAAAGGTGAGTGGTAGGAAAAAGTGTGGTCAAAAAGGTGCACAAGAAACTGGGATATCCGCATCCTTGGAAGAATTGTTAAGAAAAGGCCAATCAAAAATTTGGAGGAGACACAAGGAGTGGACTGCTGGTGGAGTCATTGCGTCAAGAGCCAACACACACAGACATATCCAGGATATGAGCTACAAGTGTTGCATTCATTGTGTCAAGCCACTCATAACCAATAGACAACCCCAGAAGCATCTTACCTGAGCCAAGGAGAAAAAGAACTGGACTGTTGCTCAGTGGTCCAAGGTGTTGTTTTCAGATGAAAGTAAATTTTGCATTTTAGTTTGAAATCAATCCCAGATTCTGGAGGAAGAGTGGAGAAGAAAACAATCCAAGCTGCTTGAGGTCTAGTGTGAAGTTTCCATAATCAGTGATGGTTTGTGGAGCCATATCGTCTGCTGATGTAGGTCCACTGTGTTTTATCAAGACCAAAGTCAGCTCAGCCATCTACTTGGAAATTTTAGAGCACATCATGCTTCCCTCTGCCGACAAGCTTTTTGGAAATTTAATTCTCCAACAGGACTTGGTAACCAGACACACTGCCAAAAGTATCAATACCTGGTTTAAAAACAACAACGCCTGACCTTAACCCTATAGAGAATCTATGGGGTATTGTCAAGAGGAAGATGAGACACACCAGACGTAACAATGCAGACAAGCTGAAGGCTGCTATCAAAGCAACCTGGGCTTCCATAACACCTCAGCTGTGCCACAGGCTGATCGCCTCCACATTGATGCAGTAACTGATGCAAAAGGAACCCTGACCAAGTATTGAGTGCAGTTACTGAACATACGTTTCAGTTGGTCAAAATTTCAGATTTTAAAATAATTTTTCAAGCTGGAGTTATAAAGTATTCTAATTTACTGAGATAATGAGTTTTGGGCTTTCATCGGCTGTAAGCCATAATCATCAACATTAACAGAAATAAACACTTGAAATAGATCACTCTGCTATGACTCTATATAATATATGAGTTTCTCTTTTTGTATTGAAGAAATGAAATAAATAACATTTTTGATATTCTAATTTAGTGAGAAGCATTTTTAGGTAATGTCCAGCATCAATATGCGGGGCAGTGCTCGACAGTACAATAAAATAGTAATGGCACAGAATAATATATATATATATATATATATATATATATATATATATATATATATATATATATATACATACATACATAGTCCATCAAAAAAGAAAGCAAGAGAGCAGCACACCATGTTAGTCTTCATTAAAGCGAACCTTTTTCAAGCATTTTCACACCCATTGAACCGAAACGTTGCTGCATGGGCACATAGCCATATGGGCTATTAAAAAAGCATTTTATTGAAAACTAACATGGTGTGCTGCTTTCTTTTTTGATGGACTATCTGGAGGTTTCGTATGTACCTGGAGGGCCTGCACCAGAATCCTTTTTCTATTTTGTGCTGTTTTTTCAATTTTTTTCTATATATATATATATATAAACAGATCCCTACAGTGAGTCCATGTGAAAGATCCATTCACTTTCCTTTTTTAGTAGATTTTTGTTGTGGTTGCCACCCCTAGTGTTAGATTTAAAGGGAACCTGTCACCTGTTTTGGCTGCTATAAGGTCACTGCCTTTCAGGCCTTATTTACAGCATTCTATAATGCTGTAGATATGCACCCAGTCCGACGTGCAAGATAAGAAAAATAAGTTTTATTATACTCACCTGGGGGGCAGTCTGGTGCGGTCCGGTCAGATGGGTGTCGCAGGTCCGGGTCTGGCATTTCCCATCTTCTTGCACCGCCGTACTCCTGCTTGCTTCATCACTCCCGGCATCGTGCTTCTGCGCAGGCATACTTCTCTGCCCTGCTGAGGGCAGAGCAAAGCACTACATTGCACAAGCGCCAGGAAAGGTCAGAGAGGCCCAACGACTGCGCATTGCAGTACTTTGCTCTGCCTTCAACGGGAACAGAAGCACATCTGCGCAGAAGCATGATGCAGGGAGCGATGAAGCAAGCAGGAGGGTGGCATTGCAAGAAGATGGGTGGTGCTGGACCCGGACCTGCGACACTCTTTGGACCAGACCGCCCCCCCCGGTGAGTATGATAAAACTTTTTTTTCTTATCTTGCAGGTCGGATCGGGGGCTTATCCACAACATTATAGAAAGGAAGCGGCCGCATCTTATAGCGTCCAAAACAGGTGACAGGTTTCCTTTAACCACCTTGCAAATACAGAACGTGGTGTATTTTAAATTACCATGATGCATACTATTTATGTGTCTGGCGAGTGGGGTGTCACGGTTTTGCATAACATCACCCTCATGCTCACCGACACTCATCCTGAACTCCCTTATAATCTTTCCTATGTAGTCCAGAGGGACAGGTGCATTTGGCCATTTAGATGAGTCCTGTAGTCTTGCAATTACAGAAGTCTCATTGAAAAAAGTTTTGCCTGCGGATGAACTCCTAAAGCTTTTGCATAGTTTCATCCTTTTCCATGTGCAGCAATCACCACACTTAAAGAAGCCACGTATTTTTCGGTCTGACCATGTGCCCCCAAATACTGTTTCTTTTTAGAAACTGTGTAGCAGGCTGTCTTTAATAGAGAGGCCCTTTCTAAATGTGAATGCTGGCATGTTACCCACTACCACCCTCCAGATATGGGTCAGCCTTAAGAATGTCCTAGTGTTTCTTCAACACATTATGTTCATGCTTATGCTAGTTATCAAATATTCCTATAATGCATGTAAAACCCTCCAATTCTGGCTCCATGCATTTAGGTTGGGTTCGAAGCAGTGATTCTCTATCACTTGGTTCCACACATGAACGAGCAGAGTCCAGATTAACTTCTCGTTGAACAGGTGAGGAATATGGTTGTTTATTAGCTTTTGTCTTTTAAAAGGGACATTGATGGATTACAGGCGTAAAGATGAGTATATATATATATATATATTTAATAAAGTTTTGTTTAACCCCTTAGTGATAGAGCCATATTGCAACGTAATGGCCAGACCAATTTTTACAATTCTGACCACTGTCACTTCATGAGGCTATAACTCTAGAATGCTTTAGCGGATCCCACCAATTCTGAGAACATTTTTTCGAGACATATTGTACGTCATGTTAGTGGTAAAATTTATTTCATATGACTTGTGTTTATTTATGAAAAAAAACGGAAAGATGGCAAAATTGTTTAAAATTTTGCAATTTTCAAATTTTAAATTTTTATGCCCTTAAATAAGAGAGATATGTCACAGAAGTTACTTAATAAATAACATTTCACACATGTCTACTTTACATCAGCACAATTTTGGAAACAAAATTTTTTTGTTAGGAAGGGTTAAAAGTTGACCAGCAATTTCTCATTTTACAACAAAATTTACAAAACCATTTTTGAAGGACCACATCACATTTAAAGTCACTTTGAGGGTTGTACATGACAGAAAATACCCAGTAATGACCAGCCAGGTCTTTCCCCGGGAAGGAACAACCACGGGAAGGGCAGTCTCCAATGAAGGAAACCACCTATGCCAAAACATGGTATCCATCCACAGACAGCTGTTTCGGGGTATTGCCCCTCATCAGTGTGGAGTAGGAAACTGGCTGGTAGGAGCAATGCCTAGTAAAAGACTGTGAAGATGAGGATGAATGAACTCATGGAGATCAACATCCAACACTGCGGAGACACCATCACGTGTTTCTCAACGCAGTGATTCTAGAGCACTGCCCCCATCCCTTATGGGAAATATGCAAAACATGCAAAACAGAAGCCGCGGAGACACCATCACATGTTTCTCAACGCAAGCAATGACCAGCCAGGTCTTTCCCCGGGAAGGAACAACCACGGGAAAGGCAGTCTCCAATGAAGGAAACCACCTATGCCAAAACATGGTATCCATCCACAGACAGCTGTTTCGGGGTATTGCCCCTCATCAGTGTGGAGTAGGAAACTGGCTGGTAGGAGCAATGCCTAGTAAAAGACTGTGAAGATGAGGATGAATGAACTCATGGAGATCAACATCCAACACTGCGGAGACACCATCACGTGTTTCTCAACGCAGTGATTCTTGAGCACTGCCCCCATCCCTTATGGGACATATGCAAAACATGCAAAACAGAAGCCGCGGAGACACCATCACATGTTTCTCAACGCAAGCAATGACCAGCCAGGTCTTTCCCCGGGAAGGAACAACCACGGGAAGGGCAGTCTCCAATGAAGGAAACCACCTATGCCAAAACATGGTATCCATCCACAGACAGCTGTTTCGGGGTATTGCCCCTCATCAGTGTGGAGTAGGAAACTGGCTGGTAGGAGCAATGCCTAGTAAAAGACTGTGAAGATGAGGATGAATGAACTCATGGAGATCAACATCCAACACTGCGGAGACACCATCACGTGTTTCTCAACGCAGTGATTCTAGAGCACTGCCCCATCCCTTATGGGAAATATGCAAAACATGGAAAACAGAAGCCGCAGAGACACCATCACATGTTTCTCAACGCAAGCAATGACCAGCCAGGTCTTTCCCCGGGAAGGAACAACCACGGGAAGGGCAGTCTCCAACGAAGGAAACCACCTATGCCAAAACATAGTATCCATCCACAGACAGCTGTTTCGGGGTATTGCCCCTCATCAGTGTGGAGTAGGAAACTGGCTGGTAGGAGCAATGCCTAGTAAAAGACTGTGAAGATGAGGATGAATGAACTCATGGAGATCAACATCCAACACTGCGGAGACACCATCACGTGTTTCTCAACGCAGTGATTCTAGAGCACTTCCCCCATCCCTTATGGGAAATATGCAAAACATGCAAAACAGAAGCCGCGGAGACACCATCACATGTTTCTCAATGCAAGCAATGACCAGCCAGGTCTTTCCCCGGGAAGGAACAACCACGGGAAGGGCAGTCTCCAATGAAGGAAACCACCTATGCCAAAACATGGTATCCATCCACAGACAGCTGTTTTGGGGTATTGCCCCTCATCAGTGTGGAGTAGGAAACTGGCTGGTAGGAGCAATGCCTAGTAAAAGACTGAGAAGATGAGGATGAATGAACTCATGGAGATCAACATCCAACACTGCGGAGACACCATCACGTGTTTCTCAACGCAGTGATTCTAGAGCACTATAGGTGGTGATTCTATAGGTGGTTTCCTTCATTGGAGACTGCCCTTCCCGTGGTTGTTCCTTCCCGGGGAAAGACCTGGCTGGTCATTGCTTGCGTTGAGAAACATGTGATGGTGTCTCCGCGGCTTCTGTTTTGCATGTTTTGCATATTTCCCATAAGGGATGGGGGCAGTGCTCTAGAATCACTGCGTTGAGAAACACGTGATGGTGTCTCCGCAGTGTTGGATGTTGATCTCCATGAGTTCATTCATCCTCATCTTCACAGTCTTTTACTAGGCATTGCTCCTACCAGCCAGTTTCCTACTCCACACTAATGAGGGGCAATACCCCGAAACAGCTGTCTGTGGATGGATACCATGTTTTGGCATAGGTGGTTTCCTTCATTGGAGACTGCCCTTCCCGTGGTTGTTCCTTCCCGGGGAAAGACCTGGCTGGTCATTGCTTGTGTTGAGAAATATGTGATGGTGTCTCCGCGGCTTCTGTTTTGCATATTACCCATAAGGGATGGGGGCAGTGCTCTAGAATCACTGCGTTGAGAAACACGTGATGGTGTCTCCGCAGTGTTGGATGTTGATCTCCATGAGTTCATTCATCCTCATCTTCACAGAAAATACCCAGTGACACCATTCTAAAAACTGGACCGCTCAAGGTGCTCAAAACTACATTCAAGAAATTCATTAACCCTTTACATGCTTCACAGGAACTGAAGAAATGTGGAAGGAAAAAATTAACATTTAACTTTTTTTTACAAAAAATTTACTTAAGAATCAATTTTTTTTATTGTCACAAGTGTTAAGAGAAAATGAACCAGAGAATTTGTTGTGCAATTTCTCCTGAATACATCAATACTCCATATGTGAGGGTAAACCACTGTTTGGGGGCAAGGCAGAGTTCACAAGGGAAGGAGCGCCGTTTGAGTTTTTGAATCCAGAAATGGCTGGAATTCAGATCGGACGCCATGTTGCGTTTAGAGCTCCCCTGCTGTGCCTAAACAGTGAAAACCCCCACAAATGACAACATTTTGGAAACTAGACCCCCTAAGGAACTTATCTAGATTTGTGGTGAGCACTTTTAACCCCCAAGTGCTTCACAGAAGTTTATATTTAGAGCTATAAAAATAAAAAATCATATTTTTTTTACAAAAATAATCTTTTCACCCTAAATTTTTTATTTTACCAAGGTTAACAAGAGGAATTAGACCCTAAATGTTGTTGTGCAATTTGTCCTAAGTATGCTTACACCCCATATGTGGGAGTAAACCTATGTTTGGGTGCAGATCAGAGCTCGGAAGGGAAGGAGCGCCGTTTGACTTTTTCAATGCAGAATTGGATGGAATTGAGATCAGATGCCATGTTGCCTTTGAAGAGCCCCTGATGTGCCTAAACAGTAGAACTCCCCCACAAATAACCCCATTTTGGAAACTAGACCGACCAAGGAACTTATCTAGATGTGTAGTGAGCACTTTGAACCCCCAAGTGCTTCACAGAATTTTTTAACGCAGGGCCGGGAAAATAAAAAATCATTTTTTTTTTTACAAAAATGATTTTTTAGCCCCTATTTTTTATTTTCCCAAAAGCAACAAGAGAAATTAGACCCCCAAAGTTGTTGTGCAATTTGCCCGGAGTACGCTGATGCCCCATATGTGGAGGAAACCACTGCTTGAGTGTACGGCAGAGCTCAGAAGGGAGGGAGCACAGTTTGACTTTTTGAACGCAAAATTGGCTGGAATCAATGGTGGCACCATGTTGCGTTTGGAGACCCCCTGATGAGTCTAAACAGTGGAAAACCCTCAATTCTAGCTCCAACCCTAACCCCAACACATCCTTAACCCTAATCCCAACCCTAATTATAACTCTAATCAGAACCCTAACCCCAACACACCCCTAACCCTAATCCCAACCATAACCCTGATAACAACCCTAACCACAACACACTCCTATCCCTAATCCCAACCCTAACCATAACCCTAATGACAACCCTAACTCCAACACACCCCTAACCCTAATCCCAACCCTAAGGGTATGTTTGCACACTGCGTGCTGGCAGCGCTTTGAACATAGCGGATACCTGGTTCTGCACAAAGCACTGCCGGCTTTTGTACACGCGGTGATTCCAGATGTGTTCATTGAGCACATGAAGAATCACCGCATCATATTCATAGACTGGTTTATTTATCTTGCGGAGACGATAAATAGACATGATGCAGTCTAGAAAGACACACTGCATGTCCTTAATTTTGGGTGTGACACCCGCGTCCCTGCACTCCTAGTGGAGACGGGATTTCTAAAAATCCCCTCCACTATGCTGTAACATCTAGACACAGCGTTCAATCCACAGCAAATCCTTACAACATATGCTATGTGGAAACATACCCTAACCCTAATCCCAACCCTAACCATAATCCCAAACCTAACCCCAACCCTAACCCTACTCCCAACCCTAAACCTAATCCCAACCCTAACTCTAATCCCAACCATAACCCTAATCCTAACCCTAATCCCAACCTTAACTGTTATGAGTGAGTCACCGAGGAGGAAAAAACAAAAAGCAAGCTAAGCCCAGAAAACCAGAGAGGTTGGTAACTAGCGGATTGCAGACCCCTGATCCTATCCACAACAACTAGCAGTAGCCGTGGAGCGTGCCTACGGTGGTCCTAGACGCCTCGTCATGGCCGGAGAACTAAATAAGCCTAAAGAAAGAAAGGGAAAATCTAAACTGCCCCAGAGCAGACCCCAAAGCAATATACAGCCCCCAACATGTATTGTTGGTGAAACAAGATGAAAACACAGACACAGGTAGAAAGATAGGCTGAGCAAACGATGGGGCCCTCGCTAACTAGAAAGGACAGGAAAGAAAAGCTGCTGTCTGCAATCACGCAAAAAACCCTGCCAAAAAAATGTTCAACACGTCTGATAGAAAAAGGCCCTGAAGTCGCTAGACTTCAAATCACTATATCAGCACTCAGGTATATTCTGAAGACAGAGCAAAAGAGATCAACTGATCAGAGACAAAATGGAGATTCAGCCCAGTCCCAGCCAGGGCTGGCTGAACACAAAAACTAAGTAAACCAGACAAAATCTCATAAGAACAATAGCAGAGAAAACTTAGCTTTAGGAAGGCAGGAACCAAACTGGAAACCAGGAGCCACAGTCAGGAAAAATCACCAACAAGAAACTAGGGAGTCGGCTGCCTTAAATCCAATCAGAAACTCCTGATGTCCAATCGCAGTCCTCTTCCTCAGGTGGCCGGTCTCTGCCATTTAGATCAGCTTCATTACCTCCCTTCACCAACAGAGGGAGTCCAGATAGAGAACTTACTACTCCTCTGTCAGCACAGCCAGCTCCACAATCCTCACCAGAAGCCAGAGGCAAACCCGAAAATGAGCTCACAACACTTAACCCTAATCCCAACCATAACCCTAATCCCAACCATAACCCTAACTTTAGTCCAATTCACTTTGGCCCAATTGTAGCCCTAATGGAAAAATGGAAATAAATATGTATTTTTTATTTTATTATTTTTCCATAACTAAGGGGGTGATAAAGGGGGGCTTTACTTACTTTTTCTTTTATTTTGATCACTGTGATAGGGTCTATCATAGTGATCAAAATGTACCTGGAATGAATGAAATCTGCCGGGTGTCGGCCGGCAGATCTAGGCAGGCCCACTGCGCATGCTCCCACCATTTTATTTACAGGAAGAAGACGCCAGGAGCTGCGGAAGCCGCAGGTGGACATGGGGGACACCGGGAGGTACAGGTGAAATTGATGCTTTTTTTTGTTGCAGTGGCCGTTATATGGTTAATAATGGTGATCGCAACATCGGGGTTGGTAAATACCGACCCTAGTCATGTTCTCTGGGGTCTCGGCTAACCCTGGCAGCCGAGACCCCGGAGAAAATCTGACTCTGAGGGGCGCTATTTACTTTTTCCACAGCGCCGTTAATTAACGGCGCTATGGTTTAAGTACCCTTCACTACCGCCATTAAAAGGCGTATTGGCAGTCATTAAGGGGTTAAAATAAAGAACTTTATTTTTGCTGTGTGTTTAATTCAAAACTTAGTATGAAGTTAGTAATTGGGGCGTCTTATAGATTCCTTTCCATTGCTATCCCTGGCTTGATATCAGCTGCCAATATAAACCTGACATCAACCTTAACCCACTTGCCACCGCCACATGGCCAGTGGGAAGAATGAGGCTGAGCGCCAGATTTCTGAGGCAGAAGAGTGCCTCAGAAAACCAGAGGAAAACCAGGGGAGGAGTCCTGAGGACATAATTTGCATATTCCCAGTGCATTCCAGGATAAGTGAAGAGTCTCCGCGAGCTCAAAGAACACTGGATTTTGGTTGTTGCAGCTGAAAGGAGGACATCGGTACATTTTTCATTGCTTTCATATGCTTTGTTATACTCACCCGGGGGGGGCAGTCCAGTCCGAAGGGTGTTGCAGGTCCAGATCCGGCGCCTCCCATCTTCTTGCGATGCCACCCTCCAATTGTTTCATTGCTCACAGGCATCGTGATCATGTGTAGGTGTACTTCTTTGCAATGTTGAGGGCAGAGCAAATTCCTGCAGTTCTCAGGCGCTGAGCCTCTCTGACCTTTCCCAGCGCCTGTGCACTGCAGTACTTTGCTCTGCCCTCAACAGGGCAGAGAAGTACACCTGTGCAGGAGTGCGAAGCCCGGGAGCCATGAAGCAAGCAGGAGGGTGGCATCGCAAGAAGATGGGAAATGCCGGATCTGCGATACCCATTGGACTGTACCGGACCTCCCCCCGGATGAGTATAATAAAACTTATTTTTCTTATCTTGCAGGTTGGAGTGGGGGCTTATCTACAACATTATAGAATGCTGTAGATAAGCGTTATAGTGGCCAAAACAGCTGACAGGTTCCCTTTAAACATGGACATGAAAATGTGACCTTTAGACAGCATTTTTTTGAAGAACAAAAAAGCAAAAAAATTTCATCAGATTTTCATCAGAATGTCATTAGAGTTTCATCAGTTTTTTCAATCATGAAAAGAAAAAAGTTTTTCCACCTTCCTTCTTCTTTCTGTCACTGAAAAATAGACATCACAAAGGTTGCATCCCAGTGCTGACTGATTTTTTTCAGGATCACATAGAATTGCAGCGCTGATTTTGTCCTGAGGGTCAGATCAATGTCAGTCATGTATCTATGAGGGATGGGTGAATCTGAACTTTAAAGTTCAGGGTCCATGTCAAACACCTAGTGTCAATGCTTGGACACCAAACATCTGGTGTTTCCCATGATGTCTTCTGTGTGACAATGTGAGAAATACCTGCTCGGATCAGCGGTAAATTCGCTATTCAGATGACAGTGTGTGTGTGTGCCATGACCGGCAGTAAAAAGGTTATCGTCGGTTACAGGCATTGGCTAATGACAGTACTAGTCTCGGTATCGCTGCTAGCAGCAGGAGCAGTCATACTAAGATGAGAGTATTCATCAGTTGGCAACTGTGCAATAAGTAAATACATTTGTGGCGCCCCTGAGGCTCAGTCGCCACAGAGGTACTGCACCTTCTCCTAAGGTGTAGTGCCCCACCATCCAGGTAAGGTGGGAACTCCTTGCCACACTCCAATACCTGCATCCCACACACAGGATAGTTCAGCAGAGGACCAGATTGCAGATCAATGCTTAATGGGTAGCAGAGCACCTTTCGTGGATCCTTGCTTCGTAACACGAGATGTGCTGGGAGGTGGGTGGAGTTAGTATAAAAGAAGGGGAAAGATAGGACTTAGAAGTCAGTTGAGTCTTAGGTCGGTCTGACGGGAGGTCAGTCGGGAAGGAAGCCACTCAGTGAGGAGTGGGGGATCCCTGGAAGAAGGGATGGAGGAAGGAGTGCTGCAGCTGCCTCAGTGACCTGAGCCAGCTGGCACAGGAAAGGAAGGAGAAGGAGAGACGTAGAACTGTAACCTGCATTTAAATAAGAGAGAGAAAGACAAGTACGGAACTAAGAGGAGAGAGAACAGAGAGGAGGAGTGGGTTGGTTAGGAACCCTGCCTATAGGTTCTCAACGCAAGGCCGGGGCCCGGTCCCCGAGGTTGTATGGACACTTATGGTTCTGCAGCAGACACCGGTGGAGTGGTTGGCTGTAAATGCACTACTCCCATCAAAGACTTGGGACACAACAGCAAACGAATAGAGAGCCGGGATTCAGGAGAAGGGAGTCCCCGAAGCAGGCTACAGCTGTCTGTCATACAAGTAGAGTTGTTAGGAACATCTGACAGGAGGAACTTCAGGGAACCACGGTACTCGAGTTCTTCACACTAAAAGGCGCAATAGAGGAGTCGTTCAGGAAAGGCACATGTTGGCGGGGTGCTGGCAGGGAGAGTCCTATCTCGTCTGGAGTTTGGCTGGGCCTCTTTCCTGGAGGACACGGTACTGAAGCAGGCACCTGTGTGCACTACGAACTGTGAGTAAAGCTTTGAAACTGCAAGCCCTGGTGTCCGCCATTCATTCCCGCATCAGCACTGCTCCATCTGGGTATCCGCATCAACACCATCCTGGGCCTCTCCTCATCCATTGCACCTACACTGCCCTGGGACTACAGCTCCACCTGTGGGGAGCTACACCATCTTTGCTGCATCACACCATCAGTCCCAGTGGATCTGCAAGCAGCGTTGGCTTACCATCTTACTTGCCAAACACCACGGGTGGCGTCACGAACTACTATTACATTAAACCACAAAAACAACCATCATTGATATTGGGCACCAAGGGCCACGGACCGGGTCGCCGCTGCTGTGACACCTCATCCCCCCTGACACCGGCCCGGTACCGAGTACCCCACAGCCCTGGGAGGGCGACCCACATTTTTTAAAAAAAACAGCATGGGGGCCCCTGTATTTTTGATAACCTGCCAAGATAACGCTGACAGCTGTTGGCTGCAGCCCACCACTGTTGGTTTTGCCTGCAATTTTTAG
This sequence comes from Dendrobates tinctorius, assembly GCF_039654945.1. Lineage (NCBI taxonomy): Eukaryota > Metazoa > Chordata > Amphibia > Anura > Dendrobatidae > Dendrobates > Dendrobates tinctorius. Next base: position 15,747,087 of record NW_027361910.1, on the reverse strand, counting down.
CAAAAGTAAAGGGGACCCCATGTCATTTTTTTATAATTTTTTTCTTAGGCACCCGCTGATGAATGCTCTCATCACTAAAAAAAAGGTAACCGCCGGTCACAGGCGTAAGCTGATGAGAGTACTACTCTCATCATCATACACCCAGAATCAATGATTATAATAATAATCATTGATTCTGGGCATACGATGATGAGAGTAGTACTCTCAACAGCTTATGCCTGTGACTGGCGGTAACCTTTTTACTGCCGGTCATAGCTGCTTACTCACATGCTGTCATCCGTAAGACAGTGTGGGAACGCCAGTTAGAGCCAGTGTTTCTCGCACTGTCACAGAGATGACAGCATGGGAAACACCAGATGTTTGAGCCCACATTAATTTGAATGGGGTCCGGGTTCGGGTATCGCTCCGGAATGAATCTGTTATCTGAAAAGCCCCATAGACAAGTGCTATGCTTGAAAAACACGGCTAGCACTTATACAAGAAAAACTGATGTCTAAATGAGGCCCTACTCTATATGGGAAAATAAATGGTGTCATTCAAAATTAAAACTTGTCCCGCAAAAAATAAACCTATATTTCAATGTAAGCGTCATGACTATTTGAAAAAGAAGAGGAACAAAGAAAAATTAATATATGAAAATTGGCTGTTTCAAAACAAACAAACAAACAAAAAAGCATAAAAAATAAAAGAAAGTAATTGATATCACTGTTTGGACCGGTCTGAACCAGTAAGATAGCACAGTTAAATGAATATATAGCTAAGCTTAGAATCTCTTTGATCTGATAAACTCAGTTTGTCAAGGTTAAATTTTAAGAAAATATACAGCCCATTTCAACCTTTACACCCAGTTTGAGAAAGCATAGTAAATTACTTTAAGATCCTGCATAAGGAAAACAACAAACACTTGCATAAATGGAAATTGGTGTCAATTTAATGAAGACATAAGGAGATGTAGTTCATTCTAGTAGTTAATTATGGATCTTTAATGGTATACAGATGTTAAACAGATATGCATATGGATGTAGGTATAATTGCTGCTATTCGGTCCATTAAAGGGGCAAATTGTGAGTCTTTTTCTACAAAGATCATTTTCTCTCACCTTTAATGGAAACCAATCACTTTGACAACATAGGGAAAATTACAAAATGTAGAATCATGGCTATGACAAGTCACACCAAGGTCAAATGCAGATGCTAATTAGAGTGCTTAAAGGGGATTTAAGTCCTTAAATAGTAAAATAACAGTTGCATTACTGTACAGCTTGTCCTCATCTGACTTTGTTATCACAAATCTTAGCAAATAAACTGTTGAGCAACTTTAAACCTACAGGAGGCATTTACACTAGTGATAGGCGAGCACTAAAATGCTCGGGTGCTCGTTGCTCGGGTCGAGCAAATTGGAATATTCGGGTACTCGGACAGAACAACAAGCCCAATGTAAGTCTATGGGAGACCCTAGCATTTTTACCGCGATCCACCTGGGGGTCCATTTAAGGTCTACAAACATCAGAAAATGATGGAAACACTGCTCAAATGACGCAGGAACACCATGGTGATCGCCCCTGGAAGCAATTCTGACTCCTAGGTCACAGCTGTAAGCAATGTTGTCATAACATACAAAAATGAAACCAAAATGGATTTTGCTGGGAAATATATTAAGGTACATCCTTTCCAGGTTAATGACTTGTATATAAGGCAAAATAATTAACCCCAGATCAAAATTATCCTCCACCACTTTTGCTATGTTCACACGCAGCGTTATTCAACTTTAACATTGCTTTCAACCAATACTAATGCGTTCACTGGGAAATGACATTGTAACATTTTACAACCCTAGCTGGCCAAGTGGTGTGTGACACATCTTGTTTCATTTCTGAAGGAGGGACTCTTAAAGTCACAAAGCCTATTTTTAGAGGGGCATCAGGCAGCATTAATATTCTTAAATGGCCATTTTTAAACAGTGGGTTTCCTATGCTGTTTGTTAGGTGTCGGGTTCCGGTCGCTGCACAGCAGGAATCCCAAGCCTTGCATTTGGTAGTCTCCCATTTCTCTCTGGCCACACAGGAGGCTGCTCAGCAGACTCGTTGATCCAGGCGCTCTGCTCAGACCAGCTCTGTAGGTTTAGTTGCTGCTGCCACCTCTGGCCCAGCTATAGCAATGCAGGCTGGTTAGCAGCGAGCTACTCCAGGGACTAAGTCCTCCTTTCGGTCCACTGAGCATGCCCGTGGGACGATCTCTCATTGGAGATCGAAGGTCACATGCTCAGGTCCTTCTCCAGCTCGGATTGGACCATCAGAAAGGTCAGGAAGGTCCTGGAAGGACGCAGCTGTAAAAGGTTCGAATGGCCACTCAGTCATGCGCTAGTATAGACTGCACTATCAGACTATGAGGAGTGAGTGTTGTATGCATGTGTGAATGTCTCTAGTGAATGACTCATTAAGAAACCCTTACCCTTGGTACACATGTGTTGTGCAGCCTAGCCTGTTAAGTGCCCAGGCATAGGTAGGACAGAGTCTGAGACAGGCATCAGTGTCCACCTGTGGCTCAGCACACCACGGTGCACGTGAGCGACACTCCATAGTCAGCGTCTATAGTGGCATCTGCAGGTGCGACACCGCGTGCTCAGGAGGTCTAGAGGGACTCTGACCCCATGTCCTTGAGGCAGAGTTCTGTGACTACATTCTGAGCTCCCCCTTGCCAAGCTCTGTGAGTGCTAACAGACTCCGGCATTTAAGTTTCGCGGTACTGCGGCTCTGTGACGTTACAGAGACCGCTCCTGTTTACACCGGGTGATGTTAACCCACGTATGACCTTTGCATACCACTATATATGTCTGCCATTACTAAGCAGCAGTTTTCCACCTCTGCATGGTGGACCCCGGGCTGCGAACGCACCTACTATCATTATATTGTTTGGTGCATTCCGCCAGCCCGTAACACTGTTATTGCCTATGCAGTGAGTGGCTGGGCTGTCAAGAATTACAACGCACCCCAATACCCCTTTCATGAGAGTTACAGGAGGGCCTCCTGAAAAAATGTTGCATTGAATGCAAGGCCTGTCCTGCTATCAAGTCATATGCACCCCAATATGCATTTGAACCCAGATACTGGAAGGCCACATGAAAACCTACTTCACAGTCTTCAGTTAGTCCTGCCATACAGTTTCCTTATGCATTGAATGCAAGGGCCGCCTTGACCCAAAATTGCACGCACCCCAATCCCCCCTTGGAAGAAACATGGAGGAGCGCCTCCTAAAAAAATTTGCCCAATAAAAAGGAGCGGATCTCCTAGACTTGTGATGCCAATACACTAAGTGTATGGGCTGACAAACAACTCCCCATGGGGGTACATTTTTTAACATTCTTTTATGGGGATCATAGGCACCCTTTCCAAAAATTAAACTGGCTGTAGCAGCATAGAACACGTTAACTCTGGTCATCTAGTGGTGGAGAATGAGGAGAGATAATGATAAATCATACTGAAATCAAACAAATAAATTAAAAATTAGTGTTGAGCGATACCACCCGATATTGAAAAATATCGGATCGGATTGGATCGGCCGATATGAAAAAAGTATCGGGTATCGCCGATTCTGATCCCGGAAATCCCATTCAAGTCAATGGAACAGAAATATCGGAATTAAAAAAACCCTTTCTTTCCTTGTAGTTTAATTCTACATGAAGAAAAACAACTAAGAATAAAGTAGAATGTATTGGGGGAGGTGGAGGAGACATTAAAGGCATAGAGGTTTAGCCCAATCAAATGGAATAGCAGGAATAAAAATTTTTTTTAAAGATGTTCGGAGTTACAAAGATATTGACTATGTTAACCTTTTGTATATTTTGTTAGATATGTATGTTTCACTACTTCCATGATCTTCACCTTCTTTTTTACTTCTCCAACACTTTCTCCTTCATCATCCTCAGCAGCAGCATCTTTTCATCAACTTCTTCACCTTATTCATCTTCTTCTTCACCTTCTTCCTATTATTCTTTTTTTTTACATTCTTCATCTTCTTCCTATTCTTCTTCTTCATCATATTCTTATTTGTGACAGGCATTCCTGTAGTTGTTATCTATAAAAGTTTGAAGATTACACCTTCCGTTCTGCCTGTCACAAAAGATTTACAACAGAATTTGTCCGCGTTCAGTTTGGCCTGCAGCAGCAGGCATTTTCCAGGGGCACCACGAGGAGGAACGGACTCACCCCCATACATCGCTTAGTCTTCTTCTGCTTAGAATTTAGATAATATCTTTTGCTCTGATTTTTAATCTTATGCTTTAATGTTCTTCTGCTTTTTGTCCTTCTGCTTTTTGTTCTTCTGATTCTTGGTCTTCTGTCTCTTGTTGTTCTGCATCTTGGTGGTTATCTTCATGTTCTTTGTCACCTTGGTCATCTTCTTCAGGGTCATCTTTTTGGTCTTCTTCGGTGTGGTCTTCAGGGTCGTCGTCTTCAGGGTCGTCGTCAGGGAGATCCAGAGTGAGAACCAAAAACCATTTCCACAAGCATGAACTTTGAAAAGTAGCAGAAGGTACAAGAAGGCTGAGGAACTGCCGAGAACGAGCTGATGGTACTGGAACCCGGAAGGGCAGCAGAAGGAACAAGAGCCAATGGCACAACCGTGGACCAGCTGACGGTGCTGGAACACGGATACTAAACAGGAGGTACCTGTGATACAAAGTACTACCATGGACCAGCAGATGTTGCTGGAACTCGGATAACGAGAAGGAGGCACCTAGGCCAAAGTCACTGCCGAGAACCAGCTGACAGTGCTGGAACTCGGATGGGTAGCCGAGGCTACAAGAGTCAATGGAACTACCAAGAAACAGCTGATAGTGCTGGTACCCAGAGTGGCAGCAGAAGGAACAAGAGCCAATGGCACAACCGTGGATCAGCTGACAGTGCTGGAATACAGTTACTAAGCAGGAGGTACCTGTGCTACAAAGCACTACCAAGGACCAGCAGACGTTGATGGAACTCTGATACCGAGAAGGAGGCACCTAGGCCAAAGGCACTGCCGAGAACCAGCTGACGGTGCTTGGACCCGGATGGGTAGCAGAAGCTACTAGAGTCAATGGAACTACCGAGAACCAGCTGACAGTGCTGGTACCCAGAGTGGCAGCAGAAGGAACAAGAGCCAATGGCACAACCGTGGACCAGCTGACAGTGCTGGAACACGGTTACTAAGCAGGAGGCACCTGTGCTACAAAGCACTACCAAGGACCAGCAGACGTTGATGGAACTCGGATACCGAGAAGGAGGCACCTAGGCCAAAAGCACTGCCAAGAACCAGCTGACGGTGCTGGAACTCGGATGGGTAGCAGAAGCTACCCCTGAAAAAAAACGTTGCAAGGCCGTGAGCTGGCCGCAGTTACCGAAACCCACAGTCCTACAGGGGGTGCTTGTCCTTTTGGCATTACGGAACCAGCCTTTATTACCAGAACCCGCAGCCCATATAGGAAGCACCTAAACTGCAGGCACCATAGACTCGGCTAACCCGACCGCAGCATGACAGGACTATGTATTGGTGGCAAAGTGACGTTGACACTACCCGGAAACAGCAGGCGTGCTGGAACCATGCTGGGCAGGAGGGAGTACCCGTGCCAAAGACACTTCTGAGCAGCAACTGGCGATGTTGGAGCCCAGGGTCAATCATGCAGCAGGCTGAGGCATACTTGGAGCGAGTAGAAAGTAAGATGTAGTGTGATTTTGGAGGCAGCAGGAGATTCTGTCGTCCACACAGCAGGGGAGCAGCTGGCGTTACTTAACCCCACTAACACTGGAGCATGTGTTTTTCTCTGTGCAGACTGCACTTCCGAGCAACAACTGGCTGTGTTGAAGCCCAGGATCAATCATGGAGCAGGCTGAGGCCTACTTGAAGCAAGTTTTATATCGGTTGTACACTACTACTGATTGTAACCGTGCTCCACTTATGCCTCTGGCTCCACTGTCTCTAGTATTTCCCCCGGCCTCCAACCCTGCCAGTTGCTGCTCAGAAGTGGCATCTGTACAATCCACACTTGTTCCTGGGTTACAGGGGATCAGTCACATCAGTTGATCCCCTGATGTGTGTCCGGCAAGGTCTCCTGCTCTGTCCACATTCCCACTACTAGTTGGGAGCAGCAACTGGTGAGGTTGGAGGCCAGGGGAAATACTAGAGACAGTGGAGCCAGATGCCTAAGTGGAGCACGGTTAAAAATCAGTAGTAGTTAGTGTTGAGCATTCCGATACCGCAAGTATCGGGTATCGGATGATATTAGCTGTATTGGAATTCCGATACTTAGTTCCGATACTTTTTTCATATCGAATACCGGAATCGGAAGTTCCCATAATGCTAGGAGCCTGCTCGATTTGATTCAGCCAATGGGGATCCTCAGAAGTGTGGGCACATCCTGTTAGGCATGTAGGCATGTTAACTACTGGCATGGCTGTGATTGGCTGCTGAAATGATGTCATGATGCACTATAAAAACCGCAGCAGCCGCCATTTCGGGTTCACTCTGCTGTGAATTCAGTTAGGGACAGGCTGCTGTTGAAGACTGTGAGGGACAGTTAGAAATAGCGATCATTAAACATATCTATTGCTCTACCCAGGCTACATAATCCACCACTGTAGCATTTTTTTAGCCCAGCAGCGCTGTTTTAATAGCTGTCTGCAAGGGCTGTGTGAGTGCAGACCCACGCTGTGTAGTGTGTCCTGCAGGCACGTCTCCTTGTAGGCCGCCCAGCGTGTGTCTCTGCCTCATACACATTTTTCTTTTATTGCTGCTTTTTTTTTCTCCTGTATAGTGTGCTTCCATACGTATCCATATACGTTGGTTGCAAACACTAAAGGAGTGGACAGTGGAGCCTTTCAGCAGCCTTTCAGTGCTATAGCCCATTTCTCTGCACTGTTTTTGGCTGTCTGATAGGTCTCTCTGTGTGTGAGTGCAGCTCACGTTGCAGTGTGTTCTACAGCCACCGCTGGTTGTAGTCCGCTCAGCGTGCGTCACTGCCTCATACATAGTCCTTTTTTTGCAGCTAATTTGTCCAGATTTTTGCTCCTATATTAGTGTGCTTCCATCCGCATCCATTGTCATTGGTTGGTTGCAAACACTATATAGGATTAGATAGAGGAGCCTTTTTGCTGGCTTGTGCACTTCAGGGCCAGCCAGACTAGTATCACCCTATTTTTTCGAGACTCATCAATTGCATTGTAGGTTAGCTTCCTGCATTGTAATCGCTCCAAAAGGTCACATCCTTTTATTTTCCCCCCCCCCCCCAAAAAAAGGAAATAAAGTTCACCAAACATTCCACTTTAGAGTTGTGTAGGCCACATTAGATCATATTAAAGTGTAGTACACACACTCTTAGCAAAATTAGTGTTTCTTATACTGGTTAGCAGGTGTTCAGGAATAAGAACACTAAGCCCCCCCTTTTTTACTTTTCTGCCTATCTTTATCAGTCTACCAAGATGAAGAAGGCAGGGAGTAAGGTACGTGGTCATGGCCGTGGAGTTTCAGCAGGGAGAGGACGGGGGGATTCAGCAGGGAGAGGACGTGGGGATTCGGTGTCTGCTGCGGCCACCAGAGACCCAGCATCCCCCACTTTTACCAGGCAACAGTCCTTCATGCGCAGCTTTGTAGGACCTCGCCGTACCCCACTGCTGCGTGACAAACAAATTGAAGCCGTTGTCGGATGGATGGCAGCTAACGCATCCACTTCAATGACTTCCGCATCCTCTCAGGGCCAGAGCACTGAAGAGCAACCATCTGTCTCTTCACCACCTGCCAAATTGCCCAGGCAGTCTGAGAGCCCTGGACAGGAGCCATCTCAATCTTTACTTCTGTTCTCAGAATCTGTTGGCTTGGAAAGAGGTGGCCAGCCAAGCAGCATTCTAGAGCGTGAAGAAGAGGGAGTATGCAGTGATGCGCAACTGCTTTGTCCCTCTGAATCTGAAGAGGCGGGTGGGCCAGTGCCTATTGTCAGCACACCTCAGTACTCATCTGATGATGATGAGACTCAGTTGCCAATTTCTGGTGCGTACGGTGCTGGCGAGACAACCCAGGACCAGCCGGTGCTTGAAGAGGGGAGTGGAGATGATGAGGTCCTTGACCCATCATGGCGTCAGCCACAGGAAGATGGTGGGAGCAGCTCTGAGGAAGAGATTCCCCGAACGGCCAAAAGAGGAGGGAGAGGGCGGGGGCAGACTTGGTTGCCTGTAGCCTCCACTTTGGCACCCGTGAGGAGCAATCCTCTTCCAAAACAGAAAACGGGCACTCCCAGGACTTGCAGTGCGTGGTCTTTTTTTGACACAGTTGCAGATGACATTTGCTTTGTCAAACGCAAGCTGTGTCATCAGAAAGTTAAACGAGGGAAAAATGTGAGCAACCTCAATACCACAAATAAGTGGAAACATGTGCGTACCAAGCACGAGGTGGAGTTACATAGACACACTGAAGATGTAGGCCAACCTTCAGCAGCACCTACCACCTCTTCAGCTCGTGTTGGGGCCTCTTCCTCCAGCTCACACACAGCTGGTTCGGCTTCCTCACTGGAACGCCATGGAAGAACCTCTACCACTGTTGTCCTGAGACCCAGTGAAATTCCACCCACTGAACCACGTTCTCAGTCATCAGCACACTCCCAGGCCACTCACCAGCAATCAGCAGCACAGGCATGGGAGAAAAAGCGGCCATACTCGGCAAACCATCCCCGAGCACTGGCTCTGAATGCCGGCATTGCCAAACTACTGGCCCTTGAGATGCTGTCATTCAGGCTGGTGGAGACTGACACCTTCCGGAACTTGATGTCATTGGCAGTTCCACAATACAATGTGCCCAGCCGCTTTTATTTCAGCAGGCAAGCCGTCCCTGCCCTGCAAAAGCATGTGGAGGGAAAAATTAAAAATGCGCTACTAAACGCCGTCAGTAGCAAGGTCCACCTGAACACCGATGAGTGGACCAGTAGTCATGGACAGGGACGATACCTTTCCCTCACTGCCCATTGGGTCAATGTTGTGGAGCCGGGTACAGATCTGGAGAGTGGCTCTGTACGTATTCTGCCAACTCCAAGGATTGCAGGAATGCATTCTGTACATATTGAGTCCTCCTCCTACTCTAGTTCCTCGGAATCAGCACTGCATGAGCCTGTTAGGCCAGATATGAGCACAGGTGTGGTCAAACGTCAACAGGCCGTCCTTAAATTAATTTCTTTGGGGAATCGGAGCCACACACCACAGGAGCTCTGGAATGCCATCAAGCAGGAGAGCGATGTGTGGTTTGTGCCAGCGAATCTCCAGCCAGGTTTGGTAGTGAGTGACAATGGCCCAAATCTAGTGGCAGCTCTGGGCCTAGGTAACCTCACTCACATACCATGTCTGGCACACGTGCTCAATTTGGTTGTGCAGAGCTTTCTGAGGGACTATCTGGATCTTGATGCACTGCTGCACAAGGTTCGCCTAGAGTGTGCTCACATGCGGCGTTCCAGCATGGCAAGTTAGCGCATTGCATCTCTGCAACGCCGATTCCGCCTGCCAGAACATCGCATCATATGTGACCTCCCCACCAGGTGGAATTCAATGTTACATATGTTGGAGCAGTTGTGTGAGCAGCAGGCAGCAGTCATGGAGTACCAGCTGCATCAGGTGCAAACAAGTCGCACTGTGCACCGGACACACTTCACCACCACTGAGTGGGCCACTATGAGCGACATCTGCCAAGTTTTGCGTGCCTTAAAAGGTATCATACCCACAAGATTCTTATTTTGTTTCTCTCACTGAGAGCACTTTATATATTTTTTTCTACTGGCTAACACGGTACCAAACCACTTTTTTCGATGACTCCACGCGGATGGCCAGTGCAGATGATGCACTAGTCAGCATGACTGTCCCCCTTATCTGTCTGCTTTAAAAAACCTTGAAGAGGTCGAGGATGAGGAGTCAGAAATGCCATCTGCTTCTGGCAAGTCTGCGCAATGTGCTTCCACACAAAGGCCCAGGCAGGGGACACTTAGTGAGGAGGATGACGAGGAGTCAATGGAGGAGGAGGAACACATCTCTCCAGAGGAGGGAGGTACACAAGGCTCTAGTAGTCAGTGTGTACAGCGAGGGTGGGGTGATGCTGAGCAGGCTGAGATGCTGCCTCAAGCTGGGGACAGCGTTTCCGGTCCAGTTGGCAGTCTGCAGCACATGGTTGATTTCATGCTGCAGTGCCTGTTAAATGACCGCCGCATCGCCAACATTCTCCACACGGCTGATTATTGGGTGTACACCCTCCTAGATCCTCGCTACCGGGACAACTTACAAAGCCTCATACCACAGTTGAACCGGGAGCGTAAAATGCGGGTGTACCAAGAAACACTTGTGCAGGCCATCATGTTCTCCATTCCCCCCGCAAGTGTTGCTGGTAGTGCTTTTCAAAGCAGCCATGTGGGTAGAGCCAGTGGAGGAAGCTCTGCACAAAGAGGTAGCAGAGGCAGTGCCGCAGGACAAGGCAAGGCCAGTATGGCCCAAATGTGGAAAAGTTTTGTGGGACCGCCACAAACGGCTACACCATCACAGACGGCTCCAGTCAGCAGGAGGCAACGTTTCCGTCAGATGGTGACAGACTACTTGTCTTGCCCTGTTAGTGTACTCCCAGACGACTCTTCCCCGTTCAAGTTTTGGGTCTCTAAGCTGGATACATGGCCAGAGCTTAGCCAGTATGCATTGGAGGTGCTGGCTTGCCCTGCTGCCAGTGTATTATCGGAACGTGTCTTTAGTGCTGCAGGTGGTGTGCTAACAGACCATCGCACGCGACTATCCACCGATAATGTTGACCGGCTTACTTTTGTGAAAATGAACAAGGCCTGGATCTCACCTGAATTTGCCAGTCCTCTTCCAGAATAAATAATTGCCTGGCAACAGGATCCAGGTCTCCTGTTGTGTTCATGTTTCTATGACCTGAACTTTATTTCCTGGGCTACAGCAACGCCCATTGTTGCTCAGAAATGCTGTCCACACAGACAAAACACTCGCTCATGTGTAAGTGGGGTTTGGTAACGTCAGCTGATCCCCTGCTGTGTGTATGGCAAAGTGTCCTGCTCCCTCCAAACTCAAAGTACCTCAGATTTACACCTGGCTCCAAGTAGGCCTCCGTCTACTACCTGATTTTCCCTGGGCTCCGACACCACCAGTTGGTGCTCAGAAGTGCTGTCCACACAGAAAAAACACTTGTTCATGTGTAAGTGGGGTTCGGTAACGTCTGCTAATCCCCTGCTGTGTGTACGGCAAACTCTCCTGCTGCCTACAACTTCTGACTACCTCTGATTTAATATGTTCTCTGATTTGCCCTCTGTCTCCACTCTGTTTTGAGTATTTCCTCCGGCCTACAACACTGCCTGTTTCTGCTCTCAAGTGCCGTCTGCACAATCAACACTTGTTCCTGTGTTACCTGGGTCCTGTAACATCTGCTCATCTCCAGAGGTGAGTCCGGCAATGTCTCCTGCTTTGTCTACATTCCCACTACTTGTAGTGGAAAAGTGGACGGAGCAGGAGACATTGCCTGACTCACCTCTAGGGAGAAGCTGCTGTTACAGAACCCCAGTAACACAGGAACAAGTGTTGGTTGTGCAGACGGCAATTCAGAGCACCAACTGGCGTGGTTGGAAGCCAGAGGAAATACTCGAAACAGAGTGAAGACAGAGGCCTAATTGGAGTACGTTGACAGTTAGTAGTAGTGTAGAAACAATCTAAAACTGCCACCGAGTAGGCCTCAGCCTACTACCTGATTTTCCCTGGCCTCCGACACCGCCAGTTGGTGCTCAGAAGTGCTGTCCGCACAGAAAAAACACTTGTTCATGTGTAAGTGGGGTTCGGTAACGTCTGCTGATCCCCTGCTGTGTGTATGGCAAAGTGTCCTGCTCCCTCCAAAGTCAAAATACCTCAGATTTACACCTGGCTCCAAGTAGGCCTCGGCCTACTACCTGATTTTCCCTGGGCTCCGACACCGCCAGTTGGTGCTCAGAAGTGCTGTACGCACAGACAAAACAAAGTGGGGTTCGGTAACATCAGCTGATCCCCTGCTGTGTGTATGGCAAAGTGTCCTGCTCCCTCCACAGTCAAACAACCTCAGATTTACACCTGGCTCCAAGTTGGCCTCAGCCTACTACCTGATTTTCCCTGGGCTCCGACACCGCCAGTTGGTGCTCAGAAGTGCTGTCCACACAGAAAAAACACTTGTTTATGTGTAAGTGGGGTTCGGTAACGTCAGCTGATCCCCTGCTGTGTGTACGGCAAACTCTCCTGCTGCCTCCAAATTCAAACAACGTCTTATCTTAAACTGCCTTCAAGTAGGACTCAGCCTACAAAATGACTATCCCTGGGCTCCAACATCATCAGTTGTTGCTCGGAAGTGCTGTCCACGCAGAAAAAAACACTCGTTCATGTGAAAGTGGGGGTCAGTAACGTCAGCTGATCCCCTGCTGTGTGGAGGGCAAACTGCTGCTGCCTCCAAATTGTAACTACTTCTGATTTAAACATTCTCTGATTTGGCCTCTGTCTCCACTCCGTCTCTAGTATTTCCCCTGACCTCCAACACCGCCAGTTCCTGCTCACAGTTGCCGTCCACACATTCCACACTTGTTCCTGTGTTCCTGGTGTTCTGTTACGTGAGCTGATCCCCCAATGTGTGTCCGGCACTGTCTCCTGCGCAGTCCACCTTCCCACTACAAGTGGTGGGAATGTGGACAGAGCAGGAGACATTGGCAGACACACATCAGGGGATCTGCTGATATTACAGAACCCCAGTAACGCAGGAACACGTGTGGATTGGGCAGACGGCTACTGTACGCATAAACTGGCGGTGTTGGTGGTCAGGTGAAATCTTGGAAACAGAGTAGAGACAGATGCCTAATTGGAGCACGTTGACAGTCAGCTGTAGTCCGGAACCGATATAAAACTACCACCAAGTAGGCCTCGGCCTACACCATGATTGTCCCTGGGCTCCAACAACGCCAGTTGGTGCTCGGCAGTGTCTTTGGCACGGGTACTCCCTGTTACCCAGCCTGGTTCCAGCACGCCTGCTGTTTCCGGGTAGTATCGAGGTCACTATGCCACCAATCCGTTGTCCTGTCATCTTGCGGCTGGGTTAGCCGACTCTACGGTGCCTGCAGTTTAGGTGACTCCTATGTGGGCTGTGGGAACTGGCACTGAAGGCTGGATCCGTAGTGCCAATCGGACATGGACCCCCTGTAGGACTGTGGGTTTTGGTAACTGCGGCTGGCTTGCGGCCTGGCTACTTTGCTTTGGATGGGCACCTTCTGCTACCCACCTGGGTTCCAGCACTGTCAGCTGGTTCTCGCCAGAGCCTTTGGCCTAGGTGCCTCCATCTCGGTATCCGAGGTCCAGCACCATCAGCTGGTCCTTGGTAGTGCTTTTTAGCATAGGTACCTTCTGCTTAGTAACCGTGGTCCAGCACCGTCAGTTGGTCCTCGGTAGTGCCATTGGCTCTTGTTCCTTCTGCTACCCATCCGGGTGCCAGCACTGTCAGCTGGTTCTCGCCAGAGTCTTTGGCCTAGGTGCCTCCATCTCGGTATCCGAGGTCCAGCACCATCAGCTGGTCCTTGGTAGTGCTTTTTAGCACAGGTACCTTCTGCTTAGTAACCGTGGTCCAGCACCGTCAGTTGGTCCTCGGTAGTGCCATTGGCTCTTGTTCCTTCTGCTACCCATCCGGGTGCCAGCACTGTCAGCTGGTTCTCGCCAGAGCCTTTGGCCTAGGTGCCTCCATCTTGGTATCCGAAGTCCAGCACCGTCAGCTGGTCCTTGGTAGTGCTTTTTAGCACAGGTACCTTCTGCTTAGTAGCCGTGGTCCAGCACCGTCAGTTGGTCCTCGGTAGTGCCATTGGCTCTTGTTTCTTCTGCTACCCATCCGGGTTCCAGCACTGTCAGCTGGTTGTCGCCAGAGCCTTTGGCCTAGGTGCCTCCATCTCGGTATACGAGGTCCAGCAACGTCAGCTGGTCCTTGGTAGTGGTTTCTAGCACAGGTACCTCCTGCATAGTAACCGGGGTCCAGCACCGTCAGCTGTTCCTCAGTAGTGCCATTGGCTCTTGTTCCTTCTGCTGCCACTACGGGTTCCAGTACTGTCAGCTGGTTCTCGCCAGTTTCTCAGCCTTCTTGTACCTTCTGCTACATTTCCAAGATCAAGCTTTTTGAAATTGTCTTTGGTAATCCTTATTGATCTCCATGATGACGACCCTGATGACGACGACCCTGAAGACCACACCAAAGAAGACCAGAAATATGACCCTAAATAATATGACCAAGAGGACAAAGAATATGAAGACAACCACCAAGATACAGAACAAAAGACAGAAGAACAAGAAGCAGAAGAAGCAAAAGCAGAAGAACAGAAAGCAGAAGAACATGAAGCATAAGACTAAAAATCAGCATAGAAGAAATCAAAATTATAAGCAGAAGAAGACTAAGCAGTAAATGGGGGTGAGTCCGTTCCTCCTCGTGGTGCCCCTGGAAAATGCCTGCTGCTGCAGGCCAAACTGAACACGGACAAATCCTGTTGTAAATCTTTTGTGACAGGCAGAACGTAAGGTGTAATCTTATAACTTTTATAGATAAGTACTACAGGAATGCCTGTCACCATAAGAAAATGAAGAAAAAGAAGAATAGGAAGAAGATGAAGAAATAGCATATGAAAATTAATAATAGCTGAATAAGAAGAATATGAAGAATGGAAAAAAAAAATTAATGGGAAGAAGGTGAAGAAGAAGAAGATGAATAAGGTGAAGAAAAAGTTGATGAAAAAAAATGCTACTGCTGCGGATCATGAAGGAGAAAGTGTGGGAGAAGTACGAAAGAAGGTGAAGAGCATGGAAGTTGTGAAACATACTTATCTGACAAAATATAAAAAAGTTAACATAGTCAATATCTTTTTAACTCCGAACGTCTTGAAAAAAAAAATTGGAATTAATGCTATGCCATGTGATTTGAATAAACCACTATGCCTTTAATGTCTCCTCCACCTCCCACAATACATTCTACATGATTCTTATTTGTTTTCAATTATGTAGAATTAGCCAATAAGGAAATAAAGGGCTTTTTTTAATTCCGATACTGGAAGTCCCATTGACTTGAATGGGACTTCCGGTATCGGAATCGGCGATACCCGAAATTTTTTTCGTATCGGGCGATACCATCCGATACAATATTTTTGGGTATCGAACGGAATCACTCAACACTAGTAGTAGTGTGACTGTGTAGGCAGCAGGAGACTTCCATCCACACAGCAGGGGAGCAGCTGGCATTACTGAACCCCACTAACACAGAAGCTAGTGTGTTTTTCTCTGTGAAGACGGCACTTCTGAACACCAACTGGCGTTGTTGGAACCCAGGATCAAGCATGGAGCAGGCTGAGGCCTGATGGTTTTTGAATGTGGAGGCAGCAGGAGACTTTGTTGTCCACACAGCAGGGGAACAGCTGACGTTACTGAACCCCACTAAAACAAAAGCTAGTGTGTTTTTCTCTGTGAAGACGGCACTTCTGAACACCAACTGGCATTGTTGGAGCCCAGGATCAAGCATGGAGCAGGCTGAGGCCTGATGTTTTGTGAATGTGGAGGCAGCAGGAGACTTTGTCATCCACACAGCAGGGGAACAGCTGACGTTACTGAACCCCACTAACACAGGAGCTAGTGTTTTTCTCTGTGCGGACAGCACTTCCGAGCGACAACTGGCTGTGTTGAAGCCCAGGATCAATCATGCAGCAGGCGGAGGCCAACTTGCGGCAAGATTTATATAGGTTGTAGACTACTACTGATTGTAACCGTGCTCCACTATGGCCTCTGGCTCCACTGTCTCTAGTATTTCCCCTGGCCTCCAACCCCGCCAGTTACTGCTCTGAAGTGGCGTCTGCACAATCCACACTTGTTCCTGAGTTACTGGGGCTCAGTCACGTCAGATGATCCCCTGATGTGTGTCCGGCAAGGTCTCCTGCTCTGTCCACATTCCCACTACTAGTAATGGGAATGTGGACAGAGCAGGAGACATTGCCAGACACACAGCAGGGGAGCAGATGGCGTTACTGAAACCCACTAACACAGGAGCTTGTGTTTTTCTCTGTGCAGATGGAACTTCTGAGCGACAACTGGCTGTGTTGAAGCCGAGGGATTACAGTTCAGGTGGTAGAAACATGAACACAACAGGAGACCTGGATATTGTTGCCAACCAATTATTTATTCTGGTAGAGGACTGGCAAATTCTGGCGAGATCCAGGCCTTGTTCATTTTCAGAAAAGTAATCCGGTCAACGTTATCGGAGGATAGTCGCGTTCGACGGTCTGTTAGTACACTACCTGCGGCACTTATGACGCGCTCCGATAATACACTGGCAGCAGGGCAAGCCAGCACCTCCAATGCATACTGGCTAAGCTCTGGCCATGTATCCAGCTTTGAGACCCAAAACTTGAAGGGGGAAGAGCCATCTGGGAGTACACTGACAGGGCAAGACATGTAGTCTGTCACCATCTGACGGAAATGTTGCCTCCTGCTGACTGGAGCCGACTGTGATGGTGTAGACATTTGTGGCGGACACACAAAACTTTGCCACATTTGGGCCATAGTGGTCTTGCCTTGTGCTGAGGCGCTGCCTCTGCTCCCTCTTTGTGCCGAGCTTCCTCCATGTCCTTGACGCACAGAGCTGCTTTGTAAAGCACTAGCAGCACTGCTGTCGGTTGGAATGGAGAACATGATGGACTGCACCAGCGTGTCTTTGTACTCCCGCAGTTTACGCTCCCAATTCAACGGTGGTATGAGGCTTTGTAAGTTGTCCCAGTAACGAGGATCTAGGAGGGTGTACACCCAATAATCAGTCATGTTGAGAATGTGGGCGATGCGGCAGTCGTTTCTCAGGCACTGCGGCATGAAATCAACCATGTGCTGCAAACTCCCAACTGCCAAAGAAACGCTGTCCCCTGCTTGAGTCGTCATCTCTGCCTGCTCTGCATCACCCCACCCTCGCTTTACATACTGACTAGAGCATTGTGTACCTCCCTCCTCTGGAGAGATGTCTTCCTCCTCCATTGACTCCTCCTCCTCACAAAGTGTCCCCTGCCTAGGCCTTTGTGAGGAACCACATAGCGCAGACTGTCCAGAAGCAGATGGCATTTGTGACTCCTCATCCTCCACCTCTTCCAAAACCTCCTCCCTTAGTGCTTGCAGTGTTTTTTGAAGCCGGCAGATAAGGGTACAGTCATGCTGACTAGTGCATCATCTGCACTTGCCATCTGCATGGAATCATCGAAGACACGCAAAACGAGGCAGATGTCCTTCATAGAGGCCCACTTAGTGGTGCTGAAGTGTGACCGGCGCACAGTGCGACTTGTTTGTGCCTGATGCAGCTGGTACTCCATGACTGCTGCCTGCTGCTCACACAACCGCTCCAACATATGTAACGTTGAATTCCACCTGGTGGGTAGGTCACATATGATGCGATTTTCCGGAAGGAGTAATTGGCGCTGCAGAGCAGCAAGGCGCAATCTTGGCGTGCTGGAACGCCGAAAGTGAGCGCACTCTATGCGGACCTTGTCCAGCAGTGCATCAAGATCCGGATAGTCCCTCAGAAAGCTCTGCACGACCAAGTTCAGCACATGTGCCAGACATAGGATGTGAGTGAGGTTGCCTAGGCCAAGAGCTGCCACCAGATTTTGGCCATTGTCACACACTACCAAGACCGGCTGGAGATTCGCTGGCACAATCCAAACGTCGCTCTCCTGCTTGATGGCATTCCAGAGCTCCTGCGTTGTGTGGCTTCGATTCCCCAAACAAATTAATTTGAGTACGGCCTGTTGACGTTTGGCCACGGCTGTGCTCATATCGGTCGTAACAGGCTCCTGCAGCGCTGTTTCTGAGGAACTTGAGTAGGAGGAGGAGTCAATGTGTAGAGACTGGATTCCTGCAATCCGTGGAGTTGGCAGAACAGGTACAGCGCCACTCTCCAGATCTGTACCCGGCTCCACAACATTGACCCAATGGGCAGTGAGGGAAAGGTATCGTCCCTGTCCATGATTACTTTTCCACGCATCGGTGGTCAGGTGGACCTTGCTACTGACGGCGTTTAGTAGCGCATGTTTTATTTTTCCCTCCACATGTTTTTGCAGGACAGGGACGGCTTGCCTGCTGAAATAAAAGCGGCTGGGCACGGTGTATTGTGGGACTGCCAATGCCATGAAGTTCCGGAAGGTGTCAGTCTCCACCAGCCTGAATGACAGCATTTCAAGAGCCAGTAGTTTGGCAATGCCAGCATTCAGAGCCTGTGCTCGGGGATGGTTTGCCGAGTATGGCCGCCTTTTATCCCAGGCCTGTGCTACCGATGGCTGTAGAGCGGCCTGGGAGTGTGAGGATGACTGGGAACATGGTGCTGCGGGTGGAATGTCACTGGGTCTCCGGACAGCAGTGCCAGAGGTTCTTCCTTGTCGATCCTGTGAGGAAGCCGAACCAGCTGTGTGTGAGCTGGAGGAAGAGGCCCAACAACAGCTGAAGAGGTGGTAGGTGGTGCTGTACATTGGCCTACGTCTTCAGTGTGTCTGTGTAACTCCACCTCATGCTTAGTCCGCACATGTTTCCACATATTTGTGGTATTGAGATTGCTAACATTTTTCCCTCTTTTAACTTTCTGATGACACAGCTTGCATTTGACAAAGCATATGTCATCTGCAACTGTGTCAAAAAAGGACCACGCACTGCAAGTCTTGGGAGCACCCGTTTTGGCTTTTGAAAGAGGAATTCTCCTAACTGGTGCCGAAGTGGAGGCTACAGGCAACCAAGTCTGCCCCCTCCCTCTCCCTCCTGTTTTGGCCGTTTGGGGATTCTCTTACTCAGAACTGCTCCCACCACCTTCCTGATCCTCACGCCATGATGGGTCAAGGACCTCATCATCTCCACTCCCCTCTTCAAACACCTGCTTCTCCTGGGTTGTCTCGCCATCACCGTATGCACCAGAAAGTGGCACCTGAGTCTCGTCATCATCTGATGCGTACTGAGGTGTGCTGACCATAGGCACTGGACCACCCGCCTCTTCAGATTCAGAGGGACAAAGAAGTTGCACATCACTGCATACTCCCTCTTCTTCACATTCTTGAATGCTGCTTGGCTGGCACCCTCTTTCCAAGCCAACAGATTCAGGGAACAGAAGTGAGACTGTGATGGCTCATGTCCAGGGCTCTCTGACTGCCTGGGCACTTTGGCAGGTGGTGAAGAGACAGATGGTTGCTCTTCAGTGCTCTGGCCCTGAGAGGACGTGGAAGTCATTGAAGTCGATGCGTTAGCTGCCATCCATCCGACAATGGCTTCAATTTGTTCCTCCCAGAGCAGTGGGGTACGGCGAGGTCCTACAAAGCTGTGCATAAAGGACTGTTGCCTGGTCAAACTGATGGATGCTGACTCACTGGTGCCCGCAGCAGGCACAGAATCCCCACGTCCTCTCCCTGCAGAATCTCCACGTCATCTCCCTGCAGAATCCCCACGTCATCTCCCTGCTGAAACTCCACGCCCACGTGCCTTACTCCCTGCCTTCTTCATCTTGGTAGACTGATAAAGATAGGCAGAAAAGTATAAAGGGGGGGTTTAGTGTGCTTATTCCTGAACAGCTGGTAACAGGTATAAGAAACACTAATTTTATGAAGTGTGTGTATGGACTGCACTTTAATAGGAGCTAATGTGGCCTACCCAACTGTGAAATGGAGTGTTTGGTGAACTTTATTTTGTATTTTTTTTTGAAAAATAAACTAAAAGGATGTGACCAAAGATTTGAAAGCAATAGGATCACTAACTTTTTGGAGCTATTACAATGCAGGTAGGTAACCTACAATGCAAAAGATGAGGCTCCAAAAAATAGGGTAATACTAATCTGGCTGCTGATGAAGGGCACAAGCCAGAAAAAAGGCTCCTCTTGCTACTCCTATATAGTGTTTGCAACCAACCAATGTAGATGGATACGGATGGATGCACACTAATAGCAGAATAAAAAATGAGCAGCAATAAAAGAAAAATATGTGTGAGGCAGTGACGCACGCTGAGCGGCCTACAACCAGACGTAGCTGAAGGACACACTACTCAGTGTGAGCTGCACTCACACACAGTCAGAGACCTCTCAGACAGCCGTGAACCGTGCAGCAAACTGGGTACTAGCACTGAAAGGCTGCAGAGAGGCTCCGCTGTCTACTCCTATAGTGTTTGCAACCAATGTATATGGATGCGGATGGATGCACAGTGCACACTAATAGGAGAATGAAAAATGAGCAGCAAAAAATGAAAAATATGCATGAGGCAGTGACACGCTGAGCGTCCTACAACCACATGTGGCTGCAGGACACACTACTCAGCGTGAGCTGCACTCACACAGACCTTGCAGATAGCTGTGAACACTGCTGCAAGGCAAAAGAAAGCTACACTTATTGAGAATGTAGCCTGGGTAAAGCACAATGTGATTTGTAAAATTGCTCTCTAACTGTCCCTCACAGTCTTGAACAGCAGCCTGTCCCTAACTGAATTCGCAGCAGAGTGAACCAGAAATGGCGGCTTTGGTGGCTTTTATAGTGCATTATGACATCATTTCAGCAGCCAATCACAGCCATGCCATTAGTTAACATGCCTACATGCCTAACAGGATGTGCCCACACTTCTGAGGATTGTCATTGGGTGAATCAAATCAAACTGGCTCATAGCATTATGGGAACTTCCGATTCCGGTATTCGATATGATAAAAGTATCGGAACTCAGTATCGGAATTCCGATACAGTGAATATCGGCCGATACCCGATACTTGCGGTATCGGAATGTTCAACACTATTAAAAATGTGAATCCACCTATGAAAGAAAATAACAAAAGGGAGGGACAATCTAGTGGCGGTGGATGATGAGATGTTGAGGAAGGCTTCATTAAAAACTAGGCCCAATTTAAAGGATCGCGTCTCCTATACTCGTAATGCCCATACACTAAGTGCAAGGGCTGACAAACATTTCCCCCTGGGGGAGTAAAATTGTTAAAAATATTTTATGGGCATCATAGACACCCTTGCCATAAATTGGACTGCCTGTGGTAGCACAGAACACGTTAATCCTGGTGATCCATTGGTGAAGAATAAGGAAACATTTATGAAGGCCTGATTAAAAACTAGGCCCAATGTTAAGGAGCGGGTCTCCTAGACGTGTAGCGCCCATACACAAATTGCATGGGCCGACAAACATTTCCCCATGGGGGGTACATGTTTTAAAAATACACTTTGGGTATCATAGACATCCTTGCCAAAAATTGGACTGCCTATAGCAGCACAGAACACGTTAACCCTGGTGATCTAGTGGCGGAGAATGAGGAGACATTGATGAAGGCCTCATTAAAAACTAGGCCCAATGTAAAGGATTGGGTCTCCTAGACTTGTAATGCCCATACACGTAGTGCCTGGGCTGATAAACATTTTCCCATGGGGGTACATTTTTTAAAAATATACTATGGGCATCATAGACACCCTCGCCCAAAATTGGACTGCCTGTAGCAGCACAGAACACGTTAACCCTGGTTATCTAGTGGTGGAGAATGAGGAGACTTAATGATAAATCATACTGAAATCAAACAAATAAATAAAAAATCTGAATCCACCTATGAAATAAAATAACAAAAGGGAAGGGTGAACACTGGTTCATAGATATGAAGCCAGAATGTGTCCAACGAGATATGTTTTTCCCTAGCAACAGCTCAGAGACAAGGATATAAATTAAAATATAATAGTATTTTAATATTTTTCTATAGTAGAGGTATACACTAGGTGGTAAGAGGAAGGTCCAGAGATAGTAAAATTGGAAAATATAAGAATAAATGGGAAGAATATACATACATCTAATTTTTATGACAATTCCGGCAATTGTGTCTCATCATCATCCACCTCTTTTGACCATGGCAGCTCAAAGTTTTGTGCATCACTACATGGAATATCATCTTGCCCCTGTCATGATACCAGAGCTGGTGGACCGACACTTCTGGGGTTAATGGTTTGATCTCAGTGCAGACTCTTACCTGCACACCTGGGACTTATTATGGTGGCCTCTCATTGGTTCTGGGAAAGCTTCTTATTGCCCCAGGAAGCTCCCATCCCCCGTCAGTTATATTTTCGCCCTTGGCATTGTGTGGTGACCCCTGAGTGTGTTTGTGCTGTGTTCTGGTTGCTTGATACTCTGTGTATGACTCGGTCTGTTGTCTGGATATTGCTTGTTGGATTCTGCTTGGTACCTTCTATGTCTGTTTGGTTTTGACCCCTGCTTGGCCCTGACTACCCGTTCTGTCTCATTCCTGGTACTTTACTGCTATCTCTGTGTATGACCTCCATTTTGCCTGACTCTGAGTATTTCTGTATAGTGTCCTGCCATCTCTGAAAGCAGGACGCTAAGCCCCGCCCCCTTGCAGTCACATGACCGTAGGTCCTTCACTGCTTGCTAAACTTCAGCATCCACAGGTCCTGTGTATCTGTACTTTCCGGCTGTACCTGACCCCGGGCCCCCCTACAGTGCGGGTGAGTCCCTGCTCAGCGGAGGCTGCACACCGACTCTGGCAGGATCCTGACAGCCCCGCTTCAAGTGGACCGGGCGAGAGGCACGAATCTCCAAATGGAAAACTGAACAGCTCTTCGGAGTGTCTGAGTGTGGGATCAGTTGTCTCAGGGAACTCGGCATGGTGAGGGGAAGGAGGATCAGGGTGAGTAATATCTGGTCCACACTCACGGCTACTCAGACTTGACCATGTGGAAGACATGGTGGTGGTGGCTAAGTGACTGGAAGCATAATCCGCTATCCAACCAACAACCGTTTCACACTGCTCTGGCTTCAATAGTTGTGTGCTGCGATCCCCTAGACACTGGGATAGGAAGGTCGAGCGCGAAGATGTGGGTCTTTGCTGTGGCCCACTTTCAGCTTGGTCACGGCCTCGTCCTCTGCATGCACCATCAGCATCATGTCCACTTCCCTGTCCCTTGCCCCTTACCTTGCCCATTTTAAATGGACTACTGAAATATTTGAAAAGCTGAATACAAATGGATTTATTTGGAGAAAAATTATATGTGATCATTATGCCTGCGAAGAAAATATTTTTCCACCACAGATACACCATGCCTCAGCCTGAGATAACAGACTGTATTAATTATTTTTTAGGTTTTGTGTCAATTTTTGAAAACACAAAATAATGAATTGAACAAGGCTAGCAGACAGAACTATGCAGCGTATGCCTGCAAAGCAAAGATTTTTACACCACAGATACACCAGGCCTCAGCCTGAGATAACAGACTCTATTAATTTTTTTTTAGGTCTTGCATTAACTTTTGAAAACACAAAATAATGAGTAGAACAAGGCTACTGTAGCAGACAGAACTATGCAACGTATGCTTGTGAAGCAAAGATTTTTACACCACAGATACACCAGGCCTCAGCCTGAGATAACAAACTGTATTAATTTTTTTTTTTTTTTTTGGATAAAAAAGCCTACTGAATATAACGAGAGTGACAGACTGCCCAAAAAAGGGAAGTTAAGCCTAAAATTCCTCAATTTTTGGCACACGGATGTATGAGGCGTGTCACAAATAGACCCCACTGTAAAATGTGGCCTGTTTTTTTAAAATAATGCAACAGAGTGCTGTATATAACTTGAGTACCAGACAGGAAAACACTGGAGTACCGGCCTACAATCAACAAATTTTTATCACACGAATGTATGTGGCGTGTCACAGATAGACCCCACTGTAAAATGTGGCCTTTTTTTAAATAAAGCAACATACTGTAGTGCTGTATATAAGTACTGTGACACCCAGGACAAAAAAAGAAAACTGCCGTAAACTGGCTAAATTTTGAGCACGCACAGATATGAGCTGCCATGGAGATACCACTACGATAAATGTGTGCCCTGTTTTTTTTATTTTGGGGCTAATTAGTGCTGTTTATAAGTACAGTTTCACCCAGGACAAAAAAAGAAAACCGCAGTAAAATGGCAAAACTTTGAGCACACACAGATATGAGCTGCCACGGAGATACCACTATGACAAATGTGTGGCCTGTATTTTTTTTTTTGCGAAATACTGCTGTATTTAACTACAGTGACATCCAGGCAAAAAAGAAAATGCCATAAACAGGCCAAACTTTGAGCACGCACAGATATGAGCTGGCATGGAGATACCACACCAAAAATTGTGTCGCCTGTATTCCAATTACACCTTGGGCTAGCTATGCACGGCTAATATATCCTAAAGGTAGCAGCAGCAGCACCAGAACACAGGAAGGGAATGGACCCTCGTGATGTATGCAATGATCTATATACACACATACAGTGCCTGCAGGCCTTGCACTGATGTGTATAGAGTGACATACCCTGCCTCCCTAATACTGGAACCTATACTCCGGAATTAGTCCTTAGAAGGACTGTTGCATTAGTTGGATGTGAGTAGTTTAGGATTGCAGACCCCACACTAACTAATAAATCCCCAATTCTGACCCTATATCGGCAGCTGCTCTCCCTACACTATCTCAATCCGGAGCTGAATGCGCCGAGCAGGGCGGCGTCCAGTCTCTTATACCCCTGATGATGGTGTGTGGCCAGCCAATCACTGAATGACCACAACAAAGATGGCTGCTGTGTTTCATTGCCTAGAAGACAATCCCTGCAGCGTGATTGGGTCTCTAAATTCCACCAAAAATGCCGGGTTGAGTCCCGAGTTCCCGCCGAGTAATCACGGACATGCTCGGTGCTCGCTGAATACACCGAGTGCCGTGATACTCGGGCAAGTAAGGAGTAGTGGCGAGAACATTCGCTCATCACTAGCAGCAACGAATGAGCAGAAGGCACCACTTGGAAAATGGATCACACACATGGGAACATACTAGTGAACTGTAGCGCAAACAGGATGGGCACAGTCCTCCTGGATAGGACAAAGTGAGTATAAATTAGAATGGAAGTAATGATATTCTATATTGCTCAAAGAAACACTTCATTAAAAATTGGGACCTAATAAATTAAGTTACTAAAATATAACAAAAATAACCCTAATACTGCCCATCCATCCCCTCCAAACAATAAAATTAAAAGCTACCAATACCTCAAAGGAAAGAACTGAACCCAAAATTCTCATTAAGACCAAATGGGGCAACCATCTGTAGCTGGAATATCCAGCGACTTTCTGTCTGTGCTAGCCTCTTAAATAAATCTCCACCCCTCTTGCCCATTGATACCTGATCAATAGCTCTCAAAGTAAGTAGACTTGAATCTGAACTGTGGAATTCCTTGAAGTGCTTTGGTAAGGTCTTCAATGGTTTCTCAGTGTTCATGGTTTTAGACTTGTCAATGTCAAGTATATGCTCCTTACCCAGATTTTAAACTCAGGGATAGTTATTCCAACATAAATTTTTTTACATGGGCATTGCACTTAGTAAAAAATGCCTGAAGATAGGTCTGTGTAGAATTTTAAAAGTGCGTCTGTCTTTCGAATTGATCAATTCTTTATATTTAACTAAATTTCTACACGCCTTGCATAGCCCACAAGGAAAAAAAAGCCTTGAAAAGAGGTGGAACTAGTTTTATTATGTTTGTTGAAGTCAGGAGCATATTGGCATTTCACAAGAAAGTCACAGAGATTTTTAGACCATTTTGCCATAACTGGAGGTACAGAAGAAATTAAATTCTTAAGAACTGGGTCAGTTTCTAGCACTTTCCAGTGCTTACAAAAAATGTCAACAAGTTGATTCCACTGGTTTTTAAAAGGTGTGATAAGTCTGATTTGTTGTGATTTTTGATCATTTTGAGATGATGTCTTATAGAGCAAAGTGTTTCTAGAAATTTCCTTTGCCCTGTGATTGCTCTGACAAATAGCTCTGTGGCTGTACCCTCTCTCACGGAACCTCAAATAGAGGTCCCTTGCTTGTTTCTGAAATGCTTCTACTGTAGAGCATATCTGTTTGATCCTTAGATGTTGGCCTATTGGGATACCATATATAGTCGATATAGGAGGGGATGATTTAGCATGGAGAATAGTTATTAGTGGCTGTAGGTGTCACGATCCATGCTGGATTGTGACAGATAAAAACACATGTAACCTTTTTTTTTCCTTTAAGCTGTTTGCGTAAAGTTAGTTTTGCCCCCGGTGGCCATTAGGGTCATTACACAGTGGTGTCTTTAGTTCTAGTTTGGCCCCCGGTGGTGGCTAGCATTATTATATGTGAATCACTAGCAGGTGTGATTGCTCTGGCTCTTACCTATAAAGAAGTGTCAGATGGTTGCAATCACTGTTGGTGATATTGGTCATTTCCTCCACCATCCTTGGTGGAGGAAGGAGCAAGAGAAGAGTTCCTTGCAGCTCAGTCAGAGTCCAGGTGTGGAAGGAGCAACAGTGAGGAGTTCCTTGCAGCTCTGACAAAGCTTTGGTGAAGTAGCAGCTATTCAGCAGGAAAGCTGCACTCAGGTGCTGGACTCTGTTGCTGGGAGCAATAGTAACAGAGCAAAGCTAAGTGGTTTTTCACTGTTTGTAACTTTCCTTATGTGTGTTATAGTGCAGTGGTGGGATTAGTTTCTGCACCGTCCAATTCATTAGAAAAGGATAGGTGCAGGGCGAGCTAGGGTTTTTAGGTATCCTGCTTCTCGCCAGGTGCGGAACCTGCCTAGGGACCGTCAGGAGTGTAGAGACACTGACTCAGGGGAGTGCAGGAGGTCTCCATGTCCCCGTTCCCTATTGCAGGGCCCTCCATTGTATCGGTTTCCCTGGTGTTTCCCTTATCTCTGTAAATTCGCCCTGCTGGAGGCGGTGTATCCAGTTACACGTGTAACTATTGAAATTTGCCTGCTGGAGGCAGTGTATTCGGCTGCACGTATCATTGTTTAAATTTGTCCTGTTGGAGGCGGTGTATCCAGGGTCACGGGTGTCATAGAAATTCGCCCTGCTGGAGGCGGAGTATCCAGTCACCCGTGACATCACAGTTGGCTTCTGATAAACATCAGTGATTAATAGGCCCTCTGTAATTGTCGGAATGTCAATTTTCAAAAATTCGATTGACGGCCATATGTACAGTGGGGCAAAAAAGTATTTAGTCAGTCAGCAATAGTGCAAGTTCCACCACTTAAAAAGATGAGAGGCGTCTTTAATTTACATCATAGGTAGACCTCAACTATGGGAGACAAACTGAGAAAAAAAAATCCAGAAAATCACATTGTCTGTTTTTTTTTCATTTTATTTGCATATTATGGTGGAAAATAAGTATTTGGTCAGAAACAAGCAATCAAGATTTCTGGCTCTCACAGACCTGTAACTTCTTCTTTAAGAGTCTCCTCTTTCCTCCACTCATTACCTGTAGTAATGGCACCTGTTTAAACTTGTTATCAGTATAAAAAGACACCTGTGCACACCCTCAAACAGTCTGACTCCAAACTCCACTATGGTGAAGACCAAAGAGCTGTCAAAAGACACCAGAAACAAAATTGTAGCCCTGCACCAGGCTGGGAAGACTGAATCTGCAATAGCCAACCAGCTTGGAGTGAAGAAATCAACTGTGGGAGCAATAATTAGAAAATGGAAGACATACAAGACCACTGATAATCTCCCTCGATCTGGTGCTTCACGCAAAATCCCACCCCGTGGGGTCAGAATGATCACAAGAACGGTGAGCAAAAATCCCAGAACCACGCGGGGGGACCTAGTGAATGAACTGCAGAGAGCTGGGACCAATGTAACAAGGCCTACCATTAGTAACACACTACGCCACCATGGACTCAGATCCTGCAGTGCCAGATGTGTCCCACTGCTTAAGCCTGTACATGTCCGGGCCCGTCTGAAGTTTGCTAGAGAGCATTTGGATGATCCAGAGGAGTTTTGGGAGAATGTCCTATGGTCTGATGAAACCAAACTGGAACTGTTTGGTAGAAACACAACTTGTCGTGTTTGGAGGAAAAAGAATACTGAGCTGCATCCATCAAACACCATACCTACTGTAAAGCATGGTGGTGGAAACATCATGCTTTGGGGCTGTTTCTCTGCAAAGGGGCCAGGACGACAGATCCGGGTACATGAAAGAATGAATGGGGCCATGTATCGTGAGATTTTGAGTGCAAACCTCCTTCCATCAGCAAGGGCATTGATGATGAAACGTGGCTGGGTCTTTCAACATGACAATGATCCAAAGCACACCACCAGGGCAACGAAGGAGTGGCTTCGTAAGAAGCATTTCAAGGTCCTGGAGTGGCCTAGCCAGTCTCCAGATCTCAACCCTATAGAAAACCTTTGGAGGGAGTTGAAAGTCCGTGTTGCCAAGCGAAAAGCCAAAAACATCACTGCTCTAGAGGAGATCTGCATGGAGGAATGGGCCAACATACCAACAACAGTGTGTGGCAACCTTGTGAAGACTTACAGAAAACGATTGACCTCTGTCATTGCCAACAAAGGATATATCACAAAGTATTGAGATGAAATTTTGTTTCTGACCAAATACTTATTTTCCACCATAATATGCAAATAAAATGAAAAAAAAAACAGACATGTGATTTTCTGGATTTTTTTTTCTCAGTTTGTCTCCCATAGTTGAGGTCTACCTATGATGTAAATTACAGACGCCTCTCATCTTTTTAAGTGGTGGAACTTGCACTATTGCTGACTGACTAAATACTTTTTTGCCCCACTGTATGCGTTAGTTTAATGTTAAGGTCGTTGTCATTCAGATAATCCATAAGATTATTCAGTTTGTCAATAGATCCTTCCCAAATAAACCAAATATTGTCTATGTAATGAATCCAGTGGTGTATCTTGTCCACATTTTTTATTGGGTTACATAGAAAGATGTCACGCTCCCAAGCGCCAAGGAACAGATTTGCATAAGAGGGGGCACAAGTGGCCCGCATTGCTGTCCCCTGTATCTGGAGATATATTTGGTTATTAAAAATGAAACAGTTATGTTTTAGTATGAATTCAAGCAGTTTGATAATGAGATCTATCAAAGGTCTATCGAGATTACTCGACTGGAGAAAGCAAGTGACAGCTTTTATTCCATCAGCATGTTTGAATTGTTTTGACTCTCAATGTCCACTGTTATCATAACCATATTTTCTTGTAGCATGAATCCATCGAAATGCCCAAGAGTGGAAGTTGTATCCTTAATATATGAGGATAGAGTTGATACAAGGGGCTTAAGATATAAGTCAATCATCTGGCACACCACTTCACAAAGGCCCCCAATTCCCAACACAATAGATCGCCCAGGGGGATCTGTGGGGTTCTTGTGAATCTTAGGGACCAAATAAAAGTTTTAAGGCGGGGTTTAATTGAGACAATGGTTTCCAAAAATTTTTTCAGAATTGCACCACTTTCATAAGTCCTAATCACAATGGCAGCCAATTCCTCTTGAAATTTGTCTAAAGGATTGTGTGTTCATTTTTTTGTAACAATTCCTATCAGAGAGTAATTTGAGTGCCTGTCTCATAATACATTTGGACAAATGACAAGATTACCACTCTTGTCGGCGGGTTTGAAACAAACATCAGACCACTAGAGATGAGCGACTTTGCCTTTTTTCGAGTTGAGTCGGGTTTCATGAAACCCAACTTTCTCAAAAGTCGGGTCGAACGAAATCGGCCGATTATCGTGAAAAGTCGAAGGCCGACTGAAACACGAAACCCAATGCAAGTCAATGGGGAACCAAGGTCGGCAGTGAGTGGAGGACAGGAAACACACCTACAGTGCCCATTTTAATGCCAAAAACACCCACGTCCACGGCCTCTTCCACCAAACTTCAAAATGTTGCTGAAAATGAACCCAAAATAACATCAGATATGTGGTACTGTATCAAAAGCGTACAGCTCTATACAGTCAAAAGATGATTGTCCATCTCCCTATATATACCATCAGTCACACAGATGCTCACAGGCTCAGTATGGATTAGACAAGAATATAAAAAGTAGAAAAAGTGTACAGTATCATCAGATAGCAGGTATATATAGTATAGTTTAAACTTTCTAAATCTCCGTAGATATTTCAGGAGGCAGACACAGACGCTCTCAGGCTCAGTATGGATTACAACACAATATAAAAAGCCATAAAATGGTAATGGATCTGAAGAGTACAGCTGTACACAGTGTAGGAGTCATTGTTGTCAATCTCAATATTTATTTCCACAGTCAGAAAATAACTCTCACTTGGTCAGTTTGGATTAGACCAGAATTAGACCAGAATATAAAAAGCAGTAAATGGGTAATGTATCACAAGCAAAGAGCTGTATACAACACTGTTGGGGTAATTTTTAAATGTCCATCTAAATTGCAGGAGTAACCAACAGACTGTCACATGCTCTGGATGGATCACACCACAATATAACAAGAAGATCCGCAAGAAATAATCACACATGTGGGACAATGTTCCAGGCAGAAAGGGTACAGTATCACCAGATACCAGGTATATATAGCACAGTTTCAACATTAAAAATGTACGTCTATATATTCAGGAGTAGTGTTGAGCCACCCCGCTAGTGTTCTAGTTCGTTTTGGTTCGTCAAACACGAGGCAAGTTCGTTGAATGTTTGTCGAACGTTCAACGAACAACTTCGACCACCATTGAAAACAATGGCAGGCAAACACAAACACATACAAACACATAGAAAACAATTACAAAACACCTTTAAAGGTGTCCCAAAGCAGACAAAATGCTCAGAATACAAAAATAACATATGGAAAATGGTAACTACATATAGAAAAGAGGTGGAGGAGTAAAAGGAGGAGGAGGAGACACAGATATAGGCATGTCATGCCCTTATGAAGTCAAGAAAGGCTAGAATAAAAATGTAAAATACCAAAAACAGTAAAAATCTGAAATCGATGACCATCATATACCGTCGGACTTCCCACCATAAATAAGACCAACTGCCGATCGGGCGTCGTTATTCCCACGAACCTTCGAACAGCATCCATGAAGGCAAAGTGTTTGGTTTCCGGGGACAGTATGGTTGCAAAGCTGAACCTTAAAGGAATGTCCAGAAGGGCACCACCAGGAGTGGAGCCTGCGGCTTAATTCGACCCGGGAAACCTCAACCATGCCAGCTACAGAAAACATGTAAATCAATCAGCCGCGGAGACACCATCACATGTTTCTCAACGCAAGCAATGACTAGCCAGGTCTTTCACCAGGAAGGAACAACCACGGGAAGGGCAGTCTCCAATGAAGGAAACCACCTATGCCAAAACATGGTATCCATCCACAGACAGCTGTTTCGGGGTATTGCCTCTCATCAGTGTGGAGTAGGAAACTGGCTAGTAGGAGCAATGCCTAGTAAAAGACTGCGAAAATGAGGATGAGTGACCTCATGGAGATCAACATCCAACACTGCGGAGACACCATCACATGTTTCTCAACGCAGTGATTCTAGAGCAATGCCCCCATCCCTTATGGGAAATATGCAAAAACATGTAAATCAATCAGCCGCGGAGACACCATCACATGTTTCTCGACGCAAGCAATGACTAGCCAGTTCTTTCACCGGGAAGGAACAACCACGGGAAGGGCAGTCTCCAATGAAGGAAACCACCTATGCCAAAACATGGTATCCATCCACAGACAGCTGTTTCAGGGTATTGCCTCTCATCAGTGTGGAGTAGGAAACTGGCTAGTAGGAGCAATGCCTAGTAAAAGACTGCGAAAATGAGGATGAGTGACCTCATGGAGATCAACATCCAACACTGCGGAGACACCATCACATGTTTCTCAACGCAGTGATTCTAGAGCAATGCCCCCATCCCTTATGGGAAATATGCAAAAACATGTAAATCAATCAGCCGCGGAGACACCATCACATGTTTCTCAACGCAAGCAATGACTAGCCAGGTCTTTCACCGGGAAGGAACAACCACGGGAAGGCTACAGAAAAGATTGACAGATTGCAAGCTTTGTTGATTCTGTGGGTGGTGGTGGATGTCCGTTTTTAGTTGTGCTAGCGATTTGTCAGCTTAATTCTGTTAAAGAACGAGACTCCGGCATGCCCCCGCGGTACTCGTCAAGCTTACTAGAGGGACACGCGAGGCTCTGGCACGCGAGATCGCTCAATAACAGGTCTGTCATGCCCTTACATGTCCAGGGCTGCATGCGCGCTACACTGAAAGGTCTAGCGTGTGTCGCTTACAGGTGCAGATAACCCTCTGAACCCCGTTAGTGATGGGGATCTGGGATTCTAATTCTTCCCCGTGAACGAGGATTTCCCAGTAAGTGCAGGTCAACCGGAATTCCGGAATTAGGCCTAACCGGCATTCCAGGAAAAATGAAAAAATGTAAGTGTCCAAACCACAGGTGCTGTAGCTTGCTTAACAGCTGGGCTCATATGCTGAGTAGCACGCAGTTGTTACATAAACAGGCAGCATAGCTTGGTTCACGGGTGGGCAACTCTGCTGAGTAGCAGACAGTGCTTACATAAACATGCGAGATAGCTATGTTCACAGGTGGGCTCCTCTGCTGATCAGTAGACACTGGTACTAGTCCCAAAGTATTCACTGGGCTAAATGGAGTTAAAAAATGATTCTTACATAAATAGGCGGCACAGCTTGGTTCACGGGTGGGCTCCTCTGATGAGTAGCAGACACAGTTACTAGGCCCAAAGTATTAACTGTGCTAAATGCAGTCAAAAACTGGTTCTTTCATAAACAGGCGGCACAGCTTGGTTCACTGGTGGGCTCCTCTGCTGAGTAGCAGACAGTGCTACATGGCCCAAAAGGATTTTCTGGACAAGATGCGGTAAAAAATAATTAGAAACACACACGGTGTAGATCCTTGACAGGTGTACTACACCGCTTGCTACCACACACCGCTACTATGCCATGAAACAATCTATTAACATTGAAAACCATTATTAATGGGAAAATGAAGTTACACTTTTGGTGGACGAACCGTTCTCGAACGGAATCTCGAACAGCCGAATTTTAAGCAAAGTGTTCGAGTTCGATGAACGGCTGGAACACCGCCCAAAACAGTTGGAATTTTAACTTGGCGAACAGGTCGACTCGAACACCACTCATCTCTAATCAGGAGGCAGACTCAGACGTTCTCAGGCCCAGTATGGATTCGACAAGATTGTAGAAAGTTGAGAGAGGGTACAGTATCACCGGATAACAGGTATATATGTAGCATAGTTTACACATGAAAAACCTATGTCTATATATCAGGAGGCAGACTCAAAGGGTCTCAGGGCCAGTATGGATTTGACGTGATTGTACAAAGTTGAGAAAGTGTACAGTATCACCAGATAACAGGTATATATAGCATAGTTTAAACATTAAAAATCTGCGTGTATATTTCCGGAGTCTGACAAAGACACTCACAGCCTCAGTATGGATTAGACAAGAATCTAAAAAGTAGAAAAAGGGTTATGTATTCAAAGCGTACACCAGTATACACTGTGGGGGTATTTTTCAATCTTCATATATTTTTCAGTCTCAGTAAGACAGTCCAGACTCTCCGCAAGAAGAAACGAAATGGATACAAGTACAGATGGAAAGTCGACTGATTGCAGAAATTTTGGTATTACTAATCACGGTAAAAACTCCCGGGAGAATTCTCAGAGGAGATGCTGACCCTCAATTACTTTGTCGGTCGAGACAGCGAAAACAGTTCTTGTGAAGAAAGGTTTGCTGTATCGCAGTACCGTGGAACCCATCACCGTTACTCATCTCCATCAAATTGTGATCACAGGGACAGATGTAGACATTGTCCTCACTGCCTATCATGATCTGTCAGGTAACTTTGGAGTGCAAAAGACAGAAGGCACAGGCCATAGGCGATTCTATTGGATTGGCATGAGAGGACACATTTAAAAATGTGGGCAGGAACGTCACACGTCTGTGAATCGAAAAACCGTGAAAGCTGATGATAAACCACCTTTGCATCTCATTGTGAGTCGACGTCCATAACAAATGGAAGCCATTGATCATCTGAAGATAGAGTCCAGCAGGACAGTGCATAGCTACGTCTTAACCATCATCTATCATTTCACCAAATTTGTATTGGCAGTCCCAGTGAAGTATTTAACAGGCCAGAATACACAGTGGTGGAGCAGGGAGAGGTGAGTATTGCAAGTGCTGGTGCCCTGAGCAAGCAGGGGGGGCCCACTCGTGGGCGGCGGTACTGGCACAGGGTCCCTCATAGTACGCCGGTGTGTCTGACGGCGGGTGTGCACCCCACCATCAGAGACACTTGATTCTACTATGAGGGACCTTGTGCCAGTGCCATTGGCAAAGAGTGCGCCCACCCACCTGTCCAGGGCAACGGCACTCGCACGGGTGCGTGCGCCAGGTGGTGACCCTGTGGGGGTAGGCAGCTCAGTTAGCGAGGTGGAAAAAATGGCATATGTTGATGTTGGACATTCAGCAGCTGCAAATGGAGTAATTGGAGAAGTCCGCGGAAGAGGAGGGCAAAAGCAAGCCATTTTTCTGGCAACCTACATGTCAGCAGGGGAGGGTGGGACAAAATCCTCTGAAACTCATGCATGGTTCATTTTAATGAAGGTTAGATCATCAACATTTTGGGTCAACAGACGGGTCCTTTTTTCTGTCAGGATTGATCCAGCAGCACTGAAGACTCGTTCAGATAACACACTAGCAGCAGGGCAAGCGAGCTCCTGTAAGGCATATTGTGCCAATTCAGGCCAGGTGTCAAGTTTACTGGCCCAATAGTCAAAGGGGAATGACTGGTGAGGGAGGACATCTATATGGGAGAAGAAGTAGTTTGTTACCATAGTTGACAATTGCTGTCTCCTGTCACTTTCGATCGATGCAGTATTACCAGTCGTGTGAGCGGTACTTGAAAAATCAGTCCACAACATGATCATGAAACCCCTGTGTCCAATGTCACTTCGGCTGTGTGCACCATGAACACCTCTTCCATGTTGCCCCCTATGGCTAGTTGGAAAAACATCACCGCTGCTGTGTGCTGGGAATGCCTCAAACGGTTTACCAGAGTTGCTTGTTTGTTAGCCAATATTATCTCTAGGTTCTCCTGTGGCATGATGTTTTGGAATTTGCCTTTATAGCATGGATCCTGGATGCTGGCCAACCAGTAGTCATCATCGTTCATCATTTTGTCAATGCGGGGGTCCCTTTTTAGGATCTGCAAGGCATAATCAGACATGTGGGCCAATGTTCCAGGTGTCAATGATGTACTGCAAGTGCTGGGTGGAGGAGCACTTTCTGGCAAATCAACATCCCTCCAGTCACGCACAAACCCTGTACCTGACCTTGCCATGCCAATATTTTTTCTTGCCCCCTGAGAAGCATCCTCCTGCCCAAAATAATCATGCCCATCATCCTCCTCTTCCTCCTCTTCCTCTTCTTCCTCCACCTCATCCACGAGACTTCCCTGAGCAGACAATGGTTGACTGTCATCAAGGCATCCCTCCTCCTCTTCCTCCTCGGCTGCAGATGCCTGCTCCTTAATGTGCGTCAAAGTTTGCATGAGCAGACGCATAAGTAGGCTGCTCATGCTTATGATGGCATTGTCTGCGCTTACCGGCCATGTGCATTCCTCAAAACACTGAAGGACTTTACAGAGGTATTTCAGCTTCGACCACGGCACACCAGACAACTCCATGTCTGCCTGCAAACTGCCTGCCCGTGTATCCTCCCACAAATGAATTACAGCCTGCCTCTGTTCACACAGCCTCTGAACCATGTGCAGGGTGGAGTTCCACCTTGTAGCAACGTCGATAATTAGGCGGTGCTTGGGAAGGTGGAGCAATCGCTGCAGCTTCTGCATACGACTGGAGTGTACGTGCGACCTGCGGATGTGCGAGCACAGTCTTCGCAACTTATGGAGCAGGGGTGTTAACTCTGGATAATTATTAAGGAAGCACTGCACCACCAGGTTCAAAGTGTGAGCCAGGCAAGGTAGGTGTGTGAGTTTTGAAAGGGCTATGGCAGCCACAAAATTCCGGCCATTATCACTAACTACCTTGCCTGCCTCAAGATGTAGACTGCCCAGGCATGAATCAGTTTGTCGCTGCAAGTAGTTGGCCAGTACCTCCGCGGTGTGTCTGTTGTCGCCCAAACACATCATCTTCAACACAGCCTGCTGACGCTTACCACAAGCTGTTCGATAGTGGGACACCTCGTGTGCAACACTGGCAGTTGCGGATGGAGTGCTCGTGCGACTGCGCTCTTTGGATGAGCGTTCGCTTCTTGAGGAGGAGGAGGGTCAAACACCTACAGCCAACTGTTTCCTATACCGTGGGCTAGGCAGCACTGTCCCACCGCTGCTGTCCCCTGTGCACCCTGCATCCACCACATTAACCCAGTGCGCAGTGATGGACACGTAACGGCCCTGGCCATGCCTACTGGACCATGCATCTGTTGTGAGGTGCACCTTTCCACTTACTGATTGCTTGAGTGCATGGACAATGTGGTCTTTCACATGCACGTGGAGGGCTGGGATGGCTTTTCGCGAAATGAAGTGTGGACTGGGTAGGTCATAGCATGGTACTGTGTAGGCCATGAGCTCGCGGAAAGCTTTGCTTTCAGCTCACCAGTAGGGCATCATCTCTAACGAGATTATTTTGGCAATGTGGGCATTCAAAGCCAGTGTACGCGGATGAGAGGATGAGTACTTCCTTGTCCTTCTCAGAGTCTCTGGTAGGATGAGCTGGACTTGAGAGCTGCATATGGTGGAACTAGTGGTGGACATGGCGGACTGAGAGAGGGTTGGTGATGGTGATGGTGTTGGTGGTGTTGCTGATGGCCTAGATTCAGTCTTTTGTAGCAATAACATTGTGATTCCATGACTGCTTTGCCCTTGCGACACCTCGACATTTGCTGCTGGTGGTGTCCTAACCGGTGGGCTTACAGTGGGGGAAGTGATGTAGCATTGCTGACTACCTTCATTCGGAGCAGGTGCACATGTGGTACGTGAGGTTTGGTAGTCCGTCCACGCTTGCAAGTGCATGGTGGTTAAATGTCTAAGAAAGCAACTGGTATTCAAATTTCTCAGATTTTTCCCTCTGCTAAAGGTCTTTGCGCACTTCTTACAGATAACTTTTGCCTGATCATTAGGATTTTGTTCAAAAAATTGCCACACTGCACTCTTCCTACTATGGAAGACATTTTGAGACCTTGCACGCTGTGCTAATTTGACCGTCTGGCCAAGCTGTCCTGCAACTCTTTTGGTTTTTTTAACACGTTTTTGGACTGCTACGGTCCTGCCAGATAACAGCTGTTGCGATGTCGTTTCCTGCTGTGGATCCTCCTCCTCCTCTTCTGAGCTATTGGCAGTGGCACACTCTTCCCCCAATGGATACCAATCTGGGTCAACAACAGGGCCATCCATCACCTCCTCTTCAATTTCATGTGCACCTTCCTCTGTGTCACCGTGTAAGGTGGTATAGTATGCGGGAAGGGGCACCTGAGTTTCATCAGGGTCTGATTCTGCCTCAGTTCACTGCGAGGACAATGTAGTGCTCTGAGTGAATGTACCAGCAGAAAAATCTAGCAGTGGCTGTGCATCAGTGCACTCCATGTTAGATTCATCTTGGACTGGGGAATTCACGATTTGACTTGCTAACCCAGGCATGGTATGTGAAAAGAGCTCCATGGAGTAATCGGTAGTGTGGCCTGCCACATCATTCACTTTTGGTAGGGGTGAAGGATACAAGTAAAGGTGTTGTTCCTGACCAGGAGCCTCCACTGACGACTCAGTGCTAGTGTTGAGCGATACCTTCAGATATCGGGAAATATCGGATCGGATTGGATCGGACCGATACCCCAAAAATATCGGGTATCGCCGAATCTGATACCGGAAACCCATGCAAGTCAATGGGGCACAAATATCGGAATGAAAATAAACCCTTTCTTTCCTTGCACATCCAGTTCGGGAGGGAGGAAGAGTGTGGGCGGTGCGTGGGCGGAGACTGTGCGTGTGTGCGGGCGGGGTTTGTACGGGCCTCTTGGGGGTCTGTGCGGGCCTGCCGGGGGTCTGTGCGGGCTGCCGGGGTCTGTCCGGACCTGCCGGGGGTCTGTGCGGGCCTGCCGGGGCTCTGTGCTGGCTGCCGGGGGTCTGTGCGGGCTGCCGGGGGTCTGTGCAGGCCTGCCGGGGATTGTGTGTGTGTGCAGGCATCGTCCGATGGAACTACAAGTCCCATCGGGCTATGCCTGCTACATTGACAGTGATTGACACATTAGCCAATGATGGGACAGTAGTAGTCCCATCATCCGGCTAATGTGTTGAATGTAAAAAAAAAAAACATACATACTGCATACATACTGCATATATACAACATACATACATACTACATACATACCTCATATATACTACATTCATACAACATACATACATACTACATACATACTTCATATATACTACATTCATACAACATACATACATACATACTACATATATACAACATTCATACAACATACATACATACTACATAATACATACATACTACATATATACTACATTCATACAACATACATACATACATACTACATACATACATACATACATACAATACATTCATACAATACATACATGTAGACATACAGTACATGTAACATAGAGTACATACTCACCATCACTTGTCACTTTGATCCCCGAAGCCAGTGTCATCTGTAAAAAATATTAAAATAACAAACAACCAATATACTCCCTGATCTGCAGAAATCCACGAGTGTCCCACGACGATCTCCCGTGGAGAACAACAGCATCAGCTGATGCGACCGCTCTCTAGGGGCTCCAGGAATACAATGACGGGAGGTAGGTGTCTTTCTGCACTGTATTCCTCCGCCACTGTAAAAAAATAGTCCCTAGTCTCACTTTTGGCATTGCTGTGTGAGAAAGTTCCCACGCAGCTTTTGCCATAAAGTGAGACCAGTGAACTATAGTAACCTCTCAATGATGCACGGCAGTAGATCGTCGTGGGACACTCGTGGATTTCTGTGGATAGCATATATGTAGTATGTATGTATTATGTAGTATGTATATATGTTGTATAATTGTAGTACAGTATATATGTAGTATGTATGTAGTAGTATATGTATGTTGTATGAATGTAGTATATATGAAGTATGTATGTAGTATGTATGTATGTTGTATATATGTAGTATGCATGTAGTATGTATGTTTTTTTTTTTTTTTTTTTTTTTTAAATTCAACACATTAGCAGGATGATGGGACTACTAATGTCCCCTCATTGGCTAATGTGTCAATCACTGTCATTGTAGCAGGCATAGCCCGATGGGACTTGTAGTCCCATCGGACGATTACTGCACACACACACAACCCCCGTCAGGCCCACACAGACCCCCGGCAGGCCCGCACAGACCCCCGGCAGCCCGCACAGACCCCTGGCAGGCCCGTACAGACCCCCGGCAGCCTGCACAGATGCCCGGCAGCCCGCACAGACCCCCGGCAGGCCCGCACAGACCCCTGGCTGGCCCGCACAGACCCCCGGCAGGCCCATTCAGACCCCCGGCAGGCCCGCACAGACCCCTGGCAGCCCGCACAGACCCCCGGCAGGCCCGCACAGACTCCCGGCAGGCCTGCACAAGCCCCCGGCAGCCCGCACAGATGCCCGGCAGCCCGCACAGACCCCCGGCAGGCCCGCACAGACCCCCGGCTGGCCCGCACAGACCCCTGGCTGGCCCGCACAGACCCCCGGCAGGCCCATTCAGACCCCCGGCAGGCCCGCACAGACCCCCGGCAGGCCCGCACAGACCCCCGGCAGGTCTGCACAAACCCTCGGCAGCCCGCACAGATGCCCGTCAGCCCGCACAGACCCCCCGGCAGGCCCGCACAGACCCCCCGCAGCCCACACAGACCCCTGGCTGGCCCGCACAGACCCCCGGCAGGCCCATTCAGACCCCCAGCAGGCCCGCACAGACCCCTGGCAGCCCGCACAGACCCCCGGCAGGCCCGCACAGACCCCCGGCAGACCTGCACAAACCCCCGGCAGCCCGCACAGACCCCCGGCAGGCCCGCACAGACCGCGCATCATGATGACATAATTTCAGCAGCCAATCACAGCCATGCCATTAGTTAACATGTCTAACACAACTGGCTCATTGCATTATGGGAACTTCTGATTCCGGTATTCGATATTGTAAAAATATCGGAACTCAGTATTGGAACTCCGATATAGCGAATATCGGCCGATACCCGATATTTGCAGTATCGGATTGCTCAATACTACTCAGTGCTTTTATTTTTTGAAACTTCAGAAGAGGAGGCGAGAGAGCTGGAGGCTGTGTCAGCAATGTACACCAAAACTTGTTCCTGAAGCTCCGGCTTTAAAAGCGGTTTACCTACTCCCAGAAAACAGAGCCTTTGAAGCCTTGTGGAGACAGACGATGACGCAGGCTCAACACCTCCTGCATTAGGTGCTAATGTGCTTTTGCCACTACCAACAGATGCAACACCACCGCCACCACCACCATATGGTGGCAACCCCCGCCCACTTCCATGGCGTCTTCCACCATACTTCCTCATTTTTGTGAAAATGTACCCAAAATACCACCAGCTATATGGTACTGTAAAACAAGGTAGAAGGTGTATCTACTATTGGTGAGAATTTGAATCTCACTATAGATTTGAGGATGCTGAACTATTGTCTCAGGCCCAATAGAGATTACACCTCAATGTAACAGGCTGAAATTGGATGGTGTATGACAAGGTGGAGGGTGTCTATAGTGCTGGTGAGAATTTGAATCTCACTATAGATTTGAGGATGCTGGACTATTGTCTCAGGCACAGGAGAGATTATGCATCAATGTAACAGGCTGAAATTGGATGGTGTATGACAAGGTGGAGGGTGTCTATAGGATTGGTGAGAATTTGAATCTCACTATAGATTTGAGTACGCAGAACTATTGTCTCAGGACCCGGAGAGATTACACCTCAATGTAACAGACTGAAATTGGATGGTGTATGACAAGGTGGAAAGTGTCTATAGGATTGGTGAGAATTTGAATCTCACTATAGATTTGAGGACGCAGAACTATTGTCTCAGGACCCGGAGAGATTACACCTCAATGTAACAGACTGAAACTGGATGGTGTATGACAAGGTGGAAAGTGTCTATAGGATTGGTGAGAATTTGGATCTCACTAGAGATTTGAGGACGCTGAACTATTTTCTCAGGCACAGGAGAGATTACACTTCAATGTAACAGGCTGAAATTGGATGGTGTATGACAAGGTGAAGGGTGTCTATAGGATTTGTGAGAATTTGGATCTCACTAGAGATTTGAGGACGCTGACAATGATGCTCTCAGTCCAAGTATGGACGCAGGCAGCCTAATAAGCAGGACTGCTGCACACATAAAAGGGTGGAAAAATGAACCCTTGGTAACTGTGCAGAAAAGAGGAAGAAAAGTATTTTTGCTTTAAAAAAAGCAGTTTGCACAGCAGTGTGCAAACAGCAATGCAGCTATCAGGGAGCCTTATAAGGCAGCCTAATAACCAACAGAGCTGATGCACAAAAATAGAGCCTCACCTGTCACTGCACACAAAGTGTTATGTTGTAAGTGGAAATCGCTAACAGCAGAAGCAGTTTTTTGGTTCTTCTTCCCTGCCTAACACTCTCCCTACAGAATCAGCAGCAGCAGCTCTCCCTATGCTAAGATCGGCGGTCGGCGTGCACGCCCTTTTATAGCCCCTGTGACTCCACACAAAGCCAGCCAATCATGTGCATGCCCTTCTCAAAGATGGTGGTGACCGATGCCCATGTGATTGCGTTGCCCACAGTGTGTGTCCTCCATCATTGGCTGAAAAAGGGGGCTGGAAGCATCTTTTGAAATGCGACTTTGGCAATCTGATCGCCGACCTCGTGGCCAACCTCACGCTATGGTCGGATTTTGTTTCATGAAACCCGACTTCAGCAAAAGTCGGCGACTTTTGAGTATGACCGACCCTTTTCTCTCAACTCTACAGACCACATCTGCATTTCCCTAATTGCTGTCATGACTTGTTTGTTAGAATGGCCGCTATAGGTCCTACCCAAATTTTCTATGTCAGTTGCAAATATATGCATAGGGAAATTTCTTACCATTGTTGAGCTTTCACCCTCATCCAGAGTTTCATGTATGGCCAGAGCCTCCTGTTCCTCCCTTGTGTTTAAAATTGTTTGCATATTAGATTTTTCATGAAATCGTTTCAGCAGTAGCTTCCTTGCAAAAAGATGTACATCTTTTACTGCTGTAAATGTGTCTAAAGGGGTACCAGGAGAAAAAGTTAGACCCTATTCAAGAATATTCAATTGTAAATCTGTAAGTACATGAGTGGACAGATTAAGTACCTTAGGTTGATCATTCCTTTTATGACTTTGATTGAAAAGATCTCTATGACTCCCATTCCCACCAAACTTTGTTTTAATGGTCCTGTGATTTGTTGTCTCCATTTCAGAACTACTGGAGATATTACTAGTATATGAGGAAAGTCACGAATTAGATGGACTTCTAGCCAATGGTCTTTTCTGCTGTCCTGATTTCCGCTGCTTACGATAAATTCTTTTTGTTTCATAATCATTAGCATCTATTTGGTACTTCTTCATTTTAGTGTCACTAATATCTCGTTTCCATTTGCCCATGTCTCTATGAAGATCCTTATAAAAAGATTCAACTGAGTCGTGGCTGAGGTAAATGGCCCAGGCACGCCCTGGCATCTCCTCACATCCACATCACAGTTCTCTGTCAGCATACATGTTACTCCATTCTTCTCACCGCCAAGGCTTTCCCTAGGTGGCTGCAAACTTTTTCCATAAATTTTGGTACAAACGGAGTCACAGTCCAATTCCAATTTTAAACAAGAAACTTTACTCTTATATAGTCTCAGTCTGTTCACTTCAGTTGCAGCATATACATCAGATAGCACACAGTTTGCCTTCTTCTCTTTCCCTATATTCTCACTGTCACCTTCCAGAAAGTTCCCTGGTCGTCCCATCCTGGTCAGCGTCACAGCATCCCTCTGTCCAGCTTTTCTATCTTTGGTAGTTCCCCTGTCTGTTTTGCCCCAGACAAAAGGGCATCTGCCCACATAGCAAGCAGTCACATGATGCCTTTATAAAGCCTGCCCTGATGCAAACTCTGTTATTCTGTTCTCCGCTGCTGTATACTGCACTGTTATCCTCTTTGGCCCTCCGGCCCGGAATGACTTGGCTACTATCTTCACAACATTATGTGGCTAACTGCCCTGCCAGGGCTACCCTAGCTCAACTGACTGAATTGCCGGATGCACCCCGGCTTAACCACAGTTAGCCCCTCCTACATTTAACTATATACATCCTGAGCATAACTCTACCCCATCTAGAGGACTTTCCCTACCATAAATCAATATAACAATATACATTTGTAAAACCATACATTAA
This sequence comes from Dendrobates tinctorius, assembly GCF_039654945.1. Classification (NCBI taxonomy): domain Eukaryota; kingdom Metazoa; phylum Chordata; class Amphibia; order Anura; family Dendrobatidae; genus Dendrobates; species Dendrobates tinctorius. The sequence continues at coordinate 15,703,740 of NW_027361910.1, read as the reverse complement.
TATATGCGCATCTCCTACTATATATGCAAGACGGTCTTGTTAACCCCTTACATTCCACTTGAAAATTTTGATTCGTGCCTGCGATTGATGAATCTGCAAATCAATATCCTCCAGCAACTTGCTGTTCATTTCATTAATGATTTGCATAAAGGAAAGGGAAGATGTAGTGGCAGCTTCTTCCCACTTTTTTTATCAGGACATCATCATCAAGGGAAAAGGTAGGGTACAGTTGGATCCCGAAAGCCTCTAGGTATTATTTTCAGTTTTACATAATTATCAATAGAAGCCTTGGTCCACCACAACCTCGTTTTTTTGTGAACAAGGTTTTTATATTTCTTAGTGGCTTCCTTAAAATCTGGATTGGTAAAAGTAAAATTAGAAGCAGCACCTTGTTTGAATATATCAAAGGCTTTATTTTGCCAAGAAAATTCCCTACCTTTAGATCCATACTGGTAGCTTAGGGTTAAATCTGTTGAAAAACATTACATTGATCACGACTAAACAACTAGACTCATATAGAAAATACCAGGGAACAAAAAACTGATTCAATAGATAAACACAAAGAGAACTACTTCATTATTTAAAGTGTCCAAGGTAGCTGCTGCCAAAGCAGGGAAAACACCAGCACAAATGTTATTATTTACCCAAACAAAAAGTGCCCATATACTGCCCTGTATTTAAAGCCCTTTAGATATCCTATGGTTGGTACATATCATTCCCACTAATGTCAGGCTATAATTATAGTACTATGAGGCAGCACTTACATGAGTGATGGATCTATGTACAGTTAGGTCCATATATATTTGGACAGAGACAACATTTCATCCAAACCCTTCATCCAATTTTAATGTGGATACCCTCAAATGAAAGCTGAAAGTCTGAACTTCAACTGCATCTGAATTGTTTTGTTTAAAATTCATTGTGGTAATGTCTATAACCAAAATTAGAAAAATGGTGTCTCTGTCCAAATATATATGGCCCTAACTGTATGGCGGGACGCCACAATGCGCATTTCACTTCTTCATCAGGAGACATGCATTGGGGGGTTGTGCTCTTTAGATAGTAGAGACAGCCTTTCAGCGGGAACTGTTTTAAGGGTGTATTAATAGTGTAAGCACCGGTGAACTATCAGTGTTCAAGAGGCGTACTTCCAGTATTCATTCCGCATGCCCTGCTGACGCCACCCTTTCCTTGTGTCTATATGTTACTCAGCAAAATCCTGCTGATATGGGTATGAGCCCTTATAGGGAACCTGTGCTTGATAAAAAAGTTCCAATATCAGGACCAAAAAAACAAATGAGTGCCATGCGAGAGTCAATCCAATTTTCCCAGGCTATAAACATCGCCCCCAACAGCCGTCGGCTTTCCCTTTGCCGGGAGCCAACAACATTTTTTTCCAAAAAATAAACTTTTATTAATTAAATACATGTACAGTAAGCTGCACACATACTGTACTATTTGTATTTGTCACAGACATCTACAGTATATATCTACCTATTCTATTTGCATTTACTGCATGTAATCCATCTCTTCTATCCTGTTGGCGCCTGCAGTGATTTTACATTTGATGGCTTTTACTGTATCTATCTATGTAATATAAATACATATATATATATGTCACTGACATCTACATATCTATGTACTTTAAGTGTATACTAGAAATAGGTCCGATGCTATTGCATCCGGAGTGCGGTGAAGTGAACATATGTGTATCCTTAGTGGCGGGGGATTGAAATCCTGCACGGCACTGCTCATGGGCTCAGCCAGTGGGGCAGGGGATTTGAAACCCGTGCCACTCATTGGCTCAGCCAGCAGCAGCTCAGCCAATGTGCGGTGCTGCGCGGCATTGGATGAGTGCCCCTGGCATGGCCCCGTCATCCCTATAATGGTATGCATGGTCCTCTCATCCCTATTATGGTATGTATGGTCCCCGCACCCCCCAATCCTGGTATGCATGGCACCCCTCACCCCCCAATCCTGGCATGTATGGCCCTCTCACCCCCAATCCTGGTATGCATGGTCCTATCACCCCCCTTTCCTGGTATGCATGGTCCTCTCACCCCCCAATCCTGGTATACATGGTCCCTTCACCGCCCTTTCCTGGTATGCATGGTCCTGTCACCCCCCTATCCTGGTATGCATGGTACCCCTCACCCCCCAATCCTGGCATGTATGGTCCTCTCACCCCCCAATCCTGGTATGCATGGTCCTATCCCCCCCTTTCCTGGTATGCATGGTCCCCTCACCCCCCTATCCTGGTATGCATGGTCCCCTCACCCCCCTATCCTGGTTTGCATGGTACCCCTCACCCCCCAATCCTGGTATACATGATCCCCCTCACCCCCCTTTCCTGGTATGCATGGTCCCCTCACCCCCCTTTCCTGGTATGCATAGTCCCCTCACCCCCTTTCCTGGTATGCATGCTACCTCTCACCCCCCTATCCTGGTTTGCATGGTCCCCCTAACCCCTATTAAACTGCACACATACAAAAAGCCCCATTTATACTCACCCTTCTTTCCTGTGTTCCAGCGCTGTCCCGTTCTGTCAGAGGCTGTGGGAGGAGTGTGGCATTGGAGTACGCGCATGCTCATACCATGCTGTCCCACGCCATATTGCTGAAGACACACTGCAAATGTGTCTTCAGCAAAACGGTGCCGGATGGTGCTATGCGCATGCGCGATTCTCACGCGCACTCCTGCCCCGGTCTCTGGAAGAAGAGAAGCGCCTGCGACAACGCTCCTCCCGGTGAGGTAAGTATGTAAGGGGCGCTAAGCCAATGAGTGGTGCCACGTGGCTTGGCAGAGGATTCAAATCCCGCAATGTAACGCTCATTGGGATTTGAATCCCGCGCCGCTCATTGTCTTCCCGCTTGGTGCCGCGCGGCTTGGCGGGGATATGAATCCTGGCCGCCTTATCGGAATACCCATAACTTGGGTGTTCCAATATGGCGGTTGGCGTAGTTCCGATTGGCTGGCGATGCTTATCTCCCGTCTGCGTCGCCGCTGACCTCCCTGCAGTGGGAGATGAGCCGCAGCTACCATTGGGAGATCAGCGGCTAGCGCCGCTGATCTCCTGACGGAATAGCGGTGCCATAGCATCCGGCCACGGTGGAATGTGGGATAGCGACACAATTGCCGGAAGCTGTGACAGAGCCAATTGGCAATTATATAGTAGATATCTATTCTATTCTATTCTAACCTGTCAGTGTGATTTTATTGTACACGGCACATGTATTGCCGACTTTTCAAAGGACACCGATGCATAAAAATGGGACAGCACTTGCATGGACTGAGTGCTGTGCAATATTTTTCTCGTACCCATAGGCTTCCATTGGCAAGTTTGGTCCCAGATACGCAGCAATACGCAAGATGCTGTGACTATTTTCTCACTCCAATTTCAGCTGAGAAAAAAATGGCAAATGAGATGTACCCATTGAATAACATTGGTCCGAGTGCAATCCGATTTTTTTATCAGATTGCACTCGTTCGTTTTTCTCACAAATGAGTATAAGCTCTAAGAGCATAAAGCAGCAATCTCATTGAGGAATTATCATGAATGAGCATTCTTATGAGCACTCGTTCACAAAGACGATCACTTGACATATGAGAGAAATGTTCAATCATCGATTGAAATGATCTGCAGCACAAAAGATCATTGTTCTCTGCTGTTCATTTTCCTGTGTAAACAGGACTCGCACTGTTGAGAAGTATGGCAGTGTATGCACAGTCTAATACAGATCGCTCAGTGCGCATTATTTACTGCAATATGCCTAGGTAAACAGGCTATAAATGTTTACCTATTAAAAGTAATTTAAGGTTAGTTAAGGTTTTCAAGTGAATTGGAGGTCTGTGAAATATTGAGGATTCGCAGTAAATCAAAATTTTCAGCAAAATTTTGGTAAGCTGGCAAATTCGAACTTGAAAAGATTTGCTTCTCTCTAATATTTAGACTGATTGAATAAAGAAATTATATTAAAATATACCATATCTGCATTTATTTTTGTTTTTCAGTTCAGAATTTGGTTTTTGGAATAATAAGTCAGCCAGCTGAAGGTGTTATATGGGAATGTTGAAAAAACATACTTTTCAATCTGCAATGTGTAAGCTCAGCTTTAATTATGAAAAGTAAACTTTGTCAACACAGATGACAAGTGCGTACAACTGTTAGATGGCAAAAGCAATATGTTTAATGAAGTTGCTATCTTGGAAAAAGCTATTCTTTTTCATCTGGTTACACATTATGTTCAGTATCTAAAAATGAGTAAAACAATTAAAAAGGTGCAAAAAATAAAATGCCTTGAAAAAGTTTTCCTCTCGCGAACTTTTCCACATTTTTTCTTGTTACACCCACAACCTTCAGTCTATTTTATTGGGATTTTCTGTGATATACCAACACAAAGTAGCAAGCTTTTGTAAAGTGTAAAGGAAATGATACATGGTTTTCGAAATATTTTGAAAATTTAAATCTGAGAATTGAGATGTGCATTTGTGTTCAGCCCCCTGAATCAATACTTTGTTGGACAACCTTTTGCTGCAATTACTGCTGCAAGTCTTTTGGGATATGTCTCGCCCAGCTTTGCCCATCAAGAGGCTGACATTTTTGCCAATTTTCTTCTTTGCTAACTAACTCCACCCCAGTGAGATTGATGGGGGCGTCCATGAACAGCAATTTTCAAGATTCTCAATGGGATTTAGGTCTGGAGTTTGACTGGGCCATTTAATCACATGAGTATGCATTGATACAAACAATTCCATTGTAGCTCAGGTTTTTGTCCTGCTGAAAGCTGATCCTCCACTCCAGTCTTTTGCAACCTCTAACAGGTTTTCCACCAAAATTGCCCTGCATTTAGCTCCGTCTTCCCTTCACCTCTGATTAGCTATTCTGTCCCTGCTGAAGAAAAGCATCCCCACAGCATGATGCTGCCACCCCCATGTTGACAATGAGGATGCTGTTTTCAAGGTGATGACCAGTATTAGTTTGCCACCAGTTTTGTTTTAGCCTCAAAAGTTCTACTTTAGGCTCATCTGACCAGAACACCTTCTTCCACATGTTATCTGAGTCCCTGACATGCCTTTGTACAAATTGCAAATGGGACATCTTATGGCTTGCTTTCAAAAATGCCTTTCTTCTTGCCAGTCTTCCATAAAGGCCAGATTTGTGGTGTGTAACACTAATTGTTGACCTGTGGACAGATTCTTCTACCTGAGCTGTGGATCTCTGCAGCTCCTCGTAAGTGACCATGGGCTTCTTGGCTGCTCCTATAATTAGAGCTCTACTTTGTTGGGATGTCAGTTTAGGTGACTGACCATGTTTAGGTAAATTTGCAGTTGAGCCATACTCCTTTTTTGGATGATGCATGCCCTATCAGATATTCAAAGCTTGGGCAATTTTGATTCTATAACCTATCAGTGCATTACTCTTCTCCACAACTTTTTTTCCTGACCTGTTTGGTGTTTTCCTTTGTTTTCATGATGCTGATTGATCTCTAGTGTTCTCAAAGAAACCACTGAGGCCTTCAAAGAATAAGTTACACACAGGTGTACGTAATTTACTAATTATGGGACTTACGGTGGCAATTGGTCACTCAGGATTCTATTGAGGGGTATCAGACTACAGGGGACTGAATTTAAATGCACATCACAATCTCCATATTTATATTTTTAAAATGATTAGAAAACTATGTATAATTTATTTTACACCTCACAAATACTTGCTACTTTTTGTTGGTATAGCACATAAAATTCCAATAAAATAAATTTAAAGGGGTATTGCCATCTCCAAGATCCTATCCCAATATATAGTAGGTGTAATAATAATATTTACAAATACCTCCAATTAGAAATGTAGTATAGTTCTTCTGAAAAGCTATGTAGCTTACCCCATGTGCGGGGCAAGCAGTAGCTTAGGTTTGCATGGTTAAAACCACTAATATCTGACTAACTAACAAGCTAACTGTTACTAGTATGAGTGGTCACAATCACAATCTAAGCTACTGCAACGCCTTGCACATGGGTCAAGTGATATAGCTGCACCAGGAACAAGATTCCAAGGCAGCTACCCTCTGGACCCTTGCATCCTCTTCCAGTTCCTTTGGACCCCTGGCAACATATAGCTATGGACTTTATTTTCAACCTTCCCAATTCTACTGGTAATACAGTTGTTCTAGTGGTTGTGGATGGCCTTTCTAAGATAGCTCACTTCCTTCCTCTGCCCGGTTTGCCTTCTGTTCCTGAGTTGGTGAAGATTTTAATTTCTCATATCTTCAAGCTTCATGGATTTCCCTGACACATCGTATCGGACAGGGGAGTTCAATTCACTTACCGATTCTGGAGAGCTCTGTGCAAACTTATTGATGTCTCCCTGGACTTCTCCTTCATCCCCAGTCCAACGGTCAAGTGGAGCGAATTAATCAGATCTTAACATCTTATCTCCGGCATTTCACTAATGCTCATCAAGACGATTTGGTCAAACTTCTTCCGTGGGCTGAATTTGCATATAATAATCATACCAGCGAGTCATCTTCCAAGTCTCCTTTTTTCATCATCTACGGACAATATCTGAGTATGCCTCTTCCAGTTTCTCCTGTCTTGGGTGTCCCAGCGGCTGACTCCTTGTCCACGGAATTCTATAAGATTTGGAAAAAATCCAAGTCTACTCTGGAGAAGGCTTGCAGTAGGATGAAGAGACATGTGGATAAGAGGCGCTTGGATTCTCCTCCCTTTCGCCCTGGTGACAAAGTTTGGCTTTCGTCCAAGTACATCAGACTTAAGATTCCTTCCTACAAGTTAGGATCATGATACGTTGGACCCTTCGAGATCTTGGATCGAATTAATGATGTAGCCTACAAGTTGAGGTTGCCTGCTTTGCTCCGTATCCCCAATGCCTTTCTTGTGTGCCTACTAAAGCCTTTGGTATTTAATCGCTTTCACTCTTCTTCTGATTCTACTTCGCCAACTGCTAGCACCAACAATGTCTTTGAGGTGAGGGATGTGCTTGCTGTAAATAAAATTAGAGGAAAGACCTTTTTTGGATTGACTGGAGGGCTTTTGGTCCTGAGGAGAAATCTTGGGAGCCGTGGGAGAACATTAATGTGCCCCGTATTTTGGGAAGGTTCTTTTCCGGTCTTAAGAAGAGGGGGTGTAAGGGAAGGGGCACTGTTAGATCCTCAGGCGCTCATCGCCCCTTGCCTGCTCCAGCATTTCGGCACGCTGCTGGCTCGGGGTGATCCTGTTCCTCTCTGGTACTTCCTGCCTCCAGGCCAGCAGCTGAGTTCCGGTGTGCATACATGCTCCCTGCTAGACTGAAGACATGGGGGCATCCGACTCTTGAGCTCTAGGGGCCTGCAGCGAGTTAACCCAGAAGTGTCTTTCCTCCAATAGTAGTAATGTACTGGGTATTTCTTGCCACTATCTCACTTGGGCCATGCCTGATTATCACGTCTGCATGCGCTATGCTCAGGTCCCTGTACATGCTCTCTGTGTGTATTCCCTGTACCTGGTTTACCCTGCCTAATCCCTGTCTTCCCGTCAGTGCCTCCTGTTGTCTGTGCTCCTGGTGCTCCCAGGACTCTGCATCTCCGCTCCAGTCTCCCAGCTCTCGCACCCGGTGCTCATCCAACCCCGCCTGGTTTCTTGTTACACAACAACACCAGCACCCTAAAAGGACAGAGATTAGACTCAAATAAAGGATAAAAAGCAGCAGGCAAACTTGGGGTTCTGTGTGTGAAACTCACAAAATCAATAAGACAAAAAAAAATAAAAGATAGTTTGTCGCGCTAATCCTTATAATAAATATCCGATTGTGGACCAATGAATAATTTAATGAATAGCCAGAAAATTATGAAAGGTGCATTTGTTATTTCATAATTTTCTGGTTATTTATCAATTATTTATTGGTCCACAATAGGATATGTATTATAAGGATTAGCACGACAAACTATTTTTGATTGTATTTTGGTTCATTGTTATGTCTAGTGTCTGTCTTCCATTATCCAGTCCCCCACGTCTCCTCCATCCCAGTCCTCTGTGTTCACTCTTTTTGCTGCTACCTCCTGTGCCATGGTACTCATGTCTTATTCTGCTTCCACTCCTTGAGTTCCCATCCTCTGTACCTTGGTGCCTACAACTTGTCCCCTCGGCATCAGCAATCATGGTATTAGAATCCCCAGGGCTGGTCCCTGTATAGGGGTTGAAAATGAGGATGAGTGACCTCATGGAGATCAACATCAAACACTGCGGAGACACCATCACATGTTTCTCAACGCAGTGATTCTAGAGCAATGCCCCATCCCTTATGGGAAACATGCAAAAACATGTAAATCAATCAGCCGCGGAGACACCATCACATGTTTCTCAACGCAAGCAATGACTAGCCAGGTCTTTCACCGGGAAGGAACAACCACGGGAAGGGCAGTCTCCAATGAAGGAAACCACCTATGCCAAAACATGGTATCCATCCACAGACAGCTGTTTCGGGGTATTGCCCCTCATCAGTGTGGAGTAGGAAACTGGCTAGTAGGAGCAATGCCTAGTAAAAGACTATGAAAATGAGGATGAGTGACATCATGGAGATCAACATCCAACACTGCGGAGACACCATCACATGTTTCTCAACGCAGTGATTCTAGAGCAATGCCCCCATCCCTTATGGGAAATATGCAAAAACATGTAAATCAATCAGCCGCGGAGACACCATCACATGTTTCTCAACGCAAGCAATGACTAGCCAGGTCTTTCACCGGGAAGGAACAACTGTTATGATTGAGTCACCGTAGGAGGCAAAAACAGAAATGCTAGCTAAGTCCTGAAAAGCAGAGAAGTTGGCAACTATCAGATTGCAGACCCCTGAACCTATCAACACAACTAGCAGTAGCCGTGGGGGGTTCCTACGATGACCTAGACCCCTCGATCACAGCCGGAGAGATACATAGGCCTAAAGAAGGAAAGGGGAAATCTAACTGCCCCAGAACAGACCCCAAAGCAATAGGCAGCCCCCCACATATAATGACGGTGAAGCAAGATGAAAACACTTACACAGACAGAAAGACAGGCTGAGCAAAGACGGGGCCCAAAAACTACCTAGATAGGAACGGATAGGAAGGCTGCTGTCTGCAATCTGCCAAAACCCTATCAGAGACAAAAGCCAACAAGCTGATATAAAAATGGCCCTGAAGCAACTAAGCTTCAAAAACTAAATCAGCACTCAGGTACCTTCAGAAGACAGAGCTCACGGAACACTGCACACTCCAGCAGGGAGTGGCAGAAACAGAAAACTTAGCTTTAGGAGAGCAGGAATCAGACTGGTGTCCAAGAGTCCACAGAGAAATCACCCGCAGGGCAGAAAGGGCGTAGGCTGCCTTAAATCCAGTCAGTGACTCCACTCAGCCAATCGTCTTCATTAGTCCCAGGTGTCTGATAATCAGGCTCACTACCTTCCTTCACTAGAATAGGGAGTTCACCAGGCCTCAGTGACGGAGGGGAAAATGAACTCACAACAAACAACCACGGGAAGGGTAGTCTCCAATGAAGGAAACCACCTATGCCAAAACATGGTATCCATCCACAGACAGCTGTTTCGGGGTATTGCCCCTCATCAGTGTGGAGTAGGAAACTGGCTAGTAGGAGCAATACCTAGTAAAAGACTGCAATGGGGGCATTGCTCTAGAATCACTGCGTTGAGAAACATGTGATGGTGTCTCCGCAGTGTTGGATGTTGATCTCCATGAGGTCACTCATCCTCATTTTCATAGTCTTTTACTAGGCATTGCTCCTACTAGCCAGTTTCCTACTCCACACTGATGAGGGGCAATACCCCGAAACAGCTGTCTGTGGATGGATACCATGTTTTGGCATAGGTGGTTTCCTTCATTGGAGACTGCCCTTCCCGTGGTTGTTCCTTCCCGGTGAAAGACCTGGCTAGTCATTGCTTGCATTGAGAAACATGTGATGGTGTCTCCGCGGCTGATTGATTTACATGTTTTTGCATATTTCCCATAAGGGATGAGGGCATTGCTCTAGAATCACTGCGTTGAGAAACATGTGATGGTGTCTCCGCAGTGTTGGATGTTGATCTCCATGAGGTCACTCATCCTCATTTTCATAGTCTTTTACTAGGCATTGCTCCTACTAGCCAGTTTCCTACTCCACACTGATGAGGAGCAATACCCCGAAACAGCTGTCTGTGGATGGATACCATGTTTTGGCATAGGTGGTTTCCTTCATTGGAGACTGCCCTTCCCGTGGTTGTTCCTTCCCAGTGAAAGACCTGGCTAGTCATTGCTTGCGTTGAGAAATATGTGATGGTGTCTCTGCGGCTGATTGATTTACATGTTTTTGCATATTTCCCATAAGGGATGGGGGCATTGCTCTAGAATCACTGCGTTGAGAAACATGTGATGGTGTCTCCGCAGTGTTGGATGTTGATCTCCATGAGGTCACTCATCCTCATTTTCATAGTCTTTTACTAGGCATTGCTCCTACTAGCCAGGCTCCTACTAGTCAGTTTCCTACTCCACACTGATGAGGGGCAATACCCCGAAACAGCTGTCTGTGGATGGATACCATGTTTTGGCATAGGTGGTTTCCTTCATTGGAGACTGCCCTTCCCGTGGTTGTTCCTTCCCGGTGAAAGACCTGGCTAGTCATTGCTTGCGTTGAGAAACATGTGATGGTGTTTCTGCGGCTGATTGATTTACATGTTTTTGCATATTTCCCATAAGGGATGGGGGCATTGCTCTAGAATCACTGCGTTGAGAAACATGTGATGGTGTCTCCGCAGTGTTGGATGTTGATGTCCATGAGGTCACTCATCCTCATTTTCATAGTCTTTTACTAGGCATTGCTCCTACTAGCCAGTTTCCTACTCCACACTGATGAGGGGCAATACCCCGAAACAGCTGTCTGTGGATGGATACCATGTTTTCGCATAGGTGGTTTCCTTCATTGGAGACTGCCCTTCCCGTGGTTGTTCCTTCCCAGTGAAAGACCTGGCTAGTCATTGCTTGCATTGAGAAACATGTGATGGTGTCTCTGCGGCTGATTGATTTACATGTTTTTGCATATTTCCCATAAGGGATGGGGGCATTGCTCTAGAATCACTGCGTTGAGAAACATGTGATGGTGTCTCCGCAGTGTTGGATGTTGATCTCCATGAGGTCACTCATCCTCATTTTCATAGTCTTTTACTAGACATTGCTCACACTAGCCAGGCTCCTACTAGTCAGTTTCCTACTCCACACTGATGAGGGGCAATACCCCGAAACAGCTGTCTGTGGATGGATACCATGTTTTGGCATAGGTGGTTTCCTTCATTGGAGACTGCCCTTCCCGTGGTTGTTCCTTCCCGGTGAAAGACCTGGCTAGTCATTGCTTGCGTTGAGAAACATGTGATGGTGTTTCTGCGGCTGATTGATTTACATGTTTTTGCATATTTCCCATAAGGGATGGGGGCATTGCTCTAGAATCACTGCGTTGAGAAACATGTGATGGTGTCTCCGCAGTGTTGGATGTTGATCTCCATGAGGTCACTCATCCTCATTTTCATAGTCTTTTACTAGGCATTGCTCCTACTAGCCAGTTTCCTACTCCACACTGATGAGGGGCAATACCCCGAAACAGCTGTTTGTGGATGGATACCATGTTTTGGCATAGGTGGTTTCCTTCATTGGAGACTGCCCTTCCCGTGGTTGTTCCTTCCCAGTGAAAGACCTGGCAAGTCATTGCTTGCATTGAGAAACATGTGATGGTGTCTCCGCGGCTGATTGATTTACATGTTTTTGCATGTTTCCCATAAGGGATGGGGGCATTGCTCTAGAATCACTGCGTTGAGAAACATGTGATGGTGTCTCCGCAGTGTTGGATGTTGATCTCCATGAGGTCACTCATTCTCATTTTCATAGTCTTTTACTAGGCATTGCTCACACTAGCCAGTTTCCTACTCCACACTGATGAGGGGCAATACCCCGAAACAGCTGTCTGTGGATGGATACCATGTTTTGGCATAGGTGGTTTCCTTCATTGGAGACTGCCCTTCCCGTGGTTGTTCCTTCCCGGTGAAAGACCTGGCTAGTCATTGCTTGCGTTGAGAAACATGTGATGGTGTCTACGCGGCTGATTGATTTACCTGTATAGGGGTTGGCTCAACTAGGGTTAGCTGGCCCTGGGGAGGTTCTGTACCGCAACCTTGTGGTTCCACTCTAGCATAACCTTCTTTAGCATTACAGTCTCTGAGGCTGCAACACCATTAAGCAAGAGGCACCACTAACCAAACAGCACCATGAAGAGAGATCTCCAAGCAAGTCAGGGGCAAAATTGTTGAGAAGTACAAGTCATGGTTAAAAAAAACTTGGATGTTCACCCCCACAGCACCATCAAATCCATTATCATCAAATTGAAAGATCATGGTACCACAGTAAATCTGACAAGAGAGGGCTGCCTACCAAAACTCTAAGCCCGGGTAAGGGGGGCATTAATGAGAGACACAGCACAGAGACCAAATGTAATCCTGAAGGAGCTGCAGAGTTCTCTAGAAGAGACTGAAGTATCTGTCCATATGACCACAGTTGCCTGCTCATTCCATAGAGGTAGCCTTTAGGGAAGAGTGGGCGGAAAAAAACCTTTACTTACACACAAAAATTTTAAGGCTTGCTTTGAGTTTGCCAAAGACATATGGGACACTACCAAAATGTATGGAAGAAGATGCTGTGGTCAGATGAGACCAAAATTGAACTTTATGGTCACCAAGGTAAAGCTTATGTCTGGCACCAAACCAACAAAGCTCATCATCCCAAGAACACCATCCCCACAGTGAAATGTGGTGGTGACTGCATCATGCTGTGTGGATGTTTTTCCCTGTGCTGTGCGGATGTTTTTCAGCAGCAGGGACAAGGAAAATGGTCACAGTCAAGGGGAAGATTGATGAGGTGGAAAAAAGGGATATTCTTGAGCAATACCTGTTTCAGTCTGTCAGTGATTTGAGTCTGGAACGGCGGTTCACCGTCTAACAAGACAATGACCCAAAACGTTCTAGTACAGCAATACCCAAGTGGTTTAAATGTTTTGAAGTGGCCTAGTCAAAGTCCAGACCTTAATCCAATTAAGAATCTGTGGTCAGACTTGAAGATTGCTGTTCATCAGAGGAAATCATCTAATGTGAAGGAACTGGAGCAATTTCGCAAGTGCTCAGTAATTTTGTCCTGTTTGTTGTTTGCTTCAAAATAAAAAGAAAACCATATCTTCATAGTAGTAGGTGTGTTATTTACATGAACTGATAAAAAAGTGAAATTCCAGGTTGTGTGGTATCAAAACACAAAAAAATACCAAGGGGAGTGAATACATTTGCAAGTCAGTACATGTATAAAATATCATCAGCTAGCATTTAAGTAAGCACTCCCAATATTTTATATATTAATATATTTTGTAAGTTAACCCTGCTATATTATTTAGCTTTCTGCACCGCTCCTTTCCTCTTCTCATTTGTGTGAGGTGTGGTTAAAGAAAGAAGTGGTGAGGACTGGGTTTGTGACAGTAAAGAGCGGAAGAGCCAGAGAGGTAAGTAATGAAGTAAATATAAGGATTTTTTAAGCCTCTGATGGCCCTTTACAAGTCTCAAAAATGTCATCTAACAGTTGCTATTTGCTAAATTTGCACAGAATCAAATTTAAAAGGGGGGAATTTTCGTGAATAAGGATTTTTGTAAAATTTGAACAGAATTTTATTCCAATGGAATATTTTCACTTCTCTAACAAGGAGTAGATGCCCATCTAAGCATAGACCATCAGCACTGGTGGTAGCAAAACTGTGTAGCTTGTCTCTAATAGTCACATTGATTGAGCAAAATAACTATATCAATATATACTGTATGTGCATGTCAGTGCATTCATTTTTGTTTTTCAGTTCAGACTTCAGTTTTTATAATAGCATGTCAGTTTGCTGTAGGTGTTACATTGTAATGATCAGAAAACATACTTTTCAATCGACAATGTGTAAACTGAGCTTTAATTATGAAAAGCAATGATCAGAAAACATAGTTTTCAATCGACAATGTGTAAACTGAGCTTTAATTATGAAAAGTAAACTTTGTCAACACAGATGTAACAGTGCAGTTAGATGGCAAAAGCAATATGTTTAATAAAGTTGTCATCTTGGAATGGGCAATTATTTTTATCTTTATTTTGCATATCATGTTCAGTATCGAAAAATGAGTTAAGCAGTTATAAAGGTGCATAAAATATGTTTATTTAGAGTTTAAATGAGCACTGCCAATAATTTTTTTATTAGCTAAACTTAGGTAGATGAGGGTGTAGCATAGCTTACGTGTTGTAATATACTTACTGATCACCATCTTCTCCGGTTTACAGCGCAGCTCCACTTCTATTCTCACTCGCCTGTAGTCAGGTAATTAGAAGATGCAGCCAGGGCTGGATTGGTGACGGTGAGGAATGGAGTGGTTGGAGTGCTGAGCTATGAAGTGAACATAAGGGTATGTTTCCATGGTCAGTATTAACAGCGCTTTGGATGCAGCTCCATCCAAAGCGCTGCCGGCTTTTGTACGCGTGGTGATTCTTCATGTGTTCATTGAACCATGCGGAATCACCACATCCTATACATTGGACTGTGATATTTATATTGCGGAGAAAATGAAGATGTGCACCATGCAGACAGCACGTGTTTCACTGCTCAAACATGGCAGCCAAGGTATTCCAGCATTGTTGCTCTCTAGAGTGCCCATTTGTAGATTAAAAGGAGCCATCCACTGTGACATTTTAAACAACGCTCTGCACTTTTGCTGTTTTAGATTGGGAGATGTCCCTTGAGAAGGATGTGGAGAAGTTGCATAAGCATAGCTTGATATAGAGATGTGACATGTAAACACCTGGCATGCTTGGGTGCATCACCACCTTTCAAATTATAGACTCAATGGGCTATGAGTCATAGTTGCACTGTTTGTGGAAGACTGACATATGTTAGCAAGGCTTTCACAGACAAACTTAGTGCAAGTCACTTTGATTGCCAGTTCCCAGGCTTGCCCTGGCTTTTTTCTCCCTTTTACTCCTGTACAGGGATATGGACTTAAAGTTAGCTGCCACCCTGTGGAGCATGCAAGAATGGTCATGACATGGAATAAATACCAAGAGATTACGTTAGAGATAAAATCAGAAAGAAATCTGGAGATCAAAAAACAAGTGTAGGTCAGGAATCAGAAAACCACAGCAAAAGCAAGGAATAATGATATACCAAATAAGCAGAACTTATTAATGCTCTTTCCCAAGGGTATAAATAACAAGCAGACCCACCCAATGTTGACAGGATGTTAAAACACAAACTAACGATTTTTGTCCCTGTACTGCTAGACTGCCCAGAGCCACAAGTCTCAGGAATAAGACAGGGCTGCTGAATAGACACTCTGCATTGGCAGACAAGTGAAGCAGAAGTAGAGGGGTCAGACAATGGCACCGATGTCACAGTATGAAATATATATCTTATCCCTGGCTCTAATTTCTTCTGTCAATAGTAGAGTGCCCCTGTGGCGCCCCTGAGGGTTCAGTCGCCACAGAGGTACAGCACGTCCTCCTGAGGTGTAGTGTTCCACTCCCCAGGTAAGAGGGTAACACCTGACCAGACTCCAGCACCTACATCCAGCACAGACATCTTAGAACAGCAGAGCACCCTTTATGGCAGCTGCTTTGGTTCATGAAGGGTGCTGGGTGGTGGGTGGAGCTTAGAAACACTAGAGGGGAAAGCTGACAGGAAGTTAGGTCAGAAGTTACCCACAGGGGGAAGCAGAGAGAGGACCTCGCTGCAGTGGGAATCCCCATAGAAGGGGAGGAGGATGCTTCCTCTTCTGGGGGAAAGAGGGAAAAGACATAGTTGCAGCAGTCTCCTGTAAGCTGGAGCTGTTGGCAAGGAAAGAGGAAGAAAGAAGGATCAGTTGTCCAGAAGGAAGATAGATAAGAATGGAACGTGAGAAGAAGAGAGACTGGGGATTAGGGCTAGTGCAGAGCCCTTTACTAAGTTTAATGCGCCAAGTTTGGGCACCGGTATCCGAGGATGTATGTGATACTAATGATCCTACAGTAGAAACCGGAGGAATAGAAGTTGTTACCACTTTATTCCCACCTAAGACTCAAAGACACAGCAGCAACGTGTGTGAGCCGGGACATGACTGTATGGGGTCCCCGAAGCAGGCTACAGCTGCCTGTCATACGAGTGGAGTTATAAGTAACATCAAGAAGGAGGACCTTGAGTGTAATTCAGAACTACAAGTACTTCATATTAGTGCTAGAAAGGAGATGTTCAGAACAGGCACATGAAAGGGAGTGCTGGAAGGGTTAATTCCATCTACCTGGGAGTTGGCTGAGCCCCTGACCTGGAGACCGTGGCACGGAAGTGGGCACCTGTCTGTGCCAGAAACGTGAGTAAAAGCATTGGAACTGCACTCAGCTGTGTCATTGCCTTCTTCCTGCACCAACCTACTCAGCACTGCTACATCTCTGTGCCTAACACTACACCATCTACCTCAACACTTATTACTACTGCCCTCGACTACAGCTCTGCCTGTGGAGATCTATTCCATCTTTGCTGCATCACACCATCTGTCCCAGAGGATCTGCAATGCAGCGTCGGCTTAACACCTTCACTGCCGAGTACCACAGGTGGCGTCACAAACTATCTACCTATAAACTTTATTCAGCTTCATTCCACCTATTTTACATGGACACCCAGGGCCATGGACTGGGGCACCGTCACTACGAGCTATCCCTTTAAGACACCGCCCCGTTACCAAATAACCCCCCACCTTGCCCTGGGGGTACTCCACCCATTTCAGTAAAACATCAGTTCCGTGTAGCTGCCCGTGATACCTGCCACACAAGAGTAAAAAGCAGGGGGACTGTGTGAGTGCTATAATTTGACAAAATGAAATATAATCCACATGGTATGGCACTGATTGTGATGATCTTAGACATATAGGACTTGAGTTTCCACACAAACAGACCACTTGTTGTACGTTTGGATCCATTCTTTTTCATGCATGCCAACACTCTGATGACATCATCTCATTGTCACCTTGATATCATGCCCAGATATTGTACACTACACAATTATCATCATCAGCATCATCATCCTTGACTTAGATGTCAGTTGCCTGAACTTTTCTCTCTGCCCACCTCCATCTACTCCCAACCATTGGATTTTCCCTCACTCACCTTGACTGCCACTTTCAGTGACCCCACCACCACGTATCGCACAGCCATCAACACAGTTAGGTGTGTGAATGATGTCTTCCATCTCTTCTGGCACCATGTTATTTTGATACAAAAGTCCGACTATTTATCTCATCTTTATATCAAGTGGGAGAAGTTGTGAAATCTCGTCCTTAGTCCCAGGGGTTCTGTGGGTTAGGAAACTAAGATGTGTCATTGACAAAATTGAAAGTCTGCTGTGTAAGAGATTAAGTTTTATGGTGGTGTGTGAGGTAGACTGTGTCAAACACTGACTAAAACTGACAGTGTCAATGTTAGAGGTAACATCACTTCAACATAATCGCTGAGATGAATTATGTGCCATTTATTCCATAACAGGATCCTCCTCCTTCCCACAATTAAGCTTGCTAGAAGAAAAGGAGGACAATTGGCACCAGAGTTTGTAAATAGTAATGCATAATCAGCTAACCCCATCAGCAGTGATGCAGAGGCTGTTTGTGGCTCCCACATTTTTAGCCATGATTTTTTTTCCATTACTATTACTCTGTCTATTTTTTTACCACTTTTTCTAGTACTATACATTTTTACAAAACTATACTATGTATTTCTGTTTTTAGTACATACTGTACTATAAAACACCAACTAGCTTTTAACAGCAGAAAATAGGAAAAATATATTTCCTATCAAATTAATCTTCTCTGGACAGTATAAAGACATGGAAGGATCAATGTCACTAATTTTAATGTACTAATGTAAAATATGGAAGTAACAGATCTATTGTTGGAGTTTTTCTGCAGTATGTGTAATATGGTATTCATGTTTAGCTTTGCATCATGCACATTTTGAAAACTCTCTGAAGCTCATATGTATACACAACGCTGCTGCATGCACAGCACATACACACTCAGTTTTGCTGTAAATAGACTCAAAGCTTGGCTACATACACCCCACTTGGCTAAAGGCACAAACCTACAGCTCTGCGAATTATAAACACAGTTCTGCTGCCCACACACACCTCTACTACCGCTACACATAGCTCTGCTGTACATACTCAGTCAGCTCAGATACATCAACAACACATATGATCAGTTCAGCTGTAATAAACACTGTAACAGGCTGGGTGGTGGAACCACTTTGATGAAACCCCTGGATGTCCTGGAGGGGAGTGACTAGGAACCTAATCTGACAATAGACAGGGCTGCCATTAGGAATTTCAGAGCCCCATACTAACAAAACTTTCAGGACCCCCTTGTAACTCTGCCTGGGCTCCACCCTAGCCCCGCTTCCACCCATCAAAACTTCCACAGTCTCACCACCCTCTGTTGGAAAAAATCCACTTCTTCATCCTTGTCCTCCCCATCACACATTAACAGTTCCCAATACCAAATCACAAACAAATCCAGCAGCTTTTATTTTGGCCAAATAGTTTTTGATCCGCCACTTATTAAACATTTGCTAAAATATCCTGTACAATTTTACATATATTTTTATTTATTAAATATTTATAAAAATGACCAATAATATCATATGCAAGGAACAAATACCACCAAATCATGACCAGATGACATATTACCACTACAGTGACTGAATAATACCATGTACAGGGAATAAGTACCACCACACCATGACCAGACAAAATATTACCAAAATATGGAGACCAATAATCCCACATGCAAGGAACAAGTACAACCACACTATGACCAGAGCACATACTGTATTACCACCACATAGTGTTAGGGTTGCGGATTGCACTAAATATAAAATATAAGAAAGTGTGATCGCAACCCAGGGTCCACCATGCAGAGATGGTAACCTGCTGCTCGGTAATGGCGGAGTACTAACTGAACACCGGTGGGTTACTTCACAGAGCCGCTCTAACGTAAGATGGGTGCTAGTGACGTTGGTCACAGGACTCAGCCCCAAGGACAGGGGGATGGAGTCCTTCTAGACCCACTCACGCACAGAGACGCTACTGTGGCGCCAGTTAAAGATATTTGTTGAACACTGTGCCCTGTTAGCTGTCACAGGGTGCAGCAGAAAGACACGTATCACACTCAGTGCGTACAGCGCAGCTCTGGCGGACACCACTAACCAGCCCAAGCTTAGGTCTGGAAAGCGCATTAGTCACGCATAGAGTTGAGCGAAACGGGTCGAAAAATTTCAAAAGTCGCCGACTTTTGGCAAAGTCGGGTATCATGAAATGAAACCCGACCCTAGGATGAGGTCGACCACGAGGTCGGCGACTTACGCGCCAAAGTCGCATTTCAAAAGTTTGTTTTGCGCTCTTTTTTCAGCCAATCAGGATCCACGGACACTGTGGGCAACGTGATGACATAGGCAGGGGTCACCACCATCTTTCAGAAGGGCATGCAAGTGATTGGCTTGCTTTGGTGGGAGTCACAGGGGTTATAAAAGGGCGTGCACGCCGACCCGGCCGCCATCTTACTTCTGCCGATCTTAGCATAGGGAGAGGTTGCTGCTGCTGATTCTGTAGGGAGAGCGTTAGGCAGGGAAGAAGAAAAAAAAACTGCTTCTGCTGCTAGTGATTTTGCCTGTACAACACACCAGTCACTGTGTGTGCAGTGCAAGGGGAGGCTATATTGTGGTGGATCAGCGGTGTTGGTTGTTAGGCTGCCTTCTAAGGCTTCCTGACAGCTGCATTGCTGTTTACCCACTGCTCTGCAAACTGCTTTTTTAAAAGCAATCCCAATTTTTTTTTTGTCCTGCTGAGGTACTGAGCGTGCATTTTTTCACACCATACAGCGGTGTACGCTCCTCACAAAGTACCGTGTAACGGCTGTTATCACAGCCACAGTGAAGCTATCTGTGTGTCACTCTGTGAGAATAAGTCGAGGACATGTTCCGCTCTTACAGACCTGCACCTACTAGTTTTGTCTAGCTTTCAAACAGTTAAATATATTTGCTGTTTGATCACATTCAAAACTATAGAGAGACAGCGTGTGTCAGTCCGTATACTTAAAAAACACGGAGCTTGACAATTTCACGTACACCGGACAGCCGTGTACGTGCACGCTCCTCTCAGTACCGTGTAACGGCTGTTATCACGGCCACAGTGAAGCTATCTGTGTGTCACTGTGGAAGGATAAGTGGAGGACTTGTTCCGTTCTTACAGACCTACACTCTAGGGAGATTCCTATTCTGCCCAATTCTATATACACCTTGTAGTTTGTGATACACTATCCAATTTCTGCCTGTGACATAGCGCTCTGATATTCAGTGGGCCTCACACAATCCAAAAGTGTCCAGTGTCCACTAGTGTGTGCAGAAATTCAAAATCTCCCTTATCCTGTAGTCACTTTTTTCACACCTGTGCCATCGAGCCTGTGACATAGCGCTGTGATATTCAGTGGGCCTCACACAATCCATAAGTGTCCAGTGTCCACAAGTGTGTGCAGAAATTCAAAATCTCTGTGATCCTGTAGTCACTTTTTTCACACCTGTGCCATCGAGCCTGTGACATAGCGCTCTGATATTCAGTGGGCCTCACACAATCCAAAAGTGTCCAGTGTCCACTAGTGTGTGCAGAAATTCAAAATCTCCCTTATCCTGTAGTCTCTTTTTTCACACCTGTGCCATCGAGCCTGTGACATAGCGCTCTGATATTCAGTGGGCCTCACACAATCCAAAAGTGTCCAGTGTCCACTAGTGTATGCAGAAATTCAAAATCTCTGTGATCCTGTAGTCACTTTTTTCACACCTGTGCCATCGAGCCTGTGACATAGCGCTCTGATATTCAGTGGGCCTCACACAATCCAAAAGTGTCCAGTGTCCACAAGTGTGTGCAGAAATTCAAAATCTCCCTTATCCTGTAGTCACTATTTTCACACCTGTGCCATTGAGCCTGTGACATAGCGCTCTGATATTCAGTGGGCCTCACACAATCCAAAAGTGTCCAGTGTCCACTAGTGTGTGCAGAAATTCAAAATCTCCCTTATCCTGTTGTCACTTTTTTCACACCTGTGCCATCGAGCCTGTGACATAGCGCTGTGATATTCAGTGGGCCTCACACAATCCATAAGTGTCCAGTGTCCACAAGTGTGTGCAGAAATTCAAAATCTCCCCTGTCCTATAGACACCTTGTACCTTGTTTTACATTACTATATAGTTTGTTGGGTTTTGTCTACATTTCTACAAAAAATGAGGAAGGCTGGTGGAAGAGGCCGTGGAATTGGGCGGGGGTTGGCAGCTGGTAATGATGGTGTTGGTGGTGGATCTGATGGTAGTGGCAAGAGCAAAATAGGACCGAATGCAGGAGGTGTTGAGCCTGTGTCATCGTCTGGCTCCATAAGGCTTCGAAGGCTTAGTTTTCTAGGAGTTGGCAAACCGCTTTTAAAGACAGAGCATCAGGAAAAAGTTTTGTCTTACATTGCTGACTCAGCCTCCAGCTCTATCGCCTCCTCTTCTGAAGTTGTAAAAAGTAAAAGCACTGAGTCGTCATTGGAGGCTCATGTTCATGAACCACACCTTTCCTTGTGTCCTTCACCCCAACCAAGATTGAAGGATGACGCAGCCCATACTACTGATTACTCCATGGAGCTGTTTTCACATACCATGTCTGGATTATCAAGTGAAATGGTGAATTACCCAGGCCAAGATGAATCTGACATGGAGTGCACTGATGCACAGCCGCTGATAGATGATTCTGCTGGTACATTCACTCAGAGCACTACATTGTCCTCGCAGTGTACAGAGCCAGATTCTGACCCTGATGAGACTCAGGTGCCCCTTCCCGTACACTATACCACCATACACGTTGACACAGAGGAAGGTGCACATGACATTGAAGAGGAGGTGATGGATGACCCAGTTGTTGACCCAGATTGGCATCCATTGGGGGAAGAGGGTGCTGCTTCCAATAGCTCAGATGAGGAGCATCCACAGCAGACATCGACATCGCAACAGCTGTTATCTGGCAGGCCCGGAGCACTCCAAAGACAGGTTCCAAAAATCAAAAGAGTTGCTGGACAGCTTGTCCAGAGGGTCAAAAGATCACAGCGTGCTAGGCCGCAAAATATCTGCCAAAGTAGGAAGAGTGCAGTGTGGCACTTTTTTGAACAAAATCCTCATGATCAGGCCAAGGTTATCTGTAAGAAGTGCGCAAAGACCTTTAGCCGAGGGAAAAATCTGAAAAATTTGAATACCAGTTGCATGCTTAGACATTTAACCACCATGCACTTGCAAGCGTGGACACAACACCAAACCTCAAGTGACACATGTGCAACTGATCACAAAGAAGGTAGTCAGCAACGCTACATTGTTTCCCCCATTGTAAGCCCACCGGTTAGCACAGCAGCAAATGTTGAGGTGTCGTTGCAAGGCCACAGCAGTCAGGGAATCCCACTGTTATATCAACGAAATACTGAATCTAGGCCATCAGAAAGAACACCAACTCCATCACCATCATCAACCCTCTCTCAGTCCGCCCTGTCCACCGCTACTTCCACCATATGCAGCTCTCAAGTCCAGCTCACCCTCCCAGACACTATGAGTAGGTCAAGAAAGTACTCAGTCTCTCATCCGCTTACACTGGGTTTGAACGCCAACATTGCCAAACTAATCTCGTTTGAGATGATGCCCTATCGGTTGGTGGAAAGCACAGCTTTCCGCGAACTCATGGCCTATGCAATACCACGCTATGACCTACCCAGTCGCCACTTCTTCTCTCGCAAAGCCATCCCAGCCCTCCACCATCATGTAAAAGACCGCATTGTCCATGCACTCAAGCAGTCAGTGAGTGGAAAGGTGCACCTCACAACTGATGCATGGTCCAGTCGGCATGGCCAGGGCCGTTACGTGTCCATCACTGCGCACTGGGTTAATGTGGTGGATGCAGGGTCCACAGGGGACAGCGGTGGTGGGACAGTGCTGCCTAGCCCACGGTATAGGAAAAAGTTGGCTGTAGGCATTCGACCCTCCTCCTCCTCCAGAAGCGAAAGCTCGTCCACAGAGCGCAGTCATACGAGCGATTGCTCCACCTTCCCAACCACCGCCTCATTATCGACATTGCAACAAGGTGGAACTCCACCCTGCACATGGTGGAGCGGCTGTGCGAGCAGAGGCAGGCCATAATGCATTTGTGGGAGGATACATGGCCAGGCACTTTGAGAGCATACATGGAGTTGACAGGTGTGCAGTGGTCGAAGCTGAAAGACCTCTGTAAAGTCCTTCAGTGTTTTGAGGAATGCACACGGCTGGTAAGTGCAGACGACGCCATCCTAAGCATGAGCATCCCACTTATGCGTCTGCTCATGCAAACTTTGACGCACCTTAAGGAGCAGGCGTCTGCAGCCAATGTTGATGAGGAGGAAGAGGAGGAGGGAATCCTTGATGACATTCAGCCATTGTCTGCTCAGGGACCTCTCCTGGACGAGGTGGAGGAAGAAGAGGAGGAGGAGGATGATGATGGGGATGATTATTTAGGGGAGGAGGATGCATCTCGTGGGGCAAGTGAAAATGTTGGCGTGGCAAGGTCTGGTACAGGGTTTGTGCGTGACTGGATGGATGTGGATTTGCCAGAAAGTGCTCCTCCAACCAGCACTCGCAGTGCATCATTGACACCGGGAACATTGGCCCACATGTCAGATTATGCCTTGCAGATCCTAAAAAGGGACCCCCGCATTGCCAAAATGATGAACGATGACGACTACTGGTTGGCCAGCATCCTGGATCCACGCTATAAAGGCAAATTACAAAACATCATGCCACAGGAGAACCTTGACCTAATATTGGCTAATAAACAAGCAACTCTGGTAAATCGGTTGCTTGAGGCATTCCCAGCACACAGCAGCGGTGATGGTTCTCACACGAGCCGTACGGGCCGGAGGCAGCATGGCAGAGGTGTTCATGGTGCACACAGCAGAAGTGGGGTTTCATGACAATGTTTTGGATTGATTTTTCAAGTACCGCTCACACAACTGGTAATACTGCATCGATGGAAAGTGACAGGAGACAGCAGTTGTCAACTATGGTTACAAACTACTTTTCCTCCCATATCGATGTTCTCCCACACAGGTCATTCCCCTTTGACTATTGGGCCGCTAAACTGGACACCTGGCCTGAATTGGCACAATATGCCTTACAGGAGCTCGCTTGCCCAGCTGCAAGTGTGCTATCGGAAAGAGTCTTCAGTGCAGCTGGATCAATCCTGACAGAAAAAAGGACCCGTCTGTCAACCCAAAATGTGGATGATCTAACCTTCATTAAAATGAACCATGCATGGGTTTCCAAGGATTTTGTCCCACCTTCCCCTGATGACACATAGGGTGACAGAAAAATGGCTTGCTTTGGTCCACCTCTTCCTGGGACTTGACCTATTTCGCCTTTTACATCAGCTGAATGTCCAACATCAACATATGCCACTTTCTAAAACTCCCTAACTGTGCTGCCTTCCCCCCATGGCCGGGGTCACCACCTAGCGCATGACACCGTGCGAGTGCCGTTGCCCTGGACAGGTGGGTAGGCCGACTCTTGGGCACGGGCACTGGCACAGGTTCCCTCATAGTGCAATCAAGTGTCTCTGACGGTGGTGGTGCACACCCGCCGTCAGACACACCGCCGTACTATGAGGGGCCCAGTGCCAGTACCGACACCCAAGAGTGGGCCCCCCTTGCTTGGGCAGGGCCCCAGCATTTGCAATCTTTACCTATCCCTGCTCCTCCGCTGTGTAGTCTGGGCCGTCAAATCCATACTGTGCCTGACACGTCTGCCTCCTGATGTATAGACATATATTTTGAATGTGTACGCTATCCATACATGTTATCCGGGGATACGGTACCCTTTCTCACCTTTGTGCAATCACGTGCAATCCATACTGGGCCTAACACCGTCTGAGCCTGCCTCCTGATGTATAGACATATATTTTGAATGTGTACGCTATCCATACATGTTATCCGGGGATACGGTACCCTTTCTCACCTTTGTGCAATCACGTGCAATCCATACTGGGCCTAACACCGTCTGAGCCTGCCTCCTAATGTATAGACATATATTTTGAATGTGTACGCTATCCATACATGTTATCCGGGGATACGGTACCCTTTCTCACCTTTGTGCAATCACGTGCAATCCATACTGGGCCTAACACCGTCTGAGCCTGCCTCCTGATGTATAGACATATATTTTGAATGTGTACGCTATCCATACATGTTATCCGGGGATACGGTACCCTTTCTCACCTTTGTGCAATCACGTGCAAGCCATACTGGGCCTAACACCATCTGAGCCTGCCTCCTGATGTATAGACATATATTTTGAATGTGTATGCTATCCATACATGTTATCCGGGGATACGGTACCCTTTCTCACCTTTGTGCAATCACGTGCAAGCCATACTGGGCCTAACACCGTCTGAGCCTGCCTCCTTATGTATTGACATATATTTTGAATGTGTACGCTATCCATACATGTTATCCGGGGATACGGTACCCTTTCTCACCTTTGTGCAATCACGTGTAATCCATACTGGGCGTGAGAACGGCTGGCGAGCTGTTAAGGGAAACCATCGATCGCGGGTAATAATTGTAATCAGTGATACCCATCACTAACGTTGTTCAGCGGGTTATCTGCACCTGTAAGCGACAAACGCTGGCCTTTTCAGTGTAGCGCACATGCAGCCACGGACATGTAAGGGCATGACACACCAGTTATTGGCCAATCTCATGTGCCAGAGCCTCACTTGTCCCTCTAGTAAGCCGGACTCGGACCGCGGGGCATGACGGAGTCTTGTTCATTAACGGAATTAAGCTTGCAATGTGTGCATCTTTTCTGTAGCTGGCATGGTTGAGGTTTCCCAGGTGGAGTCGAATTTAACCGTAGGCTCCACTCCTGGTGGTGGCCTTCTGGACATTCCTTTAAGGTTCAGCTTTGCAACCATACTGCCCACGTAAAACAAACACTTTGCCTTCATGAACGCTGTTTGGAGGGTCATGACTCGTGGGAATAACGCCGCCCAATCAGTTAACCTGCTAGAGAGATCCTTCGTTGCTCCCAAGCATGACATCACACTCCCTAGGAGGAAGG